>NW_022631068.1:6230878-7430878 GCF_010015895.1 Lontra canadensis | reverse complement strand
AAATTCATGTGCAGAGTTTTACCCAGCAGAATGGTGGTGAAAGACAAAGAATAACAAACACAAGATAGAACTCATTGACTTCTGAATCACTCACTAGTCTTTGAGCCACTTAAATCTGTTCAAATCTGCCTGTGTACACCTGGGCAAGAATCTTGATGATTCATCAATGATGAATGAATCACTGGAAAGGACATAATCCTCCCCTTCCATTTTCTTTCTCTTTCTCTTCTCATCATTAGTGTAATTGTAGGTGGGAAGATGAGAATTGAAAAATATATTTTAAAGATGGCAAATACTTCTGGGTTTTTATTGTTGTTGTTGTTGTTCTCTTATGTAAAAAACCATAAAGCAAGTTTGTCTCTAAGGGAGAATAAGGTTAAAGAATGTAATTCTTAAGTTCAAACAGAACTCACCATATATCAGGGCATTTGAGGCCAAATGGACTAATTGTATGTTTTGTGATAATAGACATTGTGCTTATGTATATTATGAGCATAATTGGGAGGTAGAATCAATGACTTTTGTATTAGGGGATCAAGTTTTATACAAAAATACAGAATGGGAAATTCATACTGAAGTAAAGCATTTAAACAAACTTAACAACTAAGTTGGAGCTTAAAACACAGGCATTATAAAATATTTTATGGAGGGAAAAGATAAAGCAGAATTAGAATCTTAGAAAACTCATGTTAAAGTTAGAGATTAACTGTTCTATGGATTTGGTTTTTTAAGGGACGAAACCATATCTAACAATTGTTGATCATTCATTCTGGGCCAAGCTTTGTTCTTAGTACTACAGTGTTGCACTTAAACTTTCAAACAATTTTCTGAGGTCAGAACTATAATTATCACTCTTTCAAAGATTAGCAAACTGACACACAAAGTAGTTAAGTGTCTTGGCTAAGGTTCTATATCTGATAAGTTATTAACCAAGACCCTACTCTTAAGTAGTATGATTCCAGACAATTCTGGAAGTGAGGCTGCTTAGTGACTGGTTCAAACTCACAAAATGACTCCAGTGCCATATGGGACACATTTATACCTGAACAAACAGGAGAATAAAGCATCTTACAATTTTTGAATGTTTAAATCAGTAATAAAATGCCTTCTTTAGCTCTAAATCCTATTGTTCTAATAATAGCTGTGTGTGCCAAGAACGTACAAAACATACTGTCAAAAGAAATAAAGCAATTCCAGTCATTTCTGTTCCTTTCTATTCCAGTCATTTCAAAGTCTTACTTTGTTTAGATGTAACTCGTTCCCATTTAGGATTATAGCCCTCAGGAAAGTGCAGTACAGTACAGCACTCATCCCTGGGGAGAGCAGAGAGAAAATTATGCACAATTTAACAAATTTCACATTAGGCTTTACGTGAGTTTGTTTTGCTAAATCTCAAAAACACTGGTACCCAGCATTTTATAACCAAAAAGTGTATTCTTATTTTCTATCTCACCCTCTCACCCTCCCCCTTTTTGCCTAGGATTTTTGTCACGATTTCATGCTATTACGAGCTCTACTGAATTAACAGATAAATTTTGAGGACAGCAATTAACTTTGATTCTGCTGTTGCCATGTGCCTGGCACTTTGCAGAAAGCATCTCCTTTACCCCTCTCCACAACCAAATCAGGATCAATATCCCTGTTAATAGACAAACTGCTAAAGAGTAATGGAATTTGAACCAATGTTTTTCTGGTTCCAAAGTCCATGCCTATCCATGGTGTCAAATGACTCAACGTGGGGTTACTCTCTTGATTATAGTAACATAGTATTTTTAAAATTATCTTCCACAAATGCTTAAGGCTAGCTATTTTATAGGTTTATAATTTTAAAAATTTGATCCATATTGATATGATAAATGTCATGATTCTTTAATTAAAATATCTATTTTCTGGGGTCCCCCGGGTGGCTCAGTCGATTAAGTGCCTGACTCTTGATTTCCACTCAGGTCATCATCTTAGGGTCATGGGAATGAGCCTTGTGTTGGGGTCTGCACTGGGCGTGGAGCCTGCTTGGAATTCTCTCTCCACTCTCCCTCTGTCCATTGCCCCATTTGCATGATTTCTTTCTCTCTCTCTCCCTCCCTCTCTCTCGCTCAATTTTATTTTTTTTTTTACTTTTGCTATCACTTAAGAGTTTACTATATATATAGTGTGTGTGTGTGTGTGTGTAATGAAATATTACTCAACCACCAGAAGGAATGAAATCTTGCCATTTGCAATGATGTGAATAGAGCTAGAGAGTATCATTCTAGCAAAGTCAGTCAGTCAGAGAAAGACAGGTACCGTATGATTTCACTCATATTGTAGAATTTAAGAAATAAAACAGATGAACATGGGGGAAAAAGGGCGGGCATATCAGAAAACAGACTCTTAACTATAGAGAACAACGTAAGGGTTACTGGATGGCAGAGGGCTGTGGGATGGGCTTAAATGGGTGATTGGTAAGTAAGGAGGGCACTTGTGATGACCACTGGATGTTGTATGTAATCACTAAATTCCACACCTGAAACTATTATTACAATTAGTGTGCTCACCAACTGGAATTTAAATAAAAACTTTTGTTTAAATTATTGTTTTAAGATATCCATTAAGTCACCCATTACACATTGAGCTATAACTTGCAGAATTAAATTTTTGGAGCTAATCATGAAAACTAATTGAGTTGATTCTCCAAAAATATGCAACAAATAAAAGGCATATTACAATTGATATTACTTCATGGATGTCATACATCTATGAACCACATATAATTATAGAATGACTATAAAAATCATGTGTGATACTTTTTTTCTAATGACATATTAATAATTATAGTGAAACATGATTATTTATTAACAGAGAAGGTTTAAAATGCAAATAAACATTAATATTGATTTTTATTTTATTTGGGTCTATATGCCATGCCTCTCTGATCGTCTAGTGTTGATTTATTTTTAGGTTCATATTTCTTACTGTTGAATTCCTATTTCATGTTTTAAGATGATATGAGTTTTAAGACTTGATATCAAAAGAAGACTGAAAAATTCCAAGGACTATACTGGAGACAAGTGCTCTAGTCTTTGTTAGTTGTTATTACTAATTAGATATAAAACTTTACACTAAGTTCCTTCTTTCTGTCCCTTAGTTTCAACTTTTGAATTATAACCGTCTGTATATCTCTGTCATTCCTAGTTGAGTGCCTTTAACACAGTGTTATAAAGGATTGTCATGACTATAGAAGGTGCATGATATTGTTTCTTTTTTTCCCCCTCAATTCAAGGCCAGTTCTATGTAGAAATGAAGATCTAGATAATTGTGTGGTAACAGTTTCTAGTCCATAAATACCTTTCCTTGGACTGATAGAAACTTGAAATCCATTTTCAGAGGTATGCTCCTTTACCTTCAGGCTTTAGATCTGCTTACACGCACACAAAACTAAACCAGTCATTGACATGTAGGTAAACAAAATTCCAAGATTAGCTTATGTTATAGAGAGGAGATAGAAAAGGCAAAGGTCATCAATAGCAGGAAAACCATGGGATATTTAAGAAAAGAACCCCTCATTTGTTCTATGTATATAATTTATGTTGGGGTATTATGTTACCTCTGATATGGTAATCATGTCAACTAAACCATACAGGAATAATGGAAATTTCTGAAGAGATAGACAAATCTAATTTCACTGCAGGGGGAAAAATCTTATTAAAATCAGAATTAGGGGCACCTGGGTGGTTCAGTGGGTTAAGCCTCTGCCTTTGGCTCAGGTCATGATCCCGGGGTCCTGGAACTGAGCTCTGCATAGGGCTCTCTGCTTAGCTGGGAGGCTGCTTCCCCATCTCTCTCTGCCTGCCTCTCTGCCTACTTGTGATCTCTCTCTCTCTCTTTGTGTCAAATAAATAAAAATAAAAATAAATTAAAAAAGAAAAACAGAATTATATGGGCACCTGGGTAGCTCAGTGGGTTAAAGCCTCTGCCTTCGGCTCAAGTCATGATCTCAGCATCCTGAGATCAAGCCCCACATTGGGCTCTCTGCTCAGCGAGGAGCCTGCTAACCCACACCCCTCCCTGCCTGCCTCTCTGCCTACCTGTGATCTCTGTCTGTCAAATAAATAAATAAAAGCTTTTTAAAAAATCAGAATTATAAGAAAATGAATAAGCAGATAGAAGAAGCACCTCAGTTAGTCTTCCTTTTAGACTAAACTAGTAATCTTCACGTAGAGTGTAGGATTACAATATCAAGGCATGTATTTATATTCATTTTTATCTAAAAATATATAAAAGGCAGATTTACACTAAAGATGTCACTTCTCCCATATCTCAGATTCCCATGTCACTTACATACCCAGAGTATTCAAAGGAAGCTAGTCATTCATCCCACAAATGTCGTTTAAGGACCACTGTGTGCAGACCTTGTCCTAGGAGCCAAGGGTGCCACAGTGAATGAAAGAAGCAGCCCATCCTCCCAGGAAACTAATGTTCCAGGTCACCTTTGCCCCTATAATGTTCGGACTGAAAATATAGAGCATGAAACTCTGAGCAAAGCTTGGCCCAGTGAAAATATGGGCTTCAGTATCATACAGATGTTCACCAAGACAACCTATTTGGTGACATTGAGAGTAACCCCCCAATGGAAGTGTCCTGTTTTACTGTGGAGGTGATCATCATGGCATCCAGTCAGTGCTGGCTCTGCACCTGGGCAGACTGTCATTTTCCTTATACTGCTTGCATCTTTACGAGCTGAGTAAGAAAGATAATCATTATTTTAGTAAAAATATAGGAAAATAGCCTCAAATTTTTGAAATTTAGTGAAGCTTCATTGTGTATATGGTTCTTATAAAGGTCCTATATGGCTGTGCCATTCACATCTTCCTTCCTTAGGTTATTTGCTGTATGTAATATAAACCAGATTTTGCTGTGAGTAAAATTAAGACAGTTGACAAAAAGATTACTAAAGCTGTCAAGATCACAATATGTGTCCAGAAAGCTCAAAGAGCTAAACTGATATTCTGTGCAATAGCTTCTTTACAACACCTGCTACTGAAATCACAATCAGTGGTAGGAGAATGATTCTAGAATCAATGTCTCAACTGACCCGCTGTAGCCTTCTTTTTGTCTACTATCTTGATTGCATCCGCAGGTGTTTTGCTCATTATACCTGCAAGGGATTTGTATATTCAGATCGTCTGCCCTGCGTGATTTTTTTCTGCTCTTCAAATATTAATAATCAATGCCTTTGTATATCAGCTCAAATTTTTCATTCCTTCCATTAGCTCTCCTCTATCTCTCTGAACGAAACAAAGTTCCCTGCTACAATATGAACTATGCATCCTACCTTTTTCAAACACAATTCTAATTTTACAATTTAAGTGTGGCTATTATTTTGAAGTTTAGCTCCCTTTTTGAAATATAATGTCCATGTGTAGGGAATATCTGTTTTGCTCTAACTACCATGATGCATGACTAAAATATAGCCATCCAAATGTTTTTTTTTTAAATAAATGAATGAATCATCCAGAGAGTTTGCATAATAGCAGATTTGAATGTTCCAAATGTAGCAAATTCACAAAATTGATGAAGTAATCTCTGTTTTTATTCTCAGGATAAGACTTATTACCGTTTCTTCATGTGTATATTATATCCCATATACTTTTAATTGACTAATCATATGTTTTCCATAAAAAGAAAGAGACTCTCTGCATAACCAGACTGGAAGACCACTTATAAATTCATTATGATACTTTCCCTTATAATATTTGGATCTTACTCACTGAAATCTGTTACACCCTCAGAATTCTGCAGAATGTTTATTAGAAATGGTCTAAAACCTTGGGTCTTTCTAGACCCCAAGAAACTTTATATTTTCCTTTTTTTTAAAGATTTTATTTATTTATTTGACAGAGAGAGATCACAAGTAGGCAGAGAGACAGGCAGAGTGAGGGGGAGAAGCAGGCTCGCTGCTGAACAGAGCCCGATGTGGGGCTTGATCCCAGGACCCTGGGATCATGACCTGAGCTGAAGGCAGAGGCTTTAATCCACTGAGCCACCCAGGCGCCCCTATATTTTCCTTTTATTGCAAAGCCCAAGTTATTAAAAAAAATAATAACCCAAACCTACTAAGTCATAAATTGACTTATCTTTTTTTCCAATAATCTGTCTAAATTTTATTTCCCCTGAGGAATATTTTTGCCCAAAATAAGTGTGCAAAAGACATGAGCAGGAACCAAATATTGTGTGATAGATGACCTAGGACCCAGAGAATAAATAGTCTGCAGGGAAAGCAGGAATATGTGGGTAATATAAATGTTCATGATCTGCATCTTCAACCTGCTGGTAAGGTTAGAGCACATTAACATTTGGCTCTCAGCTGCACAGGCTGGACCTCATCCTTTCCACCCCACTAAAATCCTTAGTCTTCCTTGGTTATTCCAGGGAGATCTATGAAGTCAGAAACACACAAGCCAAAAATAAGTCAGCTCCCATTTCCCCGCTTTAGTCCACCCATCCGCCATGCCAGTGACTACACCCTCTGCTGTAAGTGTCATGTAGAAATGTCACTCTGCAGGGTAAATCCATTCTAAATTAGTAGCATAACTTGTAGTGAGCCTCATAAACCTCTCCATTAGTTCATATTGGTTAGCCACCAGCCATGACCTTCTTCTTGGATATGTCTTGAAACCAATCCTTTAGGCTAAGCAGGAGACTATGTAACTCATCATTTGCCTTCTTCATTCTTTCTTCTTCTTGTGTTGATGGAAAAGTTACCAACTTCTCCCTTCATCCTCCAAATCCCAAATCTATCATGATGTCAGTTTTTCAAGTGGAATGGTAGTAGGTAGAGCCATGCAAACAGAATTTGAATTAGTTTTGAATACCTAGGAAGTCTATGATTTCAGTTAGTGGGTTTCAAATAATTTCAAATAATTACCTGAACACTCAAAATTACCTAATTTTAGAGTCTGGGAAACAAAGAAGCAGAAGCCTCGTTAAAGGTGTGACCAATTACCGCTGGTAATGTGGATTAAGAGAGCAAGGCATCATCAGTATCAAAGTCAGATTTTCTGAGTTCTGGTGGCCAGACTTGCATATTTGGAACTTCTCCTTTGTGCTTTAAATATATTTTTTGATTCTCTATGTTTTAAGATACTGGAGACCAGTAGCCATGACTTTGCATTTAATTCAAATAAATTTATTTCATTCAAATAAATTTAATTCATTTAATTCAAATAAATTCAAATAAATTTAGTTGAATTTAGTTAGATATAACAACAACAACAACAATGACAAGAAACTATTGTACCAGATACTAAACATCAGGCACAAGGTTAGATACCAAAGGTGGAAATAAAAGGCAGGTTATTTTTAGATTTGGACGTGTACTGTTGGTCAACTTGATAATTGGCATAGTGTAGCACATCTAGTCAGTAAATAATTAGAAATGAATACTTGAATTTGTGAGTGAGTATCAGCCCATTTGTTTCACTTTGACAGATTTATACCAAAGCTATCTTAATGTTCATATGTACACCTCTATCTTACTTTATATTGCTTTTTTTTTTTAAAGATTTTATTTATTTATTTGACAGACAGAGATCACAAGTAGGCAGAGAGGCAGGCAGAGAGAAAGGAGGAAGCAGGCTCCCCACTGAGCAGAGAGCCCGATGCAGGGCTCGATCCCAGGACCCTGAGATCATGACCTGAGCCGAAGGCAGAGGCTTTAACCCACGGAGCGACCCAGGCGCCCCTTTATATTGCTTTTGCTAGGGCACATCGTTTATAGCTAACTTGAAAGGGGATATAAGTTCATAAGTAAGTTAAGAGGTACTATTTCAAGGAAAAATCTAGCATTCTATCTGTGACATAAGTAAAATATCATGATTTTTTAAATATAAGTGACTGTACTCAAACTTTTTTTTAAAGGTGCTCTACTGTATTCTGTGGCTTTGAAGCTAAGGAATGAACATCCAGAGATAAAGGGGATTTTTTTTTTCTTTTTTTCTTGGTCAGATCCTGTATTTCTTATTTCCCTGAGTTCTAATAAGCTGGTAATTATAAAGTGAGATCATCATTTTTTAAAAAATATAGTTAAGAAAATGTTCCTACCCTTACTTAAATATGTTCTGTTAATTCATACAATTCTTGAGGATACTGTTCTCCCCGTGAGCAAAGTGGTAATGATTGACTAAAATTCTAATCTTTGGGGTCAAAGAGAGCTGAACCTAGACTTTGAGCACTACTGTTCAAAAAGACAGGGTATTTTGGCAGGCAAAAAGTATGCCTGGGATTTACAGAACATTCCTCACTTAGACCTCAAGAGCTTGCTGCTGGATTATTTGAGCTTGACTTATATTGAACAAGAATATAAGTAAATCTCTATTTTTAAGTCATCACTGTGACAGCATGAAGCAGTGTTTTCTTTTAAAACTATGTATTTATTTTAAAATAATACATTTTCCACTGTAAATAGCTGAAACAATATAAAAGTGTGCTGTTTAAATTCTGTAGCTTACTTCCCTGAAACAACCACTGCTAACATTGTAATAAATGTTCTATTAGACAATTTTCTAGACACACTCATGCATACACATACACCCTTCCATTTGCTATTTTTATTTTTAAAAGCTCATATTATATGTATTGCTCTTCAAAATGCATTTTCATTTGATATGCTAGAGACAGTTTTCCATATCAGAACATGTAAATTTGGGGCGCCTGGGTGGCTCAGTGGGTTAAGCCACTGCCTTCGGCTCGGGTCATGATCTCAGGGTCCTGGGATCGAGCCCCGCGTCGGGCTCTCTGCTCAGCAGGGAGCCTGCTTCCTCCTCTCTCTGCCTGCCTCTCTGCCTGCTTTGTGATCTCTCTCTGTCAAATAAATAAATAAAATCTTAAAAAAAAAAAGAACATGTAAATTTATTGTATTTGTTTTAATTGGAGCTGGATTGTTTCCAAAAATGCATTTATGTTTTTTCTTTCTGTGACCTGCTGGGTGAGAAGAAAGTGTAAAAGAGTAAAATTTAGGATCCACACTATTACTTTGACAGGAGGCTCTACTTATAGTTATTTTATACACTGGGGAGTCTCATATAATTTTATTAAATAGAGTTCTTTTTCTAAAAACTAATATAAATCTAGGATTTCTAAAACAATATTACTTTTAGAACAGTGATATGTAGAGAAATACAATGATTTAAGATTTCTTGTATACATGTTTAAGACTTTCTCCCATAATTTTTACAAGTTTTTTCAAGTTTGAAATTCACTTCACAGAAAGTGAGAGGAGATGTTCTCTGGGGACCCAACTCATTTGTTTTCCTTTGTGAAGAGTCTGATGCTAAAATTAACTCTCCACTGTAATTTTGATATTTCTGCTGTGTTTTCTGAGAATGATGTATGAGAATGCACCCACATATATGGAATTTTTGATAAAGTTAAACTTTCTTCATTTCATTTCCTTTATACAAAAATTTTTGATAAAGTTAGGCTTTCTTCAGTATTACTTCCATTACACAGTATTTTGAAATCAATTTCCATTTAATTTTCATTTTACTATAAAGTCTTTTTCTGTGTTTCAGCATAATAAATTATTTATCAGTATAGTGTAATTGGCTGGATTTTTTTGAGTACTATTGAGAATTTATCATGGCTAATCTATTGAAACCTGTGTGATTTTTTTTTTCTTTTGGCAAAGTTTGGATTTTGAAAACTTTGCTGAGATTTCTGTAGTGACTCTTCTCTTTAGAAATTGCTTCTAATCCTTTTTCTTCAGTTATCATCATATTCAGGTTTCATTATTTTTTTTAAAAGATTTTTTATTTTTTTGTCAGAGAGAGAGAGCACAAGCAGGGAGAGCAGTAGGTAGAGAGAGCAAGGAGCCTGCTTCAGGACTTGATCCTAGGGCTCTGGGATCATGACCTGAGCCGAAGGCAGACGCTTAGGCCAACTAAGGCCCCCAGGCATCCTTCAAGTTTCTTTAGTAATAGTTATTAGAATTTTTTAAGTTCCCACTCAGCAGAGTTTCTCATGTCAGCTCACTATCATGGATAAAGACTGTAAGCTTGCATGTGAAATCCAGCTCTATTACTCACTCTCTAATTTCAGTTACTTCAACTGTCCTGTACCTTGTGTCCATCACTGGTAAAATAGAAAAATCAGTAGCAATTACTGCAGAGGCATCGTATGAGTTAAATGAATTAATAAACACAAAGAACTTAGGATGATACCTGAGATCTAGAAGACACTCATTATGTATTAGATGTGATTATTATTCTGAGATTTCATGCTTTCCCCACCATGTCAATTAATTCCTTCCCCTGCCATTATGACCATTGTTTGATTTTTTTAAGTTTCTTTTTTTTTGAGAGAGAGAGAGTGTGTGTGTGTGTGTGTGTGTGTGCGCGCACAACCAGGGGGAGGGGCAAGAGAAGAGGAAGAGAATCTTCAACAGACTCCATGTTGAACATGGAGCCAGTCTGGGACTCGATCTCACCACTGAGATCATGACTTGAGGTGAAATCAAGAGACTTGTGCTTTACTGACTAAGCCACCTTTAGGACCATTATTTCCAGTCATGATCATTAGTTGTCATCCCTAGCATTTATCCAATATTTGCCACGTCTTAAACATTCTGCTAATTGCTTTAAGCATATTAACCCATTTAATCTGCACAGCTATATTTGCAATTTATGTTATTAATATGTTGGTTTTATAGCTTAATACACCAAATTTTGAGATTCGAGAGGTTGAACAAAATATGATGCATGATCCTGCAGCATCTATGTGGGAAAACAGGAATTTGAATCCAGATCACATCCATGCTCTTAACCAGTTACAGGGCTTTCTACCATGAGATCTGTATTTACCCCATGCTGTAACCTATTTTTCTATTCTTAATGTCTCTTTGCCCAGATATCGTTATCTCTATTAATTGGTGAAGCTGAGCGTGTGGCACTTTGTTGATTGCCTGGTGCTGCAGTCAGCTTTCAATCCCCTGAGAGCTCCTTAGTCCACTTCTTTGCAGACATCGTTCCTCTTTCCGCACTGGTTTCCAGCCTTCCCACCCGGACTTAGGTTTCGCCCATGATCCCCTCTAGTATTTCCAGCTCAACTGCCCCGTTGACCTGGTCAATAGTAGATTATTTCCATGATCCCGAATATTAGCCAGGTTCCTTCTGTATTCGATTCCACTGAGACAATTTTACAGGCATTCCCAGGGGCTGAAGCAGGGGGATTTATGTGTGATGAAAGCCTCATTGTTTCTCCCAACCGTAGATTTTCTACCCTTTGCCTTGCACACACGCACTTGTTTGGCTTCCTCATCCATCTGGATAGTTTATTAACTTTCCATGTCTATACCACTCCAGCTCTTTCATCCAGCCGTAATCTCAGGACAGGCTTTTGTCTGACATCTTTGCAGAATAAAGTCAATTCCAGGATTTTCAGTTACCCAACCCTCAGCCTCTACATCCTCCTATTTCACCAGATGGTTTAGGAAGCAGTGTAATCAGTGGGGAGAACAAGAACTGCGACTTCTGTCTATATCTATCTATCTATCTATCTATCTATCTATCTATCATCTATCTATCATCTATCTATCTATATATATATTTCAGCTTCATAAAAGATTGTTAGGGATTTTATGAATATTAAATACAATAATATTTTTAAAATGTAAAAATCTGGAAAAATGGCAAAACAGAACCAGAGCAATAATAATGTCTGTACTATGATTTGTACACCTAAAAGCATGTAAAAAAATTTCATTCGGTATGAATCCCACTTCATGTGTATGCGTGGGTGTGTAACGTGTGTGTTTTGAATGTATGTAATATATGAGCCTATGATTTATTTCTTAGAATGAGACAGAAGTGGATCCATTTATGTATATCCTACAGAGAGAACCTGGAAGAAGGGCTTTTTGCTTAATTGAGGTGTGGAAATAATGCACATCTTGAAAAGAGTATACAAATTACTGACATCTGGATAACATGGCTCACAGGGTGAGGTCCAAGCCTAGTGGTACAGGTTCTGAGGACATTCATAACCTTGTCTCATCACTTGACCCCTTTACCTACTTCAGTTCCTATCATTTATCATCTTGCTGTCTGTACTTACTACTCCTCTATTATTCCCATCCTATGTATGTATAAATGCTTTATAAATGCTATCATAATACATTGCATTTGGACTGTATTTCTCTCTCCTGCTAGAAGAGACTGTGATTTATTGAATGACTAGGACTTCATCTTATTTGTCTTTGTTCTCTCAGGGTCTCACAAATAATAAGAGCTCAGTAACATTTTTAAGTATGAGTATACAATTAAGATTTACTCAGTACCCTTTGAAATCCATCTTGTAATTACACATTAGCTGGAAATGTACCCTACAATATGTATCTCTTAAATTTGGCACCTTACTTTTCTAATAATTTTTAATATCATTGTAACAGGCTAATAAAAAGCAAGATAAATCTTTAAGTAAGTCATACTAACTCATGTTTAAAATGACTAAACTGTGGTGCTCTATACATTGCTGAGGATAAGCTTGAATTTGGACTGAGATACTGATTTAATGTTGAGTGAATACACATAGGAAATAAAATGGTATATACAGCATTGTGTTCACTGTCCTACTTTTCAAGGTGATTATGCTTAAAGACCATAATCAATTTCTCAGCAAGAAGTTGCCTGAAATGCCATGAACAAAAGCTGCACACAGGCATTACATGTTCTATCATTTTATTTCCCCTTACCTAGGGGTATTATAATTTTATATCATTGTCATTGCCTGGGAAATAATTCAGGTAGGAGTATTGTCTTGGTTTTTTATTGCTTCCGTAACAAATTACCACAAACTTAGTGGCTTAAAATAACACAGATTTATTATCTTACAGTTTTGTAAATCAGAAGTCTGACATGATTCTCCCTGGATCAAATCCATCTGCCAGCAGGGCTGAGTTCCTGTTTTGTATGCTCAAAGGAAGAATCTATTTATTTGCCTGCACCATCTTCTAAGAGATACCCACATTCCGTGGCTAGTGACCTTCTGCTTTCATCTGAAAGCCAGAAATATTGCATCTCTCTCACCATGACCAAGTGAGGTTTATCTCGGGAATACAAGGAGGTTTGATGTCTGAACATCAATTAATATAATACACAATTTGAATGGAATAAGGGAGAGGAACCACATAATAATTTCAATCAACACAAGGAAAAATCTTAATATTTTCCAGACAGATTTTAAGCAAAACTTTCATACATGATATTCTTTAGTCCAGGAATTTTTATTGCATTAAAGTTGCTCCCACTTCTTAAATGAGCCCAAAGCATCAAAATGAGACAAAGGTTTATCAAAAGAAAGGTTAGGGGGGAAAAAAAAACAAGCAAGTCATTAAGGAAATGATGTTTCTGAACCTCAAAACATGCTGCAATTTAGAATCACATTACTGTTTTGACAGTCATTTAGTGTGTATAAGAATATTGTATCTGACAGGAAAAGATATTCAAACAAGTCATAAGAACAAAGATAAAAGTTATTTGGTCAGCCTAGCTAAGATATCAGACAATAAATCTTTAACAGCTTTTAGAATTGCAACATTTTGGAATTTCAACTTCTAAAATTAAATGAAATTGAAAGAAAACTTTTGGCTAGTGACCATTGGTTATATGTTTACAGAATTTAGGTACACAATTAACTTAAACATAATGCCTCCTCTTTCATAAAATAGCATTTGAACAGTCTTGTTTTTCTCAAATTTTAGATGTTGATGTGCTAGTGCTTACACTCACTGGTAATGTTCATATTTATTCTTTTTTTTTTTTTTAGATTTATTTATTTGAGAGCGAGGAGGGAGTGAAGGGGGAAGGGGAGAGAGAAACTCAAGCAGACTCCCTGCTGAGCACAGCCTGCCCCCATCCGGGCCCCCAGGCAAACAGGGCTGGATCCCACAACTCCGAGATCATACCTGAGTCTAAATTAAGAGTTGGACACTTAACCAACTGTGCTACCCAGGAGCCCCTTTTCTTTATAGTATTTTAAAGCATAATTTAGTGGACATTAAAAATTTAAATATGAAGAAAAGCTTATGAAATTCCTGCCCCACATCTTGCTACCCTATCCCATTTCTATTTCCTTTTTTTATCCATTTCCATTTCTTAAAGCAACCATCTTTTTGCAGTTCTTAAATATTTCCTCTGGTAAATCTATGATAACAATGTTATTTCTGAAATGATTAATTTTGGACATTTAAATATTCTTTGTTGACTACCTACCATGATATATGAGAATTCATCTCCCTTGTACCAACATCCAACCTACTCTGATGAAGAGAGTCAAGTCATACATCACTATTATTATTATTTACTGAGATTTTTATTTTGCTGGATATTTCTATTTTTAGTGTTTTTATATCTTAATTGTAGAATAGTGTGGCTACTAAAAAATGTATATAAAACTTCTTTAGTGTTTAAAAAATCTTTGCCCCTCATCAAGCTTTATGAATTAACACCATCATACTTTTAACATCCTCCATAAGCCTCCCTCTGATTGTATCCACCTCCCTGACAGGTAACTACTATCTTCGATTTTGTGTTAATGATTTTCTTGCTTTTGTGATTTTTACCATCAATAAATACATGCACTGTACATATAAACTTTATTTTGATATTTTTAAATGTTAACATATGATTTTTACCATACATATTTGACTTAACAAAAATAAGTGGATAATTAATACTTTCATTCTGTTTTTAAACCAGAGAGGGATTCATGCTTTATTTAACTCTGTTCTAGTTATCCATTGTTGAATAATGCCATTAAAAAATTTAGTGGCTTATTTGCGACAACGTGGATGGAACTAGAGGGTATTATGCTTAGCGAAATAAGTCAATCAGAGAAAGACAACTATCATATGATCTCCCTGATATGAGGGAGAGGAGATGCAACATGGGGGGTTAATGTGGTAGGAGAAGAGTAAATGAAACAAGTTGGGATTGGGAGGGAGACAAACCATAAGTGACTCTTAATCTCACAAAACAAACTGAGGGTTGCTGGGGGGAGGGGGGTTGGGGGGGGTTATGGACATTGGGTAGGGTATGTGCTATGGTGAGTGCTGTGAAATTTGTAAACGTGGAGATTCACAGACCTGTACCCCTGGGGGGGAAAAATATATATATATATGTTTATAAAAAAATAAAATTATAAAAAAAAAATAAAAAAAATAAAAAAAAAATTTAGTGGCTTAAAAAACAATATTTTGTTATCACTTAGCCAGCTAGGTTTCTTTCATTTGTTTGTTTGATTTTTGTTTTGTTTTGTTTTTGTGATCTCTGATCCACATACTATTCCAGACAGCCTGGGTCTGATATCATTTGAAGGCTCAATTAATTACATATCTGGTATCTTGGAAGGGAAGACTTAAAAGAACTTCGAGCTGAAGGAACTCTATTTTAATTTCCATGTGATATCTCCACATGTCCTCTATAGCATGTCAACATCAAGAGATCCAGATTTCCTTCATGATGTCCCAGACTCCAAAGAAATCTGTCCCTAAAGAGACAATGTCACACCAGAACCATTTTGTCTTTTATGATTAAGTCTTGGAAATCAAACAATGTCAATTCTACTGCATTTTATTCATTGAGGCAGTCACAAAGGTCCATCCAGCTTCAAGAGGAGAAGTAGGTCCTACCTATTTATGGTGAGCAGAAAGGAGACCATGAGAACCCAAATATATCATCTCAGCTACTTTTGAAAATGTAATCTACCACAATTTGTCCTCTGGTCAAAATAATTTGCATCCCTCTTATCAGAAAAATGAAATCAACCCTTCCCCAGGATATCTCATCTCTTTACAATATCAGACTGAGAGCTTAAAGTCCAGGATTTCATAATATAGGTAAGTTTTATGTGTAGATGAGACTTCTCTGTTGCAGTTAATTTTAAGTCAACTAATTGATAAAGAAGACATACAAATGGCTAACAGACAAATGAAAAAATGTTCATCATCATTAGCCATCAGGGAGATTCAAATGAAAACCACATTGAGATACCCTTACACCAGTTAGAATGGCCAAAATTAACAAGACAGTAAACAACAAATGTTGGAGAGGATGTGGAGAAAGGGGAACCCTCTTACACTGTTCGTGGGAATGCAAGTGGGTGCAGCCACTTTGGAAAACAGTGTGGAGATTCCTTAAGAAATTAAAAATAGAGCTTCCCTATGACCCTGCAATTGCACTACTGGGTATTTACCCCAAAGATACAGAGGTAGTGAAATGAAGGGCCACCTGTACCCCAATGTTCATAGCAGCAATGGCCATAGTCACCAAACTGTGGAAAGAACCAAGATGCCCTTCAACAAATGAATGGATAAAGAAGATATGGTCCATATATACTATGGAGTATTATGCCTCCATCAGAAAGGATGAATACCCAACTTTTGTATCAGCATGGACAGGACTGGAAGAGATTATGCTGAGTGAAATAAGTCAAGCAGAGACAGTCAGTTATCATATGGTTTCACTTACTTGTGGAGCATAAGGAATAACAAGGAAGACACTGGGAGATGAAGAAAAGAAATGAGTTGGGGGGAAATTGGAGGGGGAGACAAACCATGAGAGAGAGACTCTGAGAAACAAACCGAGGGTTTTGGAGGGGATGTGGGGGGGTGGGGGTGAGCCTGATAGTGGGTATTTGGAGGGCATTTATTGCATGGAGCACTGAGTGTGGTGCATAAACAATGAATTTTGGAACACTGAAAAACATTAAACGAAATTTTTAAAAAAGACCTGTGTAAACTAAAAATGTAATTTATCTACACACTCTCATTCCCATACACACAACCAACATTCAATAGTGAGACAGTCATATGATAGCAATTATAGACCATTCCACTCAAAATTCTGAAAAATACAAGGTACCAGAAGTCATTGATCTATGGTAATTCCAAAATGATTCATTTTGATTCAAACTAAGTCCTAGTATCTGGGGACTATTTGCTATGGCTTTTAACTTCAACCTCTGGATTCTTGGTTCTTCCCTTTGAGTCATCCTTTCTTTTCCATAAAAACAAACAAACAAACAAACAAAACAAAAACAAAAAAACCCCACAATATTTAATGCTGAGTCAGTTTTGTCAACAGTAGTTCTAGGATCCAAAGACCTTTTTCTGATTTTGTATAGTCTCTGTCCATTTTAGACCTAGTTGGTGGTGTTTTGCTAACATAACTCTTTTTAAAGCATTGGTGGTTCCTATAATTCTTATTATGATTCACTTTAGTAGACTAAAAACACACCCAACAATCTCTTCAATATCTTCCTTTTCTGTCTTGGATTTCCTACAAGGTCACTAAGGCATAATGTTCTTAAGGCTTTTAGAAATTCTATTACTTAACAGAAAGGATTTTTAAGACATGTTAAGATCCTTAAATGAAATTGTTTATGGCACCCCCTTAAATGTTTCTGAGGTGTCAACAAAAGGCTGTAAGTCACATCTTGCCACGTACCTTTTTTTTTAAACTTGAGTATAGTTGACCCACAGTGTTACATTAGTTTCAGGTATACAATCTAGTGATTTAACAATTCTATAAATTATTCTATGCTCACCTCAAATGTAGCTTCCATCTATCACCAGGTAACACCATTACAATATCAATGACTATATTCCTTTTGCTGTGCCTTTCATTCCCATGACTTAACTCATTCCATAACTGGAATATGAAATTCCATTTTCTTTGACAGTACCCTGGATTTTATTTCTTCCCAGAAGCCATTTCTCAATTTTAACATTGAGAATCTGATAGTCAGAATAAGAATCAGTTTTATTTTAGGTCCCTCCAGATCCTGGTTCCTTTCTGTCTACCAGTTAGTTATCTCACTGGTTTATCTCACTTGTTTTATATTTTATTAGTCAATCATAAGAAGACAACCTGCACCATCAACTGTCTGCCGATTTTAATAGGTACTTTTTGTGTTTGCCATGTCACTGCTGGTAATAGTGTTGTTAAACTTCTTCACCACAGGACAAGTGCCCATTTCCTACAGGTCCTAAGATCACTGCCCTTACTTTTAGCTTCTTATTGACAGCCTCCTTGAGACCCATCAGACTTTTGCTAAGTTCCTTTAAGGCAATTCTAATTTTTTTCCTGCTACCTGGCTTGAAAACCATTTCCACGTGTTTTAGCATTACTCCCCTGACAGGTACCAAAGAGCTTCCGGTTGTTATTGCCATGTGGCCTGCCAGAACAAATCTGAGCCAGTCAAAATACCACATATTTAATTATTATCTGTCATGATACAGAACACTGGCTGGGTTAAGCTGGGTGGTTCTTAGATTCTCTTGGGAAGTTTTAGTCAGAGTGTGGCTGGGGCTGGAGTCTTCTGAAATCTCTCAGTTACACATCAGTTGCCTGTGCTAGGAAACCAGAAACAGTTGAGGACAGGAATAATTGGTACTGCTTGAGCATTTCTGTCTTCTTGTGACCTTTCCATGGTTTCTCCAGAGCTAGAGAGAAGCCACATCAAATTTTACAACCTAGTATCAGAAGACATTAAATGTAACTCCCATGACATTCTATTTGTCAATGCTATCAGAAGGTTTGCTCAAGTTAAAAAGGAGGAGACATAAGTACCATCTCTGGATAAAGGAGTAACAAAATTTTAGAAGAGCATAGGAGATCATAAATATTCTGGTCCTTTAAAAAAAAATACTGTATGTCACAGACCCAGTCTCCGAAGTAGCTCTTATTTTCAATATTTCACCTAAAACAACTTCTTGTGTCATTCTCTTCCTTCTCAATACTATCTTTAGAAATATCTTTAGTAAAGTACAGTCTGTTGACAGTGGACTCTCAAATTTTCTTTGGTTGAAAATGTTTATGTAATTCTCATACTTTAGAGAAAATGTAGGCATAAAATTCCAGAATGACAGTTGTTTTTCCTCAGGGCTTTGAAGATACAATTCTACTGCATATTGCTATTGTTGTTAGTTTCTCTATTGGTTTCTATTGCTGATCTTGAATATCTCTCTTTGGTTGCTCCTAGCAAATGTCTACTCATACATCTTTCTCTTCGTCTTTGCTGTCCTATAAATTATGTTGTGAAGTCTTTAAATGTCAGTGTCTTTTCTCTTTTTTTATTCTGTTTGGAGTTTATTGAGCTTCCTCAATGTAGGAACTGGTCGATTTCATTAATTCTGGGAAGTCTTTGGCCATTATGTTTTCTCATATGTCCCTTTCCACATTTTCTTTAATTTCTACTTCTAATTCTCACTAGATTCATGGTCAGTGTTCTCACTGTATCCTCCATATTGTTCATTCTTCACTGCAAATATTTTTATTTTTGTGTCTATGAAATTTATTCTGAGTTATTTCTTGTGACATATATTAGATATTTCTTTTGTAAGTCTATATTTATATAAATAAATATATATATATGTTATATATATATTTTTATACCACAAATTTTCCTGCAGCTGTAGACTATGGCCCTCATTTTTCATTCCTATTTTGTACCAGCACAAGTAATCAGCTTTCTTTAGTTTGCAAAATGTAGCCTTCTTTTTATGCTGTCTTCTTTCACTTTTCTTTTTTTGTGCAGTATTGTCACTGTTGATTAGATGAGAGCAGTGTGCTGTCATTTATTTTACATTCTGCTTGTGTGCTTGCTTTAAGGCCAAGCTATTTGTTCTGATTGTGTACTTCTCTGTATTTGGATTTATGGATATCCTCTAAAGCAAGAAAAATGAAGTAAATGACAGTTCATCTGTTCCAATACATTTGGCTCACCTCCATCTCCCTAAGCAGATAATCCCACTTGGGAAGTATCTCCATGCATTCCCATTCTTCTCAAGACACTATTTCATATGGCTTATCTTTTCTGAAGAGATTCAGAAAAGATGTGCTGTGCTGGGGTTGAATGTCATGTAGTTGCCTACTTGCACATCAGCAGAAATAACTATCACCTTGAATCTCATCTGTTAAAGCGTGGTATGTTTTCATTTAATCATCCCTTTTAAATTTCTCAAGGTTTTATGTAACAATAGAACATTTCTGTTCCAGATTTCTCAATTATTTGTATTAATTCTGTGTTACAGCTTTGAGAGCCAAACTTTCAATATCTTCCTTCTTCTGATTTTTCCTCAAGGGGAAAGTACTCAATTTGCTTTTTAAAGTCTCCTGTATTTTCTTCCATTTAATCACTTTGGCTCCCACTAACTCTCATGACCATTGGATTCCTTCCATATTCTCAGTTCCATCTTGAATAGTAAATGGTTTTGAATCTATCTCATTCTCCTCTTTGTTTTTGGCTCTCTTAACCTCCTAGATATTTGTATTTTACACTAATTTGATGAGCACTGAGTAATATACAGAATTGTTGAATCACTGTATCGTACACCTGAACTAATATAACACTGTATGTTAACTACACTGCAATTAAAATTTAAAAAATAATAAAACAAATAAAATAAAATGGAAAAAATGCTTTTTGTTTCTCTAGATCAATCGGCTTCTTTCTTTCTTCCTTTCTCTCTCTCTCTCTCTTTCCATTTTTCCTTCCTTCTCCTTTTTTTTTTTAATTTTATTTTTTATAAACATATATTTTTTTTTCCCCCAGGGGTACAAGTCTGTGAATCTCCAGGTTTACACACTTCACAGCACTCACCATAGCACATACCCTACCCAATGTCCATAACCCCACCCCCCACCTCTCAACCCTCCTCCCCCCAGCAACCCTCAGTTTGTTTTGTGAGATTAAGAGTCACTTATGGTTTGTCTCCCTCCCAATCCCAACTTGTTTCATTTACTCTTCTCCTACCCCACTAACCCCCCATGTTGCATCTCCTCTCCCTCATATCAGGGAGATCATATGATAGTTGTCTTTCTCCGCTTGACTTATTTCGCTAAGCATGATACCCTCTAGTTCCATCCACGTTGTTGCAAATGGCAAGATTTCATTTCTTTTGATGGCTGCATAGTATTCCATTGTATATATATACCACATCTTCTTTATCCATTCGTCTGTCGATGGACATCTAGGTTCTTTCCATAGTTTGGCTATTGTAGACATTGCTGCTATAAACATTCGGGTGTACGTGCCCCTTCGGATCACTACGTTTGTATCTTTAGGGTAAATACCCAGCAGTGCAATTGCTGGGTCATAGGGTAGTTCTATTTTCAACATTTTGAGGAACCTCCATGCTGTTTTCCAGAGTGGTTGCACCAGCTTGCATTCCCACCAACAGTGTAGGAGGGTTCCCCTTTCTCCGCATCCTCGCCAGCATCTGTCGTTTCCTGACTTGTTAATTTTAGCCATTCTGACTGGTGTGAGGTGGTATCTCATTGTGGTTTTGATTTGTATTTCCCTGATGCCGAGTGATATGGAGCACTTTTTCATGTGTCTGTTGGCCATCTGGATGTCTTCTTTGCAGAAATGTCTGTTCATGTCTTCTGCCCATTTCTTGATTGGATTATTTGTTCTTTGGGTGTTGAGTTTGCTAAGTTCTTTATAGATTCTGGACACTAGCCCTTTATCTGATATGTCGTTTACAAATATCTTCTCCCATTCTGTCAGTTGTCTTTTGGTTTTGTTCACTGTTTCCTTTGCTGTGCAAAAGCTTTTGATCTTGATAAAATCCCAATAGTTCATTTTTGCCCTTGCTTCCCTTGCCTTTGGCGATGTTCCTAGGAAGATGTTGCTGCGGCTGAGGTCAAAGAGGTTGCTGCCTGTGTTCTCCTCAAGGATGTTGATGGATTCCTTTCTCACATTGAGGTCCTTCATCCATTTTGAGTCTATTTTCGTGTGTGGTGTAAGGAAATGATCCAATTTCATTTTTCTGCATGTGGCTGTCCAATTTTCCCAACACCATTTATTGAAGAGGCTGTCTTTTTTCTATTGGACATTCTTTCCTGCTTTGTCGAAGATTAGTTGACCATAGAGTTGAGGGTCTATTTCCGGGCTCTCTATTCTGTTCCATTGATCTATGTGTCTGTTTTTGTGCCAGTACCATGCTGTCTTGATGATGACAGCTTTGTAATAGAGCTTGAAGTCCGGAATTGTGATGCCACCAACTTTGGCATTCTTTTTCAATATTCCTTTGGCTATTCGCGGTCTTTTCTGGTTCCATATAAATTTTAGGATCATTTGTTCCATTTCTTTGAAAAAAATGGATGGTACTTTGATAGGAATTGCATTAAATGTGTAGATTGCTTTAGGTAGCATAGACATTTTCACAATATTTATTCTTCCAATCCAGGAGCATGGAACATTTTTCCATTTCTTTGTGTCTTCCTCAATTTCTTTCAGGAGTACTTTATAGTTTTCTGTGTATAGATTCTTAGTCTCTTTGGTTAGGTTTATTCCTAGGTATCTTATAGTTTTGGGTGCAATTGTAAATGGGATTGACTCCTTAATTTCTCTTTCTTCTGTCTTGTTGTTGGTATAGAGAAATGTGACTGATTTCTGTGCATTGATTTTATATCCTGACAAGTTACTGAATTCCTGTACAAGTTCTAGCAGTTTTGGAGTGGAGTCCTTTGGCTTTTCCACATATAGTATCATATCATCTGCGAAGAGTGATAGTTTGACTTCTTCTTTGCCGATTTGGATGCCTTTAATTTCTTTTTGTTGTCTGATTGCTGAGGCTAGGACTTCTAGTACTATGTTGAATAGCAGTGGTGATAATGGGCATCCCTGCCGTGTTCCTGACCTTAGTGGAAAAGCTTTCAGTTTTTCTCCATTGAGAATGATATTTGCGATGGGTTTTTCATAGATGGCTTTGATAATATTGAGGTATGTGCCCTCTATCCCTACACTTTGAAGAGTTTTGATCAGGAAGGGATGCTGTACTTTGTCAAATGCTTTTTCAGCATCTATGGAGAGTATCATATGGTTCTTGTTCTTTCTTTTATTAATGTGTTGTATCACATTGATTGATTTGCGGATGTTGAACCAACCTTGCAGCCCTGGAATAAATCCCACTTGGTCATGGTGAATAATCCTTTTAATGTACTGTTGAATCCTATTGGCTAGTATTTTGGTGAGAATTTTTGCATCTGTGTTCATCAAGGATATTGGTCTGTAGTTCTCTTTTTTGATGGGATCCTTGTCTGGTTTGGGGATTAAGGTGATGCTGGCCTCATAAAATGAGTTTGGAAGTTTTCCTTCCATTTCTATTTTTTGGAACAGTCTCAGGAGAATAGGAATTAGTTCTTCTTTAAATGTTTGGTAGAATTCCCCCGGGAAGCCATCTGGCCCTGGGCTTTTGTTTGTTTGGAGATTTTTGATGACTGTTTCAATCTCCTTACTGGTTATGGGTCTGTTCAGGCTTTCTATTTCTTCCTGGTTCAGTTGTGGTAGTTTATATGTCTCTAGGAATGCATCCATTTCTTCCAGATTGTCAAATTTGTTGGCGTAGAGTTGCTCATAATATGTTCTTATAATTGTCTGTATTTCTTTGGTGTTAGTTGTGATCTCTCCTCTTTCATCCATGATTTTATTGATTTGGGTCCTTTCTCTTTTCTTTTTGATAAGTCTGGCCAGGGGCTTATCAATCTTATTAATTCTTTCAAAGAACCAGCTCCTAGTTTCGTTGATTTGTTCTATTGTTTTTTTTTTTGTTGTTGTTTGTTTGTTTCTATTTCATTGATTTCTGCTCTGATCTTTATGATTTCTCTTCTCCTGCTGGGTTTAGGGTTTCTTTCTTGTTCTTTCTCCAGCTCCTTTAGGTGTAGGGTTAGGTTGTGTACCTGAGACCTTTCTTGTTTCTTGAGAAAGGCTTGTACCGCTATATATTTTCCTCTCAGGACTGCCTTTGTTGTGTCCCACAGATTTTGAACTGTTGTGTTTTCATTGTCATTTGTTTCCATGAATTTTTTCAATTCTTCTTTAATTTCCTGGTTGACCCATTCATTCTTTAGAAGGATGCTGTTTAGTCGCCATGTATTTGGGTTCTTTCCAAATTTCCTCTTGCGATTGAGTTCTAGCTTCAGAGCATTGTGGTCTGAAAATATGCAGGGAATGATCCCAATCTTTTGATACCGGTTGAGACCTGATTTAGAACCAAGGATGTGATCTATTCTGGAGAATGTTCCATGTGCACTAGAGAAGAATGTGTATTCTGTTGCTTTGGGATGAAATGTTCTGAATATATCTGTGATGTCCATCTGGTCCAGTGTGTCATTTAAGGCCTTTATTTCCTTGTTGATCTTTTGCTTGGATGATCTGTCCATTTCAGTGAGGGGAGTGTTAAAGTCCCCTACTATTATTGTATGATTGTCGATGTGTTTCTTTGATTTTGTTATTAATTGGTTTATATAGTTGGCTGCTCCCACGTTAGGGGCATAGATATTTACAATTGTTAGATCTTCTTGTTGGACAGATCCTTTGAGTATGATATAGTGTCCTTCTTCATCTCTTATTATAGTCTTTGGTTTAAAATCTAATTGATCTGATATAAGGATTGCCACTCCTGCTTTCTTCTGATGTCCATTAGCATGGTAAATTCTTTTCCACCCCCTCACTTTAAATCTGAAGTTGTCTTCGGGTTTAAAATGAGTTTCTTGTAGGCAACATATAGATGGGTTTTGTTTTTTTATCCATTCTGATACCCTGTGTCTTTTGATTGGGGCATTTAGCCCATTAACATTCAGGGTAACTATTGAGAGATATGAATTTAGTGCCATTGTATTGCCTGTAAGGTGACTGTTATTGTATATTGTTTCTGTTCCTTTCTGATCTACTACTTTTAGGCTCTCTCTTTGCTTAGAGGACCCCTTTCAATATTTCCTGTAGAGCTGGCTTGGTGTTTGCAAATTCTTTCAGTTTTTGTTTGTCCTGGAAGCTTTTAATCTCTCCTTCTATTTTCAATGATAGCCTAGCTGGATATAGTATTCTTGGCTGCATGTTTTTCTCGTTTAGTACTCTGAATATATCATGCCAGCTCTTTCTGGCCTGCCAGGTCTCTGTGGATAAGTCTGCTGCCAATCTAATATTTTTACCATTGTATGTTACAGACTTCTTCTCCCGGGCTGCTTTCAGGATTTTCTCTTTGTCACTAAGACTTGTAAATTTGACTATTAGGTGACGGGGTGTGGACCTATTCTTATTGATTTTGAGTGGGGTTCTCTGAACCTCCTGGATTTTGATGCTTGTTCCCTTTGCCATATTGGGGAAATTCTCTCCAATAATTCTCTCCAATATACCTTCTGCTCCCCTCTCTCTTTCTTCTTCTTCTGGAATCCCAATTATTCTAATGTTGTTTCGTCTTATGGTGTCACTTATCTCTCGAATTCTGCCCTCGTGGTCCAGTAGTTGTTTGTCCCTCTTTTGTTCAGCTTCCTTATTCTCTGTCATTTGGTCTTCTATATCGCTAATTCTTTCTTCTGCCTCATTTATCCTAGCAGTGAGAGCCTCCATTTTTGATTGCACCTCATTAATAGCTTTTTTGATTTCAACTTGATTAGATTTTAGTTCTTTTATTTCTCCAGAAAGGGCTTTTGTATCTCCCGAGAGGGTTTCTCTTATATCTTCCATGCCTTTTTCGAGCCCAGCTAGAACCTTGAGAATCGTCATTCTGAACTCTAGATCTGACATATTACCAATGTCTGTATTGATTAGGTCCCTAGCCTTTGGTACTGCCTCTTGTTCTTTTTTTTGTGGTGAATTTTTCCGCCTTGTCATTTTGTCCAGATAAGAGTATATGAAGGAGTAAGTAAAATACTAAAAGGGTGGCAGCAACCCCAGGAAAATATGCTTTAGCCAAATCAGAAGAGATCCCAAATCATGAGGCGGGGGGGAAGGGGATAAAAAGAGGTTCAGAAAGAAAAGAAAAAAAAAAGAAAAAAGAAAAAAGAAACAAAAAAAGAAAACCAATAATGAAAAAAATATAAAACGGAAAAATATATATATATATATTAGATAAACTAGTTAAAAAACGTTAAAAAAGAAAAGGGTAAAAGTTAAAAAAATTTAGCAGAAGAAGAGAAAAAAATTGAAAAAGAAAAAAAAATTAAATTAACTGCAAGGCTAAAGAATCATGGGGAGAAAGCCATGAGTTCCGTGCTTTGCTTTCTCCTCCTCTGGAATTCCGCTGCTCTCCTTGGTATTGAAACTGCACTTTTCGTAAGTGAACTTGGTCCTGGCTGGGTTTCTTGTTGATCTTCTGGGGGAGGGGCCTGTTGTAGTGATTCTCAAGTGTCTTTGCCCCAGGCGGAGTTGCACCGCCCTTACCAGGGGCCCGGGCTGAGTAATCCGCTCGGGTTTGCTTTCGGGAGCTTTTGTTCCCTGAGCGCTTTCCGTAGAGTTCTGGAGGACGGGAATGAAGATGGCGGCCTCCCAGTCTCCGGCCCGGAGGAGCCGAGAGCTCAGGGCCCCACTCCTCAGTGGGCCCTCAGAGAACAGCGCCCAATTACTCCCGTCTGCCTGGCCTCTGGCCGCGCTCCGAGCTCACCGAGCCTGCGACCGGTTCAAGGTAAGCCCGAGCTATGAGCTCACTCCTCGGCTCCGTCTCTGTAGCCGGCTTCCCTGTTCTAATACCTGCAAGCTCTGCGACACTCAGACACCCCCGATCCTTCTGTGACCCTGCGGGACCTGAGGCCACACTGGCCCCACGTGGGCTTCACCCCAGTTAAGCCTCTGGGGCGATGTCCCTCAGCGGAACAGACTTTTAAAAGTCCTGCTTTTGTGCTCCGTTGCTCCGCCGCTTGTCGGGAGCCGGCCCCTCCCCCCGGGGTCTATCTTCCCGTCCCTTTGGATTCACTTCTCCGCCAGTCCTACCTTTCAGAAAGTGGTTGATTTTCTGTTTCTAGAATTGCTGTTCTTCTTCTCTTCGATCTCCTGTTGGATTTGTAGGTGTTTGCAATCTTTAGATAAGCTATCTAGATGATCTCCTGCTACCTGAAGTAGTCTCAGCTGCTACTTCTCCGCCATCTTGACTCCTCTCCTTCCTTCTCCTTTTTTTAATAATAGTTGTCTATTCTCTAACTTTCAATTCTGAGACTAAAACATTTTTTTAAGACTAATCTAGTTACTCTTTGAATTCATGAGGACATCTGATTCCTAGAGAGAAACAAATTTTAAATTGTCTTTTTTTTTTTAAAGATTTTGTGTTTATAATTTCAGTTTGGATTTTTTTTCCTCAATCAAAGAAAATTACTCCTATTCTGTAAAATAAGGACACATGGTTGTTTTTATCTGTTTACTGACATAGTTTATTACTTTTGTATCATGAAAATCATAATCAAAATCCTATAATCTTGGCCAGGGCTTAGGGAATCTTATTCTTTCTTCCTTTATTTGTACCTTCAATGAAAAAGAAAATGAAATTTGCATTCTTTAGGCAATATTGAGAAGAGAGCTTCTAACTTTTTACCTCTTGACCTCCCATTCATATTTATCTGATTGTTAAACCTGAGGGGGAAATAATCATTACATGTACAAAGGAGGTAGAGCTTCCTATTTTTAACATGAAATCCTTCTCCAGTGACCCATGGAGTGAGCCCACTGGGGCCTCCCTGCAGCAGATGCTGGCAATCCTTCCTCCCATTTTGTGTATGTATGTGTGGATCATTTTCATTCGTTGGAGAAGCTACCAAAAGTCTACTTGCCCCTGAGTCATATTACGTTCTCCAGTGCAGTTAGAGCAAAAAAGCATCTTGATGCCTGTGTCCTTTCCTCCGTTTCTCAACTTGACTTCCCTGAGAACTCTCATGGAACTCCTTTAGGAACAACAAAATACCTCAGATGATTAAATGTCTATAGGTTATGTTTAGAGTCTGTTGTCTTTATGGATTTTTATAATAAATAAGTGCCAAAGGTGTTCAAGTTGTTAAATTGTGTGAGGGACAAAAAAAAAAAAAGGAACTGAGACCTGAGAGATAAAATCACCCACCTAGTTTTACATGGATGCTAAATGGCAGAGGTGAAGCAAGAACTAAGATCTGTCAATATCAAATTATACTCCAGGAACATTGCACATCCTTAAAAATACATTTAGGTAATTGAGCTGAAGAGTATGGTGCATTAGTCCTGGAAACCTGAACAATAACAGTCAAATCCTCAGGTGGTAGCTGTCAAGACGTTTGACATTTTTGCCGTTATGAGCTCTCTTGCCACTAGCGATCCCGGGGCTCTGTGTCTCTCTAGACCAAGGACACTCATGCAAATGATCCACTTAATGTAAGGAAGGAAACTTTTGACCATTGTGTTCATAGGAAATGTGAAGAAGTATAAGCAGAGAAGTGTGAGCTAATCATCGTTTTAGCTGTCTCAGAAGCTAAGAGTCTTTCACAATATTAATGAGGTTTTAATGCTGTTCCTTCTTTGTTGTTTGTCTTGCTTATTCTACATTAGTAACCCTTTTTTACCACATTAGAGAGGCTTGGAAATTGCTTGATGAAACACCTATCCACTCTGGCGAAAGTGCTTTCATGATTAGATTTCTGGCTGTGTAATTTTGCTTTCATGGTGCTCTATCCAGCTCAATAATCAGAAAGGTCACAAGCATAGCTCTTTGTAGGCCAGGCAGTGTTACGAAGCTGACACAATGCTGGAAATGGATGGCATCCTGTGTCACTGATGTGAAAGACTCAGCAATGCTAATCATTTTAGGAAAGATGATTGGTATAAGTTTATTTAAAAGAGGCACATATGATAATTAATGGCCAGGAGATGGCCAGAAATGAGCACAGAGATGAGAGTTGATGATGATCAATCAATCGACTGAAGCTAAATTTATTACACTTAGTGTAGCAATTTTCGTTCATTTTCTCAAAATTACATGGCCATTTATGTGTGTGAGTCTATTTCTGGACTTTCTCTTCTGTTTCATTGTTCTCCATGGCTATGTTTGCATCACTTCCACACTATCTTGATTACGATAGCTCTATAGCAAGACATAGAATCGATTGGTACAAATCTTCCAACTTTATTCTCCTTTTTCAAGTTATTTTGACCCTTCTAGTTCCTTTCTCTTATGATGAATTTTTAAATTAACTTGTTGATTTATGAAAAATACTGATAGAATTTTACAGTGAATGTATAGGTCAGTTTGGGAAGATTTGATGTCTTAAGATTTATACTTGCCTTTCATGGATTATCTCTCATTTTTAACATCTTAATTCCTCCGTAAGTGTCTTTTAGTTTTTAACCATGAAAATCCTCTAGATATTTTGTTAGATTTCGATCCAGTGATTTGTGGGGTTTTTGGTACTATTATTAATAGTTTTTTTTTAATTTCCAGTTGAAACGTAATTCAAATACTAACAATGAGTTAGTATCTAGAAGTAAAATCAACTTGAATATATGATCTTTCATCTTATGATCTCACATAACAGTTACTAGTTCTAAGAGATTTTTAATAGATTCCTTGGGATGTTCTGTGTAGACAATCATGATATCTACCAAAGAAGACTGTTTTATTTATTCCTTTCTAATCCGTGTGTTTCCAATTTTCTTTCTTCTCTCATTTCACTAGCTAATTCTTCTAATACAAAGCTGAATTTGAATGGTAAGAGAATGTATTTCTGGGACATCTTCTATTCTTTCTTAAACATTTAAAGGAAGTGATATTTTTCCTAAGGAGAAGTTTAAATGGCACTGTTTCCTTGTTACTTGTTCCCAAATGGGTCTTTCCTGCATTTTTTGTGTATGTATATGGGAAGGTAGAGTTGTGAACCTCTTAGGCCATGAGGAGCTGAGAGAACAGTGCAGAAAGGATATACAGATGTGTGCAAAAGACAAAGGGAAAAACATACAAAAATAAACTGGCCTCATCAGTCTTAAACAGGATTAGATCATTCATGTTTTCTTGATATATTGTGCACTAAATGGTATATGGCTAGAAATTCTAGAAGATACTACTGCTGGCCTATAGTATTTGAGAGTAATTGATCTCTTCAGGATCATTGGATAAGATGACATCCTTGTACACGTTTGATGGGGTTCTGCTGAAAAAGTGGATACTTCTATTGTTAATCACAGTATCTAGGAATAGATCAGGTGCCAAGACAAAAGAACTGAAGGAAAAACGGTGAGGGAGACACTCGTCCATAAATCTGTAAAGCATTAACACTGGCATGGACCCTGGAGATGGGACAAAAGTTGAATCAGTTTGTGAAGAGACAGCTCTGTTTTCAACAGAATCATCATGGCAGTGGTGCTACATAGATAGGCTTATTAGAAATTGGAAATTAATCCTCTTTTGTTCTGTACTTCTTTCCTTATATCTAACTTTGTTACTAATATCTCATCACAATTTACGATCTGGTGTTAGCTGTTATTTACTGCGGGTAGCTAAAGCAAAGTTCTGTGACCACACTTGGGGCAAAGTAGTAAAGAGGAAAACAGTAGCAACCTAAGGGAAGAAGAGTGTCTTTAGAAGAAAATCCTGTGAATTCCAGTAGAAAGGGTCTAGGCCTATGGAGAAGTGCACAGCAGCCATTTGGAGCGGAAGGCCCCATACCTAGGACAGGCTTGTGACAGATGGGAGCTCCTTTACCAGCCTAAGATATACTTAACATAAGACAGTGGGCACATGTAAGCGACCAGCTAAAACTCCCCAAAGTAAAGCAGGAAGAAAGAATGGAGTGCTGACATTTTAGTTTCTTAACCAAAACAAAAGCAACAACAACAAAAAACCTAAACTGATAGAAATAGGTTATAGCAGATTCACATTATAAAGAAATTGAGTCACTCTAGAGTGATTCATTTAATGGTAATTCACATGCACAAATGAATGTATGAGAGCTAAAGCATGAACAGAGGATTTTTTTTTTTTTTAAAGAAGCACAACATTCACTTCATGTATCACGAGAACAGGAACAAATGTATTAAATCACTTAATTGCTATTAAGGGCAAAGTGTTTTGCATTCAGAGGGACCACATTTCACCTTTGCATCTGGCCAGTTTGTGTTCATTATGACACTTCCTTGAGCATATGGATCTAGGAATCTAGACAAACTACCCAAAATAGGCAGGGAATTCCTGGACTGGACAAGAGAGCCTGCTGATGGTGGGATGCTTTTTGAAACTGCTTGGATGCACAGTAATTGCCATGCCTATTGAATCTCACAACCTGTGAGCTGTAAACAGACTGTCTGAAAATGAGAAGATCAAAACACAGTCTTCTCCCCTGGACTTGTCTGACAAATCACATTCTTGGACTGATCTTCTTGTAGAAGCTATCGTTGTTAAGATAAATGACTAAAACCCCCTAGTCTTCCCATCGCCACCATCATACTCAGCTGGGTAAGTGTTATGACAACATTTCCTGATTTGCTCATACATCATATATTTGTTGATTGCCTATGATGTCATTCTGGCCACCGGGGATACTGAAGTACATATCCTTATCTGTCAAGGAGCCCAGTCCAGTGCTCAGAGAGGGAAGCAAACATACGATTACAACAGATACATTAACAAAGTTGTTTCACCATTGGCAAGGGTACTGTTTTACCCCACCAAGATGCTGACATTATCTATTCCTGTCATTAAAAAAAGGCTTTGCTTAGTCTATACTATGGAGAGTTGGGATAGAAGTTGTCTTTCCAGAGGGAAAAAATCATGATGCTTATGAGTGATAGAGTTGTTTTAGTTTTTATCATAGTGAACAATATGTGTTTAATATATGGATTGGCGTTAGAAAGCTCAGGTTTTTCTACTTGAGAGACAGTATAGGCATAAAGAGATTTTTTGGAGCACTGACGGGAAATAACAGGTTGGCAGGTCCCCTCTCCTCACTAACACCTGAGGCAAATATTTCTATCAGAGCCCACAGACACACTTTTTCCTTCCCAATAAACTATCCCCACTTGTCACTACCAGCCATCAGGCTCCTATGTGGGACAAGACTTTTTTTTTTTTTTTTTTCCTATTACTCTTTGCATACCTGCTTTCTGGTATGGTCAAGGGAGTTTGCCTTAGTTTGTGATCTCTCTGAAATGTTTTGGAAGATAGATAATGACACTTCCAATAAGCCATTGAGCCAATTTTTGGTTTGCTTACAATTTTCTAGGGCCTATATTCTGAGCTGTTACCCAGTGTCCTGTCAGTCTTTTAGAGCTGATTGAACTAGAAAATATGCTTATGAGGGTAGGATTTTGTTTGTCTTATCTACCATGTAACCTTCGTATCTTAAAACAAACTTCCCGAAATCTTTAATGCTTAATCAAAATATGAAACCATTGCAGGAGGCAGGCATAGCATAAGCCCCATTTTGTTGATAAGAAAGTAAAATCAGAAGGGCTCTTGACTAATTTAAAATACACACACACACACACAGTGAACAGCACAATCCCTTCATCTTTGCTGCCTTCTCTTGGGGTATCTCCAAAACTTAAGGTTACTTAGTACTTGTTGATAGCTGGTTTTCACTGAAATGAGGTCGATAAAGAGAAACAATAGAAGGAAATCCAATGAAACTTAGCAATTAGAAAAAAAAAATATTTGATATAGATAGAAATCTGAAAAAATTCAGTATCATTACCTTTTAAAAAGATATCATGACTTTTATGGCTAGCCATAACATGAGGATATAAGAACCTGTAGGATTCAGGGTTTCTAGAAAGCCCAAGAGATCTGGAAACTATTACAACAGAAATTTCAGAGGCTTTTTCTTTTATGCTTGAGCACTTGTCAGTTAACACCCCCAAATTATTCCAGTGAATTTTTATGTGTATGATAACATTTATTTTATTTATTTATACCTACTATCACAAAAATCCATTTAATTGACATTATCCTTAATAAACATTTAAGAGAGGCAACTAAATATATTTTATCCTATCCTATTACCTTCTTTGTCCCTGTAAGTTTACCCCCACCTTTCCTGCTTTAAATTAATAATAAATTTTATTTAAAGAAACTCAGTATTTCAACATTAAATTTGCTCTATATTATGAAATATAAAATGATAAAAGAAGACTCTCATAAATGCTTGGGGTCCATTTAAAATGGAATGTACCTAGTTTTATTAATATATCTGTGCTTGACATGAGTTTTTTGGATTTCTGGCTCTATCAGAACTCTTAAGGATTTAGTTGGTTAATAGTAGACACCTAAATTTCTCATATCTATTATTTTTAAACACAGCAATCTTAAGATAATCTAAAGCAGCACAGAAAAACGAATTTACCATCAAATATCTCCTCTGACCAAACTCAGCCACACAATCTTCTTTCCCTAAATCTATCCAAAACACAAAGCTAATACAATATGGGCTTAAGTTCATTGCAATGACACCCAGATGTACTGTTTACCCAGAGCTCTTTGAATTTCATTTACTTTCTTTGACCCGGGAGAGGTGAGCAAATCACCAATGATGCTAAAAGTGTCTCCAGTATATTCCTTTCTATCCTTTCTTTTGAATACACAGAAATGGTAGTGAATTGCTTGGGAATGAATTCTTTCCTGACTGTCCCTTGTGAGCCACTTTTCAGACAGTAATGCATGTTCTATTTACAGTATATGCTGGCTTCCAAATTTTCAGATAGAATACTTCTTAAAGGAACTTGAGTGTTCTTTTTCTCATACATTGATTTTAATAGAGCCTAAAAACAAATTACAAAGTGAGCAAAATTCATCCTCAATGTGTGTATATATAGATACACACACACACATACACACACACACACATACACAGAGACACACAGGTTAGCCTATGTTCCTTCATGGTGTGGTGGATATAGACCAAAAGTCTACTGGGAGAAATGTCTCTGTTTCCACTACCCAGGTTCAGAGTCTACAGCTACTACTTTATAGGCATTTGACTCTGGGTAAGTTTTATAACCTCTCTGTGCCACTGTGTCATCCCTTCTTAAATGGGAATAACAATAACAATAATAATACTTTCAAAGGAGGGTATGCAAATAATTTAATAAATACAAAGTTCTTAGAATAGTGTATTGCATTCTGTTCTTTTATGAAAGGATTTGCTATTAGATTACTCACAAAAACACACAAATGCTCTCTTTTATTACTTTGGGCATTATGTCTACTTCCCTTCTTTCAAAAAATATTCCATCAAAATCACAGAGCTAAAAGGCATGGGCAGATAGTGATACTGTAACAATGTTGTATGGGGAGAAATGGTAGCTACACTTCTGGTGAACATAGTATAAAGTATAAACTTGTTAAATCACTATGTTATACACCTGAAACTAATGTAACATTGTGTATCAACTATATGCAAATAAAAAATAAAGTGAAATAAAATAAAAATATTCCAGTCAACGAAAGGAATTAAAAATATTGAACATTCACAGCTACATTCTAAATCTGTGAAGATCACACATATTCAGATTATAGTTAATGATCACTTGGTTTGATTTTTAAATCAAGATTCCATTAAAAAAAAATAACTAAATGAATGCCGACTACATTCAAGTAATCCACTCTGAAGGTCATGAATGCACATCTTTTTTAGTACATTTGAATTTACTTGAAAGATTGATTTTATTTATTTATTAGTTAATTAATTAATTTATTTATTTATCATCTCTACACCAAATGTGGGTCTCAAACTCACAACCCTGGGAAAAAGAGTCCCATGCTCCACCAACTGAGACAGGTACGTGCCCTGAAGGTACTTTAAGCACAATGTTATGCATACCTAGTGAAGTTTTTTTCTCCTTATTTCATTTCACACTTTATTTTTAATGCATTTTCCATTTTAATCACCCATCATAGGCTATAGTGTTAATTTTGAATGATGTTTCGCTAAAACCAAATGTACCCACAAATGACATGTATGTAACACAACCCAGAAAATTCTTATGAACAAAACTCAGTTCATTTCCAAAACAAATACAGAGGGAAATACCAAAAGTACTTACAAAGTGATGTTACTCATATGGATATTTAAGCTCAGAAATATATGTGCACTGGGAAATTCACACAAAAGCAGCAAAAACCTGCTTATCAAATTGCTTCTGAAAAATCTCAAACATTTGAAAATCTAGCCGAACAAGACATTTATTTTTTTCTTGTGCCAGAAAAAGTGTCTAAATAGCAAACATGACAGAGTCTCTACTTTCAATGTTCAAAGTTTAACAGAAGAGATACCCATTAAATAAATAATTATCAAGTACCTAATCATTAGTATAACGGAAATTATTTGTTTATGTGACCTTGAGCTAGTTGTTTAAATTATGTTATCCTCAGTTTTCATATATGTAAAATGGGAATTATAAAAATATTTTGTGAGGTGTGTTAGGATTAGCCATATATAAAATATTTGACATGTTAGGCACTCATTAAATAGAAGTATTATAAAAGAAAGTATTAAAAAGTATGTTATTGCTATGTGTATTTTTTATTGTTAGGTATATTTTTAAGTATTTGGGTGAATCATTAATCACTATTAAATAGTTTAATAGAGAATAGACTTGTAATGGTTTGCTATAATTATAACAATTAGTAAAAAACTATAATAATGGTAATTTTGTGACAAAATCTAATATTCTATAGTTTAGGTTATCCAGAGCCCATATGAATACATTTACTGTGCTGCTTTCTGTGGGGCACAAACTAAAATTTTGCATATAAGAAGCAGCCAGATAAAAACCAAAACCTACAATATAGATCTTCTTTGGTGAAGCTCATTATAATCTAAAGACATTTTTAAATGACTTTCAGTTTTGAGGAACTGAGTGATACCTGGGTAATAGATAACTTATTCTTTTTAAAAAAATACTTATTACTATATTGTAGACTTGAACATCATATTCATTTTTTTTCTCTCTCATGTCTGGATTCACAAAATTTCTCCATTAATAAAGATTATCAGTGGGTCACCAGAATTGGCTCAAACATGATCTTACCACTGATCTCTACATTATAGCCTGAGTTCATCTTTCTGTGTCAAAATTTACATTAGTAGAAAATTTTAAGTAGTGAACTACTTGACCAGTTCCTTAATATAACATACTTAAAATATTATTTGAAATCATCTGAGCTTCTTGCATCCAAGACATCCTGATAGTGTTGACCTGTCTCTTCCAATTATTTCCTGGACATTGCTCACTCTGGACTTTATTTTTATCTCCTAATACTAGGCATATTATAATACTCATAATACTAGGCATATCTAATCAGCAGTCCAAGAGTCTTCATTTTATGTCAGGCCTAATTTCTCTGGAAATTAGTGTGTTTTCTAGGTGACTATACTCTCCTTAAAGTTTTTTGTTTTTGTTTTTGAGAAAGTGCATTCCTGACCTAGTTCCATATCCTCTCAAATTTATCTATCTGATAATGATATATTGAACATATTATATATAATAATATATTTTCATATATTGAAAATGTATGTATATAATTGAAAAATATATATATTTAAAGTATATCAAATACTTAAGATCTCTATATACTTCTAAAAAGAGAGGTAGATATACACCCATTTTAAAGAATTCCCTAAGTGCCCTCCCATAAATACATACATATTTCAACACAATATATAGTTTATATTTTAAGTCAAACTATCTTAAGCACTTACTGCCAATTTGACAAATATGTTTAAATTATGTAAATCTGGTGTTTGTAAGCAGGTAACACAATTCCTCCTACCTTGCAGGAATTCTTAGTGACAGCCATAAGGCAACTAAATAACTCTTATAAGTTGCTTCCCTTATATGTTACAAAAAGTGGACACTGTCTGAAAATTCAGAGGTCTCTCTTATATTCTAAAGAGTACTTGAAAAGGCAAAAGTGAAGGGAAAATTTGAGATGAAAATTGGAAAATCAAAAGAACTAGTTCAACCAAATGATCTAAGTGTATTTCTTGGGACTAACATCTCTAAGTCATGTGGTAGTTGAGCTTTTTAGTACACCAGTGGGAGTACGAACCAAGGCAGTAATTTTCATTTAAAATGCCAAGAATATATAGTGCTAATACCAATTATCACAGCAGTGGTCATGGAAACTTTTCACTTCAAAATTACAGCTCCACACAGTGTAAAATGTGTGAGTATAACTTGCTGTTTTCACTCCCTCACGCCCCCTCACTCTTTAACCATTTTTTATCTGTTTCCAGCCACTCCCTTTTGAGAAATGGCCATCCTCAGTATTACTAATGGTCCCAAGATGGACAAATGTAGTCATCTTTTTAGCAATTCAATTGAAAAATTTGTATTGAATACATTCTATGCTCTTACAGCTCTGAATACAGAGTCGAATGGGGCAAGAACTTCCATTCTAAAAGAAATTCCTGCTCAATGAAGAGCATGAAAACATGTAAATATTTAGGATTCAAATCATTGTGTTGTGTTTTGATGCCAGTGCAAAGTGCTGTAAGACTGTAGAGGTAAGATTAATGACTCAAAAAAGAATCTGAACGATTTCACTGAAGATTTCACATTTAAGGTACACTTAGTAGAATATACAGTTTCCAGAAAATTGGCCGTAGGAGCCACTTCAGAAACTTCTGGTGAGGAAAAAAAGTTATAAAAGATCTTCTATAGCTAGAAACATTTTGTCTCTCTAAACCAATCACAGCCATATGTCAGAAAGCATTATTTTTCCAAGTAATAGGTCTGAGAGTTCTAGAATGAAACTCAAACTATTGAGAGAAGAAAAAATACCTATATCAGAAATGAGAGAAGCAGTATCACCACAGATTGTATAGACATAAAAAGATAATAAGGAAATATTTTAAAAAATGTTATGCAAGTTAGCCTGACAGCTTATATGAAATGGACACATGGCTTAAAAGACAAATTACCAAAGTTCACTGCATTAGAGTTCTCCAGAGAAACAGAACCAGTATATATATGGAGAGAGAGAGACGAAGGAGGGAGGTATTTGTTGTAAGGAATGGCTTCCATTATTATGAAAGCTGGCAGATTTCAACATCTTTAGAGGTAGTCACCAAGCTCTCTTCTGGCCAATGTCTAGCAGACTGGAGATCCAGTAAGAGCCAAACCTTCAATTTGAGTCTGAAAGCAGGAAAAGGCCAATGTCCCATCTTCAAACAAAATAATTCTCTTTTAAAGAGGGTCAGCATTTTTTCCGTATTCAGGCCTTCAACTAATTGGATGAGGCCCACCCACGTTAGGAAACACAATCTTCTTTACTCACTCTAGCAATGTAATTATTAATCTCATCCCAAAATACCTGAAGAGAAACACCCAGAATAATGTTTGATCTGATATCTGGGCATCCTGTGGCCCAGTCAAGCTGACACATAAACTTAGCCATCATATTCACTTAGGAAAAAAATAGAAAACCTGAATAACTCAATATCTGCTAATAAAACTGGATTTTAGTTATAAATCTTCCTACCAAGAATCTTCCATTCCCATGGTTTTCTGATAAATTCTACTAAGCACATGGGAAGAAATAGTACCGATTTTATACAAATTCATTCAGAAAATTAAAGAGACAAAAATATTTACCAACTCATTCTAAAAGGTTGGCATTATTTTGATACCAATATAAGCAAAAATATTACAAACCAGTTAAAATTACAGACCAATGTCAAATACCAATGCAAAGTGTAACACATTTTTAGGAAAATCACATATAACAATATGTAAAATGGATAATCCATCAATTCCAAGCACGTCTCATCCCAGAAATGCAGGTTTGGCTTAACGTTGAAAATTAATCAGTGTAATTTGCCACATTAGCAGACAAAAAAGAAATTCAAATGATCATCTCAACATCCACAGAAAAATCATTTGACCTCGGCCAACATTTCCTGATCAAAATCCTTAGTAAACTAGAAATAAAAGGAAATTTTTTCATCTTAATAAAATATATCTTTCAAAAAACATTAGCTTACATCATACTTAATGATGAGTGATTGGCTGCTTTTCTCCTAAAATCAAGAATAAGGTAAAGATGACTTCTCTTGCAATTTTTAACCTTTAACCTCTCTTGCCATCTTTAACCTAGACCTTTAAGGGTCTAGGTAGTATAATAAGAAAAAGAAATAAGATAATAAGAAAAACCTGCATCCAGGTTGGAAAAGAAGAAATAAAAACTTTTTTTTAAAGTCGCAGAAAAATTATCAACTATTTAGAATATTCTATATAATCTACAAAAGTGTTAACATAACTAATAAATGCATTTATCATGGTGGTAGGATATAAAAATCAATATCCCCAAATTGTATTTCTATATAGTAGCGAAGAAAGAAACAGAAATTGGCATGTTAAAAATATAGTTTATAATAATATAAAAATATGATTTTTAGAGATAAACCTGACAAAATGTATATCAGATCTGTACCTGACCATTAAACATTATTGATGGAAATTATAAATGACCTAAAGTAAATGGTGAAATTTATCATGGACATTGATGCAACAATAAATATTCTTAAGATAGCAATACCTCAAAAATCAATCTATGAGTTAAATGCAAACACAAGTTTAGAAATTGGCAAACTGATTCTAAAATTGACATAAAAATATAAAGAAACTAGAATATCTAAATAAACTTTGAAAAGAAGAGCAAAGATGGAGGACCTAAGATTATTATAAGTCTGTAGTAATTAAGAGAGTGTGGAATTCTTTAAAACAAAGGCTCATGAAAACATTTTTGCTGGTGATGGATACGTTGTTTGTCTTTAAGATGAAAATTGTTTCATGGGTGTTAATGTATCTACACACTTGAATACATACGATTTATTGTATATCAATCATACCTCAGTAAAGCTGCAAAAAAATTATGATCATGTGGATACATTTTCAGTCATTCCCCATGGCTTTGGAAAAGTTCTATTAAAATTTTTGATGTTGGGGCACCTGGGTGGCTCAGTGGGTTAAGCCTCTGCCTTTGGCTCAGGTCATGATCTCAGGGTCCTGGGATCAAGCCCACATCTAACTTTCTGCTCTGCAGGGAGCCTGCTTCCCCCTCTCTCTCTGCCTGCCTCTCTGCCTACTTGTGATCTCTGTCTGTCAAATAAATAAATAAAATCTTAAAAAAAAAATAGATAAAGTAAATTTTTTGATGCCTTCTGAAATTCCACTTCTTTAGGTTTACTATAAACCTATAATGCTTATGAGATAAATCTACACCGATACTAACCAGTGTCTTGTTCCTTAAATGAGATAAGGATTTGAGCATAAAATCTATGAGGATAGGGACTTTTTAGTGCTTTTGGCTGTTCTATGGTGTTTATGACTCTGCGGCCAAAGAGATAGTCAAATGATTGAATGAATAAAAATGCTTATCTCTCGTAATGATCAGAAAGTGCTTGGCTATCAGAAATTCATCTGATGTTATTTAACTGTTAAACTCTTCTAAAAGAATAAGTGTAACTAAATGATCTGCCATATCATAAATAGTGGAAAACCTAGAGATCCATTTCTACTAGTTCCTATACTACTATTAATATATTAAAAAAAAAAAACTTGTGGAAAAAGAGGTTAGTTTTAGGCTGGGGAAAAAAATGTCTCATATTAGAAATACAAATTTAAAGTAAACCAATGAATACTTTTGAGAGTTAGTTTTCAAAAGAAGGGACAAAATGCCCAAGAGTTTGCCAGGATTATTATTTATCTCCCCCCCCCCTTTTATAACCACCCAGTAAAACCAGGATGTCACAAAACTTGAAGTTTCTTTATGCCTACGAAACACTGTGAGATAGATAATCTTAGCCACAATTAACAGTGAAGAATATTAGGGCTTAGAAATAATAAATAATTTGCTTGAGTCCTAGCGAGTAAATGGCAAAGCTGACCCTCAATTGAGAACTTGCTGGCTCCAAATCCATGACCATCCCTTCAGTTGTAGGTGGAATTTGTGGACAACATATCTAGGAATATTTTTCTTCCAATCCTATGATAAGTGACTCCTCCACTTGGGCGACTAGCAACAACTTATATATGGTGTTCTTTCCGACTTTGCTATTTTTCCTTTCAAGGGCATTTATTTATTAGGAAGGTGCGCTTTTTAGAAATTTTAAGTATACCTCAGGTAGTCACTTATGACCACTTTCTTTATACATTGTAGACTTTTAATTCTTGGCTGAAGTTAAAACATACTGTATGGAGACGGAGCATGGAGGACGAAAAAGAGAAAGTAAGTGACTTAGGAATTCAGGAAGTAGAAAAATATGAAATGATGAAAAGAGAGCCCAAGGAGCTTAGGCTCATTCATGAGTTTTTAAAGAAGATTATCATCAAAGTTGGCAAATACAGTTCACTGACATTAGAACCAGCAGTGACAAAATATGAATTTAACTTTTTTTTTCCTCTTCAAACTACTAAGAAAAGCAAAAGAGTGAAAAGAAGAAAAAAAAATACAGATTGTATTTTTCAAGAGTAAGTGAAAGACATGCTTGAAATACAGATCCCACCAGCATCAGTGATCAAAGAGACTGGTAAGGCCAAGAAACACCAGGGCCTGGGCAGAGCCTAGCTTACATGCATACTGTGTGCTGACTCCAAGCTCACAGATTCCCATTTCTGGAAGAGGAGGAATCTAGTCAAGACTTTTTGTTTTCAGGTGGAGAAGCTAACATCCAGGAACTTGGCCAAGTTCACAAACTCATACATTCCCATTGTCTTGCCATTATCCCACCTGACCTTTATTGATAACCAGAGTTCACTTGTACTTGGTTTCATTTTAATGTGTATGCACATGTGTTTGTGTATCCTTTTAAGGAAAGAGTAGAGGGGCATGTCACCTATAGAAAATTGATCTCATCAACTTGTCTTAACTAGGTATTTTGGTTATATGGCAAAATATAAAATGGATAAAGGTGGGAATGGCCTAACCCTCGCTGGAGCCCTTAGCTATCTCCCATTTCCTCCAAGCTTTCCAGCTCATTGGAGGATGAGCCTGTAACATATTGCCAGTTGCTTGAGAAGCCCCTAAGAGGAGGACGCTGGGATCAACTAGCTAGTGAGTAACAGATGGAAAAGTTTTCTCCATGTGACACCACAAATGACATCCCCCCTATTTCTATTTTATTCATCTTAATTTTCAAGTGAATTATATTGGGTGCCACTTGAAAAGCCTTTCAGGAGGTATCCTGAATATAAATTATGAAAAAAAAATACATAGACTAGCCTGGTAGTCAGAGATTTTATGTCACTTTTACCACATATGTGCTGTGTGACATTAGGTTTGTGTTTAATGTCTCTGTGCTATGAGGTTTATTCAGAATAATGAAAGAAATGATCTCTATTATTTCCTCCCACTCTGACAGTCTGTAATCTTTTATAAAATGATAAATAAGAACTTTTCATAGATTTATGGCAACTCAGAGGCTCTTCTCCTCATAGCCCATCACCCACATCTTATTCCTGAATTCCCTTCCTCCCTCCACACTCTACCTCCACCCTCCCACCTTCAAGGAGAAACAAAGGTGGTGCAGATTGCATTCTACATGATGACCAGGTATAGGAGTCTTCATGAAACTTGTGGTATGTGTTAGTCTTTGCATATTTTTTAAATGACTGTTCAGATCATTGAGGATGCTGACTGTAATTGCCTACCTCGCCAAATAAAAGTATGTGTCTTCAGACTGTACTCAAAGACCTTTAAAAAATGTATTCCTCCTTGTTGGGAAACTGTTTAAAGGTAGCCCTCATCATCACCATTGGTTAACCTTTCACAAAAACAGGAACATATATTTAATCATTGGGAATAAGAAATAAAAACATGGGAAATCATAGATAAAAATAATTTTTGACAAGAGACTGCTAGTAGTAGTTTCCTTCCCCTCCCCAAATATTTAGTCTAATCTATTTTCACAAAATACCTGAGAGAGTGTCCCACTACTTTGGCTGGCAAGATGAAGTTTAAATATTGTATCCCCTCCTTTTCTTTAATGTTATAAATTCAACAAACTCTGATTGACATCTAATATACATAGACATCATACAAGACACTAGAAATACAAGGTTGAATAAGGTAGGCTTTTTTACTTCAAGTCCAGTCTATAGCAAAAGAGGCAGAACTCTAAATAGAAATTTACCAGGCACAAATTAAATCCAATATAGAGTTTTTCAGATGTCACTGAGAACAGAGAATAAGTGGCAATTAATTCTGCTTGAGAAACCTGGACAATTTCACAAACAAACTAATTTTGTTGACTAAGAGATTTCCCCCACTCTTAAGTAGGGGAAGAGCAGAGGGAGAGAGCTGGATATGAAGAGTGAATTTAGAGGGTAGATAATACTGTGATGTTGGAACATAAGATTATCCAATAGAAGTGTCATAGAGAAGCTAATAACTTAGATAGAGACAATGTAGTAATAAGACTTGTATATCAACCTAAAAAACACAGATATGATGGCCCATGCTAATTTTTAAGATAGGCTTCTTTATAGACATTTTTTCCCACTGTCTGACTCCTCCCTCCTGTTTTTCATAAAATAATATCATTTCCTTGAAAGATTTAATTCCCTTGTGTATTCAATCAATATTGTTTTACTAAAGATGAGTCTAGTAATTAGACTCTAACTGAGACCTGATAGATTGTATATGGTGTTTTTTCCTTCTCCTGACAATGATAATTATTTAAGAATGGATATGACTCATGTTGGTTCACTAAGAAGATAGCTCAGAAAGATTGCTGTGATGGTTAAAAGAAGAGACCCCGAAGCCACAGCCTAATTTAGAGCTAGAAATGCTCCTGAATTTCTTGGTTTGTAAAGCATTAGAAAGAAAGAAAGAAAGAAAGAAAGAAAGAAAGAAAGAAAGAAAGAAAAGGCCTATTTTGCAGAAGCTAATTTGAATTAAGATTCCTTCATTTGCAACCAAAATAGAAGAGGATCTTATATGTGCAAGGATCTTATATGTGGACGGTGGAAGCCTTACCTATTTTATTTCACCTGGACTTCTCCAAGCTTCTCCAAACTTCTCCAAGCTCAGAACCTGGCACAGGGTGTACCTAATACATAGTTACTGATAATGTAGATTCCATATAGAGAGATGGTATGAGAAGGAAAAAGAGAAATTTACTAAAATGCTTCTATTTCTAGTGAGAGCAACTAGCTAGATCATAGTAGCATTACATAAGTTAGGGAATGAAGAGGAGGAACTAAGTAGAATGAAGCAGTGGCAAATAAAACATTGAGTTTTGCACATTCAGGGATATGGTAGGCAAAAATCTAAAGTGACCCTAAGATTCCTGCTGTCAGCTATATATACCCTGCTTAATCCCTTCTTTTGAGTGTGGGCAGGAGTTGTGAGTTTGACATGCATGTGATTATGTTACATTACATGGCAATAGTGAAGAATTCTTTGAATGTAATTAATGGCTATAATCAGTTACACTTGAGTTAATTAAAATGGACATTGCCCTGGGTGAGCCTGGCCTAATCGGGTGAAAAACTTCTAAGGGGAATTGGGCCTTTGCTTGAAACGGAGAGAACCCCTTGCTGCATTTGAAGAAGGAAGCTCCACACTGTGAGACAGCCATGTGAATACGTATACTGAACATGTTCTATGTGTCAGGCTGTGGTTTGGACCCAGGAATTCAGGTGGAATACAATAAGCAATGCTTCTAGTCTCCATTTCTAGGATAACTTCATTAATATAGGCCCTTATCACTATTTTCCCAAGATAAGTACTGTATTATTTTATTGCTATTTTTTTACATTCTTCATCTTAAAAAATTAGTGCATATTGTAATTAACGAAAAAAATTAAATTTTCTACTTAAATTTGAGTCCTCAAGGTCAATGTTCAAGCTTCTGTCCACTTGGTTTGTCTTGGAGTTCCTCAAAAGTGCATGGCATGGTGTAGATGCTCAGTAAATATTGGTTTAAAAAATGAAATTAGAAACTTGAGGTTTTCATATTCATCATAAACGTCTTTTATAGAAATAAAGGTGTTTATGTGTGTATCACACTTCTAGGTTCAGGCTTTAGCCTCATACATCCCAAATCCAAACACTTTTCAACTGCTTTCACTAGTCCCTTTAATTTCTTCTCAGAACTTACTTCATTGTGCTGCACGCTGCTTATTATGCAAACCCTGAATCTCTGCCTAAGGGCTTTTGACTTGCAGTAGGAGCATTTTTGGCCAGAAGAGGGCAAACCAGAAAGGTCCCTTGAAGTAGTCTTCAACCACTGATTAACAGAAATTGGACAGAAATCTTTCCCAGCTAACTGACCCCTTGGCTGGAATAACTGTGAAATGTTCTATACTTTCTCCAGGAAGTTTCCAAAGGAATTGGGCACCAGGTGCCTGCAGACAAAGTAACTTGTTAGATGATGTATTCTGTATTGACTTTCTGTTTTACTTGTCTGTTTCCGTTCCCTACTTTGTCTCCTGTCTACTTGACTTGAGAGGCTTGCCTCAAAATCTGCATCTAGGGATGAAGCACAAATAAAAGCTCTATCTCCATTGCTGCACTTATCCAAACCACCATTATCCCTTGTCTGGATTTTTAAAATAATTTCTGTAATTTTCTTCTTGCTTTCATCTTTGCAGCTCCTACAAAATGTCCTTAGTTCACTAGCTAGGATGTATTCTACGAACTTTTTAAATCATGTCACTTTTTTGATCCTGATTTTTCTTCATTATGCCCCCTCATTTATTCATATTATCCTCCAGGATCCAACTCCAGGCTCCTCTTCTGACCTCTCTTTCTTCTCCTCTCTTCTGCTCACTCTGCAATACCCATGCTGCCCTCGTTGCTGTTCTTCAAAACAGCCGGCAGAATCTTCTCCCAATTCCATCAGTTGGGGATTTTGTATGTTCTGTTACTATGGGCTGGAATATTTTCCCCATTTACATCTGAATGATTCCCTTGTATTTCAGGTGTCATGCAAATGCTATCCTCTCGGGGAGGATATCTCCCATTAGAATTAAACTTTTCTGAGGTATGGGTCTCCAATTGTAGTTGTCACTGTCCAACCTACTTCAAAATATATATCTCCAGCCCAGAACTCTAATTCCAGACTTGTACATCTACCTACTTTACTTCTCCATGTGGATGTCTAGTAGACATTTCAACTCAGCATGTCCCAAGATGAACACCCAAACTGGATTCACCCCTTCAGTTGGTGGCAATCCCATACTTATATTTCCTCAACTGCTCAGGTCAAAAATCTCGAAATCAACCTTATCTCCTTCTACTAGACCCCAGGTCCAGTAGACCAGAAATTCTATTGACACATTATCTAAAATATGTTCATAAATTCATCACTTAGCACATTCAATCTTACCATCACCTCAAGCTACCATCATCTCTTACCTGGATTATGCTATGACTTCTCTTTGGTTTCACTGCTTCTGTTGTCAAAGAGAGCAGCCAGAGTGGTGGTTTTCAGACATGAATCAGACTGTTTTATTCACTGCTCAGAAACCTCAGGGTTTGTCAGTTTTACTCAGATTATAAACCAACTCCCTTGCAATGGCCCACAAACCTTACATTATTATATTTCCCATGATCTTTCTTAAATCTTAGCAGTTTTGGTCTAGCTGCTCCAACTACTTGGAGTACTCTAACATAAGATATTTGGCAAAATCTCTCACCTTCTTCAAGTAGAAGAAGGTGAGAGATTTTCCACCTCATTTCTTGCTGCAAAATGTGTCTATTCAGCAATACAAGCCTTCTCAGGTGCCCCTCACTATGTAATCTGTTTATTTATTTTTTACATGACGTATCATCTTTTAGCCATGACTATAGTTTATTTTTATAATTTTATATTTTTTCATTGTTTTTGTTGTTTTTAACCTTTTTTTTTAAATGTCTGCCTCCTTTGAATAAAATACAAAATGTTCATGGAATTTGGAATTTCTGTTTCTATTATTCTTCAAGGCATTCCAAGTATCTAGAACAGAGAAGGAAGTAGTACATGGAAGTAGTCAATAAAATATACTAAGTAAATAAACTATTTTATGTGTCATATTGTTTAGTGTGTGTCTATGTGCTAACGTGCCACATTGCATAATATATATGTTATAGTCCATAGGAATGCTATTCTTGGTAAAACTATATGCACAGTCTCTGAAACCCAGAAAGCTAGACAAAGATAAAGATTATTATATATTTTGTTCCTTGCTGTATCTTCAGTTCTTAGAATAATGTCTGATGTAGAGCAGGAATTCAGTTAATTACTATTTAATAAATGAATGAATTATAAAATCATCTGTCATGAAAAATATTAGAAAGTTGCAGTTCAACAGAGGTTGATGGTTTAGACATTTTAAATGTAGGGCTCCTTGACATTAGTATAGTGAATGAGACATTTATCTATATTCTGCCAAATAATAGATAAAATCAACATGGCACTTAGCGAATGTTTATGATTTAGCTGGAAGAGTAAAAATCAAGAATAGCAAGCTATAAATTTTATTTCTTCACGTTCACATTCTTTCACTCTATACTCCATCATCTTTAATAGTCACGGAGAAGGGGAAAAGGAAGAGAAGATCAAAGATTTCAAAAATATTTTGCTACCTATAGGTGGGAAATTAGTATAAGAGATTCCATGAGTTAGGTCTGCAATAAACACGGTGGCATTGGTATTCATTACATGCTGGATCTCTGATAGAGTCCGGTATATGCCAGAGAAGCCTATGAGTGAGGTATGCAGCCATTTTGATATCCTCTGTCAACAGTAAGAAATCAGCAAACAAAAAATATAGAGGGGCACCTGGGTGGCTCAGTGGGTTAATCCTCTGCCTTTGTCTCAGGTCATAATCTCAGGGTCCTGGGATAGACTCAGCAGAGAGCCTGTTCCCCGCCCAACCACCAACTGCCTGCCTCTTTGCCTCCTTGTAATCCCTCTCTCTGTGTCAAATAAATAAAATCTTAAAAAATATATAGAAATGACAAAAGAACATTTCTGGAAAAAGAAAAAAAGATGCAATATACAACATCCACATTCTTCTCTCTCTCTCTCTCTTTCACACACACACACACACACACACACACACACCTTGCTTCAAATTCTTAAATTAGAATTTCTGTACTCTGAAGGAAGATGGTTACTATAATTAGGATATCTTCACTTTCTATTTTTGCTTATTTATGATCAGATCTCACTCCGCAAAGAATAATAACAGAGGCTGTAGGTCTACAATTTTAGTCATCAATATGATGCTGGGACAGACTTTTGGCAACCAGTTTTCTGTTCTGCATCATTGATTGCCTTAATGCTGATGCTTGTCCATATTAATTTCTCCTAAAGATTCTATTTGTGTTAAAATTATAAAAAATTTTCAAAACTTAGTCTTCATCTATGCAGGTATCTGCTTTTTGGACTGTGATGCCCACTTGGCCACTAAGCATCATCCTTTCAGGGAAATTTCTAACATTCCCCAAATAATGGAAGGCACAAAACCTACTTAGAGCCATAGAAAACAAAGCAGATAATGAATGTGCTAGTTGAATTTACTTATTAGTTATGGGAGACAGGCAGTAAATGGCAAATGTTAAGTATATTGTATAGTATAAGGTGATAAGTGCTACTGAATAATACAGAAATAAGAGATATTAGACATATATTGGTAGGTGGTAGGAATTTGGCAGCTTTAAATTGGGTAGTTATATCATGTTCTCAAGCAACTGATCCAGAGGTCAAATTTAATGTGCAAATGACTCATTACAAGTGCTACCAAAAGAAGATCATAATAGATTGGGGTAAGCAGGATAATGGTGAGAAAGAAAACAAATATTCAACTTAAAGCAAATTATTGACCTAAGCCTGATACTGCAGAGGAGCTCTGGAGTGTAAATCAGTTTCTGTCTCAATAAGAGATAAGAGGGCTGGACTATTATATTTCCACAACAGGCCAAGAGCTACTCTGGTGAAATAAAGTGGGATGTAAGCTCCGAGGTACTTCGCGGTCTCTGCAAATGGCAAAGCAGCTCTAGTAGCGTGAGAACAATCTTCCACAGTGTCATAGGTGCTGCTGTTAGAAGGAAAGCTAGGGAAATGACAAAAGGTAATGGAAAAATTAATATTAAGGAGACTTGAATAACAGTGTCTGCTACAACAGTCGTAGGTTTCTTTGGCAAGGTAGATTTTCACAAAGACTTGAAAGTTGATACAGTTAGCCAAGCAGAAGTCAATGAGGGGAGCATTTCAACAAATACAGAGCTCTAAGCAAAGGCCAATCATGATTTTTAAATAAGTCCACAAATTCATTGGTACTTCCTTCAGAAATTAGATCTGAATTTCCTTTCTTTTTAGCATGGACTGGGCTTTGTAATTTGCTTTCAATAAATCCAATGAAACAAAAGCGATGGCATATGATATCTGAAACTAGGTAACAATCAACTTTGCTGTCTTGGTCTCTTTTTGGATCACTCTTTCTGAATGAAGCCAACTGCCATATTGTGAGGGCATACCAAACAGCCAGAGGAAGAAACCCTCTGGTAAAGAACTCGGGCCACCTGCCTATAGCCATGTGAATGCATCATCTTGAAGTAGATCCTCAAAGCCTAGTCAGTCTTTCAGATGCCTGTAGCTCTGGCCAACATCTTGACTGCAAATCATCAGAAACTCTGATGAGAGCTACCCATTTGAGCCACTCTCAAAATCCTGACTACAAACTCTGAGGTTATGGAAATTGGTTGTTGTAAGCCACTGAGTTTTAGGGTAATTTGTTGTGCAGCAATAGATCATTCAGGTCCTAAGTGGAAGACACAACTGGCAGGTTCAAGAAACATCAAGACAGCTAATTTGAAATATTAAAGATTAATTTAGTACCAGGAAGACAGTTGTAATACCAGATTATTCTTCATTAGCTATATGGTTTTATAGTAGAGTTTTTGAAACTTAATCACATATGCAAGGTCAATTTTTCCATATAAGTAACATAGTCACAGATTCTGGGAGATGTGGATATATTTGGGTACCATTATTCAGCCTACCATGGTGGTTAACACTTATTTGCACAAGACAGGACTTGCAAAATTAAGGTCTGTGAAAGCTATTTTCTGCAAAGCAAACAAGGCAATTGAGTTTCCTTTGCTGTTTTTTTTTTTTTTCTATGCAGCCTCTTGAAAACATATGGTACCAAGGTTCACTAGGATCTGATTAGAATGAACAGGCCTCAGCAGGCACATTGCTAATTTCCTTGGGGAAAGAATAGCAAAACCCCAATAGTGGGGTTTGAATGCTTTGTGTGTGTGTGTGTGTTTTGTTTTTCTTTTTCATTTCACCCTATTTCAAAGGCTGCCAATCAGAAGACAGAATGAAATTATAAAAATCTATCCATTATTCATATTGGCAAAATGTTCAAAAAATTCATCACAGATAGGCCAGGTGTAGAGAGCCAAGGTGAACCAAGGCTAAGTTGTGGCCCTGAGATGTGGGAGAAGCAATGAGCACAGTGTAGCTGTTTCCTGGTGTTATAGCAGATGTTCTTAAAGAGGACAGGAAGTGGAAAAAAGAATCCTGGGAGAATATAGGGTAGAGAAATATATGCATTTGAAAATTCCCATGTAACATTATAATATTTTATCTCAGGGAACAAAGGAAGGTAACTTTGTTTTCACAAAACAAATCATAAAATATACAACTCACAGAAATTTTTGTGAATTGAGAATTAGGGGTTAAAAATGATTGGGAAACACCTTTTTAGAGAATGTTCATGCATAATTAAATAGACAAATAGATCATTTGATGAAAATCTTCCCTACTTGATTACATTTTCATCTTTTAACTCTTCAGTGTATTAGGAAAACTTATAATGCATCAATTTAAATACAGCAGTGTTCCCAAGTCTCTATGACAAGTGCAGCAAGATAAAATGCTTTTATGTAAAAGACCGGCATGAAGATAGAAGAAAAGGCATAAATGTGTCTTTAAAATTCTTAGGTATTAAACCTGGACATCATGCATTTTGCACTTAGCACAGAGAAAGATTGTTGATTACGTAAATGTAATCAGTTGAAGGGATAAGAAAGGCTGTTGTTAGTGCGTGCTTAGAATATGTCTTTAAGGCAGGTTTATTGAGGTATAATTTACATAGATAAAATGTAGCTACTCTCCTAGGAACATAGCTCTATGAACTTTGCCCAATGTATACAGTCATATAAACACTACCACAGAAAAGATACAGAATTGTTTCCAACACCTCAATGAGTTCCCTTCTGCTGTTTACAACCAATCTACCCTTCTCCCTCTCCCTGGAAACCATTAATCTGTTTTCTTTCCAAACATGTCAGCCTTTCCCAGGGTGTTGTATAAATGAAATAATGTGGTAGGTAGCTTCTAAGTCTAGCTTCTTTACTTAGCAAAATGCTTTTGGTATGAAATGCATTATTATTGCTTATAATTTATCCATTTTTGTTGTTGAGTACGCGAATGCATGGAGGTGAACTCAGTAGTTTCAACAACGCTGTGCAAAGCATTCACATACAACTTTTTAAACAATTGACTTAAAATAAATTTTATGCACATCAGAAATACCATTAGGTAAGTTGGACATTTGTATATGCCTAAGTGCACGTGAGAAATGGAGTTACACACATACAGATGATACTGAACATTTTATGTGTGTTCCTTTGTAATCTCTCTCTCTTATCCTGGCCCCATTTTCATGCAATACTTATCTGCTTTTTCTTAGTCCAGAGAACCTTGCATTTTCAAGAATTTTCTATAAATGGAATCATACAGAATGTAGCACTTTTTTTTAACTGGCATATTTCACTCAGCATAATTATTTTTAGATTCATCTGTCATTGCTTATATAGTCATTCCTTTTCATTGCATAGCAGAACTGTATGGCTAGATCAAAAATTTTTTAACCGTTCACCTGTTAATGCACGTTTAGGATATTTCTAAGTTTCGGCTATTACAAATGAAGACGTTATGAACATTCATGTAAATATACGTGTGTGGACATCTTTCATTTTGGGGGGTAAATACTTAGGAGTAGATTGGTAAGAGAGTATTTAACTTTTTTTATTATTAAATTTATTTATTTTTTTAATAAACATATAATGTATTTTTATCCCCAGGGGTACAGGTCTGTGAATCGCCAGGTTCACACATTTCACAGCACTCACCATAGCACAAACCCTCCCCAATGTCCATATCCCTACCACCCTCTCCTGCACCCCCCGCAAGCAACCCTCAGTCTGTTTTTTGAGATTTGAGTCTTTTATGGTTTGTCTCCCTCCCAATCCCACTTTCTTTCATTTTTTCTTTTCCTACCCCCCAATCCCCCCACATTGCATCTCCACTTCTTCATATCAGGGAGATCATATGATAGTTGTCTTTCTCCGATTGACTTATGAGTATTTAACTTTTAAAAAACTGCCACACTGTTTGCCAATGTGCTAGTATCAGTATCATTTTACGTATTCACCCATTAGTGCATGGGAGCTCTAGTTTTTCCACATCCTTACCAAAACTAGATATGGTAAAGTCTTTTAAATTTTATCTATATTTATAAATGTGTAGAAATCTCTCATTGTGGTTTTAGTTTGCATTACCCTAATGACTAATGGTTTCAAACATCTTTCTAACATGTTTGATTACCAGTCATATAGCTTCTTTGATTAAGTGTCTATCCAGATGTTTTGCCTATTTTTTACAGGACTGATTTGTTGTTGATGTTTTATTATTATTGAGATTTGAGAGTTATCTACATAATCTGGATAAAATCATTTACCAGATGTATGGTTTGCAAATATTTTCTCCAAGTCTGGATCTACTGTTTTCATTCTTTTAACAGTGTCATTCAAAAAACAAAATTTTTTAATTTTGATGAAGTCAGATGTATCATTTTTTTCTTTTATGGATCTAAGAAATATTTTGGTGTTGTATCTAAGAAATATTTGCCTAACACAAAGACAGAAAGATCTTTTCTCATGCTTTATATACTTTTAAATCTGTGGTACACTTTCTGTTAATTTCTATATATGGGATAAGTATGTATGAATCACTGTTTTGCTGTGTTTTGTTTTGTTTTGTTTTTGTTGTTTTTTCCCATGTGAGTATCCAGTTGTTACACCATCATTTTTTGAGACTTTCTCCCTTGAATTGCCTTTGCTCTTGCATCCTCAGATAAATGCTACTTGATCATATTATCTTTTTTTTATACTGCTGGATTTAATTGGTTAAATTTTCTTTCAGAATTTTTCATCCATATTAATAAAGGATATTGGTCTGCAGTTCCTTTCCTTTCAATTATCTTTGTCTGGCTTTTAGATTAGAGTAATTCTTGCTTCATAGATAAGTGGAAATATGTTTACTCCTCTTCCAATTTGGAAGACTTTATATAAAGTGATTATTATTTCTTCATTAAGTGTTTGATAGAATTTTCAGTGATTTCATCTACATCTAAAATTGTATTTTTTGGACGGCTTTTAACAAGAAATAAATGTCTTTAATAGATACAGAGTTATTCAGATTATCTACCTTTATTTGAAGAGTGTTTTGCATCTTTTAAATAATCTCTCCATTTTATTTATATTGTTCAGTCTATTGGTATAAACCTGTTCATAATACTCCTTGACAATCTAATATATGTCTAGAATCACTAGTGATATTCCTTGTTTCATTTCTGATATTGGTAATTTAGATATTCTCCCCCATAGACACATTCCAATGCTTAGATCATTCATTCTAATTCTCATGCAATATTGCTATGAAGGTCATGAAAGTGGTTCTGGCAAAGGGACAAGAAGAGTTGAAAAAAAAATCTTACTCTTTTTATGTAAAAATCACAGCTAGATAGATAGAGATATATATAGATATATAGTACAGAATTAGGTATACACTATATCTGTATTAAAATTTCAGTAGAGGAAATTAGGCAATTATTGGGGAAAATTCCACTTCAGGGCAAAAATGAGCAGAAGGTTGAGACCTAGAAGTTTATTAATTTTATCAATCTAAATAATCAGTTTTTGGTTTTATTGTTTTTCTTTTTCTATTTCACTGGGTTTTGCTTTAATCTTTATTATCTCCTCTTATTTCAGCATATTTTTGGTGTCATTTCTGTTTTTATTTAATTCTTAAAATGGAAGTTGTGCTCACTGATTTGAAAACATTCTTCTTTTATCATATGTGTTTACTACTATAAATCTTCCCCCAAATACTTCTTTAGCTGCATCTCACATATTTTGATATGTTGGCCTGTCACTTGACATTGAGTACACATACGTCTATTTTCTGTTTTGCCTTTGACTCTTTATTTATTTAAAAGTTTTTTTTAAGTTTATTTATTCAGGTAATCTCTATACCCCATGTGGGGCTTGAACTCATAACCCAGAGATCAAGAGCCATATGCTTTTTGATGGAGCCAACCAGGTGCCCCTGACCCATGAGATATTTAAATGTTTCTGTTTAGTTTCCAGATATTTAGGAATTTTCCCAGACACCTTTCTCCTATTTTAAATTTCTAAATTCCATTTTCTAGGAAAAAAAATACCTATGTTGCATGACTTCGATCATTTAAAATGTATTAATACTTGCTTTAGGGTGAAGAAAAGGGTCTATTTTCATAAATTTTCTGTGTATACTTTAAGAAAGTGTGTATTCTGCTATTCATAAGTGGAGTGGCCTCCACATACAGGTCTCTACATCCAGTATTATGTGAAGTTACTTCATAGAGTTCAAGTTTTCTTTGTTCTTACTGATTTTCTGTATGCATTCTGCCATTACTGAAGCACAAGTGTGAAAATTTCTGACTGTAATTACGGTTTTTGTATCCTGTGTGTGATTTTATCAGTTTTTATTTAATGTATCCTGAAGATCCATTATTAGGTCCAGAACCATTTGAGACTATTAAATTTTCTTAATTATTTAAAAACAATCATTATAAAATGATGTTCTTTATCCCTAGTAATATTTGTTGCACTGAAATATACTTTGCCTGATATAAATATAGTCATTGCAGGGGATTTTTTTTTTTTTTTTTGCTTGGTGCAAGCATGTTATATCTTTACATCCTTTTGCTTTCAACATAATAATGTTATATTTAAAGTGGATTTCTTGTTGGCAGTAGATAGTTGTGCCATTTTTTTTCTTATTAACAAAATGAAAGAGAGAGGTGGGGCACCTGCGTGGCTCTGTCAGTTTAGTGTCCAACTCTTGATGGCAGATCAGATCATGATCTCAGGGTCCTCGGATCGAGCCCTGCATCAGACTCTGTGCTCAGTGCAGCATCTGCTTGAGGATTGTCTCTCTCCTTCTCCCTTTGTCCCTCCCTCACTCATGTTCTCTCTCTGAAATAAGTAAATAAATCTTTAAAAATAAAAGAAGAGTCTTTGATGAGAACTCTACTATATTCCATATCTTTTATTTATCTGCATAATACATTTTTGGAGCAAATATGGGACATTTTAATGGGACAGACCTAGAAATAACAAACATCACTTTTGCCTAGCTTATAGTCAGTCACCTGACCACCTTAAATATAAAAGAGGCTGGGAATTGCAGTTTTGCTATGTTTCCAGAGAAAGGAAAAAGTACATTTTGGTGAAGACATAATCTCTGCCACATTACATCTTGTGGATCACCAAACATTACTTTCTTTCAGTGAATAAAAATTCCATATTCACCCTTTTCCATAGGGAACAAACCAGACAACTGCTTTGAACTAAAAAATCCAAGACTTCTGCATGATGCAGTCTTCCCCGATTAAATCTGTTTGTAGCTCCATATTGTCTGGAAACCTAGGAAATAAAAAGTAAACTCATTTATCTTCTGTACATACACATATACCCCACAGGTGGTGGTGGTGGATGGAGATGATAGCTCCACCATGAGAAAGAGCAATAGTTCCTCCCTTAAAAAAAAAGAGAACAGAAAACACACAACATCCACAGGCTCATAGCAATAAAGCCCAGCAAAGACTATGCAACTATTTACTGTGGGCAGAGGGCCTTTATAATTAAACCCTCATTATTCTCAGTTACATGAATTTCCTTGTCCATTTTTGCTATGGCCCCTGGATCTCCCTTCTGTCCAAGAGATTGTCAGCCCTCTGCTTTCATTCCTTTTGCTAAGGTCCCATCTGCCCTAACCCAGAGTCAATGGTTGGAGAAGACTAAACAAAGAAGCAGATTATAACCAGATGATTCATTAAGGACCATTGATGTAGCACAAACCATCTCTTCAATTAGTTCATGTCTTGAGATGAAGAAAATTAGTTGAATTGAAAAGCTGGGATTGTGCTCTAAATCCAGACACAAATTTTAGGCTTTTTGTGCTCTCTAAAATACCAGAATGCTTGAGCTTTCCAAGTATTTGGAAAAAAAAAAAAAAAGTGTATTGAATTGAGTAGTTTTATGACAAAGAGCCTCAGTCGTTAAGCTCAGGTCATGATCCCAGGGTCTGGGATCAAGCCCCACATCTGGCTCCCTGCTTAGCGGGAAGCCTGCATCTCCCTCTCCCACCCCCCCTGCTTGTGTTTCTTCTCTTGCTGTGTCTCTCTCTGTGAAACAAATAAATAAAATGTTAAAAAAAAAAAAACCCACAAAAAAAGCCTCACATAAAATCATTCTGCAGCCTTCATGGAAAAACTAAGAATACTTAGAATTCCATAATTTCAGCTTTGGACCAAGGACAAGGCTCTCAGCTCTTGAATTAGAACCATACAGATCTTATAGCTTCGATATAACAGAAAAAAACCCTGCTTTTGCCAGTCTTTTGGTTTTATTTTAGAAATTGTTGAGTAAATCCTTGAATGTAAGAACTTTAAAGGGACATTGAAGATCTTCAATTCCAATCTCCTTTTCTATGTGCAAAGATAATTAATTTCAGAGAGATTAAGTGATTTTCCAAGGGTCATCTAATTAATTAATGGTAGAATTTCCAATTTTAGAGTTCTTTCCAGTAAAATGATTATCCAACTCATTTCTACTGCCTGTCTCTTTTATGTCAGATTATGCCCCCCTCCCAAACTTTTCTGTCATGAAAAAAGAACTGCTTTTCTCAGTCAGGCAGTATCCTTTCTCATCAAATTGGAAAGAACATAGTTTTAATACCAAATAGTGGCACAGCTCTAGAAACTCATTATTGTTGTCTTTGTCCTGAATGTTCACATAAAAAGAGCTGCCATGGTTTGACAGCTGATAAAATGCTTTACTTTGAAGATAGATTTTGATGGCATGCAGATTTTCAACATTTTTGTGCCAATAACTTTTGAAACTACGCAGGTAATAAGGAGTTATTCAATGTATTATTCATACTATGGTATGTGTGGTCAAGCATAGAGAAACTGATCTTACTGCTTAAAGTGTCTGGCATAGTGGCACCTATGTGGGTCAGTGGTTTAAGCCTCTGCCTTTGGCCCAGGTCATGGTCTCAGAGTCCTGGGATCAAGCCCTACATGGGGCTCTCAACTCAGCAGAGAGCTTGCTTCCCCCTCTCTCTCTGCCTGCTGTTCTGCCTGCTTGTGATCTCTCTCCCTCTGTCAAATAAATAAATAAAATCTTAAAAAAAAAAGTGTCTGGCCTACATGCCTAAGTAATATAGCTTGTTTTTAGTGTGAGAAAGTGGGAGATTGACTTCTTTGTCCAATTTTGTTTGGTTCTTGGATTCTGCATTTCCCTGTGTTATAACCTAATGGCAGATCTGAATTCATCCTATTATTTAAAAATGTGTCCAGTAACAAGAAAAAAAAATCATAAAAATGAAACGGCAGTATTGTTGTCCTTTCTTATCAACTTTCCATATAACAAAAACTATATTCTAGGAATCATGCTAACCATGTTCCAAGAACTGTTAAATGCTGTGAATAAAAATATGAACATGAAATGGCTTTTGCCTTCAAAACTGCGAGTCTAGCAAGGAGGAAGTATGTGCCATAGCAGCAGAGAGCAGGAGATGAAGCCCAACCTGAGTCTTGAAGGAAATGGCCACAAATAAAGAGCTGATAAATTAGAAATCATGTTTTATTCTTCTTAGGTTTCTGAATTCTTTTAGATAAACTTCTGTTTCCTTCGAGAAACTCCTTATGTATCTACCTATCACACCTACAAGATCTGTGTGATCAATAGTAAAGATGTACTTTCTTTTTGAAAGCAACTGTATTGAGGTATATTGATACACAAAGCACTGTCCATATTAAAAGTACGCAATTTGATGAGTTGGAACATATACATTCCCCTATGAAATTATCACCACAAGCAAGGTAATAGACATCTGTGTCAGCTTGAAAAGTTTTCCTTATGTCCTTTTTTTCTTAAGTTTTGTTTTAAGAACACTTAAAATGAGATCTACTCTCTTAACACATTTTTACATGCACAGCATTGTTTTGTATTGTTAACTTACAGACACTAGGTTCTGCAGTAGATCTCCAAAACTTATTCATCTACATAAGTGAAACTTTACTCACTGAATGAACTTTCTATCCTACAGTCTAAAGCAAATCTTTCCATTTGAACATTGGATTCATTCCCTACTCAAAGACATGAACAAGCAATTTTATTTTTTTTTAATAGTTATTTGACAGATAGAGATCACAAGTAGGCAGAGAAGCAGGCAGAGAGAGAGGAGGAGGCAGGCTCCCCGCCGAGCAGAGAGCCCAATGCGGGGCTCGATCCCAGGACCCTGAGATCATGACCTGAGCCGAAGGCAGAGGCTTTAACCCACCGAGCCACCCAGGTGCCCCAAGAACAAGCAATTTTAAATTAATGTCAAAATCACGTAGATCCAGTAGATGTATCATACTCTCCAGAAATGTGCAAAGGTTGTAGTAAAGAGTCCGCCCATTTTAACATTAGGTCAGTTCTTAAGGGTTACTATTCCATGATACAACCATCATTTCTGAAGTGCAGAGGATAGTACTCTCTAAGGCATTTACCACAAATTCACTGGCATAAACCTTAGCCTAGTAACAGAATTTATTTTTAAAAGAGTAATCTTTTAGGGGCACATGGGTGACTCAGTGGGTTAAGCTTCTAACACTTGGTTTCTGCTCAGGTTGTGATCTTGGGGCTGTGAAATTGAGCCCCTCATGGAACCCACTTGAGCTCCCCGCTCAGCACAGAGTCTGCCTGGGATTCTTTCCCTCTTCTTTTCCCTCCTTACCCTCTGCACCGTGTGTTTGAGCACTCGCTCTCTCCCTCTCTTCTCTTTCTCTCTCTCAAATAAATAAATAAATAAAATCTTTCCAAAAAAGAGAGCAGTCTACCAATTTCATTTTCAGCAATTTAATTCAGATGTTTGCTCATGTACTGTGGTTCAGATGGTAATTGAGGTGTTGTAGATATTGCCATGACTAAGACGGTGTTATTTCTTTAAAGAAACTTAGTATCTAATGGGGGATAACACAAAAAATGTACATTATTTAAACACATATGGTAGTAATATATGTATGATGATGTGGATTTGCTAAGATGCCATGGGGAAGATTTACACTTTTAACAGAGGAATTAATGTAGGAGGAAGAATCTGAATTGGGTCATGAGTGGGTGTTTAATTTCAACAAGTTTATAAAGAACAGAGTAGTAGCTCTATCCCAGAACAAGCCAGGAGAAAGCTTGGAATTCACTTAGTTCTGCTTCTCCATTTTAATAATGATGAAACTAAAGACCAGAGAGGCTATTGGACATAGCCAAGTTTTCATAAAGACTTTGAAATAGAGCCGGATTGGGACCAAGAAGTACTTGTGGATTAATCCTCTTTCTGTTGTTTATTATTCCTCAGAATGTGAAGAAGGGGTGCTGAATCCTTTCCTTAAAACTTTCATTAATAACTAGTCACTTCTTGGGATGCCTGCGTGGCTCAGTTGGTTAAGCATCTGCCTTTGGCCCAGGTCATGATCCCAGGATGCTGGGATGGAGTGCCTCATCCAGCCCTTTGCCCGGGGGGGATCTGCCTCTTCTTCTGCCTGCCGCTCCCCCTGCTCATGCTTTCTCTCTCTCTCTCTCTCTGACAAATAAAGAAAATTAAAAACAAAATAACTCGCCATTTCTTTATTAACAAAACCTGCACTTTTTTTTTTCCTCTGTGCCACCCTTACTGTTGTTATAGGAGGTAACTGTAGCTAACTCCTAGAGGTAACTCTTGGACTGGAGGTAACTCCTGACAACTATAAATTCTTTTATCTTTGTAGCAATTATTTTCAGAAGAAACATCTGATACAGTTCTTCCCAATGTGATATGACAGGAAGACCTCTGGGAGTGGCTTTTTGGTAAATCTTTTATCCCTGATAAAAAGAGAACTATGGTACATCAATCAGGATTTCATCAGAGAAACAGAGCAGTAAGAAAGGTCTATGAAATTTGATTGCAAAGCATTAATATGCACATTTTGAGGACTACCTAGGCGAGTCCAAAATCCACAGGGCAGGCTACCAGGAAGGTAGGTTGGAACCTCTCAGGCAGTAGCTGATATTATAGTCCACAGGTGGAATTTCTGCCTTAGGGAATCTTCAGGTTTCAGTGGATTTGATGAGTCCCACTCAGAATATCCAGAATAATCTCCTTTACTTAAAATTAACTGACTATAGATGTTAATCACATTAACAAAATACCTTTACAGAAACAAACACATAGATGATTGTTTGTCTGAAAAACTGTATACTATGTAGCCTAGTCAAATTGACACATAAAATTATCATCCACAGCAGAAGAAAGGTCTTCTTTTTCTGATGGAAGTCTTTCTGAAATGCCTGGAAATTTGCCAGTCATCTTGTAACTGTGGGTCAGATTAAACTAACACACTGAATATGTCAGAGAAGAAAGATGAAAAATCCTGGATCCTTGTAACAGTGTTAGGCCACAGATTTAACTAACCCTGAAGCCACTTCTGTAAGATGATAAATCTTCTTTTCTGTTTAAACCAAGTGAGTTAGAATTTTGTGTTGCTTGCAGCTAAGAGCATCCCCGTTATACTTCATTCTGGATCATCCAGTAGTAACATTCTCAAAAATAGGCATTAAAATTGGAATACTTATAAAATTACAAAGTTCCTAACTTAAGGTTTTTTTCTTTCTCTTCCCTCCCACTCCCCATGTGCATTACCCACAACCATACCAGGGAAATGAATGTGGCCTCTGCCTAATTTTAAAGTACATCCAACTTTCTAGTCCTAATTGGTTTAGTTATAGAATAGCAGCATGCTTTCCAGTAAGTTGTGTGATTAATGAATGATGATTTGCAGTCCCTCATTAAATAAAATATTCATATTGGGGGATGTCTTAATTAGTGAAATCCAAAGGCCCACGTATCAGCATGTGGACTGAAGTGAATGTGGTAAGAGTGAGTGCCCCCACCTGCTGAGAATAACCCAATTTTTACTTCTGATACTCTAAAGAAAAAAAAGAAGTCTGATGGACATCAGAAAGCTGGCGTATATAGCCCTGAGAGTAAGCAGGAAGAATGATGCCGGATCAAGGATGACTCAAATATGCATGTAGATTACATCTAGTTTATCAGTGGGGGCGCATGTCCTCCCAGCATGAATCCAGGGTGACAGAAGAGTTAGTGGAAAGAATTATACAACGTTGTTAGCAGTGGCTGTCTCTGGATGTATGGAATTTAGGATCCCTTTTTATTTTGTCTCTTTTCATTACTCATTTTTCTATAGTGTTAAGTGCTATTATAATGAGTAAATTTGAATGATATTAAAATCATGTTAGTGAAGTTATAATCAGTATGGTGGTGATTTCTCAAACACTTTAATAGATCACTGTTGCCCAGATACTGAGATCAGTATAAAATCAGTATAAATCAGTATAAAATGGCTCTTGATAAAATCCTGGGTCTACTATCCATTAACTTGGTAACTGTGATAGTTATATCTCTGCATAGTTTTGTTGTTTGTAAAATTGGATAATAATGGTACTGTGCTCACATTGTTGTAGTGAGACAGGGAAATAAAGCACATAACCTACAAAGTAAGGGTTGAATAAATAATACATATTTTGTCACTGATTTTTAATTAAGAAATAATTGACACAAAGCATTGTGTAAGTTTAAGATGTACGAACCATTAATTTGATACATATATGTACTCCCTAATGTTAGCTAACCCTCTAGCATGTCACATAATTGTCTTCTTTAATGATGAGAACATTTCAGATCTATTGCTTTACCAACTTTGAAGTATAAAATATCATACTGTTGACTGTAATTACTATGCAGTACATTAAATCTCCAAATTTTATTCATATTTTAACTACAAGTTTGACATCTTGACCAATATCTTCCCATGTTCCCTACTCCCCAGATCATTGTAACCACATTCCTGCTGTCTGTTTCTATAGGTTAAGTTTTTTTTAGATTCTACATATAAATGATATCTTACAGTATTTGTCTTAATCTGTTTGACTTATCTCACTTAGCATGATGCCCTCAAGGTCCATCCATATTGTCACAAATGGCAAGATTTCCTTCTTTGTCATAGTTGAAAAAATATAGTCCATTATATATTTTTATCTATTGATACACACACACACACACACACACACATCTCTCTACATATAGATATATATGTAGATACACAGATACATATGTAGATATATAGATGTATATATACACATACATCTACAGTATATATGTATATAATATGTATAGATAGATAGATATAGATATCTATCCATTTATCATTTTATGATCACTTAGGTCGTTTGCAAACCTACCTTAGCTATGTGGATAATGCTGCAATAAACATGGAAGTGCAGATAGTTTTTCAATATCTTATTTTCTATTCCTTTGGATATATACCCAGGAGTGGAATGGTGGGTTCATATGGCAGTTCTATTTCTGACCTTCTGAGGGATCTCTAAACTGTTTTCCGTAGTGGCTGAACCAATTTACAATTTATTCCCACCAATAGTACACTAGGTTTTTTTTTTTCTCCACATCCATGCCAATGTGTATCTCTTGTCTTCTTGATTTTAGCCATGCAACAGATGTGAGGTGATAGCTCATTGTGGTTTTTATTTGCATTTCCCTGATAATTAGTGTTGTTGAGCATCTTGTCACTATTGTTGATGTTTCTATGTCATGAATGAAGTCAAGAATAATTAGTTATCACTTTTGTAAATCAAACAAACAACATACACATGCATATACACACACATGATTAAAACCAAACTTTTTAAACACTGGAGTAGAATATTAATGCAGCAGCTTTCTAAGGGCACCAAAGGCTCTTATAACACCTGGCATACTTTCTCGACTTGATGTATAACTCTAATTACTCTCATAAATCTAATCATGGGGCCCCAGTTTCAGTGATAGGAATCTATATCAAGAAACCTTTCATTTCTGGGCTGTAGCTTACCAATTCGTACAACAGGCTAAGCGTTCAGTATCTCAGATTGTTTCAATACCTAAAGTCTTTGTGTCGATGTGTTTGCCCAGTTGGAAAAAAAAAAAGAAAAAGCAACAACTCTGAAAGACGGATGATTTAAAGGTGAGAATCAATAAATCTGTAAATATTTATTGAGCAGATGCCATGTAAGAAATATAGGAAGCATACATATACAGATATCTTTATATATTAAAGGAAAGAGTGCATATCTCAATATCCCCTCTCCTACCCAGATAATATAAAACTGTTCACACACGCACACACACACAAACACACACACTATAGCCTGTAGGCAGAGGCACTGTGACTGGAAGGATATATGCCACACAGGAATTTTAGATGTCTTCACAAAATGACCAATACTTTGTTTTAAGTTAGGTTTTTTTTTGGGGGGGGGTCAAATATAGCAGAGTTTCTACTGCCATAGAGAAAACAGAATTGTGTTTATGTTCCATAGTCTATGTACTGATGGCTCTGGCTTGCTGTTGGTGTCAGGGGTGCTGGATGGCACTGACACAAAGCTCTCAACTCCTGAGGCGTTCACAGAAGTGTCCAGTAATATCCTGGTCTTCATCTGACTTGCAAGAACTCGTATGTGTATAAATTGTAATAAAAAGTAAAATTGATAAATACATTATGGCATGGTGCAGAAGAGAGGGGAGTATTTTTTGAGATGCCTGGACTAGGAAATAAACCTGACTAAATCGACAGAACTTCAAGTGATTTGGTTTTTTGGAGGCCTGTTTTGTTTTGTTATTTTGTTTGTTTATGTCATGGGTACAGTGATGGCCAACTCTCCTGAAATAAAAGAATATAAAAGATCCCATGACATGCAGGGGAGCATCTGGAAGGCAGTAAAAACTGTTGACTTTCTTCCCCGTATCATTTATTCACATGAGTTCACAGACTGTACGTATATATCCACATACACAGTGTATGTGCCCACACGGATGCACAGACATACAAGGTTTTTGTTTTTTTCTTTTTTATTATACTTTAGGGCTTTTGTGTATGGTTATTTAACAACTTTCCAAACAAAGTGAGTGAGAAATAGACAGTAGATGGTGAATTCATAGTACATAGATTTGATTGAAATATAGGAATCTTCTATTTTTGTGGTCAGATGTGCTGAATATTGTTATTATTTATGCTTCCACCTGATATATGACATAGCCTAGGAGACCTGTGTTTTGAGAAAACTGTGAGTTAGAGAAAGGGTATACTCTTCTCTGTGAAGAATTAGTAAGTTCTAGATAGACACGTTGGGGAAGAAGGTGTAGGGGTCAGAATAAAGCTCTAACCACAGCAAGCCTGTTTAGAGTAGATCGAGTCAAATACAGCCTGCCAGGTGTTCTCAGTGACAGAGACAAAAGTCTACCCTTTCTGTTCAGCTAACATATTCAGATTTTAAGGGAGGAAATGACTTGGTACTTATTGGTAGCTGCTTTAATTACTTACATTCATTATAGCCTACTTGTGATCAAGTCTCTGGGTATTTTGAGAACAGTAGAAAGTCAGTGTGATTCTCTTCCTCATGAATAATCTCTTTCTTACTAGGACATGTATTTTATAAGGAAATTCTCATTACAGTCTGATACTTCATTCCAATCAAATTGTCCACTGCAATTTCCAGGAAATAAGGTGTGCTCAAGCGTCAACATAGAGTTGTGCACCGGTCGCCTTATGTTGCCAGCAGAATCACACCTAATGGCTTTTGTTTGGTGCAAAACCTAAATTCCCTGATACGTTAAGGGAAGATGATGACAAGCATAGAAACCATGTCTTATTCTTGTAGGTAATGAGGAATCCTGTCAGAAGAAGCAGCGTTTCATGCTGAGATTCTGCTGTGCTAGAGTAGATATAACAAAGGCTTTACACTCGGAAAATCGACTGCCACAGCTTATCTGCTGCTTGTTAGCTCTTGACTTTCAATGATTACCTTAATCCCTTCATGCCTCAATTTCCTCATCTACAAAATGGATACAGTAACTGGATAGATAGTGAGGGAGTTCATTTTCCTACACTATTACAATATTCCTGATAGTGTTGATAAATGGTAAAGCAAGGTCCCTAAGCTGCTTTTGGTTCAACAAAGAGCCTTAAAGTTGTCACCAATTGTCAGGCACTGGATCCACCTCTGGAGATCCACAGATGAGTGCATCAGGCTCCTACTCTCAAAAATCTTACTAGTCTAGTAAGGAGAACAATAAGAGATAATTTCCCTTCCATGTGATAAGGACTGGTGCAATACCTAAAATTTATTGAGCCTCTCCTGTGTTTTTAGGTCCTTTGCAAAAGACCTTCTTTGCCTAGTATCATGCAATCTTCACATTCTGATGAGTTAATTATCATTTTAAACTTCATTTTGGAGATAAGAAGACAGTTTCTTAGAAAGATTAAGGTAATTTTCAAAAGTGGAAGACACAGGATTTGAGTCCTATGCATGTATCTCCAAAGCGCCAGTTTTAGCCACCAGACCAGAGTGCTAGGCTAGAGGGATGAGCAGTCCACTAACGCAAGCAGTCCACTAACACATCATCCTTGAGGTTGGACTCTCTAGAATATATTAAGGAAGAACATAACTGAGTTTCAGTTCTATTGAGTACAGGCTGCTTATTTATTTTATTATTATTTAATATTCTTATTATTTATTATTTATTATAAGAGAATATGTTCAGTTATAAAGAGTACAGGCTGCTTACAATAAAAATAGAAATTCATAGACACAGGCAAAGGATTTAGTAAAATCTCAGAACTTTGAAATAGTATGGTGTTTTTTAGGAATTGCAATAATTTTTTTTGTTACTGGAGTGTTCTTTGTGAAAGAGTAGGTGGTGATAAAGAGGAAAAGAAGCAGGGCCACACGCAGTCCCTGTAAGCTGTGCTATAGAATTTATCTTTGCCCAAAAGATAATGAGAGATCACTGAAGTGGTATAAACTAGGGAGTGATGTGATCAGACTTTCCTTTTAAATATGTCATCCCTTAGGGCAGAGAGTCAAAAAGGGCTCAGAGTAGTTTAAGTAATAGACAATTAAGGTCCTAAACTTGGGCCGTGTTAGTAAGGATGATGGGTATAGAGGAAATGCAAGAAATATTAAAGATGTAAAATTAGCAGGACTTTGTGACTATTTGGATATAGGGAAATGCTATCTACCAGCCTCAAATTTCCTGCTTGGGTGATATAGACATGTTCATGGTGATGTCATTTATTGAGGTATGAATATACAAGGTAATTACTATGATCATTGTTATTGAGAGACCAACTTTGACAACAAATAAATATACAACATAGCCTGCTTGGGAAATGCTAAATCCAATACAGAAAGATCAAATACATTTGTTAATTCCCATTCATCCATAATCCAAATTTAAAAATATTTTGTACCTATAAAGTTTCAGGAAATGAGGGCTCAGTGTGATAAATGCTCTGGTTTTAGTAACCATGCAATTCCAAGAGCCTCCATCATGAACTTTGTACCTCACTTTTGATGTAGCAAGTTATATTTTGATTTAGTCAATGTTATTTGTATAACATTATCTTATTTTTCCTACTGGGTATTGAATTTCTTAAGATCAATGACTATGTTGCTAATTTCTTTTTGTCTAGCAAGGATTTTAACTTTTGGAATAGACTTATTTCCAAGTAATTTTTCCTTTGGATTGTTTTAAATGGGAGTATCATTCTGATGAATCTTTAAGCTTTTTTTAAATGGATTATTGAATATTCTTGAATATTCAGTTTTGTTGTGTATTTTGGGTTAAAAAAACACTTGATTTTTTAGAAGTATCATCAATAGCTCAGTTACTTTGCAATCATCAGCCAGCTTGTGATTTTAGAAAAAAAAAAATCAACTAGTGTCCTTAAGACCATCTATTCCATCAGCCTTATTCTTTATCAGTTAATCTTACGCCTGTTGGAACTCTCGAAACTGATGTCAATAAGTGAGGAAATCCTGCTGGGTAGAGTGGAGGCCTTGGGCTTATAGCAACCACAGAAAATAATTATCCTTATTCCTTTCCATAAAATGAACAGAGACAGGGAATTTAAATAGTATATGCTAGATCAATAAGTGGCAAAACAGAAAATAAAGCAGTGATCTTTAATCAATTATCCATTAAGACTTTCACATTTTTTTTTTCATTTCTTCTATCAACTGTAGGAGATAAATGGGTCAAATGCCATTATCTTCTCTTTAACAATTAGAAAATTGCAGCTTAGAGGGCATCAGTACTCCAATATTATTTCTGACATGTCAATATAGTATTCTTTTGTTCTGGAGAAATCACCTTCTAGTGGAGAAGAAATTTTTCAGTGCTTGTGCTCAACTACAATAATCATTTCCTATTGTTCCTCTAACCAGTCAGATGAGATTGCAGCATTAATTATACCCGGTTTGAACTATTCGTATATTCCTTTACAAATAAACACAACCTAGGAAATGTTAAGTCACTGGCATTTCTTTTTGACATCTTTTTTCTTCCTCTATGTTATACCTGAGGATCCTAGAGCCCACTTCTAAGCACCGGAGAAGGGTTTATTTTTCCAACCATAGATTTCATTCTCATTTTGCAATATCATGGATTGAACTGAGTGCTACAATGTGTAAAAAAATCTCAAGTGACAAAAAATCTAGGGAGTAAAATCAGCATGTTCGTAAAGAAAAACACACACACTCAATGTACTCAATGTACTCGATGTACTAATGCATGAGGTAAACATAGATGCTCAGGAAGCAGGAAGCAGTGATCTATTGACTTTGCCTGGAAGATAAATGTCTTGTTGGAGACAAATGTCGGTTATGTTATTTGAATGCTGACTTTGAATTCAGAATTTTGGCTGGCTTGGGTTAGGGAAGACTTGGTTTCAAGATATTAATCAGAAGAGGCAATGTGGAAACTATGTACCATTTACTGTCTCACATAATTCTCAGTTAACAAGCCAATCACACAGCCAGTCAGTTTAACGATGGAATGGCTGTAAGCCAACAGAAGAGAAGTTACACGTTACCTTGTTCCAGGACATTAGTCACTTTACTACTTTGCCTGCTGTTTACTCCTAAATATTACTTGAAAGTGAGCCTTTGTTTGGATATGTTCTTTAACGAAACAGTTTAAGGTGATGGAAGTCACTTTATGCCATTTCTGAAACAGTACACGTCCTGCTCAGTACTCTCTGAAGAGATGGGGGATAAAAAGAGAGACTAATGTTGTCCTCAGATATTCGGTGTTGGAACTAGGCATTTTTTGCTTATTAGGGTCCTGGACCATTTAAGAACAGCTTATGTTTTATTGGCATAACAGTGCATCATTCCTATCAGTACTTAGACATATCACTTGTGTGCAAATCATGTTTTCATAAACATATTTACAATTTCATACTATTTATGGTGTAGGTGGGTAAATGCCAGGCAGCTATCAGAGAATAGGTGGGCTAAACTGCTCTGGTTTATCTTTAAGTGAAACAACTTTCATAAACAACTCATTATATTTTAGTAAATTAGCCTGGTGCACTGATCAACAATGATTAAAAGTTTAAGTTTAGGGGCGCCTGGGTGGCTAAGTTGGTTAGGCATCTGCCTTCCACTCAGGTCATGATCCCAGGGTCCTGGGATAGAGCCCCATGTCAGGCTCCCAGCTCAGTGAGGAGTCTGCTTCTCCTTTTTCCTCTGTTTACTGCTCTCCCTATTTGTGCTCTTTCTCTCTCTCTCTGTGAAATAAATAAAATCTTCTAAAAATTAAATTTAAAAAGATATTTATTTACAGATTGTTTCTTTTGCCCACAATAAATACTAATAATTAATATGTAACTTAGAATTTACACATCTCAAGAGGAGGAGTGTGAAGGTTAACAGATGATTCCATAAGCTAAGTGATGAGCTGGAATTAGCAGGAGCAAATGGGTCAGATTACATGGATTTGGAATCTCATACTTTCAGTTACTTGCTGTAAGTATACTTTTAAAGTCTTGTCGATCCTTGTTTGTAGAAGGGGTTAATGGCTAAAATCCCAAGTCATTAGGCTTTGTGGGATTTAATAAGATAAGGTATATATAATATGTACACATGGGAGATATTCAATTTGTAACATTAAGGAATCTTAAATAAAAGTAGTGACAAAATTAAAATATGCTATTGAGACTATAATGCTAAGTGAAATCAGTCAATGAGAGAAACAAATACCATATGATCTCACTCATATGTGGAATTTAAGAAACAGAATAAACAAGCAAAAGGAAAAAAGGAGACAAACAAAGAAACATACTCTTAATTCTAGAGAACAAACTGATGGTTATCAGAGGGGAGGTAAGTGGGGAGAATGGGGGAAGTAGGGAGGATGGGGATTAGAGTACACTTACCATGATGAAAAAAATTAAATTAAATTTTAAAAAAGATAATAAAACCTTAAATATAAAATAAAATGAAATAAAATATGTTATGGAGAAAATAAATGTATCTATTTATTTATTCACTCCACAACTCTGGAAGAAGGCATGAGCAGATTGGGATAGGCTTGATCAGTGTCTTTTTAATTTAAAAATATATATATTTTTTTAACAATAGTATCTACTGGTGGTGAAGTTTCAGGAAAACAGAAACTTGTGCACTGCTTGTAGGAAGGTATATGGTACAAATATTTTGAAGATAAATTAAGTAATAAGTATTCAAAAAGCTAAAAATTTAGAAGCATCACCTACATCATTCGGATTCCCATTAGACGACAACAATATCCACTCTAGCTAATTTGAGCCAAGGAAGATTCATTAAAGAGTATGCATTTACAGAATCTTTGAAGGATTGAGGAATGGAGTTTACATACCATAAATCTTGATACCACCAAGCTGGAAAACGTACTCAACATCACATGAAAAACTACTGCTGGGACTGCATATCACATAGGAACCAGGATTCTGGGGACCTATAACCAACATCTCTGCTGCAAAAGCACCAGAAGAACTAAGCACTACTACCTCTGTGCCTGAAGGAGGACAAAACTCCTTGTCGTGGCCTTGAACCCTGGAGCCTAGTAAATGCAGTTTTTCAAATACCATAGTGCAGAAGGGAATCTAGAAGGGAGTCAGAGTCTGTATGTAACGAGCCAATCTGCAGTATCTTCTTCTTTATAATTCTCTTTTGTATCCTGAAGGAGAAAAAATAAAGGAATTCTACAAAAGTACAAGTAAAGATATTTATTATAACGTGGCAAAAAGTTTCAAAATAATATAAACAAACAACAGTAAGTATGATTAAATAAGTTATAGTTCGACAGTAAGTATGATTAAATAAGTTATAGTTCACTTATATTTCATTGTGACTTATGGCATAAAAGGATGTAATATTTGGCCAATTGATAGGCTGTCAGTGAAGGTCATTTAATGGCATCTGTACGTAGGTATGTGTATTAATGCAAATGGCTTTGGCTGCTTTTGTAAAAAAAAAAAAAAAAGTACCAAAAGTAGCAAAACTAGTTTAAAATTTTTAAAAAGTATGAGTGAGAGAATGTTGGAATCCACAGCTCCCTCTGCAAAGGGAGGGAGTGAGGGCAGAGACCTATGGTCCCTGCAGAGGGATAGATGAGATAGTGACTAGCTGACCTGCCACATGACAGTGGCTATATCAATGATCACATCTGATCACATCACAACCTATGATATAGGCATTATTATTATCTCTATTTTGAGGAGGGGGCACTGAGCAACAGAGAAGTTCAGAACTTTGCCCAAAGACAGCTAGTTCGATAGGGGAGGGGCATTTGATCTTGGCCAAAGCCCTTGCTTAACCACTGTACTATGCTGTTGCTCCTATAGAAGGAAGAGTATCCTCGGCAGAAGTCATATGTACAAAAGCCAGAGCTGAAATAGCACTGTGTTTTTGGAGAAGTAGAAATAACTCAGCATGGCTGGAATGAAGGTTGTATCTGGGATGGTGGGATAGAGGGACCAATGGAAGCATCAGGAAGCAGACAAAAGAAATGAATGCAAAGGATGAAATGGAGAAATGTAAGACAGTAGGTCAGGTAATCAGTGGGAGAAGACCACAGTAATCAAGGTATTAGCATGCCAGCAGACTGATTTAAGCAAATTGTAAGTATATAGAGGCAGGTAGTGCTGAGTAAGAGAGCAGTCAGAGAGGGGGGGCCAGAGTTTGGAAGTTCGTTGGATGTGGTGAATGAAGAACAACACTAGAATGATTTTCTGATTTACAGCCAAGGCCAAGTTGGTAGTTGCTAATGCCATAAGTCAGAAACCAGGCAAGAGTTGCTTACTCAGAAATTAGAATCCTTCAGTCTGCTATCTTTGACAGTTTCATGTGCATCTTTTAGCTATGCCTATGCCTGGTGAACCATTGTGAAAGCAGTAATTGTTCATCAGAAATTTATTCAAGGCAGGTAAGCCTCTCTCCTTCAGCCTTCATGTAACTATAGAGCAATGGTGTCCCATGTTCAGGCAAGAAATGATCTCTCTTCCTCCATCCCCAGTACTCATAAAGTCACTGAAAGAATCCAGTTTCACAGATTTCCTTTTCAGCCTCTGGGTCAGAAATTCCAGCAAGCTGCTTTGGAACATTTGCCCCCCCCCCCCTTTTTTTTCTAAGACATTCAAATTGTTTCATAGACATTATCTCACCAATAGCCATTTCATCCTGGTGAGGTAGGCCAAGGAACAATTTATTCCTATCTTTAAAGAGTAAAGAGAGGTTAAATGACTCATCTGGGGAGCTGGAAATAGCTCAGTCTCCAGGACCAGCTCTGTGTGTACGAGGGACTGCCAAATGACTTCATAAATGGGTGTGAGTTAAAGGTTTTGATATTTCACAAGACTCGAGTTGTCGGAGTCATCATTTACTGGTAAATAAAGAGCTCAGAAACGGAAGAGGAATTGAAGGTTGTTTTTGAAGATAGACATGTTTTTCTATTTCTGTGTCAGGTTTCCTCTGACCCAAAGATTCTGTAAACAAGAATCATAAGAGATTTTTAGTATCAATGTACTATCCACAGAACACGGAGGAAAATGATCACTGTGTTTAAAGTACTTTTATATTATGTATCACCCATACTGCTACTAGTCATCATTATATGAGGATAGGGTAGTGCCAATGATATATAATATCTACTCATTTTCTATAATCCAGATTCTTCTGCCATTCAAAAACATTGTAAGAACTGGTTCTCGTCCTGTATTTTTTTATTATGCCTTTTATTATACCTTGGTAAAATCTTGGATGCAAAACTGTAGCCCCACAGTCCTCCATTTTGGGGAAAGAGCAAATGGTCACTTTCTCTTCCCAAAATTATATATATATATATATATATATATATTTTTTTTTTTTTTTTTTTTAATTTTGTTTTTAGAATTCCTCAGTCACTTGATTTTCTTTGAATACTTGTCTGGTTATTCTGTGCCAAGTGTTCACTCTCACACACTCTCTCTCTTCTGTGTGTGCTCAGTGCCTCCATTTCTTCTTTACACTGTGCATACCTCTTATTTATTTATATTACTTATTTTCCATTTCCTCACTGAAATGTAGATTTTATGAGGGTAAAGAAATCACCTCTTCTGTACTATGCCCTATGCATAGCATAGCATATGGTCATGACTCAATAAATATTCACTAAATGAATGAAGAAAAACTGATTTTATGATTACTAGAATAGCCTAAAATTTTACAGTACACATTGATCATAATTTCAGCCAGCTCATCATGAAAAGTATCTGCTACCTGTTACAAACCTATCAGAAGTCTTGTGTCTATTTTATCTATTAAATGGAACCATATAAAATTACTAATAATTGACTCATTTTGAACTATGAAAACATTAATTTCACATGGCTCAACCTAAGTGTAAAATGAAATTGGGGGAAAAAAGGCACAGCAATCTAGATGAATATACTATGAGTTAAATTGTTCAGTTCTTTTCCTAAATGATTATCGTTTTCACCTATGATTTCCTGAGGTTTACAAATATAATTCTCCAAGTATAAAATCTGCAAACCAAATGGATACCTGGGTCTCCCCCCCACAAAGATTTTATTTGTTTGTTTGAGAGAAAGAGAGAGCACAAGCGGTGGGGGGGGGCGGTGGTGGCAGGCAGAGGAAGAAGCAGGCTGAGCAGGGAGCCAGATGTGGGACTTGATCCCAGGACACTGATGCTTAAGGCAGACCTTTAAATGGCTGAGCTGCTGAGGTGGGTCTCTTAATGACCCTGTTTGCATTCAGTTTGGTGGTCACTGTGGACCATTTCATATTGCTCAAGTTTCCTTTTCTCAGGCCTTTTGCCTGAAAGGGACCTCCACAGAAGGGAATGATAAGGATGTACTTAACAGGAAGTCGCTGTCACAAGTTTTGATTCCCACTGCCTTAACTTTTGCCAGACAAATCTATGTCCTCTTCCTACATTTCTGCACTTTGAGTTCTTGTGTTCTTATGAACATGTTACTACTTAGATAGACCTAATTTTTCTCATTGATAAAATACAGGCAATGGGACTAGATCGTAAAACAATAAAGTATTACTAAAAAAGTCTAGTCTTACAAGATGTTTGGGAGATGAAAGGAGTATTTGTTAAATCTTTTGGGAAACACTTATAATATGCCCCTATCCGGAAACTACACAATATATATTTACATTTATATACAAATACAATTGAGAACACCTGGAGTCACTTGGGTGGCCAAGTTGCTTCAGTGCCCCACTCGATTTCAACTAAGGTCATGATCCCAGGGTCTTGGGATGGAGCACCCCCACCCCAGGCTCTGTGCTTAGCAAGCAGTTGGCTTGAAGATTCTCACTCTCCTCTCATTTTGCCCCTCCCCTGCCTCAAACAAATAAATAAATCTTTAAAAAAAAAAAAAACAAAAATAAAAACAAAGAAAACCTGCAGTGAAAAAAAACAAAAACAAAAACAAAATAAAGACAATTTGTTTATGTTTGTCTAACCTAGCTCTCATCAAAATAAGATCTAAGTTCAGGAGGTCATTAGCTCCACCCAGATGCCCTTCTTCTTCCTATTTCAGTGCAAATTTGCCTAATTCCACAATCTGCTGATACCTGCTTCCTCTTGCCTGAGGCCTTTCTTGGTCCTAACCCTGTGTTTCATCTGCACAGAAGAGGATCTGAGGTGCTGAGGAATTAATTCCCAGCATCCCTCTGAAGGAGTTGATGTGCTAGTACACTCTGGTTCCCTCACACTCTGAGGTATGTGTGTGACTGGCTTCCCAAGTTGCCCCAATGACTAAGGTCCCCTCAGCAGAATCTGTCACTATAATGTACCCTTTCAACTGGAATTCCTTACTTATTCTTTTCTGATGTTTGCTTTACCTCCCAATAAACTATTTCTACTCTGTGTCTGCTTGGGGTAAAGGGTGAACAGTAGTAAAGATACATACTTGGAAATGAGTGGGCTATAGTATCTTAATGGCTATTTCTAGCTCCACTCTTCAATGACCCAAATGCATTAAGAGACTATTTCTGACAGTTTCAGGACACAAGCCTCCAGTACCTGGCTTCTATGAGTCATTTAATATATGTTTCCTGAATAGATTAATTTCTTCAGAGGGCAATACCATAGGTCTTTGCAAAGGAAAAAGCATGAATTCAAAAGACCCCACTTTTAACATTCCTGTCCTTTAGGAGACTTAATGCACATGCAGGCTATGTCCTGGCTGTTTCTCCACTACCTCCTTGAGAGGCCTCTGACTCTCCTGGGACACTTATCTCCAGCAATGCAGATGCAATGTTTTAATGCCCTTTTCTTCCTTGTCTACACTTTCGGTTTTTTAATATAAGAAGTTCTTATTTTCTTTATGTCCTTGCAATTCACCTTCAAGAAATGGACGAAAGGAACTCATCAATGCCACTTAGTAAGAGTCTACTATGTGCTCTATGGTACTGTGTGTGTATGTATATGTATATACATATATATGGTGTGTGTATACATATATATATATACACAGTATATATATGCATACATATACTGTGTGTATGTATATATACATACACACACATATATCTATACACACACGAATACACACACACAAACACACACACACACACACACACACACACACACACACATATATATATATATATCGTGATTTCATTAAGTCTTCAAAGAAGCCATGATATTGTTAGTCCACTTCGCAGATGAACAAATGGACTCTGGGGAGTTTAATTCTTCCCAAAGTCATTTAGCTATTTAGGGGCAGAACCAAGTTTCTAAATGAAGCATGTAGGATGCCAAAATTCGTCTCTTAATCTCCATACTATATTGCCTTCAGGAGTAGTTGAGCTCTTTTTTTTTTTTTTTGGATTTTAGATAACATTTATTAATATGCTTTTTATATAAAAAAGACTAAGAACAAAAATGACTCACATTTTCATTGCCCATAAGAAATGCTTTCTTTAAAAAAAAAAATGCTTTCTTTAACTTTTAAAAAAAATTCAGCTTTTATAATTATATAAAATAAAATTGTCCTTTCTAAGTGTTATTCATGGAATTTTGGTAAGTGATTTAGAAGCTGATTAAAAAAAGCAGAAGTGGTTTCAAATATTAAGTCTGTCGCTTTCTAGCTTTGTGGCTCTAGTAAAGTATCAAAGATATTGCAAGCATGTTTGCTCATCCTTAGAATGATGCAGACAATAGTACCTATTTCATAGTCATTCGTAGGCACAGTTTATGGCAAAGGGAATTAAGACCAAAATAAAATTTCTGTAGACATTTTTGTGTGTGTGCCCAGAAGTTAATGAAAGTTTAATGTTCCCTGGAGAGACAAGTTTAGGCACCAGGACAAACTGGAGGATTGATTGATTGCTACAGTCAAGGTGACTTTCAATTGAGGTGCTTAATTAATTTAGCAAATGAGCTAAACAATGCTAGATGTCACGGAAAGTGAGGCAGGGCAGGAATCCCATGTTTTCAGTGTCCATAGTTCTGCTCCAGAAGCATCAGGACTTCCTTTTCTTTCCTTTGTCTCACTTTATATAACCATCTCCTCTTTTGTCTTCCTTCTTACAGAAAGAAGGGATTTTGTCAGGGTTGGCATTTTATCAACAGTTGCTGTGAAAATACTGTTTCCCCACACTGTGACGATTTTTCTCCCCATCCCAACTCTTGTCTACTCTTCAAACCTCCTTGACATACCACTGGAGATATATTGTAATCAAATCTTTCCAATTGCTTAGTGTTTAATAAAATAGTTACCGGGTATTGCTGTCTTATTTTGGGTCACCAGATCAAGTACAGGACATGTTTCATTAGTAATGACTACGTCCTATGCTTTGGAACATGCTTATATTAAAAAACAAACAAACAAAAAAAAAAAACATCGTTTATTTGAAATTCAGATATAACTGGGTATCCTTTATTTTTATTTGTTAAATCTAACTCAGCATTCTTACCCTATTTTTTTTTTTAATTTTCTATATATGGCTAAATTCTTAGGGGGCTTTTAGACTGGTTTAACATCTTAATGGCTCTCATTTATTAATTAAATAACTAAAACCATTTTATATTTGAATGAGAGCCATGATTTTACCTTTTAAAAATTGTAAGCTAACAGCTTATATTGATCTGTTTATTCACTGGTGCAAATTATTTCTCCTGAATTCTGATACATTGTTCCCGTTCAATATCAATTATTCCTATTTAACAATTAATTTTAATGAAAAGTTTAATGAAAATACACTGCAATGTCAAAATTGTGCTCACTCCATATTAAAATAAAATGGTAGTACTGTTTCTATGAGAATACAATATTCAATCAGAACTTTTAAATATATCGAGATCATTTCAAAAGCATTAGCATTTTGAAAATGTTGACCTAGTTAGAATTCCAGGAGGTTTTAACTCCATTGAAAAAATTAATACTCTTAGAAAACAGTTATAAAATAATTCTCAGAAGACAATTTTCATTTTCGATAAAGAATGGGGAAACATAGTAATTCTTTATTCTTAATAAAAGTCAGAGGTTAAAACTCTTTTAGACAAATTACATATCATTTGGAACAAGTAAAGCCATAAAAATCACCCAAGGTAGTAAAATGCATACAATGCCACATGTGAGAGCACATTTGCTTTGAAAGTCTGTACAGGTTTTCTATTAAGAGAGGTTTTGATAGATTTGCTGCTTTGCTAACAAGGAGGAAAAAGTGAAGATCTATGTGGGAAAAAAGTGCTTATGAATAAAATTAGATCAAAACAAATTTTCTGCCTTTAAAAATCTGTCCTTTACTGTATTTTGGTATCGCATCTAACACTATCTTTATGTTTAATAATATTTATCTATGAATTTACTAAATACTGTGAGTATTCAAACTTTTTTTGCATAAATAATAAATACATTTTTTCTTTCAGTGGACAAAAGACATAATGATCAAATAATGATAATGATAAATTTTAAGACATAAAATAGGAAGTATTTTAATAACTTTTTCAGAAAGAGATTTGAAGTGTTCTTAAATATTCAGATTGTCAAATCAAGATAATTAAATACCTTATAGCCACTAAAGAAATAAGAAATGTTCTATTTTAATTGGAAAATTAATCATTATGTAATATAGAAAAGAAGTGCTACATTAATATTAACGTGTATGTGGTGTGCATGCTAATTATACACCATCCACTTTCTTACATAGTTGGAAAATATTTTGCTGTGAGAGAAATTACCTTTTTTAAAAACTGTTGTTAGCATGTTAAGGTGCTAGAATCACAGGTAACTTCTATTTTCTTCTTATTTTCATGTTGTACGCATCATCATTTGTTTTGTTTTGTTTTCCTCTTACATAGCTTCTGTTGTAGGACTATGCCAACGTCACTTATTCATTTCCCTCCTGATGGACATTTGCATTGTTTTCACTTTGTTATACTTATGAAAAAGTTGTAAACATTAATATTCATGTACAAAAGCACTCATTCTCTTGAATATTACCTAGGAGTAGTATCACTTAGTTATTGGATACATGTATGATTAATTTTATTACAAAGGAAAAATAATTTTCTAAAGTGTGTGCACCATTTTACACTCCCACCTACAATGTGTAAAAGTCTCAGTTACTCCACATCTTCATCAACACCTGGATTTGTAATGCTTTATATTTTTTTAATTTTTTAGAGATTTTATTTATTGCAGAGAGAGAGAGAGCACAAGTGAGAGGTTCAACAGACAGGGAAGGGAGAAGCAGACTCCATGCTGAGCAGGAAGCCCAATGTGGGGCTTGATTTCAGAACTCTGGGATCATGACCTGAGCTGAAGACAGACATTTAACTGACCTAGCTACCTAGGCATCCCTGCGATTAAATAATTAATAAGTTAATTAATTAATTTCCTTTCTTTCTAGGTCAAAAGAAACTTTTAACTTTTAATAGGAAGGCTATTTTTTTAGAATTTATTTTAATTTGTTAGTTAAAATACAGTGTAATATTAGTTTCAAATGTACAAGATAGTGGTTCAGTACTTCCATATGTCACCCAGTGCTTATCACAACAAATACCTTCCTTAATCTCACCCATCCCCCCATCCCGTCCCCGCCACATACACAAACCTCCTCTCTGGTAACCATGAGTTTGTTCTCAATAGTTAAGAGCCTGTTTCTTGTCTTGTCTCCCTATTTTTTTTTCCCATTTGCTCATTTGTTTTGTTTTTTAAATTCCACATATGAGTGAAATCATATGGTATTTGTCTTTGACTTATTTCGCTTAGCATAATACTCTGACTCCATCCATGTTGTGACAAATGGCAGGATTTCATTCTTTCCATGACTGAATAATATTCCCTTGTAGATATATACTGAATCTTTTTTATCCATTCATCTATCAATAGATGCTTAGGCTGCTTCCATAATTTGGCTAGTATAAATAAAGCTGCTATAAATATGGGGTGCACATATCCCTAGGAAAGATTATTCTTCAGAGAGCAGTATTAAAAGCCTGTGGCACATTAAGGATTAGATAGCTCTTATCTAAAACTTAAAAGCAGTAAGGAATCCTCATTCCAAAAGCATGTGTGATGCTTGTTTATAACAAAATCAGATAATTAAAAATAAAAATTCACTTGAAATTCTAACCTTAAGCAGAAGTTGAAATCAGGGCCTTCTTACGACTGTGTTGAGAATCACCTCACTCTTTCTAACCATGGGGATGCAGTTGCTGAAAGATTTGTAACTCTTTAAACGTTAGCCATTCTGGGAGATGTGTAACAGTATTTTCGTGTGATTTTAGTTTGCATTTTCTTTATGATGAGAGGAGCTTGGCATATTATTATATGTTTTGTGGCCATCTGGATATATTTATGAAGTGTCTGTTGAAGTTTTTTGCTTCATTGTATTGGGCTGTTTGACTTTTTCTTATTGTCCTGTCAAAATATTTGTATTTGAAAAATATACACTTTTCTTAGATATATGTATTGAAAATATTTCTTATGATTGTGGCTTTCATTTATTTAATAGTATCATTTGATGAGTACAAGTTTTAAATTTATAGATATGTGTATACACATATACACACATACATACATATATATAAACACTATAATTATAATTTACCATGTATATAGACATATACATATATGTCACACATATACATGTTATATATGTGTACATACACACATATTTATAGACTATTAATTTGTGTGTTGTTTAAGAAATTTTTCTTATACCAAGTAATAAAGACATCTGCCAATATTTTCTTCTAGGATCTAAACATTTTTGACTTTCATATTTAGACCTATATTCCATTTTAAATTAATTTTTTGGTATAGTGTGAGTTAAGGGTTGACTTCTTTCCGCATGGATAGCCATTTGCTTCAGCATGGTTAATTAAGTAGGTCTTGTTTTCATAACAAACTAAATCTGTTTGAAGATAAACAATTAAATAGACGACTACAGACACATGTACACACACATTTACTCTTATATTCTCTCTTCTGTCCTGTCAAACCCTTTGTCTATGCTTCACATTAATCCCTCACTGTATTAATAATTACAGCTTTTTGGTATGCCTTAAAATATGGCATTTTAAGTCCTCCAAGTTTTTCTTTATTTCATTATATCTCTATATCTTTAGTAGAACCATATTGTTGCTACCTTGAAAAAACCTATTGGGATATTGATTAGGATTGTGCTGGCCTGGGGCATCTGCATGGCTCAGTTAGTTAAGCCTCTGCCTTTGACTCAGGTGATATGATCCAAGGATCCTGGAATGGAGCCCCAGGTGGGGAGTAGCTCAGCAGGGAGTTTTCTTTTCCCTCTCCTTCTGCTCCTCCCTCCTTCTGGTGTGCTCTCTCTCTCTCTCAAATAAATAAATAAAATCTTAAAAAAAAAAAAAAGATTGTGCTGGACCTATACATCAAAATGGAACAAATTTTTATCTTGATAATAAAGAATCTACCATTTCAGAAACATCTTATATCCTTCCATTTATCTAAATAAAAATTATTTTAGATTTTATTTCTATTATTTATTTTAAATTTTTTAAAAATTTATTTCAGAAAATTTATGTAGTGTTTTATTAGCACTCTTACACACTTTTGTTCAATTCATTTCTAGGTGTTTGATGTTTTTAATACCACTATAACTCATTTTGATCTATTTTTCAAATTTGTCTTAGAATTTGTATAGAATTATAATTGTATAGAATTATATACAATTGTATAGAATTATATACAAATTATATATATATACACAAATTATATATGTATATATACAAAATATATACAAATTATATACGAATTAGAATTTGTATAGAATTATAATTGTATAGAATTATAATAAATTTTTGCAATACTTTGTGTCTAGTGACCTTACTTCATAAATTCACTAATTATAATTATTGTTGTAGATTCCTTAGGATTTTCTAAACAAAGTATGTCATATGTGAATGAAAACATTTTGCTTTCTTTTTCATATTTATATCCTTTATTTCTCTTTCTGTACAGCATTGTCTAGTACATCTAACACAATGTTGAATAGTTGAGATCATAGTGTATATCTTTGTCTTATTCGGACAGAAGGAAGTCATAAACTTAATATTTTACCATTAAATATGTCAGCTTTTTAAAAAAATTTTCTGAGCATATTCTTTACCAGATTGAGGGGCTCCACTGTATTTCTAGTTTATTGAAAATTTTTACATAAATGAATATTAAATTGTATTAAGAGTTTTCCTTAATCTATTGAGGTGATCATTAAAGTTTTCCTCCATGAGGTGCCTGAGTGGCTCAGTCAGTAAGCCACTGACTCAATTTCATATCAGGTCATAATCTTGGAGTCATGGGTTCAAGCTCTACATCAGGCTTCACTGTCTGGGGTAGCCTACTCTGTAGTTTGCTTGTCCCTGCCCTCTTTTCCTCCCCCTGCTCTCTCTCTCTCAAACAAACAAACAAACAAACAAATAAATGAATGTTTCCTCCTTTATTTCCTAATGTGATAAATTGATTTTCAGTTGTGAAACTTTTCACTTTGGTTATTCATGGCCATCATGTATTACCCTTTTGATATGTTGCTGGTTTGATTTTCTAATACTTGTTTAGACTTCCTGTATTTATATTCATGAGCAGTATTAGACAGTAATTCTCTTCTCATGTCATGTTTTGTATTAGGATTATGTTGGCCTCAAAAAAATTGATTTGAGAAGTGATGCCACATTTTTCATTATCTAAAACATTTTGTTTAAAATTGATAACATTTCTCTTGAGCGTATTTGATGGAATTCACCAGTGAAGTTATTTGAGAATGGAGTTATCTTTTTGGAAGATATTCTATTATAGATTCAATTATTTAATTAATTTTCTGTTATCTTTTCTCTGCTTTAATACGTTGTGCTTTTCAAAGAACTTGTTAATTTTGTATGTCATATATACTATTATAAAAATTTCTATGATCTTCTCTTATCTCCACTATAACCTTGGTTTGTTCTTAATGTGGGTAATTAATACTATTCTCTTTTTTTTTTTTGATAATTGTTGTTGGGACTTTATCAATTTCTCTACAGTATTATAGTTAAATCTTAAATTAGATATTTTACAAATTCTGCAACAAATTTCCCCTTTTGTTGTTTAAACAACCAACAGTCTTTTAGTTTGGATATTCTTATATTTCCTCACACACTTTTTATGTTTTCAGTAATGATTATTCTTCCTATAATTCCCTACTTTCTTATATATTCATTTTCATCATCTTTAAGAATTTTCCTCAGTATTTGTTAAACATAAGGGATACTACTGGTAAATTATTTTTGCTGCTTCTTATCTTTAAAAACATATATTACCTTATCAATCTCTTTGAGTTGACTTTGAATGACCTATAAAAATCTAATTGCTTCTGCAGTTTAATAGAAAAGAAAAAAAAAAAAGAACTGCAAGTAATATAATAATGCTGGAAAGCTATTTCCATTGATAGCAGGCATACCAGGATGTTAATTTACCAGCAAGAAAAAAAGTTACTCAAGCCTTGCTAATAGAGTAAATTGCATTCCCCTCTGCTACTCCTAATTGAGTAATTCTTGTTTATTCAGACCTATGTCATATCAAAAATACTTTATGATATAAAGACCCAAGTCTTTCTGTGAAAATAAGGGGGGAAAAAATTCTCAATTTGAACTTTGGAGTGATCTTTTTGACTGGAGACATGAAGAAAGCCTATGCCAGGGACACTTTTCTATTTTGGCTAATAATCATATTAATAAGCCTAGACTCTGCTTCACTTGTTGAAAATAGAAAAAAAAAAGCCACCAAATATCTTTTTGCTCCGCAAAATTGCCATTTATAATAGATGGCTTCACAAATAATCCCTTAAAATAAAACTTATCACTATTTTATGACACTTTTTAGGCACCATAATTCTACTGAAAAGGAGAACAAAACCAAAAAAAAAAAAACAAAACAAGTAAAACACCCAGCCCTGACTGTTGTCAGCTTGGTGTCAGATAGCTCTAATGACTATTCCATACCAAATTTTACACAAAATACTAGCAGTCTCTTTTATGATTTTCTCACTGAAAATTGTCTGCTAACATATCTAGACTGTAAATATCAAACTTTCAATATCCTACTCTCAGAGAAAAAGCCATAGATACTTAAATCTCACCCAGTGTCATTCTCATTTTCAAATTTGACTTTCTTCTAGTTTCTGCCTAATGTTGGTACATCTGCAGTTCTATTTTTTTAAATAACATTTTGTCAAAGCTTCATAATATTTTTTCTAGGTGAGGGTTAATTCAGCCCCACAATTATTAGATGCTGAATTGCCATTGGTCAAGCTTTGGTACTATTATTTCATTTCACTCAACAAAATTTTATCTACCTATGGATAGGCTGAAACTTACCAGTGTCTTTCTGACTAAGGTATATAGAGGGAAGTATAATAGAGAACCAGGAAGCCAAACTATATGCAATAATTTTATTAGAAATTGTTTATCATACATTTATATACTTAGCAATATTCCTGCCTCTCAGGTTCTTATTAAACACTAAAAAGCATCAACAAATTATTTACATGTGTCTCAAACAACATGAACTATTATTCTCTTTTTAATTTTAATTCTTGCCCTTGATTTCTTGTCTCTAAAACTATGGTACATTTCAGAGTTTATCTTGGAAAAATAAAAATTTATAACTTCACAGTAGTCACTATGGCAAGATGGGAGTTGGGAAGGAGAATAAAAACAGAAGAGAAGGAAAATGTTTTCCTAATTCTAGATTTTAGGAGTTTCTGAACATTACTTGTGGTTGTTTCCTTGTGGTTTTCCGAAGACTGTTTAAAAAGAGAGTTGGGGGTAGAGGGGGTTTTTGGTGAAAAATGGATGTTATATTACTTTTAGCTCAGTGGACATGATACGTGCATACTTATTCCCAGAAACAATAATATAAAACAAAACAAAACAATAACAACAACAAAAACCCATGCTAGTGAACACAGCTCTAGGGCCACATATAGGAATTTGTGATACCTACTGGGTCATTTCAGTGCCCCATGAGTCAAACTGAATGACCAGAGCCTTGGCCTTTATAAATTCAATAGGGGAAGAAATTGTTCTACAAATAATTTAAGTCTCTTTTTATAAAAGAATATAAAAATAGTATCTCTGCTCTTTGAAGTTTTACTGTGTTCTCTGCAGGTATGATAATACCAGGTCTAGCTTAGTTTCTACAAATACAAGGGGAAATAAATGGTGCCCTCCATAAATCCAAGCATCACACAGTTCATGATCAAAGAAGTCATAGATAAGGAACCATTCTGTCCTTTCTATTTATTATTTATGATCAATACACTAAATCTAGAAAAAATATAGAATCCATGTTTTTTTTTAAATTCTGTAACGATAGGGTATTAAGAAAAACTGTTAAAATAATATAACACTCAACCAGTGTTTGTTTATTCTGAAAAAGCCAACATTAGCAGACAATGACTTAAGCATAAAAAAATCACTGATCTTTTTCTGATAGGCAGCCTCTAAAATGATTACCAATGATTCCTGTCTCTTAGTGCCCATTCCCTCGGGTGTATAATTCCTTCTCCCTTACATGCAGACAGGACCTAGTGACTTCTAACCAACCAATTGGATACAGCACAAGTAATGGGATGTCACTTTTGAGATTAAGTCACCATAAAACTGACTTCTTGTATATACATCTGTCTCTTTTGTTTATTTTCTCTCTCATTTTCTCTCTGGAAATCCCCACTCTGGGGATAGTAGGCTAACACATTGTTAGCTACTCTATGGAAAGACTCATATCTTCTGTGAAACATATTTCTCACTAGTAACCTGTAGGAACCTAATGACTGACAATAGAAAAATGAGAAAACTTGGAGGTGAATCTTCCCATAGTCACACTTTGGGACTACAGTAGCTCAGGCTGACACTTCAGTGCATCTTTGTGAGTAATTTTCATCCAGAATTACAGCTAAACCGCCCCCACATTCCTGACCCTGAGAAACTGTGAGATCATAAATGTTGTTTTAAGTTACTACATTTTGGGGATATTCGCAAATACAATGTCTTATTAAGCATCTCTAAGAGGTTCCCTAGTTGAACATTATAATTATTGTAACTTTCAAGGTAATCTCATTTCTATTACATTAGCGGTAGATTTTTTTTTTCTTCTTCAAGTTTTTATTTCAATTCCAGTTAACATACAGTATGGTATGTTTTTAGTTAGAGGAGCTGTAACAGGTAGGGACAACAGAAAGAAAACACACACTCATTAACAAATACTTACTAAAGAATGATAACTTTCCAAAAAGTATAAAGAACTCCAAAAACATAGCCCCTGCCATCATGAATCTTTCAATCTAACAGTGAATATAGACAATTATGGAAGAGTGTGATGTGTTACAACAGTGATACACAATGAACCTCTCCCTAAGATGAGTGACTGAAGAGTTCAAAGTTTATAATCAAGAAAGTGTCAATGAAAAGAGTTTTGGCAATTTGGAAATGATAATTTGGTATTATAACATAAAGAAAGGAAGAAGTGAGCTTAAAGTGAGAAAACAAGTTATCAAACATGGACTTAGGAAATGAAAATGTATAGAAATCATCTGTCTTGGGCAGTCAAAAATATGTTCTTTAATTTCCACATATTTGAAAAAAAAGGTGATTTTGATGATTCAGAGAGGTATAAGGAAGGCTCAAGGAGATGAGGGATGTCTAAATACTTGGCAGTATGTTTATTACACACATATTTATTACATTATCAGTCATCTGCTATACTCTAAGCACTCTAAAAAGAAACTAAGATACAACCAAATGTTTTCTAACTGTATTTTATTAACATAATGGCTTTGAGTGCTATGGAATGCTTACCTCCTCCAGGTGCTGTGGATACTATGATGATCAAGATACATTTTAAAATAAATATTTTATCTTAACAAAATCTTGGTCAAGATCAATACAAAGTAAATGTTATTACACACATTTTATAACTGAGGAAGTAAGACTTGGACTGGTTAGGTGAATTGCCCAAAGTTATACAACAAATATGAGGGCACAGATTTTCAACCCAGATTTGAATGAGTCCATAGATCACTGTAAATAGTATTTTTTAAGTAAACTTCCTGAGGGGAGAAAATTTACATATCTGGATCAACATTGTATCTACAGCACCTGGAGGTGGTGGCATCCCATAGCACTTAGTAGGCATTGTGTTAGTTAAATGATAGTTATATCAACCTTTGCTTCCTCAGATATAACTGTGTGTAATCATGCTTACTTTTTTGCTCTTGCTCATTGTTTGACATTTAGTCAACATGTTATAAACTTTGATTTTTATAATTTATTTATTTTGTTAGCCCTTAAGGATACATTTACCAAGTGCCTTTCTAGCTTTGTGGTGAAGCATCTTGCCCAAGGCTTCTGACCAAGCATAGAGAAACCTAGTGCTAGGAGTGTTTCCAGCACAAATACCTTCAGAATCACTTCTGGTTACACAGGTTTGCAGAATTCCAAAATGTACTTGCATTGCTCTAAATGCACGGTTTCTCAAGATTTTGTGATATACACATGCTGGATTCATCTTCTCCAACCTTATTCAACTGGAAAAATCTTACTCAATATCAAGCTGCTGCCTAATGTGCTACCTAAGGAACCTTTCTAGGTACCTCCTTTTCATCCAAACTGGGTTATAAGGCACACTCATGGTCCAGACACTCTAGTCCTTCTCTGCCATGTAGATTTAATGGCTCTGTGTCTCTCTGAACAGTGAATGACATTTTTTCCCCAATTCTCTGTTCTTTATACTCTCCCTAAATCTGTTTCAAAGGCACAGGCTTTGAGTTTTAAATCCTGTCTCTGAAATCAACTCACTCTGTGTCATTGGCAAAATCACCAAACCTTTTTGGGCCTCAGTGTTTCCACCCCTAACAGGAGGATAACAGTAATAGCCCTTCTGTGACAATTACATGTAATTATATTAGTGGAATATCTAACACAAGGTCTTGCAGATATTTAATAAATTAAAAATATTGGTACCATCACCACCACTGCCACGTGAATGCTAAGAGTTAAGGAGAATGAGGACAGTGGTAGAAGATGGTGACTGCCATGTTTCAATTTCTTGCTTGTTAGCTCTGTCATTCAACAAGTGACTTACCCAGTTTAAGCTTGTTTTCTTACCAGTAACGTGGTGGAAAATTATAATAGTATATACCTTCTAAATCTGGCATTATAATTAAATGAATTAATTCATGGGAAACTTCTAGGACAATAGTAACTGCTCAAAAAAAGAGAAATATAAGTTATTATGAAGGTGATATATTGCATGATATTTGCTTGCCCTTGGCTTTTTTTTTTTTTTAAACCCAAAACATTACCTGTCACAAACAGCCACTTTCATAAGAATTATCCCTTGCATTTTTAGTAAAACCTTATGGATTAATTGACAGTGGTGTTTTCTTATTTGTTTTACTTCTAAAATGGCTAAAAGTAAAGCAAGATTATAACAAATATTCCATTTCACAATAAGCCTTTGAAAACCACTAAACCCACAGTAGCCACCTGATAAAGATATAACCACTGTTTCTGAGGAGTTTATGAGCCTCACAGCATTTGGTTGTTACACCTCTTTAGTGTCCTCCAGTCTGTGATATTTTCTCAGATTATTCATATTTTTTTATAACCTTGACAGTTTTGAAGCATACCAGCCAGGTATTTTGAATAGTGTCTCTTAACTTGGGTTTGCCTGGTGTTTTCTCAAAATCAGACTGTGGCTGTGGGATTTTGGGGGAGAGTACTACAGATATGAAGTAATACTTCATTTACACCATGTGAGAGGATATAAGACTTACCACTGATGACATTGATTATTTACTGTTTATTTGTTAAAATCATGCCAGCCAGGTTTCTCCAATGTAAAGCTACTATTCTTCTCTCATGAGTTGGTAAGTCCAGTCCACACTCAGGAACAGGGAAATTGGGTTCTACCCCCTAATTAGGTGTCTGTCTGCATTTATGCTTTGAGAAGCTTCTATAAGGAAGATTTACCCCTTCTCCATCCCTTGTACCCTCAACTGTTTATTTATGTAAGTAAGATTCCTACTTATTTTGTTCTTTGGTTATAATCCAAGTTATCATTATTATTACTTTTGTTGTTGTTGTTACTCAAATTGCCCCAATGTTGACTATTGAGAGTTCTTTCAGATTGGCTCTGTCTCCTCAAGGACTGTGAGAAACTAAACTTTTGTTATTTAACCCACAAGCCTGTGATATTTTTATTATGGTGACCCAAGCAGACAACTACATTTCTCCAAAGAACCTTACTAATTGACTCCTCTCTATGATGGCTGAAGAGCAGTGGTTCTTAAACTTTGAGACTTACAAGCTTCTTTGAGAATCTAGTAAAGATCATAAACTTTCTACTGAGAATGAAGAAAAATGCACTCATACATCCTGAAATTTTACAAAACAAAACAAAACAAAACAAAAAGTCACAGATTCCAGACTCTCTGAAGTTTGGAGTCCACTTTCTGTGGATACCCTGTAAGGAATGTAGGTACCCCCAGCAAGGCACAGGCTCTTTCTTAAAAACAAACAACAAACAAGAACAACAAAGCCTACCTTAGCTGGTGGCATTTGGATATGTGGAGTCTTTCTAAATGGGTCCCACAAAGTAGATAATGTGATTCATCTGATGTCTGTATTAAAAGAGAAGGTATATGTATAGCTTTTATTTACATCTGTGTGCCGTGTATGTATCTGTTTGCTTCAAATACAGGCCAAGAAGTGAAAAAGAGAATGGTGAAAATACTCAGTTCAGATGTCTGTTCGGCAACAAATTGAGCTTCTTAGAGCAGCTGGTGCATTAAAAAGCTGCTGTGATGTCTGCCTCTCTCAGCTGCTGCTTTAATCAAATCCTTAGATGATGAGGCATTACAGTGACCATGGGGCAGAGTCTGAGCTCTAGCTAAATGTTCCCACTTTGGGAAGTAATACAAATTCATTCCTCTGGCAAGAGCATTATCTTTGCCCCAAGTTGACTATGATGAGCATTTGCTAGGACCAGATCCACTTAACATTTTCATAGGCCACTGTCTATGTCTTCAAGAGCAACTGTGAGGATCAGTGGGATGGCATTTCTGAACCACACCAAGCTCCTGAAATGAAAGGATTTATATAAATGAAAGGTGATGATTTCATTACTATAAAGGTGCCTTTGGAGATCTCCACTTGTACAAGCAGATGAATGATGCAGACCTATGGCTTTTCATTTTCTCAGTGTAGAGGCATTTCCTTACTGGGTATAATGTGCACATGACAGATCTGAAAACCACGCAGCGCACCAGGATTGCCAGATGAATACGGTAGTCCCCCTCTTATCCATGGGGGATGCTTCAGACCCCCAGTGGATGCCTGAAATCACGGATGGTACCAAACCCTAAACCATGTGTGTGTGTGTGTGTGTGTGTGTGTGTAAATATACATACATACGCACATGTATATATGTATACATATATATCTCTTCCTACATGTACGTATCCATGATTAATATATTAGGCACAGTAAGTCATTAACAATAACTAACAATAAAATAGAACAATTTTAACGCTGTAATAAAACTTATGTGAATGTGGTCTCTCTCTTTCAAAATATTGCACTCTATTCACTCTTCTTCTTATGATGATGATGTAAGATAATAAAATACCTGCATGATGAGATGAAGGGCGCTGAATGAGTTAGGCATGTGACATAGCGTTAAGCTACTATTGACCTTCTAACCATATATCAGAAGAAGGCTTATTTGGTTCCAGACTGTAGTTGACTGTGGGCATCTGAAATCACAGAAAGCAAAACCTCAGATAAGGTGGGGGGGCTATGGGATGGTTCCACCATCAGATAATACGCAGCAGAAGCTTTATATCAAATCAGTCATGGGTACCTTCTCTACTAGTGAAATGTTTTTTTTCATGGATACACACAGTTCATCAGAAAGCAACGCATTGATCAGGTATTGACAGGGTCATTTTTTCTGTAGTTAGTCTCACATTCTGTGCTGCTGCTAGCTTCTTCAAAATGTTTTTGCTGTCAAGTCATCTTCAAGCTTCTTCATTTTTTCCCATAGCATTCTTTTAAAAATTATTTATTTTTTTAAAATATATTTTAAATAAACATAACTAAATAAGTAATCATAAGGAGAGTTTTAAGATATATTTCCAACAGTCTCTAGGATTTTTGGCTTCGCTATATTCAGATGGCTTTAAAATTTTTCTCTCATCACTAACGAAGCACACTCTTCACCTCAATGAATGGGACCATCCAGCATGAGTGAAAGAGGCCAAGTAACTATTGACTAGTAAAAGTTAGAGGTTTGTTTAGTAGTTTAGTGTTTTAAAATACATTTGTTTGGGAGCCCCTGTGTGGCTCAGTTGGTTAAACATCTGCCTTTGGCTCAGGTCATGATCTCAGGGTTCTGGGATCGAGCCCCAAGTCAGGCTTTCTGCTCACCAGGGAGTCTGCTTTTCCCTCTGTATTTTCCCTCCTTCTCTCTCTCTTTCTCTCAAATGAATAAATAAAAATCTTAAAAAAAATTAAATAAAATACATTTGTTTGTTCCTTTAGGAAATACTCCTTATCTTTGTCCTTTTGTTTGCTTGCATTCCAGTGTCTCCCATTTTCTGGTACTATGATAGATTCTGGACATAGAAAAATAAGTAAGCATCCTACAAAGATAGATACCCCTATTATATCTCTATTATACATTGGCTATGTAATTAATTTGGGAATACAAGAAAGAATATTTTATATATCATGGAATTTCCAGTATCTAGAGTAATTCTTGGCACCTAAAAGATTTTTTCAGGTCAAATATTGAATCCTGCAAAATATCAACATAATTACCTGACCATAGAGCAAAACTGATTTGATATTTTACCACTTTAAAGGGGACCACTATTTTTCCTAATGTTTCAAGTTTCTATTTAGTTAGTTAGCATATAGTATAATATTAGTTTCAGGAGTAGAATTTAGTGACTCATCACTTACGTATAACACCCAGTGCCCATTACAGTAAGTGCTAAGGGGGACCACTGTTAAGAAGGTCTTAAAGCATCTCAGAGGGAGAAGAAAAGTTGGGTTTTATGATTGCTTTGGAATATGGTATAGGTAGATCTTTTAGTATGAAGGTGGAATGAGGGGTTTGATAAGCACTGGACAAAGTCCATAACAATAATTTAGAAGTGGTAGACACAGCAAGGTGAATTTTTTCTTTCTTTCTTTCCTTTCTTTCTTTCTTTCTTTCTTTCTTTCTTTCTTTCTTTCTTTCTTTCTTTTTTTTAAGATTTTATTTACTTATTTATTTATTTGACAGAGTGAAAGAGATCACAAGTAGGCAGAGAGGCAGGTGGAGAGAGAAGGGGAAGCAGGTTCCCTGCTGAGCAGAGAGCCCTATGAAGGGGTCCATTCCAGGACTCTGTGATAATGACCTGAGCTGAAGGCAGAGGCTTAATCCACTGAGCCACCCAGGAGCCTCTAGCTATTCAGTTTTATATCAGTTTCCAGACTATGCTGCTTCCTGATTATCCAACATGTTCGGTAATTGTCTTATGTCTGGTGGATGTCGGGAGCCATTAAAAGAGAGGGAGCACTTTTGGGATCTACTTGGGGTCTCTAAGGTATATATATATATATATATATATATATATATATATATATATATTAGAAAATAAAGAAAATAACAAAGAAGAGCAACCAAAATGAGTAGAAGTAAGAAATTTTATCAAGAGTTTCTTCAGAGAGAAAGAAGGTCCTGGAAAATTCTTCAGGGTGCAGGAAAAGGTACTGGTTTCCATCTGCATATGGCACAGGATTAGGGATTGAGACACTTTTTAAAATAAATGTAAAAAAAAAAAAGAAAAGTGGAACTCTTGGAGATATTTTCAAGCCAGTGATATTTCTCTTAAAAGAGATCATATATGTGACAACCTTGTAGCATTTAGTAAATGTTATTTCACCTCCTTTTATTTAACCTTCTTAATATAGTCAGATATGTGATCATTTCTAAAGGATTATCAAAATCATTTCGTTACCATCATATCATCTTAATGAAAACATTATACATAACAGAGACATAGGCCATATGGTCCAGCTTCTGGGGCCTCAAAATATGTCTCTTTCTTCACCCATCTGGAGAACGTGTGTCAAGGATAATTCACTACACAACTGATTCCCCCTTTGTTTTAGGAGGTAGTCTCACCCTGATGGTTATAATGCTCTGGTTTAGTTCTCACTCTGCTCTTTCTAAAAAGGCAGTCAGCAGCTTTGGGACCCAAATTTTCCACTTTTTTATTTTTTAGCACTGTTAGTACACATTTCATTGTAAAGGGATTTTGGAATGTAAAGAAGAAATTTATTTGAGATTCTGCATCGAATCTATATATATCTCCATATATCTATATATATCTAACTATATATCTATTAGTTACTGAGTATACATTCACACTGATTACATTAATAGTCACATTAAAAGCATAAAATGTCTTTTTTTTAAGCCCCAGGTGGCATAGTAAACAACTATTAATCAAGGAGACCAGTAGTGCCAGTTGGCATTATTCCAATCAGGGAAGGCCATCTGCAAAATGTTCATTAAAATTGCTTAGTATCAGTTCCCAACTTATTGTTTTAAAAATGAACGATTCACATGTTATCTTGCTGTTAGCAGGTTGCTACTTTCCAACAGTTTCCAACAGGCACAGCTGTTTCTTATTACCAATCACAAGGAATGTATGTGGAGGATTTGTTTTCAGTAGATACTGAAACCAACAGCTTCACAATTGTTTAGCTTCATATCTTCAGACAACACTCTACCTAGTTCTGGATTTTCTAAATTTTGTGAACTGGCCCATTAGTCTTCAAATCCAGATTGGGTTTGCTTTCTGGCAAATAATGAAATTTTAGCTATAAATTATTGATTTGAAGAACTATTAGGGAAAGTAAAACATGACTGTAATCCCCTTCTACAAATGCTGTTAAGAATTGTTTTCTCCTTATCTTTGCTTCCATCATCTCCTCTCTTTTATTATACACTATGAATAGGTACAACCTACTTTACAAAAGTTTAGAAAGAAGAAAATATGTTTAAGGAAGTTTTAAAATAGTCATTGCTCTGAAAATTAAAGCTCAGATTGGTGGTTTGATACTAACTTGACTTTCCTTTTTCCTTAACAGAAAGAGGAAATAACCTGACTTTCTGAATACACAGTGATAAGTTGCAAGATTTTTAGTTCAAATAAACCCATCACTGTGGCTGCTATGTCAGAATAATCAGCTACATGTGGAATTATGGTGGTAGAGGTGTGCCCATTTAAAACTTGTATACAGGGACACCTGGGTGGCTCAGTGGGTTAAAGCCTCTGCCTTTGGCTCAGGTCATGATCCCAGGGTTCTGGGATCGAGCCCCACATCGAACTCTCTGCTCAGCAGGGAGCCTGCTTCCCTTCCTCTCTCTGCCTGCCTCTCTGCCTACCTGTGATCTCTGTCTGTCAAATAAATTAATAAAATCTTAATGAAATAAAAAAATAAAATAAAACTTGTATATACTTCCCAAACATCTTCTCTAAATTTTGTTATGTTACCAGTAAACCAATAGCGTTTACCAGGACTTATTTCCCCTCCTAACCACAGCAAGCTACTCATTCTCTTAAACATGGCATATCTGATTAATAATAGTGTGTGTATGTATCTATATAACATTATTCATTTTATATTTATAATAATTAATGAGTGTATTTTTCATATATATATTGCCATTTGTATTTATTTTTTCACTTGAATCATCTATTTTATGTGTACGTACCTGGTGTTCTCACTAAAATTTCATTGAAAAGTTTGTTTCTGTTTTGTTGCATTAAGGAGTCAAATTATCTTATTAATATAGTGTATGAAAAATATACATTTACTACTAGATATTTACCCAAAGAGTACAAAAACATGAATTTGAAAGTATATATTAGCCCCTCTGTTTACTGAAGTATTATTTATATTAGCCAAATTATGAAAGCAGCCCAAGTGCCCATCAGTAGATGAATAGATAAAGAAGATGTGGGAGATTGATCTATCTATATATATATATCTATAATTCAGCCATAAAAACGAATTAATTCTTGCTATTTATAACAACATGGATGGATCTAGAGAGTAAATGCTAATGAAATAAGACAGTCAGAGAAAAACACCATATGATTTCAGTCATGTGGAATTTAAGAAACAAAACAAATTAACAAAGGAATAAAAAAGAGAGAGACAAACCGAGAAACAGATTCTTAACTGTAGAGAACAAACTGATGTTTAACAGAGGGGAGGTGGGCAGGGGGATGAAATAGGTGATGGGGATTAAAAAGGAGTACACTTGGGGGTGCGTGTGTGTCTCAGGTCATAATCCCAGTGTCCTGGGATCCAGCCCCACATCCAGCTATCTGCTCAGAAGGGAGCCTGCTTCCCCCTTCTCTGCCTGCCTCTCTGCCTGCCTCTTTGCCTACTTGTGATATCTCTCTCTGTCAAATAAATAAATCTTAAAAAAAAAAAAGGAGTACACTTAACATGGTGAGCATTGAGTAATGTATAACTGAAGCACTGTATTGTATACCAGAAACTAATATAACACTGTATGTTAACTATACTGGAATTAAAATAAAAAATTTAATATTTTAAAAAATTTTTATTAACATATAATGTATTATTTATTTCAGGGGTACAGGCGTGTGCATCATCAGTCTTACACAATTCACAGCAATCACCATAGCAGATAGCCTCCCCATAAATTTTTAAAAAAGAAAAAAAATGCATTTTATAAAAAGGCAAATAAATGGAAGTTCTGTTATTAATTTAATTCAAAATCACCTCTAAATTTTATAGTAAGCACTATTATTTGACTCTCATATGCATATTATTTATGATTTCCATCTCTATATTTTTTCAGAGCAATGATTATGTGTTTTATAAGGTTAAACATAAGATAATGTCATACTGTGCATTAAATATAGACAATAAGGCTCTGACATCAAGATGTCCATTTTATTGTTGTTGTTGTACAAAGAATGGTACAGTGAATAGAAAAGTAAAATTTCTGCTTGTGTTGTTTTGTTTCATTTTCATGGTCAAGGCCAACACAAAACATCAAGGAGCAATTAAAAGAATATAATTCTTTTTTTTTAATCTTAAATTTAAGTATAGTTAACACACAGTATTACATTAGTTTTAGGTATAGAACATAGTGATTCAACCTCTCTATATATTGTATGATGCTCACCAAATATGTAGGTACCATCTGTCACCATACAAAACTATTATAATATCATTGACCATGTAGAGAGCTATACCTCCCACTTCCCTTCACCCATCTTTCCATTCCCTCACCCCTTCTCTCTGGCAACCCTCAGTTTGCTTTCTGTAGTTATAGGTCTGATTTTTATTTGTTTATTTATTCAGTTTTGTTTTTTCTTTTAAGATTCCACACATGAGTGAAATCATATGGTATTAAGACAATAAAACTCTTTTTTAAATTATTTTTATTAACATATAACGTACTATTAGCCCCAGGGGTACATGTGTGTCATCACCAGGCTTACACACTTCACAGCACTCACCATAGCACATACCCTCCCCAATATCCATAACCCAACCATCCTCTCCACACCCAACTCCCCCCAGCAACCCTCAGTTTGTTTTGTGAGATTAAGAGTCTCTTATGGTTTGTCTCCCTCCCGATCCCATCTTGTTTCATTTTTTCCTTCCCTACCCCCCACACCCCCACCCTGCCTCTCAAATTCCTCGTATAAGACAATAAAACTCTTAAAGCCAACTTATAGTGCTTTGTGCTTCTGCTCTCAGAGCCTAAATGAGATGGGGATAATTTTGATAGCTTGTACAGTGTAGAATAAAAATTATAGCACCACTACTAAAATTAAAAAAAAAAAAACTGTTGGATTGGTTATGAGATTCCATAATTCGAAAAGAAACTGTTGAATAAGTAGCTGGAGTTAAGTAGATACAGGCACAATGGGAAATGGCTTCTGAGATAAGTATGTATGCTTCTAAATTGTTTTTAAATGATCTGGTTAAAATAATTTTTCTGAAAATTTCAGAAGGTGCACTGTATTATTTTATCCCTATATAATCATCTTATAATTAGGGTGATAGGAGAATTTCCTTCTATAATCAACCTTTGAATTCTCAATTCTTCTTACTAGTAGTACACATGGCATACCCATCATAATCAAAAGAAAGTTCAGTCCACCTGGTGGACTTTCACTGGACTTTGTTGGTCTAGGGTAAACCTCATGCCTTTGATAAAAATTTACACAACATTCTCGGCCCAATACAGAGAGATTTTTCCAATGTTTATAAACTCCAAAATTATATTTCCCTGTCTCTATCCACTGTTTCCAATTAGTCCTCCTACATAATGAAAAATTGTCCCCTTTTACCTAAGAGGATTTTTGTTCTCCAATGTTTCTATAATGACAAGGCACATTTTTTGCCTGTGCTCATCAGCAAGGAGAGGAATTGATATACTTCATCTTTCTGTCTTTTGCTTTTAGGAGCAGATCTAGGTTTATAGACCTGAAGTTTTACAACTTCTTATTGTCTTTTTCAGAAAAGGAATACAATACTGTGAATAAAAAATAATATACAAATAATTATGCAAAATGAAAAGAATAAAAACAAATGACCTAATTTTAAAAATATGAGAACTGACAAAACTATTACAATATCTAGGAAAACATAAATAATACTTTTTCAAGAAGTTACCTGCTAAATCTCATACTATTCACATTGATTTGTTGATGCATATACATAGGAATGTTTTCCAGGAACACTTTACTTCACTAGAGGCCATTTCATTCCATGGTAATTTTGCCAGCTTTTTGTCTGGAATCACTAGACTTCACCAGAATAAGTTGTGTCAAAGACTTTAAGATGTGATTCAACTCACTAGGATATATGAACACAGCTTCACACACACAGGAACGTGTTGCACATTGCAGGAAATACAGGATTTCTGATAAATTTGATTTCATGATATTTCCATCAAAACAAAAATATAGTATGTTTATAATTATATATCTTTTCATGATCCTGGGTCCTGGGAGCAAACCCCATGTCAGTGAGGAGTCTGCCTCTTCCTCTCTCTCTGCTCCTCCCCACCCTCCCCCAACTCATGCTCTCTCTCTCTCTAATAAACAGATAAAATCTTTAAAAAAAATAAAAGAAAGTGTACACTCTGGATGATTATGGAATTTTTCATGTACCAGCTTTTCTCTCTGTCCATTTCAAACACTATTTCTCTTTCTAATTTCGTATTTCTTGTGTTCAGAGCATATACTCATATCTCAACCAGACCTTTGAACCTATGCCTTTGGGTCATGACACGAAATCAGTTGACTTGGTGGGCAGTGGAGTTCTAGTCCCATCTCCATTTCTCACCCCAGACCAGACCTGTAGTTTCCCTGTGTCTTCCATTATTTATGTTTAAGATGAAAAGCTTAGACTAACTCTTCTTTAACATCAATCCTCAAGTACTGAAGTTTCTAAAAAAAAAAAAAAATGGGAAGAGAAAGATTATTAGGGGACCAGGAAGCAAATCTTTGGCTAAATTAGATATAGTGGTACAGCGCGAAAGAAAACAGGTAAGAAGGGGGGGCGCATCAGAAAAAGGGAATGTATATATACACCTGAACAAAAGTTGGGGCGGAGGCATGGGATCATTTGTGATGACCCAAAGATAAAAGATATCTAAAGATGTAAGATGAAAAAGGTAAAGTTAGCAGTTTCAAGGGGAAACTGATTTTATAGCAGTGGAATAAGGCAGGTGAGAAGGCCTGGCTCTCTAACTAGATCTGACAGTAAGAATAGAGAATTGAATGGCAAGATTACTTTTCATACTATGAAGAGAGCCAAGGTCAACAAAGGTCAACAAACAAAGCATGGTATCCAGAAGATGTGATAGCAGACATAGACAAAAGCCCAGTAGCATTACTAGCATTAAGAGATTCCATTTGTATCTAGGGAGTTTTGATGAACATTCAGAACATGAGCACACAGAAGCCAGGGCCAGGTTTGGTATAAGGATTGATGTTGTAGTCAGCATTGGAAAAATCTGTCAGAAGACAAACCGAAGATTGTAAGGCTCCAGTCTTTGGAAGAATGAATGCAAAATGCAAATTAACCCCAGCACCATATAGCTAAGTATGATCCAGAGACTGAGTCTCAAGACTCCTATTTTTTAAACTATAAGAAAGACACAAACCAACCAGTGACATTTTAGACATTCTTATTGAACATATTGATTATGAAGTCTGGCAGCCTGACTTTAAATTCACAGTGTGTAGTTCATTAACTGGGCGACATGGGGTAAGGTACTAACTCCCCTAAGCCTGCTTTCCTCATCGTGAAACTGCAGATCATGGGGGTGAATTGGTTATGAGGATTAGGTGAGATTACATGAGTACATAAGATACTTCACAGAAATATGTGGTTCACATGCTCTGCAAAAGTTATCCATCATTATTGCTAATAGTATTATTGTCATTGCTGCTGTTCTCTTAGTATTTTGGTAAAAATGTATATAGGAGAGGGGGCTGTACTTTGTATGTGGACAGCTCCTGAGGATGAAGACACTGATTGGTGAAGAGAAAGGAATAGAGACCGTAGGGAGGAACAGTACCTAGGCAAGAACCCATCTCCAGCTGTAAGGTGAGTTCGGTAGAGGACATGAAGTGGAAAGATTGAAACCAAGAGCTCACATAGACCCACTGATAGAAATTCTGTGCTTTAAAAACTGTCCTAATAGCTTCAAAAACATTTACTCTTTCATGCCACCTTGGGGCATTGGCAATTCACATTTTTGGTTCATGTATTTTATAGGAAACCAAACCTCAGAGAGTTTGCAGAGCTTGCTTATAAAGGAGGAATATATGTGGTACATGGATCAAGAGATCCTATGACATCAAGGAGTTCCAGGGTCAGGGAGGAGCAAGAGAATCAGCTGATAAGCCAGTAGCTAAGGGAAGTGCGGGAGAAAGTGTCACAGGTTAGTATAGATGTTTAGAGGCACTTGGCATAATCCACATCAGTCCACACCCTGCCTCTAGCGTTTATTGTCCCTGTGACTTTATTACTTATTGTCCCTCTGAGCCTCCATCTCCTCATCTATAAAATAGACCTAAAAATCATATTCCACAGGGATGTTTTAGAGATTAGAAGAGGGAATATGTACGGAGCGCTCGAGAGTGCCCAAAGTATAATAAATGTGAACTTCCTTACCAAATTTACTGCTGCTTTTTTATAATGACTCCTAATCTTTTGACTTTCACAGGCAAATAAGAATCTCCAAAATATGCTTGGAGGAAGAAAAATAAGTTTTAAGATTTTGATTTTTCCAAGTAAGGACATTTTAAAGGAATTAACTTCCATCTACTGTCATTATCATTTCATAGGACAAACTATACTATAACACAAAGAACTTAGGAAAAAGACAGTATCTCAAAATGAAAGAACATCTATTAAATGAATCAAATCAGCTGAATGGAAAACTCTGAGGTACATTGTTTTTCTTTTTCTCAGACATGTGACACCTTCATTGTAAAGCACTTTATGAGGCACAGCCCAGCAGATCTCTTGGCCATACATGTAGAAATAAAGCTTCTTCTGTGAAATTCCACATTTGGAACACCATGTCAAGTTCCTTGGTATCGTGGAGGACAGAAAAAGCAACAGGAGCCAGCTCATACCTTCCTCATAAAAACTTCAAAGGATCCAGTTGTGAGGTAAGAAATTTGAGGCCCCAGTATATTAGGAAGAGTTAAAAAGTGTCCATCTAAATGTGGTGTAATTTTGGATGTCACTGTGCTCATAAACACTGGACTGTATTACTGCCGAAAAAGACTAGAAGTCAGCATTTGGGAAGCCAAATTCCTAAGAAGAATTGGATTGTTTCCTATAGATACCATATGAGAGACTCTTTAGATGAGCCTCATAACACATATTCAATAAGAGAAGAATGCAAATGTATTTTAGAGAGATGCACTTAGATCTCTGAGTGGGAGAATGGCTTTTTAAAGCATAATTGCTGAGTCCTTTAACTTTACAAAGGGGATAGGGACACAGGACATAATAACGCTCCTTTTCTAGTATATCCTATAACTAGCTTGGGAACATTCCAGAGTTACCTTGAATTGTTTATGTTGAGAGACAAATGTCTAGGGAGCAATAGTTCCAAGCACTAAATGATACCACAGTTAAGCAGAGAATGTAACTTAGCAAAGGAAAGTGAAAAGCTGCAACCATACGCTATTCCAATGACAAAGACATTAACTCAGTGAACTGTCACTTTGTAAACCATGTTTTCTTTCCTTCCCAAATGTTGCTAAAATCCTGCCTGCCAATATTGTATAGGACAACTTCTCATCCTTCCTTATTTCACAGTGAAAACAAAGGCACAAGATGATGTTTGCCAACCTCAGTAACTATTAGTGTTATCAGTTTACCTGCTATTTCAATACTGTGATGCATAACTTTTAAAACTATGTCAGGAATGAATAGTACATATCTGATAGTGTCAATGAAACATGAGACAGTAAGTCCTTACAACCGGTTTAAATATAAAGTAGTGTAGTATTAGACATGCTTTAATCCGCTTTCAAAAATATTTGGAAACAGTTCATGAAAGAGCATTAGGTGGTCCCGTCTTACAGGCAAATCAAAACTCAGATGATAATTAATTCATTCATTCGAAAACATTTATTGATTGTCTATTCTACGCTTGAGTAGGGACTGTGGAGTCACACAATTAAAAACAAAGCATAGTTTCAGCTCTCAGGGACAATCGCATTGTACATTATTTAACAGAAATATGCAAGAGGACATTAATTAGGATCAATGCATGACCAGACAACTACAGATAGAGAGAAGGGGGATCATAAGCCAGGTCAGAATGGATGTAATCACGAAAGTCTTTTAGGAAATGATGTCTTGGCTGGGCACAGTATGGGACAGGGAAATTTGCATATTCTGTTACAGGTAGGAGGCACAAAAGTGCAAAGCCTCCGAGAAAAGAAAGAATGGTACTTTCAGAAAACAAAACAAACAAACAAAAAACACCCCAGCCATTTCAGTATTCACTGGGGGAAGAACATATGAGTGGGGTTGTAAGAAAAGAGTGGATTGGTAGGTAGATGCTGGATCATGAAGGACTAAGGAGTTACTTGAATTTTCTTCTGAGGATAATGGGTGCCTGCTTCCCATGCCATTGGTCCCATCTGAGCATCAGTCTCAGAAAGCTAAATTTATACTTGGAAGAAAATATGAGGGATATTATTTTTGAAAGGGTCGGTAAGGCTTGGAGAACAGAGTTATAAGACTAATTTAGATAAAGGTCTCAGAAAGGCAGCAGAAGGCCAAGCTACTAGGAACAAAGTTGTCCAATAAGTCATTCCTGGCATGCAGCAAAACCTAATATAATTTGATATGTGTCTTAGTTTATTCAGGCTGCTGTCACAAAATACCAGTGGCTGCATAGCTCCTAAACAATGAAAATTTAATTCTGACAGTTCTGGAACTCTAAGATCAAGGTGCTAGAAAGGTCATATTCTGGTGAGAGCTCTATTCCTGGTTCACAGCCAAGGTCTTCTCATTGTGGCCTCATGTAATGGAAGGGGACTAGGAAGGCTTGGGTTCTCTCTTAGAAGAACACTAATCGCATTCATGAAGCCTCTACCTTCAAGACCTAAGTACCTCCCAATGGCCCTACATCCTAATAATATCACCTAGGAATTAGGATTTTAACACATGGATTTTGGGGGAACACAAATATTCAAACCATAGCAATACATTATGTTGGTCACTGTACCATTATTTCTTTCATCAGTAATCCTTAGCAAACTTCAGTAGCATAATGCTTGATGGAAGGTAAAGGTGGTTAAGAGAAAGTGACTCTGTCTGATTAAGGTGAACCTGGGCTGAGAAAACAGAGTAGCTTAGGTAAAAGTATGTGACAGCAGAGCAAGAGTAACCAAGAAAATAGGAGCTTAAGAACTTTGGAAATATTAATGGGAGATAGTGGTTGGGATTCAGGTATGAGATTGTGGAACATTTTGTTTTGGTTGTTTTGTTTGTTTGCCTGCTTGCTTGCTTGCTTGCTTGGTATAGGCAACAGAGAGCAAGTTAAAGGATGTGAACAAAACTAAGCTTCAGAACGATGAGTTTGACTATCACGTGTAGGATGGATTGAAGGGAACATTTAGAGAACGGGCAGAAAGTTAGGAGGCAATTACAAGAATCACAGAGAAAAGTTTTGACAAATTTTTAAGAGAAAAATCAGTTTAAGGAGAAGAAAAGATAGGAGAAATATAGAGAAAGAATTTCCAGCACTTGAAGTTTATCTGTTGGAGGCACAGGTGATGGAAGGTTGAAATCAAGAATTTAGGATACTGATTTTGATGTGGTGAGGACCTGATGAAAAAAGTCCTCTTTTGGATGAATTGACTTTCAAATGCCAGTTGGAAATCCAGAAAATGAACACACACGCCAACGATGATCAAATTTTAGACAGGTTAAGGTGGGGCATATTAGACCTATTGAAAGAGATGAGATGGTTCATCAAACGGAGAATGGTGAACCAATGTGGCATTGCTGGAAGAGTAGAGTCTGTGTCTGGGAAAGTAGATCCCAACGGAGGAGAATGCCTAAGATGTAAATAAGAAAAGACCAACCAATCTCTTCCTAATTAGAGCCAACAGAACATGTTATGCAATGCTGAGTGATGAAGCCCGATTCCAAAGAAATATACTTCTCTGGAGAAATTCACATTTCATGACTTGTACAGCTTGTCATCATTGAATTTTACTAGGAATTGATAACTATTACATAATGAGTGACTTGAAGTAGAGGAAGAAGGGGAAAGAAAAATAAGGGGAGGGGTAAGGAAAGAAGAGTAGACAGAAAAGCTAACATTCTCCTTTCTAGGCACAACATGAGTTAAAGATTCCCTGATGCCCTTATGGCAGAAAAGGAGCAAGGCTCAGTATTTCCGCGTTTTTAAAGCTCTTCCCAGCTTCCCTGTGCTGCTTGTGTAGGAGTACTAAACTTGTTTAGAAGGCAAACATGTCAGATAGTTTTTAAATCTTAAGAAATATCTTTATATAGGGATGCCTGGGTGGCTCAGTTGGTTAAGTGGCTGCCTTCAGCTCAGGTCATGATCCCAGCGTCCTGGGATCGAGTCCCACATCAGGCTCTTTGCTCTGCAGGGAGCCTGCTTCTCCCACTGCTTCTGCCTGCCACTCTGTCTGCCTGTGCTCACTCTCTATCTCTCTCTGACAAATAAATAAATAAAATCTTTAAAAAAACAAAAAAGAAGTATCTTTATATATATCATCCTAGGGCCTCCCTTCACATGGCAAGATTAATAATATCTTGAATATGCTTCCTTAGTATGATTCAGCTTGAATTCCACCCAGACTTTTCCCGCCCACCTTTCCCCTTCATTTCACACAAGAAGAAACAAATGGTCAATGAAGCAAAGGTCGTACCTCAAGGCTGCACAGAGAGTGAGCCAGTGGTTGAAACCATCTTTAGCCCCCCCTTCCTACTTTCTGCCTACATGATTCCTAAGGTTAGGATTTTCAGTTGTGCTCTGGAATGATGAGCTGAAAATATCTCGCTGTGAGGCCACTGATCACAAACCTCTCTGATCAAGGCAATAAGGACTCTGGGCCATAAAAATAATATATAGTATTTACAAAGTGCGGGGCACCTGGGTGGCTCAGTGGGTTAAAGCCTCTGCCTTCAGCTCAGGTCATGATCCCAGGGTCCTGGGATCGAGCCCCACACCGGGCTCTCTGCTCAGCGGGGAGCCTGCTTCCTCCTCTCTCTTCTCTCTCTGCCTGCCTCCCTGCCTACTTGTGATCTCTGTCAAATAAATAAATACAATCTTTTAAAAAAATATTTACAAAGTGCATGTGGAATAGGACATATTGTTTTCAATTGAATTAAGCTATTCTTGATGTAAACAAACAAACAAAAAAAGATCTTGGAGACTAATTTCAGTTTGAACCTAACTCTGCAGTTTATACTCTTCCCACACCTGAGTGGTAAGGCACTGGCCGTTCTTCATGCTGGGACTGAACTTCGTGAACACTATATAAATTGGTGATTGCGTTGCTTTTCAAAAAGACCATGTGTCTAAGGTTTTTTTACCTTACAAGCCTTCTCAAGCATTTACTAATATAGTGGCTTAGAGATTTAGATTTTCTTTGAAAGAAGACTCTGATGTGGACATCAGAGTATGCAATTTGAAAGGAAGTGTGATGATTAATTATTTCCCTGAGTTTATTGGAGGTTAAAGGTAGAAAATTTTCACTTTGTTATGACCCCTATGGCTTTTATTTACTATATCCTTACCCTTACTACCTATGCACATGCATAGATGATAGTAGGAACATATTACATGTATATACTGATAAATTATCATGTTGAAGTGTTGCAGTAATGGCACCAATGACTCACTCTTCTCTTGATCCATGCTCTTGTGTAGTTCCCCAGCCACACTGGTCCTGGGCATGGTCAGATGACTTCCTGCAGCTAATGGGATGTCAGCAAACATGACATAAGCAGATGCTTGAAGAGCATTTGCACCTTGGGGCATACACCCCTGAGAATGCTGTCAACATAAGAAAAAGCCAGGCTAGGACAAAATTGTTGGAGACGAATGGCCCAGCCTACAGCTAGCACCAACATGTGAAAGTGACCATTTTTCTTCATCTAGCCAACCAAATTGTTAGATTCTACAACCACATTAGTGACACAAGCACACTGCCAAGCAGAACAACAGAATTTTGAGTAAACTAAGCTACTAAGTTTTGGGGTGATTTATTAGACCCACTAGCTTATTGCTACAATAATATAGTCCTATATGGCTGTACTATGTTATTCTTGTTTCTTTTTTTTTTTAACTCCTTCACTGTAGAGGGGTAAAACATATTCTCTACAATAAGAACTATATATTTCTTAAAACATAAATATATTTTATGTTAATATATTAATATTAAGAATAACATTAATTTTCATTTTCCCACCACCAGTAATCTCTAACCTATTTCAATTTATTTGTGTTATGTACTGTACTATTTACTTTAGTTTGCTATGTCTAGCAAAGTGCAGTTAATGTGATTTGATGTGTATTTTCCCTGGAAAAGATTGTATGTTTCAAATGAAAACATCACACCATGCTAATAGGCATTTTTTCTTAAAATGCACATTCTCCAAATGTAAATGGAAACATTTGCAACATCTTAGTTGAAAGTTTTGATTCTACACCATTAAAATTTCTTTTCTTGGACTTTTCCTTATCTGCTTGATATTTTAAGAATTCTAGAAGAAAAAGTCAGCACTAAAATAATGACAATAGAACTTGTTTGCCAAATAGTCCACATTCAATAGACTATACTGGGACTATTATGATGACTCCATAAATAATACATTGTATGTTAAAAAAAGAGAGAACAAATTAATATTTAATAGTTTATGGCATATTTTAATATAATGTATCCAAAATTATCAGTACATGCTGTGCCTATAAATGACAAAAACTCAACTCCTTAGTAGATGCTATACATTATGAAAGTTTCCTAAGTACTCTGGTTTCTCTCCTTTTGGTCCTGTCTCTTTTTTATTTATATACATAAAGACTGTAAGTAGGGTAAGCAAGGATGAGAGATGAGGCTCATATTACTTTGTTTCACCATCTTCCTTATTTGGTGTCCAATAATTCTTAGGAAAACAATTGAAGAGCTGTAATGTGTTTAGAGGATTATTTGGGAGTCAAATTCATCACTTCATCTCTGTCACACAACAGCAGGTTGTACTCAGGGTCACCTTTTCTGACAGTAAGGGCTTGGTTAATTGAGACTATTGATTTTCTAAAATCCCTAGATAATATGACAACCGATTCAACATTAATACCTATTACTCTTTAATTTCTTACATTTCCTTACTCAGATTTGGTCCTAGTGAATTTAGAATGTCATCAGTGTTGATCCCTGAATTTGCAGAAGTTCTTCTTTTCCTCTTACATGAGTGTTTCAAGATGAAGTGTGAATATTCAGCCCATTATGGAAATAATGGGGCCATTCTTGGAGGGATTGATTAATTTACTCTTTCAGCATCCATTGAGTGCCTGTTATGTATACTATGGCAGGTGCTAATAATGAGCAAATATAAAATATAGCCCCTGCATAAAAGAAGCTTATATTCAGGCACGGCTAGTCATTGCAAGCTAGTGTAATTACACTATAATGAAGAATTACAAAGAACTGTAGGAGCATATTGAAGAGACAGTTATCTACCACATCAGTAGCCCATGATTTGCATAGGACAGGTCCAAAAGTCATCCTACTTTGAGCAGTCTGAGATAAATAAAAATGAAAAATATGATTTTTAGTTGAGAAACAAAGCATATCTTTTAACGGAACAGTTAAGGAAACTTGAAAACTGAAGAAATACGAAGTCAGGAGTGTAAGCCGTGCAAGGTTGGGAATCACAATTGGTACACTTAGACCTTGGCACATAGTAGGTTAATGTAATATTTTACATTAAAGAAAGAGAATTAATGAATAAAATATATTGAAATGTTCCTATTTATGTCTCATCCCATGAAGTAGAAGTGTGTAGACTGCACAGTTATCATTGTTGTTACCTACGCCTATTCTTTATAGAGTGCTAGTATTCTATGGTTCTTTATAGACAGTAACTATAGACAACATTCTTAAATGCTTATTATATAGGTTTTAAATAATTTGTTATATCCTAACTATAAGTGTATGAGGAAGGACCAACATTACATATGGGACACCAGGTCCTCAGGAAGTTAAATAGTTGCCCAACCTCTCATATCCAGGGTACATCAGAACTGGCCTATAAACCAATGACTGATTTGGAGACCCACTGCCTTTCTGCTAAACCAGAATTCTTTCACAGAAAGAAGTAACTTAGTTTTACCTATATGTTATTTTAGTATCCTGTAAATGTGAAGGTTATTATCATTGCCTAAGAACAATGCTTAAGAGATCAGAAGTTAGAAATGAAAAAAAAAAAAAAAAAAAGAAAAAAAAAAAAACCCCTCAGCTATATGACATAGCACTTAGTCCTAAAACTGGAAAGAGCTCTTTTGCATCAAGGGCTGAACACAAGAAGTAACACTATATCTTACTTTGCAGAAAATAACCTTTCAAGAACGAATGTATCTTCATGAATATATTAACTCTTTCACAAATAAATTCACCTCTCAGTTGTTTTTCCTAAGTTAACAAATTGAGTAAGTGCTATGCTTTCTAGAGAGACTGAAAGCCATACATTGAAGCCAACTTTGTTCTGTTTGGATACATTTTAAAGCCAGCAAATATATATTTGCAAGAATATATATAAGCAAGAATCAAGTCAACAAAGTAAAGTGGTATTGAAGAGTCTTGAAAAATGAGAAGAAACTGGTGTTGCTAGGAGCGGGAAGTTTAGAATTCCATATAAAGAAACTATGTGCTGATTCACAGGAGAAAGTCCCAAAGGTTAATAGTTATTGGGAACTTATAATTGGGAGGTATTTTGCCATAGGAGCAACCACAGAAGAGATGGCTAGCTTCCTAGACCAGCCTAAAAAAATCAAATTTGTCATTACATATCAGATAAATAAATTGTATTTTTACATAAAATTGTATTCAGATTTTCATATTAGAATGCCCATTACCCAAAATTTCTGAATTTCCCTGTAACTTCATTTTATCTGTGAAACAGTTACATTAGCAAAACTCCCTGGAGTTTTCCAGGCCAGCAAAACTGGCCTGGAGCTGGTTGGAGGGATGGGAAAGAGGAAAGAGATGAGGAAAGGGGAGCAGAAGGAAAAGAAATGCAGGAGAAGGAGGGTACTATTTTGAGTGAAGCTATGAAGATTTAGTTTTGAACTTGCCCAAAGGACATAGAACTTAATGATGAAAATAATCAAAATCAGGTTTGGAAATTAACCTTTGGATAGGGATTACTCACGAATAATTTAAAACCAATGTGCAAAAATACAAATTTGCATCCATTGACACATATACACACACAAGTACTTTTGTTCACTAAAATAAAACAAAATAAAATAAAATAAAAGCACTAGAGGACATGTAAATGCCATCTTACATATCCTAAATTATTAACAAGTTAACTTTGTCTTCTGCCATCATTTCCTACTTGTCCTCAAGTTGTATCTTTGAACTAGAAGTCCAATGCACTATAGAGCCACCTCAAATTGTATCTTTGAATGAAGAATCAGATGCACCAAGATTGTACATGAAGAGAAACAATATCTGTAGGAGAGCAAACTGGATAGACTATATTGCCTGGTGAAATGGGTTAATCCAGAGACAAAGTTTGTTTTTTAATTGTATGTATTTAAACATTATGATTTGATATACATATACATAGTGAAAGGATTTCTACATCAAGCTAATTAACATATTCATTTTCTCACATAGTGATTTTTGTGTGTATGTGTGGTAAGAGCATCTGAAAGCTATTCTCTTAGAAAATTCCCAGTATTCAATACAGTATTATTGACCGTAGTTATTATTATTATAGACCATAGCTTAGATCTCTGTACTTTTTTCATTCTACATAGCTGCATCTTTGTACCCTTTGGGTGTCTACCCATCTCTGCTCCTAGTTTATTTTAGTTAGCATAATGTCCTCCAGTCCCACCCATGCTGTTACAAATGGCAGGATCTCTTTCTTGGAGACAAAAATATTTTTAAGTGACAGCTTGCATGAAAAAATGACAGTTGCCTTCATACAATTTACAGTACAAGGGCATCCAGAAAAAAAGGAAACTTAGTTTCCTGATCTGAGGAAAAAATCAACTACACTGCTTTAAGAATTTAGAAAACTATCTTATCTCACCTGTTTATAGTTACTATTATTGCTGCTGGTTTTGATGTTATGTAGACTATTGTTGTCTCCTTGTTATTTATAGAGAAACTGATAAAACCAAAAAGACCTGGGCACTTCTCTGTGGGAACATCAAAAAGAGACATAGTTGGTGATTGTACGTCCCTTTGCAGTGCTTTAATCTGGGCAAATGGGAAGATATATTTAAATGATATATACTGTAACTCAATAATTTTAGGAAGAGACAAAGAAAGTCTTTGTATAATGATAAAAGAGTCAATTCATTAAGATGATACAATAATTATAAATATATATGCACCCAACATTGGGGCACAGCATTTATTAAGCAAATCTGGACAGAAGGAAGAAGAAAGAGATAACAATGCAATAGTAGTAAGAAACTTCAATACCCTACTCTCAACAAGATATATCATCCAGACAGAAAATTAATAAATACTTGGAAAAAATATTCATAAACCACATATCTGATAAGGATTAGTATCTAAAATATAGAAGAAACTCACGACTCAATAGTAAAAAAAGGATAATACAATTTAAACATCAGTAAATGAAATGAATAGACTTTTCTTCCAAAAAGTATATGAAAGGGTTCTCAACATTAATAATCATCAGGGAATTGCAAATCAAAACTACCTAAGACCTCTTAAGATGGCTATTATCAAAAAGAGTAGATAACAAATGTTGGTGAGGATTTTGAGAAAAGAGAACCCTTACTCTTTGTTGCCAGGAGTGTAAATTGGTACAACCATTATAGAAAAGAGTATTCCTTGAGAAATCAAAAATAGAACTACCAAGAAATCCAGCAACCCCACCTCTGGGTCTCTGGGTAATATGTTGGATAGATATTTGCACATTAATGTTCACTGCAGCATTATTCACAATAACCAAGTTACAGAAATAACCTAAATAAACTCATAAAAACAAATAAACTCATAAACACAGAATGGTTATTGTCAGTGGTTTAGAGGTAGGGGAATTGAGGAGATGTTAGTCAAAGGGTATAACTTCTAGTTATAGGATAAATAAGTTCTGAGGTTTTAATACCTCATAGTAGTAAATAATACTATATATTTTTTAAAGACTTTATTTATTTATTTGACAGATAGAGATCACAAGTAGGCAGAGAAGCAGGCAGAGGGAGAGAGGAGGAAGCAGGCTCCCTGCTGAGCAGAAAGCCCGATGTGGGGCTTGATCCCAGAACCCTGGGATCATGACCTGAGCTGAAGGCAGAGGCTTTAACCTACTGAGCCACCCAGGCGCCCAAATACTACTATATTTTTAAAAAGATTTATTTTTAAGTAATCTCTATACCCAAGTGAGGCTCAAACTCACAACCCCAACATCAAGAGTTACACGCTGTACCACCTGAACCAGCCAGGAACCCCAGTGATACTGTGTTTTATACCTGAAATTTGCTAAGAGAGTAGATCTTTAGCATTCTCACCAAAGTGAGGGAGATATAGAACTATATGAGTGGTAGACATGTTAATTAACTTGATTTTGGTAATCATTTCATAATGTGTACATATACCAGATCATCAAATTATATACTTCAGGTATATACAATTTTATTTGTCAATTATAATGCAGTAAAGCTAGAAAAATGGATAAATATATAAGCCATGATTCTATAAATTGCTCATTATTTGATCATGAACAACTCACTTATTCAGGGAGCTCCACCTAGCAATACCTTTCTATTTGGAAGATTAAAAGAAAATGTCTATGCTATATGCACATGGTAGTTGTATAATACATGTTAATTCTTTGCCTTTAAGAGATACATTAGTGAATTTATTCCATTTTCCATTTTTTTCATAAAATAATAACCACTCAATTCATAAAAATAGGTAAGTTATGATTTAAACTTAATGGTCATAATTATTACTGCATTTTGCTTGAGAAGCCTCCTTTGCCCACATATCCTTGCTGGTAAATTTGTAGTAATTCTCCAACTGACTTAAGACTCCACTGGAAGTTTTGTTTCAGTGAAGAATACATTGGGTTCATTGTATAGTTCAGAAAATATAATAATATAATTTCTTCCTAGCATTCCATGAGTGCATGAGTGAGTTCAGTAATTTCCCCAAACCAAATTGCACAACATTTACTACATGACACACCATGAGAGACATCTTTCAATGATAAATGCAAGTGTGCCACACTATATTCTGCTGAAGAACCCATTCCTTTACAACATGTTTTGTCTGTCTGTGAATAAACACTGTACATATTGATCTAAATGTATGTGTGAGTGTGTGTACTTGCGTGTGCGTGTCTGTCCCAGCTTACTAAAGTGGGGACAAGATCTCCTATCTTCTATTTTTCTGAAAGCCGATTTGAAACATCATTCCTCTTGATCATATCCATTCCTGTGATGACTTCCAATTAGTAATGTTAATGACCTTTAATGCTGTCAAAGATTTGCAAACAGATTTTTAACAAGGTAAATCTAATATTCAGGAAATGAGTTTTTCTGTGACTGATCTGTACAAAACAAACACCAACAAACGTAAAAACTACCTCTCTAGTGTACTGATTGAAATTTTACCTAGGGTGAAGATAGCATTCACAGAGGTCAATTAAGTTTCCTTGTCTGAATTTCCTTTGAGAAAGGGATCTTGGATGGAAGACTAATTTGGTCCAGAAAGACAAAGAGGAATTTAGTATTTAAGTGGCTTAACAACCTTTTTAAGAGAACACTCATGAATTAAGAAAATATAAGTGAATTCAAAATTTAATATTAAATTCTAATACAGTATTTTAAGTTTTAACAAGATTGGAGAAGTAACTTTTATTAAGTTAATTAATAATGAGATTACTGATAGGATTTTCCACATTCTGCTGTTTTTAGATTATTTTTACCTTCATCCACCATATGATGGAGTTATCCATATTCCAAACACAAAATAATTAATTTTAATGGGCAAGATAGTTTATTCAAGATCATCTGGAGGACCCAAAACCAGGACAGTTTTAATTCAGATACTGTTTTTGTAAGCCTTTCCCATTGCCCAGACAAAATGATTATCTGTGATCAAGCTCTCCTTTCAAGCAATAATCATATTTATTATTTGCTTAGCACTAAATTGCTTATAAATCATTTGACTATTTAATTTTATCAGAGAGATTATTGGATTCATGTAAAACAGAGAAAATTGTAGAAGTGAAAGAGCAGGACTTATGATTCTAAGACACGGCTCTATCTGATGCATTTGACAATCCAGAGTATCCACTCTAAATTCACCGATAAATTTTTCAAATCTTAGCCCCAACAAAAGAATCAAGTTTGGTCTTAGTTCAAGGAGACAGTCAAATGAGGAAATAGAGAAGGAGTTTTGGGGCTGATAGAAGCATCTGTCTCTAGCTCATTGAACAGGGCCCACAGAAACCCAAGAAAGGATGCAGATTATTTGAAAAGGGCAGCAGGTGCTGCTTCTAAGTTCCAACAATCACCAGGAAGTTTCATTTAAATTCATATGCCAAGGTCTGCAAGATTTTTCTCCTAATAAGCAATCACTTGACAATGAAGCAGTGTAGCTTAAGTTGAAATTTTCCTGGAATTCAATATTCGATATTGCCTACAGATTGGTGAGAATTGCTGAAAGCTTGAGGTAACAAAGAATATTGAATTTTTTAGTAATCACAGCCTCAAGTTCTTTCTGGTTGTCATTTAAAAGTCTGAAAAGAATGAAGTCAATTTTTACTGTTTCATAGCAAATAATAATGACTTAGTGATTAAAATCTCAGAGTCTCAGAGATTTGTATTTTCTCAATTGAGGGTCTATGAATTCAATGCTTTGGTTAAAAATAGGTGATTATAAAAAATAAGCTATGAAAAAATCAATGACAGTAAAGTCTATAAAATAGTTTTTATGATCAAGAGAGAACTTGCTTCTATAACATAAAAGAGTATAGAAATTATAGGAACATAGTTTAATTTCTGGTAAAATTTCTATTCATGTTCTCCTGGTATGTTAGGCTCTTGGACCTAATTCTACTGTGTAGGAAGAGGGGTGTTCCCCAGGCCAATAACAAAAAGTTGTCAGTAAATAGGCAGGGTGTCTGAAAATTCAATTAAGTTTTAGTTTCATGAGACTCCTCCCTCACCACCACCATACATGCCAGTCACATGTTTGTTACCTACGCTTCTGACCAACCAGCTGCCAACGGGAGGGCCCGACAGTCCCCTTCAACTCAGAATACCAGTGGCAAGTCCTGGTTTTTGTTATCAGTACCTGTACCTCTGCACCTTGGGTGCAATTAATTTGCTGGAGTAGAAACACAGAGAAACATCTTACTTACTAGTTTACCTACTTACTTAATTACTTACATATTTATTGTAAAAGGATATAATGCAAACAGTCAAAATGGAAGAGATGCATTAGGCAAGGTATGAGGAAAGGGTACAGAGCTTCCATCCTCTCTTCAAGCCACTCTCACTTAATGTTCACATGTTTGCCAATCTGGAAGCTCTCTGAATCCAGTTGTTTTGGGTATTTATGGCTTCATTGCATAAGTATGGTTTATTGAATAATTGGCCACTGGTGATTGATTTAACCTCCAGCCCCTCTCCCCTCTCAGGAGATCAGGGAGCAGGACTAAAAGTCTCACTGTCCTCTGGCAACCAGCCCCCATCCTTAGATGCTTTCCAAAAGTCACCTCATTTACGTTAACCCACCAGTTGCAGTGGACACGGCCTTATTATAGATAACACGACATCCATTTTACATTTATGGCCTAGAATCAGATGCAAGAACTGAGCTCAGGATCAAATATTGTAACAAAAGATGTCCCCATTGCTTTTATCACTTAGGAAATTTCAAGGGTTTAGGAGCTGTGAGCCAGGAACTACGAGGAAGGTCAAATATACACAAGAAATATATTTTGGTCATCTGAATGAAATACATATTTCTTATAAATCACAATACTGCAACTTCATGTTAGTATATTTGATTTTGTTTTTAATGATATATATTTACCGAATAATATTCTGAGAAAGGTCTATGGACTTCATCAAACTGACAAAGTGGTCCATAGCAGAATAAAAGTGTAAGTCTCCTCTTCCACATTCAGTAGCATCTTGACCTGTCCTCTCTAACTTCAGAATACGTCTCAGTCCAACCATTTTCCTTATGTTTGCCACTACTCTCCTAGATCAGGCCAACGTCTTACTGGCACAACTGAAATAGCCTTCTCAAACATCTTCTTGCCTCCATTCTTGATCTTTACAGCAGGGTATCTCAGCTGGGAGTGACTGCACCCTCCTTCTTCCCAGAAAATTACGCAAAGTTTGTGGACACTTTCGGTTGTCACAGTTTAAAGGGTCTTGCCAGTATCTACTGGGAAAAGGCCAGGGATGCTGCTAAACACCAGACGGTGTGTAAAGGACAAGGACAACAAAAATGTACCTGGCTCAAAATGTCAATGGTTCTCAGGTTGAGGAATCCTGGCTCTACAGTCTTTCTCTACATATAATATTCTTTAAAAAAAACACAAGACAAATCTGATTCCATGCCTTCGTAAGATTCCCATCACATTGAGAAGAAACCTAGTACTCCTTACTGGATTTTACAAAGCCTTTCATGACTTGGCCCCTGACTATGTCTGTAAAGTGTCCTCCTCATTCACTCTGATACAGCTGCACTAGCCTGCTTTTAAGAGATTCCCACCCCTTTTGTTTTCCACATAAGGGCCTTACATATCTAAATTCTAGGATTTTGAATGTTCTCCTTACAGATACTTACTTGGCTTACTCACTTCATTCGGGTAATCAAGAAGTCACCTTTCGTAACTAAAATAACATCTCACCAATTCAGTGATAGTGGTCCAATAGAACTATTATTTCAAGCAGGCACTGATCAACATGTGCAATCCTGTAACTGATAATTCTACTATCAGTAACCCGTAGGGGTCAAATCTTCCTTTTTTTTTTTTTTTTCATGTTTCAGGCAGTATTATCTTCTCATCTGCATGAATATGTTTTACTTCATACAAGCTATTATATTTGTAATAAGTGTTTGTAGAACTTTGAGACCCAAGGTGATATAATTGTTCTCTAGGTAGAATTTATGTCTGCTTCTATTAACATTTTCAATGCAAGATCATCTTCATCCAATTCAGAGATGGAAACAATTTGAAGCTTCCTTCTAGTTCATGTGTGTTCCTAGGGCTTTTGGGGAGGGGGGTGCCCAACTCAAAGTAAGTTTGTTCCATCAAGGCTTTTCCTGCCAGAATAATGTGGTCCAACATGTCTATGAAAAAGTCTAGCTCAATCTTCGAAGCCTCCCTCAGCTATCCCACTTCTAATCCAAGAAAGTACTCTCTGGCTTAACTCTTTAAGATTGATAATAAAGGAAAAAGAGTGAAATGGGAAAAGCTATCAATAAAACTTATAGTGTAACCTAAACATTCTCTGATGAAATGAGGCGGGTCTAGAGGCCAGGGTAATAAGCAACAACAACAGAATTTTAACAGAACACTGTTGTTTAAGGAGAATAAAGGAGATGAATGAATTAAAGTCACTGTGAATGATTAGACTTGAAAGACATATAGTATAAAACACAGTGGAAACATTAATAGAGAGGGCATCTTTTTTCTTTTAGGAAAATGGGTTTGACCTGCTCACTTAGGAATAATTCATTAAATCAACGTACGTGTGTGTGTGTGTGATATCTGGCCATAATCAGTGTAGATTACAATTATGATTAAGGGAATCTCCTGCCCTTTAGCCATGCAAATTCTATTGTGAAAGGCAGAGAAGTGGACAGAAAATTCAAATACAATGTAGTATGGTATAGTATAGTTATGGTACAATAGGGGTGTGTAAGGAATGTTACCATAGGAAGGGGGTGACTATCTTAGGAAGAAACAAAAAGATAAGTAGAAGGCAGCCACACTAAGAGTGGGTAGAATATGTCTGGCGGTCAGAGAGGTGAGTGTTTTAGCCCTAGGAAGAGAAAATATCTGTGAGATCATGGCCGGTTTACAGCATGAATGGAACTACAGTAGGAGGTAGGTAGTGACAGAAGAAAGCAGGTTAAAAATCATGCTTAGACTTAATTTTGATGACAGTTGAAGAATTTGTTTGGGTATATGCTCCTACCTCATCACAAGTACCTATGACGTGGTTGTCCTTCAAGAGTAGGATATTTTTTAGCAATATGTTTCTGGTATTGATAGGTTTATCATTCTCATTTTGACATGAGCCTTTTAAAGTGTGAAATAGAAACTTAAAAAAAAATAGAACAGGCCCTTGGGTATTTGCCTCTATGACTTAACAAAATGAGGGTGGGTTTTGAAATTCAGTAAACCTTTGCTCAGATCTCAGCTCTACTCCTCTGATATTGTAAGCATTTAGTGCTCCAGACTGGGTGTAATTTCTACCTGATGGTTACATCTGACAAAAAGCTAAACTAGAGAGTGCCTGACGACTAGGAAATAGGCAAAAAATTTGGTTAAGAAATTTTCCTCAGAGAGTTCTAAGGAAGAGATAAAATGTTTTTAAAGTTACAAAGCAAAAAAAGAAATCATTTAGAAGAGGCAACACTAAATTTTAAACACTGAATCTTTCTTTTTGACACTGCAGGCTGTGCATGTTTCCTCTTAGGATTTCCCACACGACAGACAAACCTGGCAAGAGATCACCAATCTTTGAAAGTCTAATATTTTACTTCTTACTCTACAGTTTTTGTGCTATTATTATTTATAATACCCTCTTAAGTACCTCCAGTCTCAGGAGACTGTGATCTCCAGACCCTGAATGTTCAACGTTACCTTGCAATCCATCACCCAATTCATTTCCAGATCATCATCCAGAATAGTCTCTAATTATTCAGAAAACTATAAAAGAAAAAAGCTATAATATTAATATTATTAGTTCCAAACCTGCACAAACTGCCACTTCCCAAGTCCCTCTTCCAGGTGCTTCAGGTAACTGTAACCAAGCATAAGTAGATTTCTACCTGCAAAGAATTAACCGAAACATCATTTTTTATTTTATGATTGGTGCCCCCTGTTGATAATAACTGAATTCAAGGGCTTAATTATAGCAATGTGCAAACTGAAACAAAGATAGCAAAAATTTAAAATACAAAGCAAAACAAAAAATATTTCTTCTGTGGTTTATTGCTATTGCTCTTACTATGAAGCAAGACCAAATGAATTACATACCATAGATTGATTATTTATTTATTTATTTATTTATTTACTGTGGTAAATTAGCTTTTAACATTTATATACAATTAGAGCATATGGGATTCTTTACTTGATTGTTTTATTGCAGTACATATAAAAAAGGAATATATTAAAGCTGATGTCAGAGTCTGCTGAAATTTAGTTGCATCTCTTTTTTTTTCCTCTGAAAAAGAATAACAACACTCATCAAGTTCCCACTGCTCATAATATTAAAAACATAATAATGACATAAAATTAGGTGAAAACAAAATACAATGCAGCTTTTTAATTCTAAGCATTGTGTTGAAGAGTTCATGAAGGGGCAACTGGGTGGGTGGCTCAGTTGGTAAACATCCAACTCTTGGTTTCAGCTCAGGTCATGATCTCAGGATCTCAGGATTTCAGGATCCTGGGATCAAGCCTCCACCCCATCCTCCCAGCAGGCTCTGTGCTCAGCAGGGTGTCTCCTGGAGACTCTCTCTCCTGGCCCCTCTGCTCTTCCCCCGACTTGTGCTAGAGCTCTCTCTCTCAACTAAATAAATCTTAAAAAAAAAAAAAAAAAAAAAAAAAGTTCATGGAAATTGGAACCTTGTTATCTGGTTGGTGAGAATGAAGCTTGGTTTAATATTTCTGGAGAAACATTTGGGAACACAAATTAAAAATTGCAAAATTGAGTGTATTCTTTCACTCTATGATTTCCAGAAATTTATCTCAATAAGTAAATTGTTTATCTTGAGGATATACTTACAATGCCACTGAATGTAACAATGTTTATAATAATGAAATGAAAAATTAATTAAATAAAACACTAGGTAATCATAAAATAGAAGATGATTATTAACCACTGAAATTAAAATGGAAAAGGATGGAAAAAGACATAGTTCTTCAGAAAGCCTTAGTAACTCTCAAAAAGTATAAGATAGTCATCAGAAACAAACTATAAAAGAAAAGATATGATAGGTGAAGTTTAAGTATCTTTATAATGTCTTGAATTCCTAAAAGATGGGTTATCTTATTCTTGAAAAGAGAGGAGCATACAATGGTCCAAGTGGCTGACCTCTTGCAACTCAGGAAATATCACAAGAAACTAGGGATATACACTGAAAAACACTGTGAGGGAGGTCTTTTCTCATGATGAAAGTGAACTTCTATGCAACATGCCCTGTCTTGGGAGAATGTACCCATAAATACTGGTGAATCCACTGCCAAAATAGTGTGGAAATTTAAGTTTCATAGCCAAAATATGAAAATGACTTTTGGAAAGCCTAAGGAGCCAAGTCTTCAAGGATTTTGTGCTTTTCGAAAAATTCATCCTTCAGTGACAGGAACTTTAGGGATAAGAAGATATGGCCACCCAGGTGATGGGTATTAAGGAGGGCATGTGTTGTGAAGAGCACTGGGTGTTATATGCAACTAATGAATGATGGAACACAACATCAAAAACTGATGATATAGTATATGTTGGCTAACTGAATATAATGATAAAAAATAAAATTAAAAGGGTGGAAAAAGCTTTAAAAAAAGAAAAGGAAAGAAAAAAAGAAAAGAAAATATGGTTGGAGATTGGGGAACCAGCCCAGAGGCCATTCAGAATTAGAAATTTAATCCTCACATGGATGCATTTAGGCCAAAATCATTCCCTGCTACCTGTCTGGTTGTGGGAGATCTAACCAGACCTGTGAAAATAGTGCAAATGAGCTGTGATTGCGCTAGGGTTTATATAAAGGATAACCCTCGGTTGAAATTGTATCTCCAAGGGAATACTCAGATTGCCTGAATGAAGAAGAGAGCTTGGAAAAAATACCTGCTCAGCAAACAGCTATTTCTGTGGAAATGACTATTCTGAAGAATCTGACTCTATCCATCAACTCATGTCAAACTTTCGTGAGAGGAGTTAAGTCACCAAGCTAGGAAATGCATTTTCTTTGCTGGATTTAAAGATTTACTAGGAAAAGATATGGCAAAGTATTAAATTAAATTAAACTTGTACTTCCTACATATTCCCTTTCATCCCCTAATTTGAAAAGAAGGCAGGTTTTGACTTCCATTGACTTAGGGAAAAATTTTTTGCAAAGTAAAGAGCAGATCTGTTAGAGTCATCAGTTGTTCCTTAGAGGATGCTCTTAGTCTCAGAATTTTGCAGATATAAAGAAGGGTGTGGACCTTAAAATATAGATTATCTGAGAGGGTCCAATCCAATTAGATGGAGCATTAGAGTCAGAGAACCTTTCCTGGCTGCAAGCAACAGAGATGTGATGGAAGAGGAAGCAGGAGAGATGAAGCAAAGGGAAGATCAAAGAGATTCCAAGCAGGAAAAGAACTTGTCCCACAATGCTACCTTTGTAGATGAAGGGGGCCACCAGCCAGGGAATACAGAAAGCCTCTAGAAGCTGAGAATGACTCCTCTATTTTTATTTATTTATTTATTTATTTATTTATTTATTTATTGAGAGAGAGAAAGCCTGTGTGGCTGTGTGGAAGGGAGAGGCAGAGGGAGAGGGAGAAGGAGAGAAAGAACCTTAAGAAGGTTCCAGGCTCCTAGAGCCTGACATGGTATTTAATCACAGGACCCTGAGATCATGGCCTTAGTGGAAATCAAAAGTCAGATGCTTAACATATTGAGCCACCCAAGTGCCCCTCTGAGAATGACTCCTGACTGATAATCAGCAAGAAGATGGGGACTTCAGTCCTACAACCACAAAGAATATGGTTCAGCAAAAATTTGAATGCGCTTAGAAACAGAATTTTCTGAGTTTCCCAATAAGAGCTCGGATGGCCCACACTTTACTTTTGGCCCTGTGAAACTTGGAGCAGATGAGTCAGATCTGTGAAATAATAAATGTGTTGTTTCATGATGCTAAATCTGGAGTAATCTATTATGGTAGCAATAGAAAACTAATGCAATGTCTAAAGCCATATGTTGACATAATTCATATTGAACAATGATCACGTAAATATATGAAAATTGTCGCTAGTGGTGAGAAGGGGGGAAAGTGCTACAAAGAATCAAGTAAACTTCCGAGTTAGTATAGCCCTGTGCAACAGCTCTCTCATATATTATACCTATGGGAGAAAAAGAAGTGGGAGACCAAGTGATTATTTTTACCATTTCAATTGTCTAGATAAGAAGTAGTGAGAATGGTATCATTGACAGAGTTAGACAGGATAAGATACACAAAGAAATAATTTGGTTTCAGAGTGTATAAAAATGTTGCAAGTGTAAAAACTACAGGGTTTTTCCATTCTGGGTAAGGAGGGAATGGTAATGCCATTGAAACAAATATGGAAGTAAGAGGCTTGTGGGCTTACAAAGGCATGTTGTCTTCAGCTTTGGGCATGCTATTCAGAGTTGATAATAAGTTTAAACAGAGGTTCCTGAGTCAGGGTGAATGTAGATTGAGAGCTCAGGAAGAGTTTGGGACTGGGTGGACATTCAGAGGTGATCATTGCAGAGGTAACGAGTGAACCTATGAGATTTGTGTGGAGGCAATTGCATAGTCAAGGATGGATTCTTGGAGGAGGAAAAAGGTTGGCATAAAATGTAAGAAACAGAGGATTAAAAATATAAGACCTTAATGAACATCAAGGGAAATGAAGATATTGAGTTTGGCCCTGAAAGCAATTTGCATTATTAAAGTGATGGAAGTGAAGGAGATTCACAGCATTTGAAGAACTAAGGAAGGGATATGTGATATAAAAATATAGGTTTTTTTTCTTTTCTTTTTTTTTTTTTTTTTTAGTTTCTTTTTCTTTGAGAATGTGACTGAGAGAAAGCTCAAACAGTGGCTATAAGCAGTAATGAGCTTTTCATACAGCCAGTATCTCAGAAATAGTGAGATAGTAATGATAGGAGCTGTTATCCTAGAAATAAAATACATAAAATGAAGAAACAAATCAATAATTATTCTGAATTCATTAAAAAAATTTCAAAAAGTTAAATAATAACCTAAGCCACATATTTAAAGTGCTGTTAATTTTTTTTCTTACCAATAAAATTCTAAGTAATATTCAGTAAATAAAATGTTGCCATAGTATTACATTATAAGCATATTAAATTTGAAAACAATCAAAGAAAATATTAATATATTTTAATATTTGTATTTAATATTAATTTTATATTATGTTTAGGATTTATACATTTTTAATATTTATATGTTGTATTTATGTTGGATCTTTTTGGTTCATATATATGTATATTTATGATATATCCATGAAAATTCTTTAAAAAGTACAGCCCTACCGGTTATCAAATATATAAAGTAAATCAAATGTCAGGTCATTGCTGTCCAATAGAAATATATGGGAGGAATACATGTAGTTTTTGATTTTCTAGTAATCATATTTAACAGTAGAAAAAATAAAAGATGAAATAATTTTTATATGTATTGTACATCACCGAGTATATCCAAAATACTATCATGTCAATACTATATCAATATAAAAATGTTTAATAAGATTTCTTTTTCATATAAGTCTTTGAAATCTAGTATGGATTCTACCCATAGAGAACATCTCATTTCAGACCAGCCACAGTTCAACTTCTCAGTGGCCACATGTGGTACTATACTGGACATCACAGGTTGAGATAACCGTTTATTTCCAATAGAGTATGCTATTTCAAGATGATCATTCTACAATTTAAGATTCTGAAGAAAGTTAAAAGAAGTCACCATTTATTACATGATTTAACATTAGAGTGTTTTAACACTTTGCTGTAAAAATTGAGTATTATTCTTGTCCTTTCTCCTAGCCTCCAGTTGAGTTATTCTATTCCCACAAACTGTGGAGATTTAGACCATTTATATTTGGACCATTTATATTTAGATCATTTATAGTTCTTCCTCTAAACATAATTCCTCACAATAGTTTTTCTCAGTCATATATGTAAATGGAGTAAATGCTCACACTATTTTTATGAACAAGTTTATCCAAACTAAATGCTTCCCATGACTGTATTATTCTTTTTTTTTTTTTTAAGAAGTTATTTTTATTTATTTGACAGATAGAGAGATCACAAGTAGGCAGAGAGCCCGACCCAGGGCTCTATCCCAGGACCCTGAGATCATGACCCAAACCGAAGGCAGAGGCCCAACCCACTGAGCCACCCAGGTGCCCCAACTTAATGGTGTCCAGTAAGAACGCTCATAGGAGCTGCTGTCTTTAAGTTATCTCATTCCTTCTACTTAATTGACTATAGCAGGTACAAAATGTGGGGCCACACTTTCTCTCAGATATTAAGATACATTGGTCTTTAGCTTTTTCCACCCAGTTTCTTTTTTTTTCTTTTTGTTTGACATTCAATAATGTAACATGTATGGCTTAATCTTTTCATTACGGATGATTTTTTCCTGTCTAAAACATGGATGGTCCTTTAAATATGAAGATCTTATTTTTGTCTTAGGAAACGGCTTTTAATAATAATATCTTTTTATATTGTTAATATTCATTGTTATTAATTATATGTCTGTGAGAATATTTTGGACTCTTCATCTTTCATTCCCTTTACCATTGCTCTAAGCGAAATTTTTTCTTCATTTGATAAAACAAATCTTTTCTTCTACGGAAGAAACTTGATTTTCAGGGTGCGAAGGTGGCTCAGTGGGTTAAGCCTCTGCCTTCTACTCAGGGTCCTTGGACTGAGCCCCGCATCAGGCTCTCTGCTCAGCAGGAAGCCTGCTTCCCCCCTCTCTCTTTCTGCCTGCTTGTGATCTCTGTCAGATAAATAAATAAAAAATCTTTAAAAAAAATAAAGAAGAAACTTGATTTTCAATCATGAGTTGCCTGATTCACTTATGTTCTAAGTTATATGTTAGTGTCTGATGGATTTATTTTGGTCATTAATTTATTTTTTAGTTCTGCAATCTATCTTCATTTTTATCTCTGTTATTTTCAAGTAGCAGATATATTTGTTATTTTCAAACATATCTTCATATATTTGAGATCTTGTTATATTGTATTAATTTTGTCAACAAATTTCCTTATAGCAATTTTTTATGTGTCTGTGAAATTTTATACTTTTCTTAGGGGATTTAATTTTTTGTCTTGATATTTTTCTCCTGCATGTAAACCCTACTCCTTTTATTTTTCTTAATTTTCTTCATCTAGATAATGTCTACTTTAATATTGAGATTTAATGTAGTCTGTTTTCTTTGCAATATCATGTGGGAATCCTCCATCACTAGTTTTACTTTAGGCTGAAGTCTGTTTGCCTTTCTCATTGAACTATAATCTAAGTGCCCTTTATTTTTATACCTGGATATAACCTGATAAAAGGAGAAGTCAACAGGAATTCTGTGAATGCCTTACTGAAGGGAGTAGTTCTAGGTGTTTTTTTTTTTTGTTTGTTTGCTTCTATAAGATTTTGGTAAATGGCTTATTAAATGTTCTCCATCAAATAAGAGTTATATATCCCACTTCTATGGGAGGATATTGTTGGAATTTGCATTATTCGCCAAATCAACTTGGGGAATTAAAACATCTGCTTAATAATAATTAATAAGAAGCAGCCAGAACTGGATATTCATTTTAAAAATATCATCCTGGTAGTAGCTGTGATTACAAAGCATCACAAAAAATATATGAAAGGGTTAAGAAAATTATTTTTATGTACATTTAATTATTATTCCTATACATTGCCCAAGTCTACAAGGTGAACTTTTACACTGATTTTGCAAAGAAATCATATGATACTTGCCAAATTACATTATATTGAAACAAAACATAATAAGCATAGAATAATTCTGGTTGCTTCCAGCCTAAATTCAATTACTCTGTGCTATAAGAATAATGACACAAAGAAAATGTAATCTTATAATATAAATGCACATATGTAATGAAGAGACATACATCTTCAGGAAGAAACATTGACTAGAATCTATGATACTGACATTGCTTACAAAGTGTTATAGATAAGGGAGCCGCTATTAAAATCCAATTAGTATCATTTTGTGAAAAGAAGGAACCAGGCATATAATTCCTTAATTCTTTCAAAAATACATTTATTGAGCACCTATTATAAGTAAAGTGCTTTCCTAGATTAAGAATATGCACCAGAAAACAAAACACACTAAGTCTTAACACACTACAGTGGAAAATATGTAATATATAAGTAGACATAAATATGCAGTATAATTACATTTTTCATGAAGAAAACTGAGGCAGGTCAAAAATTTGAGAGATGTAGTTGGTTAGCTGGGTGTGTTGCTTTTTAAAGAGACCTCAATGAAATGATTTGTGTATCTAATATATTTGATGAAATAGTTTGGGGAATTTAGTTTGTGCAAAATATTTCTAGTTTATTTTCAAGAAATTTAGATGTTTTGTATCTCTTCATAGGCTATAGTATTTATGCCACAGAAAAAATATTTCTGTGTATTTAGATATATTTTAATACACCATCAACTAAGGAATAAAAAATTATAAGACAGTTGTATTGATGGTGTGAAAACAATGGCAGAAAATTAAAGGGGTTCCAGCTCACAATAAATCTGCTTTGAAATGTGTTCAGAGGACAGCTCAGTTGCTTGAGCTTCTGCCTTCAGCTCAGGTCAGGATCCTGGAGTCCGAGGATCAAGTCCAGCATAGGGCTCCCTGGTCAGCGGGGAGTCTGCTTCTCCTTCTGCCCTTTATCACACTTGTGCATGCGCGCACACCCTGTCTCAAATAAATAAATAAAAATCTTTCTAAAAAAATGTGTTCAGACAGTCATGAGATGTTAGATAAGCACTGGTGATGCTTATCAGCATTAACAAAAAAATGCTAATAATGACATATAAATGTGAATTCATTAAGTTTAAATTACTGACATACCAAATATATTTTTAATGAAACAGGAAGTGGTTTGCAGAATGTTCATTTTTATACTGAAGTTCATTTTCTATACTGAGGGAAGATACTGATACAAATTTTTCTAATGAGACAAGAAATCACCCTTCTTTCGTGACAAAGAAAATCCATTATTGAAATACTTATCTGATACAATATTATGCCAACACACATGCTTTGTTATTTTTAAAAGGCTAAATAAATTTGGTTTGATGATTTAGTGTTGCAAAGATAATATCTTGATGAAAGATTCAGAATTCAATGAGAAAATTCAAATGAAGGTTGGACTCTTGAACAATTTGACTTTTACAATTCTGAGTGAATTAGAGGATAAATAATACAGTATTTGAAAAGGTTTAAATGATGTTCTTGGGAATGTAATATTGTTGTATATTTGGATACACCCGACACAAAAAATAAACTAATCCTGCTGTGAATTTATTCAACTCCCTCTAAACAAAAAATGTATTAATTCAAGAAAATTAGTATTTTATGCATCAATTTTGAAAATAAAATGACATTTTATTTTTACTTTCAAACTTCTAGCCCAAGCAAACTGAGCATTGTGGGTTTAGAAGTTACGTAGGTATTCTATTCATAATGATTCATGATTGGAACATATTTCAGTATCTCATAGATTCACAATGGCTGGCAATCAAGGTTTTCTAGATGGCATATATTCAAATTAAAGTAAGTAAGTAAATAAATAAATAAATGTAACTCTTAGGTAGACTAGCCAGTTTTAAAACATTATTAAAATCAGAATGATTTAATAATAAATTAGTAACTAGTTTAATAATAAGCAAATTTTAACACTCCATGGCACAGACATTTAATAACATAGAACTATTCCACGATTTAGTTAAATAGTGGAGTCTCACACATGATTATATGTGAAATAAATGATTCCTCAGCTAAAAAGTTTCGAAGTTACTTTCATGGGAAATATGGAGCCATTGAAGGTTTTTTTGAAGGATTGTATTTGAATTTAGAAAGCTCCTTAAGGCTGGCCAGTGAAAAGTCTAACAAGGTGATAAATAGAAAGTAGTGGGGATGGTCACAACTTTAGTATAAAATTGCAGAGTTTAAGTCATGGAAATCTAAATTATGAGGGTTCGTAATAGAGATGGAGAAGAAGGAAGTGATCTAGATGGATTCAGAATTCTTTCAGGAATGAAATCAAGATTTTTTTGTTGATTCAAAGTGAGGAACAAAAATAGATATGCCCTGCAGTAATAATAACCAAAGATAATAGTAAATACCAAGACTGATAACCAAACAACACAGCAGCTATGTGTCTTACATGAAGGGTACAAGAGTCGTGCCAATATTCTTGCTGACCTCAGGGCAGATTTTGTTCTCACCTTAAATCCTCTAGCTCATGGCAACACATGAGCCTATGCAACATCCCATTCAACCAGGAATATGTATGGACTGGTCAATAACAATGTCCTGCACATGATCCCGAACCCTGAGGATTTATTGCAAGGCAAGTGGAAACAGGTGGAGTGGGTGCGTTGTCCTAAGTTCGTCACTAATTGGCTAAGTAAGGACTCTCGTTTTATGTGTCTTAGACTAAAAATCCCCTGTATCATCTTTGTTGGTACCTCTTGAATATCTCCAGTGAAGGAGAACTCTCTCTTTCTTGTGGCTACAGACTTTAATTTGGAGTGATGTTAAATATTAGAATGCCCTCTCTTGATTCAGACTGGAATTGCCTTCCCTTTCAACCAGCAATACTGGATTTACCTGTAATCTGAAGCCACACAGAACAAATTCTGGTTTTTCTTTGATTTAATACTGCTTCCAAATACGCAGGCAGTCTTTCCACTTATGATCCAGAACTAAGAATTAGTTCTGTAGATGAGATTAAATATTATTCCCAAGTCCCTGCACTGATTTCTCAGATGATATAAATCTAACCCTGGTTTTTGTCTCTGGAATGTACTACAGTGTGTCTGCAGCTCCCCTAGCTACAAAAAAAAATTCAGACCTCCATCCAACAGTCCCACTGTGCTGCTAGAGTAGAAGATGTTCCTTGGCTCTGCCTTGTGTTTCTGTCCTGTCACTTGCTGGTAGCTGGCCATGCTTTCACACTACTATGTTGAAAATTGCAGATGAGGACTGTAAGAACAGCATGATGGGAGATACTCACAGTTTGCTTTCCCTGGGAGCGTCTTCAGTAGATCTCACTCACATGCTGTATACAATTGCACAATGGAAGTTAAGTGCCTCATCAGCCACCTTCCTCCAGTTCACACTGCATCAGAAGAGCGTACCACCCTCCCTCGCTTGCAACCTCCCTGTGCACAACTAGCCCAAACCATATGGGAAGAGCTAGCAAAAATATCTAAAATACTAACACATTTATTTGTAAATCTGTCACTCAAGCAGGGTTGGATATGCAACATTATCACACAGGCTACGTTTCCAGGTAGCCAAACCAACAAGCACCAGAACTTACAAAACCAACTCAGAAAGGGAAACAGGTGCAATTCTTGGCCAGGTTATGTGAACACATACATGTCTTCTTAATTCTTTTTTATTAGAGTAGCACTAGGATGATGCTAATCATGAAAGCAAACTTGGACTTTCCTATATCATTTGCGCCTTAAAAGCTATCAATCCTTGAATATTTTCCATAATATCTCAAGTCATTACTGAGAAGGTTGCTCAATACCCAAGAAATGTATTTTGATTTGGTCTCTTGGAAAGTCCCACTTAAATGGGGAAAAAAAATTATTGAATAATTGACATTTATTGAATATGCACAAGTATCAAACACTATATTAGTACATTGACTATATAAAAGAATGTTAGCACTTTATCTTGAATATTTATTTTTTGTGTTCTAATTTATTTCCCAATAGTATTTTACAGGAACCATTACCATTGTTTTATGGATAAGGAAATAGAGGCTAAGAAACCCAGTGATCTGATTACAGTTAGAAAATCAACCTAGGCAGAACTGGGAGTTGAGTCTTACCTAACTTAAAGCCTAAGCCTGTGTTTTTGTCCACTTGCACACTTTATTGTGACTTTAAGTTTATAATACCAACCATCAAACCACTTTTCGGCAGGTAAAAGCCCACATCAATTTAATGGCACATATATTTCTCCACATATTTCTAAGTATACATACAGACAATAAGTATTCAAAATAAAGTGTCAAATTTTCTACTGTTAAAAAGCAATTAGGAGTTACTCTCTTGAATAAAAGAATCCCCTACCATGGTATAATGGCTTCCTTCTTAGTTGATTAACTCCTATACAACTATGAGGTCAATTTTAATTTCCTATGGGTCTTTAATACCTACTGTATCTTTGGTTAGCATCAAACAAGTTAATGCTAATAGTAATTGATTTTCAGTTTTGTTTTGTTTATTTAATTTTAATCTATGCTGTTGTTTCTTTGTTAAAAGTAATAGAAAACAGGTCTTCTTCTTGAATATCTGATCAAACAAACAACATTTATCTGATCAAGGAGCAAATAATCCAATTTCTAGTAGGTTATCTTATTTCTTAATGTTCATAAAAATGCGCCTTGCAATATTCATATATTGTAGGACATCCTGTGTTGTCTTTGTTGAAAGAGAAGCAGTGCTGAGGTCAGTCGGACCTAAGTTGAATTCTGGTGTTAACATTTTCTGGTTGAATAATATTTAGAAAACATTTAAGTGTATACTCTTGTTCTAAAAATATATTCATATTCATATACTCTTATTCTAAAAATATATTCATATACAATCATGTGTAAGTAGAGTGTCTCTATATCATGCAGTTGAAGACAAATGTAATAACGTGTGAGGACTCATTTCGTTCATTCTTATCAGAACTAAGGAGTATGATTCCCTCCAGGAATAAAAATTATAGCTGTTGTCAAAGAGTTTCTAATCAAGAACAGTTCTCAAAAAACAAAATTCAGCATATATCTATTTTTAGCGGGCTAGAGATTTAGGGGTGATAAATATTTAAGAAAAATCCATTTTCATGCCCTGAATTCTAATTATTTTTCTCTTTCTTTCCCTTCCCTGAGTGTTCTATTGGTGTAACTCTGCTTACAAAAGTGTTTTCGTGTTTCATTCTACTCTGAGTATAATACAAGCCATTCTGAAGCCTGCTCGTTGTGTACAATAATGATGTGAATACCCGGCTCACTATTTGCCTGCCTATGGCCAATTTCATAAGGAAAGAAGAAAACATGTTTTCAAAGGAGGAGGAGTGTGTGGGGGTGAGAGGGGTGATGAGAAGCACAGACAAGTATTGGGAGGTTTTCAAGAATTTCCTCTTTTCATTAAAGATGAAAAATATGAATTCGTTCACTTGAATGTACTGAAAGCCAATTAACTCGTTTTTATAAAGGCCTCTTATTATCAAATTGTCATTTGCATAATTGTAAGAGTGGAACTGGCAGGACTGCAGCCATTCATGTTTCTTTGAAATGCAGATTGGCCTTGGATTCTGTAGTCCCCAAAACCCTGAAATTAGGCCACAGCCCTCCGGGTGGGGAAGGTATGGGTACTGAGATCTCTAATCCAAGAACATTTGACTGCTGCAGTAGCTCTGTTCAAATGTTTCCACAAATATAAATTTTCAAAACAAACAGAAACACCCTATGTTCCATAAAACTAATTAGCAAAGTGCCCAGTAATTGGCCTCCTAACCACTTGCTAGTATTTTCCCTGAGGTAGTCTTCCAAAAAATTTAAAATATGCATTACTTGGCCATATTCACTTCCATTAAGGACACCTTTTGGCCCTTTGGTTGTAACTATTTCTTGAGAGAGGATAAAGAAATAATTCTAAAGAATATTATAGAAGTATGCATCAACAATAAACTTGACTATATACAATAAACCTAGATGTCCTTTTAGAAAGGTTCTTTCCTACTTTCTTTTTTTCTCCATCAATCCTGAGCAAATTGGGGCTTGCACATTAAGTTACATTTGGGTCCCTTTCACCTTATATGATAAAATGGATCATTAATTCTAAAAGCAATATTGCACAGTGACTAATAAAAGTAAGAGCAAGACAAACTTGAGTTCAAATCTATATTTTGCATTCATTACGGGCATAACCCTGGACTAACTATCTCATCATTTCGAACCTCAGATTCTATCTATAAACTGTGAACAACAATAACACTATATTCATAAAGTTCCTATGATAAGGAATAAGAGCTGGCTTTCAGTTCTTCGGCAGGTAGTAGGAGCTCAGTGACCAAACACCTTCCTGTTCACCTCCATTAAGCTCAGACTAACTGGATTCAGCGCGAGTGTTGTGTAGTGAGAGCACAGGGTCACCAAAGGCCAAAGAAGAGAAAATGAAACTGAATGGTTTACATTTGGCTTTCAAATAAGTATCAAATAGGTCATAATAATTACAAAAAGTGCTTATTTATAAATGACAAAAAGCCCAACCACTAGTGTCTTTACCTATAAAGGGTTTCATTTTCTCAGGCAAGGGGAGGCAGTGAAGTGTGTTATTACATTGGTGGCTCATTTGCTCAGGGATAATACCAGAGACAAGATTTTCTATTGTAAAGTTTTGCTATTTTTGGCTTTAACTTTGTTCTCCTGTCGTTAGTCTCATATTTGTACCATGACTGTTTCTGCTGGACCCACCAGATCCATATTCAATATAGGAAGAAGTGAGGATGTGTGCCATATGTGAGAAAAACTAATTCTGCTCCTTTTCTTCAGAAAAGATGATTTCCCACATCTCCAGAAGAGTTTTGCTCATGTCTTATTGTCTGTATCTGAGTCCAACTATTAGCTCTAGCTGCAAAGGATAGTAAGTGTTTAGCTGGGCAAATGGTTACTGTAAGGACCTATTTTATATTTTTATTTTAGCCAGAGGCTTCCATTGAGGTTAAACAATATCTTTGTTGTTTAACCCTTAAACAGTCCCTGCTCCTCTTCCCCCAGGGGACTTAAAAACAAGTCCCAGAAACTAGCCTCAGGTAACAAAGCTCAAATACAAGGGTGGGTCAGGCCAGCTGGGGACAGACTATCAGTGGGGGGCGCATACTGTCTCTTAGCTACCAAGGTGATGGGCTAGTTTCCATGGCTACTGTGGGATGAATTGTAATTCAATTAGCCACCTGTGTGTGGCCAGGCCCAACCACATGGCCTTTGCTCTATAAAAGTCTGAAAAGCAGGGAGGGGTCATCCTCTGTAAGGGAAGGCCCCGACCATCACCGGTCGGTCTGATTCTTGATGCTTGGCGTGAAATAAAGCTTTGCTTGACCTTTGCTTTGTATCAGTCTCGCTCCTTTAATCACGGATCCATTTTTGGGGTACTCATTTTTGGGGCACCTAACAGTTACCACCAACAAAATAAAGCTTTTGTTCATAGGAAAGATGAGAGAGAACAGAGATTGGGTAAACTATTTTAGTGTCTGCATAGTAGGCTACGATAGAAATGTCAGAAAGGTATCAGATTTATTTACACTCATTTTATAGTTTGGTAATTGTTCTAATATTCTGGTAATGTCACCGAAGGTGRAGGAGTAAGAAATTCTTCTCCATAAAAACAACAAAGAACTTGTATTAACTATTGGAATCAACTTTTTTGGAATTCTGGAAATTAAACAATTTTATAGCAACCCAAGAGCACTTACAAAAAAAAAAAAAAAAAGTCTGATTTTTCTCTAAGAACAGCGAATTTTGTATTATTATAAGTCACTCCAGAACCCACTTCCACTCACCCACTTCCACTCACCAACTTCACTAGCCATGAAGATAATGGACCTCATTCCCAATACTAGAGGATTCTGAACCAACCTCCGTTGTCAAAAATTGCAGTTATTTTGCCACGTATCTGGCCTTTCTGGTGGCTGCCTTGAACTGGCTCAAGAGTCTTGTCTTTATTTTAACCAAGTCAGAGATCGTCCTGTGCTAAAGCTGGTTGGGGGATGGGGAAGGAGGTGTCAAAACATTTATAAGCTAATGTTTCTGTCATTGTTTGGGGCAATAGGTAGCCCTTGAAGAAACCAGTAGACCCACTAGGCTAGGGATTTCTCGCATACAAAAGTTCTAGGGCTCCTTGTATTCAGCTAGATAAATAGTATCAAGCCTACTTAATGTAGCAGATTCTGGTCAGACTGCCTGAACCTCCCACCATCTCCACTGTTAGAAAGCTTCCCAAGTGCCATGGTTTCATCCCACTTCCACTTCTAGCCATAGTAGAATAGGTAAACTGAGGACACAGAGCTCAGTCGTAGCCAAACCTTAGGTTAGCCAATGACCTATTGGTTACAAACCTGGCATAAAAACATGATTTATCTAATCAGATGCTATTTCTCAAATATTTTTACTAAGAAATGCCAAAGAAATCATGAAATTTAGCTGCAAGTAAGAATGGAAACAGAAGGAGCATAAGAAAGAAAGACAAGGAGGAAAAATAAAAAATGAAGATAAGTGGCAGAAACATTGAATCAAGATACACAGAGAGAACATATGTGTAGACTAGTAGATGAAGAGGATTGATCAGGAAAGAGAGTAAGAAGCAGATTTAGAGTTACTTATTACCACATGTGGCAAATCCTGAACAGAAACTCCACATAGTTACCACTGTTGAGATGCCTCTGATTGCCTTGGACCCAGAAAAAAACATCAACCTCTATAGTGTGGATTGCTATTTTTTTTTTAGATCAGACTTCAATAAACCCAGTGTGATTTTAGTTAGCTTTAGGATGCCTGGACAAAATAGCTCAATAATATCTGATTGTGGATAGAATTCAAATAGTATTTCAATCTAACAGAATGCAAACAGTATAATGTGTATTTCTAAAGGATTAGCCCATAAATCCATGATGTTCACATCTAGCAATTTCACTGTAGTGTTAGATATTTTTAGTTTATTTTCTTGATTTTGGTTTAAACAAATCACCAAACCCAGATAAAATCAATTAGTCACCTCCCAAGACTTTACACATCTCCAAGACTTTTTTTTATAACTCCATTTTATAAGGTGTAGTCATTCAGTCGTGTAAAAAGAAAAACCAATAATTGTTTTTGTTTCTATCTCATTTCATTTAAAACCATAAATTGCATTGCTGAACTTCATTACCTGACATATTTAGCAACTAAAACAATTAGCTGTTTTTCAAAAATAAACATCTATCCATAAAGAATGAAAAATTTCATTTACTGAGTTTGTTTAAAGTAATCTGTTCTAGGTTCCTGTGGCATATCATGCTGAGGAGCTCTAGGAATGCCTCCCATATTATTGAATTAAGTCCCCAGCTATAGATGTTGACTAAATTGAAGAACGTCATTTGGATAATGTAAGAAGTAAGATCTGGCTTTAATCAATGAATTCAGAAGATTAAGTGAAGATACTGTGTTTTCTCAAGATTTAAATCTGTAGTATTTTTAGTGTGTCAACAGTAACTTTAGTTTTGAAACCCTTCTATCATGTCAACCAAACAATTTGTATTTATCATGTTACCTAAGATCCATCCAAGTAACAGTAATATTAAAAACCAACACAGATAGGACACTCTCCAAATAGCAGTTATCATTTTTAACTCTTCAATAATTCAAGTAATCCTTATAGCATACAAAAAAGATAACTGACATGTTAAGTATTTAGTAATTTGTTCCTAATCACACATCAAGTAAAAGATGAAGCTGGGAAATTCATTGCTATAAATACCTATATTAAAAAACAAGAAATATTTACTGTCAAAAATTTAAGGGAAATTGTCAGAAAGGAAAAAAAAAAGGCAAATAAAACCTGTAGCAAGTAGGAAAATAATAAGTATCAGGGCAGAAATCAAAATTATAGAAAATAGAGGAGTAATACAGAAAATCAATGAAACTAAAGCCCAGTTCTTTGAAAACATAAACTACACTGATAAACTTTTAGCTAGAATGAGTAAGATAAGAAGGAAGAATATGCAAGTCAACAAAATGAGTAATGAAAAGAGGGCCTTACTAAAATTCTTACCAAAATTAAGAAGGTTATAAGGGAATATTATGAAAAGCTTTAACCCAACATATGACACTTCTTAGATATAATGAAGAAATTCCAATGAAAACATAAAAGTTATCTCAAGAAGAAATAGAAAACCTGAATAATACATGTAAAGAAAGTGAATTTGTAATTAACTATCTTCCCACAAAGAAAAGTTCCAGCCCAAATTGTGTCTTTGGTAAATTCTAACAAATATTTATGGATGCAATGATACCAACACTACATAAAATGTATCAGAAAATGCAGAAAGAACCATTTCTTCGTTTATATTAAATGACAAAATTTCAAAAAACATGACCTATATACTTCATGAAATAGGCACAAAAATCCTTAATAGAACATTAATGGATTAAATCCAGCAACACATAAAAAGAATTATATACTATGACTAAGTATAGTATATCCTAGGAATGCAAAGTATGTTTGAATGTCAAGGATATTATCTACTGTATTCATGGAACATATGATATAAACTACATGAAAATCTCAATTGACTCAGAAAGAAATTTGAAAAATCTCAACATCTATTTATGATAAATACTATACACATAACAGGAATAAAAAGGAACTTTTCAAACTCAAAAGAAACATCTATAGAAAAGCTACAGCCAAAATAATATTTTATAGTGAAAAACTTTTCTAAGTTCAGAGCTAAGATAAAAATTTCTTCTTTCACAACTCCTGTTCAATATTCGTACTGCATGTTCTATCCAATGAAATAAGGCCACCAAGTAAAATAAAAGGCATAAAGATTAGAAAGGAAGAGGTTAAATAGTCTTTACTCAAGGAAAACATGATCTTATAAGCAAATAATTGCAAGGAATTTACAAAAATACTAATCCATGGGGCGCCTGGGTGGCTCAGTGGGTTAAAGCCTCTGCCTTTGGCTCGGGTCATGATCCCAGAGTGCTGGGATCGAGCCCTGCATCAGGCTCTCTGCTCAGTGGGGAGCCTGCTTCTTCCTCTCTACCTGCCCCTCTGCCTACTTGTGATCTCTGTCTGCCAAGTAAATAAATAAAATCTTTAAAAAATATATTAATACATGAATTTAGTGATTGTGCAGCATAAGAGATCAATATGAAAAAATCTTCATATTACTATTTTACTAGAAAAATGCATTCTAAAAATGAAATTAAGATGCAATAGCAACAAAACTAATGCAATTCTTACTAATAAATTTAGCAAAGGAAGGTCAAGGCTCTTCCATGAAAAATATACAATGTATAAACACATAAAAATCAATATATACATGTATACTATATATTAAACTATAAATATATATAAAATATGCATAAATGATAATTTAGTAAATGAAGTATAAGAATCTTATCTGAGAAATTACAAAACATTGCTGAGAAAAATTAAGCAAGATTTAACTAAATGGCGAGATACTCCATGTTCATAGATTGTTAAGACTCATTATTGAATGGCAATTCTTCCAATTTGATGTATAAACTCATTGCAAACCCTATGAAAATTCATAATGGCAACTTTATAGAAATTGACAAGCTGATCTTAAAAATAGTAGATTATCACAGCAATTATAACAAGTATGTAATTCAGTGGTTTCAAGTAAGGGTCATTTTGCCCCTTCTCCCCCTCCCCTGGACATTTAGCAATGTCTGGAGACCTTTGGATAGTCATAAGTGGGTGGAGGCCAAGAATGCATCTTCTGATGCACAGGGCTGCCTCTCATAACAAAGAGGTATTGGACCCGAAATGCCAATAGTACTGACTTTGAGAAACCCAGATTTAATTGCATCAGAAAAAAATAGAGTAATATCTCCAGCTGTCAGTCCAGGCATTCTATCCCACCAGAGTAGAAAGGTCTAGTAATAGGGAAGAAAAAGAACCCTTTGAGCCCTTTCACCATTGGTGAGTGCCTTAATGGACACTACCAGTTCTGGCTATACAAAAGCTCCCTGTTGTACTATTACCTGTCTTAAAACTTCCTTTTTTTCTACAGAGGCTTCTCTAATATCTTATCAACTGATCATGGTCACATCTTGCCAGCATAACAGCCATTTGCCTTTGCTAATGTCTACTCTAAGGCATTAAATATAATTTTGAAAAATCATATTCCCCGATAATAAAACTTCACATTTTTCTTCTATTTTGAAACACTTGTCTGTAGTTTCTATATACTAAAAATTTGCACTAAGGGTGTTTTAAAACGGCTGTCTTACTTTGGCATTCTTGTGTACAAAGGTGATTTATCTTCTTTTTCCCTTTATGTTTATTAAACAACACAAATATTCCAAAGTCTCTAACTGCTATTTAATTCGAGTCTATGAGTTTCTGTGCTTCTCAGAGACCAGATTGCTTTGGGAAATTTTAGTGTCAACATGTAATAATAAAATTGATCAACTGCATATAAACTAATAAGTACAAATTTGATTTTTTCTAAAAAGTGATTATTTGGCTCTGAGGTAAAACAAAACTCATATTTATAAGATGTAGTGTGTATAATGTGTCATTTTAATAATCATATGATAGAAATTGATGCATCCTAAGTTTGGATATTATGATTCTTACCCCAGCTCCAATGTATTTTTTCCCTCCATGCCACCAGGCACTTGTCTAACACCAGCTTAGAGTCTTAACGATTGATCTCTATTCTGACATTACCTACCTGGAGATATCATCAGATCTCACATATTAAGGGCTTAGTCTTACAAGACTACACACACACACACACACACACACACACACACACACACGCCCTACACCAATCACAAATCTAGGTGATTCTGACCTCCGGGTTATGGATTGGAGGTTCTGATGACTTCCTTCTTAGGTATGATTAAACTGCTAGAGCAGCTTGCAAAAATCAGGAAAGCTGTTTACTTACTAGATTACTGCTTTATTACAAAAAAGTTCCAAATCTCAAATCACATAATTGGTTCCCTTGGCAACAAACCCTCACACTTAGATGCCTTTCAAAAGACACCTAATTAACATAAACTCAGGTGTAGTTGAAAGGGGTTTGTTGTAAGTATCAGGACATCTTTAACACTGTTACCATTTAGGAAATTTAAAGGAATGGGAACAAAAAATAAATATGTATTTCTTACCATAAGCCACAATACCACAGATATAAAAGTAAATGACTATCTTCACAGACCAGTAAAAATTAAGGTCTTATAACAACATTTCATATAACTCATGAAATAACGTGATCAGTACTTCCCATGGTGTTTTGCCATACACCAACATGGGTATTGAATCAAGGCTTGAGTGTGTTAGGATGACAAATTGAAGAACCTATCCAACATTATAACAACTTCTATTTCACTGAATGATTATAAGACCTAATAAAAACCATATTTTCTATCTCTATTACAATATTTCCTACTGTCATTATTTTAATAACAATAGTTTCTTTTTCTCTGTAGTCTTTTCAAATAATTGGGAGAAGAGCAGCAGGTTAGAAATTACGAAATTGGCTGTGTCATTTACAGAACCCATAAGTTTCATTGATTGCCGCTTCCCTGACTCATTCTATAGCTGGCTAAAACTTGCCTTCTCACTGACGAGAAGTCTACCAGGAGGCATGACGATATGAACTATCGATGTAATGTCTAAAGGGGGAAAATGCAATTGTGATTTAGTCTGAAATTCCAGTTGGGAATCTGTTTTAAGACTTCACACTTGAGAAGTAATTTCATTTGTTTTCTCCTGCTTATAAACCAGTGTCTTAAACCATAGGTAATCACTGCAAGGCTGCACCAATGACAGTTCCCAAATTTCTTTCTCACAGGCACAATTGAAGGAATATAGACTCTTTTCTTCTACTCTTAACTGGAACCAGCCTTTCCCTTGGACTACATGCATGTCCATCTTTATTTCCCCTCCAGTGGAAGGTAGGAGTGGAGGTAGCGGCCATTTGTTGAGGGATTACTAGTGTCCAGACCTCTGTTAAGCATTTCATAGACATTGCCTCTTCTATCAACAACAGTTCCCAATTTGTGACATTTTACCCCAATTTTGTAGAATCTGAGACTCAAAACACTTGATTAGTTGTCTGATGTTGTAACATAGCACATCAGATCATTTGAGTTGTAATACTTGCTCTTAGCCCTGAGTTTCTCTCTCCCCGTATAGCATAATGCCTTCAAGTGGAGGGAACATCTGGATTCTCCAGATCATTATTACCACTTCCTATTTACTATACCTCCACCTTCCTGTATAAGAATGTTGTTGTTGTATTTTTAATCTCATGTCATCCTGCTATGCTTCCATTATATTATTGAATCATCTCTGAAACTCCTGGTTAATCCCATTATTTATACTGAGCCTTTTCCCTGACTTTGGATGATTTCAATGTTCCTGTTGACAATCTACTTTATACCTTAATACTAGCATCTATTGTTAGCTTCTCCAAGGCTCTGCAGATCCAGTCCAGCAAACTCTACCCAGGGATGTGCCTAGACATTGTCATTAACTCCAAACACTTGCTGTGTGAAATACTAAAACTTCAACATTTCACTGATAACACAAGTGGTTCCATCATTATTACTTTAACTGCTTTTTTTCTTTACCTCATCATTACTCTTTCATGTCTTTTTTATTTTTATCTCAATCTGTTAACTCCCTTATTTTTTTCAATTACTATCTCAATAGAGCAAAATGATAACAGCATCAAAAATAACTCATGCCATCTGTTTTTAAACAACTATGTGTTAGGCACTTTATATGTTATCACAACTGAGGATTATAGAGCTGAAGCAAAGCATCCAAATTCACACATGACATAAATGATGTAATTAGGATAAGGAAACATTCCTTTCTGTGTGATTCCAAGGTCATGTTTTTTGTTGTTTTTTTTTTTTCCACTACACCATGCTGCTAGAAAAACGAGGATACAATCCTTTAATTATCTCTCACTATATATTTTTTGGTCACATCTGTTCTCATCCTTCCTGCAGAGAGCAACCTCTAAATCATTATTCACTCCAATAAAAATTGGTTCTTGAGTTGGAGAGGGGATTGAAAAAAAAATTAAGTATTATAATGGTTTTCTGTCCTTCAAAAGGCATATGTACATGAAAAGTATATCATAATATTAAATTTTATAGGGAGGGCAGTCAGGATAAAGAATTCTCTAAAAAGGGTACTTGGGGGGGAAAAGATGTGGAGAAGCAATGCCACCAAGTCACATTTTCAAACTACAGCTGTGTCCTCAACATTGTCTGATCTCTCTGTATTATTCCAGTCAAATCTTAGTCTCCTTTATTTAAACTCTCACTTCAAACTTTATTATTCCTTAGCCTTCTCAAAACTCTTGGCAAAGAACTATGTGTAAACACGCACACATGAATGCACACGCAGCAAATGATCTTACCTTGTACCTCATGGAGAAAATTGAAGTTTCAGGTGAGAGATTTCTCAATAGTCTGCCCCCCCCTTACTTGTCATCCTCTTACATGAACCTGTACTTATATTCACAGCATTCTTCCTTTTCTGGTAGAAAATGTATCTCTTCCTACTTATATCCTGGAGTTCAACATCTCAGTATCTTGCTTCATCAACCTATTTTTCTATTAATTGTATATTTTTCCCCTTTCCGTCTGCACTAATTCAATGTGCCTGTAGTTACTTATTATTTATGCTTTGTCTGCAAGAAACAGAAAACACAACTATCAGTGACTGGAACATATAGAGGGCTTTGGCTTTTCTTGTTTTCCACATAACAGAAAATCTGAAAGTAAGCAGTTGCTGTCATTGGTTTGTCAACTTAACAAGATCAAGGGCTGCATCTCATTATTTTGCTTTTGCCTCATGGTGTCAATATGCTTTGTGCATCACATCTTTTTAGGAATTTCCTATAGACTTCCACTTTGGTCATATTGGGTTGAATGTATTGACCTGGCTTATTTCATGTGACTACTCATGCAGCTTTAGAGGCTGGAAGGCTGAATATTTAGTTTTTCAATCCTCAGAATGGAGGCAGAACAGAAGAAGTAAGTCGAGAATTATAACGATATTAGTTTTTCCAACCCATGAGCATGGAGTGTCTTCCCACTTGTGTCATCTACAATTTCTTTTTTTTTTTTTTTAAAGATTTTTATTTATTTATTTATTTCATAGACAGAGATCACAAGTAGGCAGAGAGGCAGGCAGAGAGAGAAGAGGAAGCAGGCTCCCCGCTGAGCTGAGAGCCCCATGCGGGGCTCGATCCCAGGATCCTGAGACCATGCCCTGAGCTGAAGGCAGAGGCTTTAACCCACTGAGCCACCCAGGCGCCCCATCATCTACAATTTCTTACAGTGTCTTAGAGTTTTCAGAGTGCAAGTCTTTCACCTCTGGTTAAATTTATCCCTAGGCATTTTATTATTTTTGGTCCATCTGTAAATGGGATTGTTTTCTTAATTTGTCTTTCGCCTACTTCATTATTAGTGTATGGAAATGCAACAGATTTCTGAATATTGATTTTATATCCTGTGACTTCACTGAAATCATTTATCAGTTCTAGTAGGTTTTTGGTGGAGGCATTAGGATTTTCTCTATATAGTATCATGTCATCTGCAAATAGTGAATGTTTTACTTTTTCTTTACCTATTTGGATGCCTTCTTTTCTTCTTGTTCTTGTTTGATTGCTGTGGCTAGGACTTCCAATATTTTGTTGAATAGAAGTGTGAGACTGGACATATCCTTGTCTTATTCCTGATTTTAGAGGGAAAGCTCTCATTTTTTTCCCCACTTGGTATGATATTCACTGTGGGTTTTTCATATATGAGCTTTATTTTGTCAAAGTGTGTTCCCTCTAAACCTACTTTGTTGAGAGTTTTTATCATGAATTGATGTTGTACTTTGTCAGGTGTTTTTTCTGCATCTGTTTATTTGATCATATAGTTTTTATCCTTTTTCTTGTTAATGTGATGTCTCACATCGGTTGATTTGAGACTATTGAACCAGCCCTGCATCACTGGATTAAATCACACTTGATCATGGTGAACGATTTTTTTTTTAAATGTATTGTTGGATTGAGTGTGTTGATACTTTGCTGAGGATTTTTGCATCAATCTTCATCATGGCTTGTGGTCTTCTTTTTTCATAGTGTATTTGTCTGGTTTTGGCATCAGAATAATGTTGGCTTCATAGAATGAATTTGTAAGTTTTCTTTCCCTTCTATTTTTTTGGAATAGTTTTGGAAGAATAGACATTATATTTTATACTTTTATTTTTTTTAAGATTTTTTAAAAAATTATTTGACAGACAGAGATCAGAGTAGGCAGAGAGGCAGGCAGAGAGAGGAGTAAGCAGGAACCCTGCTGAGCAGAGAACCCGATGGAGGGCTCATCCCAGGACTCTGGGATCATGACCTGAGCCGAAGGCAGAGGCTTTAACCCACTGAGCCACCCAGGTGCCCCAATTTTATACTTTTATATAAAATTTCTATGTATTTTATATTTATATATTTGCTATATTTATATTTATATATGCATTATTCTTATATTTCTTAATAAGGAGGAAAATGAATTAACAATATTAAAATAACTTGCCTAAATTTGACATGTAATTGGTAGCTCTTGGAATGAACCCAGTTGTTCCCCCAGCTGGCACACCTACCTGCCTAATGTGTGAGGCTTTATTATGTTCACAAAATGCTCCTTCTTTAGAAAAAGCACTATAAATAATAAATAATTAACAAGATCACAAGTCACCTTATGCATTAATTGACTGTTTCTTCCCCCAGATTTTAGGTTGGTTAAAACAAGTTAAAGAGACAAATTATAAAGAGAGTATTCTATTAAAGTGGAGAGTACAGAGACAGCATTCCACTCTATTATGTAACTCTTCCATGTGAGCAATGGAAATTGTAAAATTCTTCTAAAAAGTTAAATGTTTAAAGAAGAGTATTCCATCGATCCAGAAAAAAACAGAATATAGAAGCACAAAGATTTTAAGATTAAGAGTCTCAGAATTTTAACTTTTGACAAAGGGAATTTTAAGCTAGTCATTGTTTTGATTGCTAAATCCAGTATGCCATGTGTGTTTCAAGAATTCGGTGTTACCAAACCCCAAGTTACACTGCTCATTGCTCAAAAGGCCAATACTAAGGAGATAAATTTTGACTGGAAAAGAATTTGAGTTTTATTCAGAAGGCCAGCCACTTTGAGAGAAGGCAGGGTCTTGTCCAAAACCCAGCCATGGCTTCTGCCTGTACCCAGGGGTTTTTAAAGGTGTTTAGGATAGTTAATCAGTAAAGGGAGTGCAGGGATCGGTAATATTTCCTTCTTTCTTTTTCTTTTCTTTTCTTTCTTTTTTTTCTTTTTCTTTTTCTTTTTTTTTTTGAGAGAGAGAGAGAGAGAGCATGAAGGGTGGGGAGGGGCAGAAGGACAAGCAGCCTATCTGCTGAGCATAGAGCCCAACATGGGGCTTGATCCCAGGCCTCTGAGATCATGACCTGAGCCGAAGTCAGATGCTTAACTGACTGAGCCACCCAGACACCCCTAACATTTCTTGATTATGGGCAGGCTCCATCGCACCAGCGACAGACATTATTTTGGTTCTTGGGGTGACAAAGGGGTTCCGTCCCTGTTCATAGTGTGGAGGAGTCTTCTGTTCTATCTACAAAGAGGGACAAGGTCTACAGATACACAAAGGGAGGCTAGTAAAATCATCTGTGTGACCTAAAAAAGAAAAAGATTTTGCCAAAAATTTGCTAGACTAATCTAAAAGCTGAGATAGCTCAAACAGGCTTGCTGGCCTCTGTGGCACAGGAAATTTTTGTCCTTCTCTAGAGGCCAATGGTCTGCCTGCTGTGGGTCAAGGGACTTAGGTCAGCAAGTCTGTGAACTTGAATTGAGTTAACTTTTGAGACTGGTTGAAGTTCTGTGACAAATCTAGGATAAACTCCTTTAGAAATGGTTTAAAAAGGTGGGTTTTTGTTTTGTTTTGTTTTGTTTTCAGATTTCAGTGGAGAAGAGCAAATCGAGTATTGAGATATACAGAAATACTCAGTAACTTTATGAGATAAATAGGAAAGGATATATTTGCAGTGTGATGTGCCTGAAAAGGCAAGGACATTGGAGTCTGAAAGCTTCCAGTTCTAGTCTAGGTATTGTATACTCGAGAAGGTTAGTTTATCCCCCTGAGTTTTTATCTGGTTTTCAAAAGAATGAGTTTAAAAGATAAAATGTGTAGGGAATCTATCAGAAGAGGGTCTGATGATATATTCTTTGCTTCCACATATTAGCTGTATTTGTTTGTGATGCCATATACTAAGTACTGGACCACAAACATCCTGGTCCAAGGAACGTGAATTTAGAAGTAAAGATATGCAAGGTATTAGGCATTGCAGTGTAGCGTGATAGAAAAAGTACATTGTGCTAGAATAACACCCAGGAATGTCACCCAGACAGACTGGAGAATGAGTTAAAAACTCCCAAAAGAGGCAGCATCTCAGTTGGATGAAGGATGCCTTTAGTCAGGTGAAAGAGGAGGCAAGAAAGCTTCCTCAAACTAGGTGAACTGAAGGTGGTCCAGAGTCAGGGCATACTGGAGTATGCCACTTCCAGCCTCTAACAATAGATCCTGGTAGATGACAGATTCTGAGGCCAGAGAGAAAGCCAAGGTCAATTTAATCAGGATGAGAACCAACCCAGAATCTTCAGCCGTTCATAGATTGCTTCACATAAGGTTGGGAAAGAGTGGAGATTAAGGTTCCAATGATTGAGAACACTAGCTGCTCCAGCACTGGTGCAGAGCCCAGAAAGACCCTGTTGGATAAAGGATTAACCCTTAGGAGTTGGATCATGGAAAGTTCTAGGGAGGGTCAGGGCAGTGTGATGCTCAACATCGTAGCTATTTCAAAATACTGTGGAAAAATTTCAGCATTTATCCTTTTCTGTAACAGCTAAACATCAGTCTAGATTTAGGTTAAAAGACAAATTAAATCACAGCTTAAATTCATCTTTACTTTGAACTTACTTTATTATAATTTAATATTCTGCTCCTATTCCGTGTGCATGTGTGTTTGTGTGTGTGTGTGTGTGTGTAAGCTCCACAGGACATACAGTCTAGTAATCAATAAATAGTCCAGGTTTCAAACAACAACAACAATACCACATTACTTACAACTTTAAATTAAATTTGTAGTATTAAGTTGATGATTCAGGCCCCACACAGAGTATCATCCAGCTAAATTGACCTACAAATCACAGACAATCTCATTTGTATAGAACCTTGCCATTTTCAAAGTACTTTCATATCATCAAATGTAATTCTTACAACAATATGGCTAAGGATATGCAGCAGCTATTCAATAATTTACAAACATTCTTCAAGTTAACTTTCATTGCTGCAATACCATTGGGAGCAAAAGTGGGCAAGTATTCCCATCATCTCTACTTTGTAAATGAGGAATTTGAGACAAGAGAGATAAAATGTATCTTGACAGCGAAAATGAGTTTCAAATCTGTGGACTGAAATATCCAAAGAAATATGTAGGGGCGTAAAAATGTAAAATTAAAGAACTATCACAAGTGTTCTCATTTCAGTCTTTATGGTTTAAAAAAAAAAAAGCCTAGAAATTACTTTACTCCAAAGTCTCTAAAACATATAAATTTTAGAAGCAGATTCTCATTTCAAAAGCTTCTTTTCAGAATGCCATTTTTATAAGTAGTTAGTTAACAAAATTATAATTTGGTTTTAGAACCAGTAACTGAAATATGTCTTATTTAATGAAACCTTGAAACTGGAATTCACAAAATGTTATTGGTAGGATAAGAGGCAACAACAAGGATTAAAAATGAAAACAACCATACAGGATGGGTAAAACTATCCTCACTTTTAGTAAAAGTGTTTCAGAACACTCTTAAAGTGTCTGTAAAAGCTACTACTAATATTGATTGTGCGAAACAATTACTGATGTGATCTGAGGATACAGATGATATGGCCTGTGTACAAACAGTAGTGTCAGTCTATTATGATATATGTAAAGAAGTATTATATAAAGAATACAAGGTTTTATGGAAAAGATTGGATTTCAATTAGATAAAAACATCTTTAAAGTTAAAAAATGATAAGAAATTTCAGATACAGTAAGTACACCTGCCAGTAGAGTACCTTTGGCAAGTTTCCTTGGAGGAGTTCATGCCTACAATTCGTTGTATGTAAAATATATGATATGTTGAGATAAAATAGAAGTCATAAAAGAAAAAATAAAAGGAGGGGGAGAGAAGAAGGGGAAAGGAGAATAAACTCAGTGATTAGTTAATAAGTGAAAATTAAATGACTACATGAAAAATTGGCCAAGCATCTTGTATAACATTCAATAAGATAGCAAGGAACTAAGGGCATTTTTTTTAAAAAAAGGTATAAATACAAAGGTTGGCACTAGAATACAAATATTAAACTCCCTAAAGATCTCCCAAAATATCTGTGAACTAAAGAGTAAAGAATATGCATTTTCTAGAGAAACAGAGAAAATATAACACAATGCACAAAATTGCAAAGTATTATGGTAGAGTTGAGATGAAACATATCAGTCACACAAATAAATGTGAAAGGGCATAATATACCATTGAAAAATATATTTTTCCATTTGACTTACAAAGCAAGATCAAACTATGTACTTAAGAGATAAATCTAAAGCAAAGTGAGTTAGAAATGTTAATACTTAAGAGATGGACAAGATGAGTGGAAAAAATATGAAAGCATTCTTCACTAACAATTTTGATATAAGATAAAGTATAAGTAGCCTGAAAAATATAAGTTGAACAGATATTATGGACATGTCAAACTTTATGCCCCAGTGAGAGAGAACACAACCTCTTCTTGTCTATTCAGGCAGCACTTACAGAAAATGGTCATATAATTGGTCACAAAGGAATATTGATTGGTTCCATGAAGTAGATGAATTATAAGCAAAACCTAAATGTGAAAAATCTGAAGGTATTCCTGATGGAACCAAAAGTAGACCTTAACAAGTGGTAAAACATCCCTCCATTTTAGTTTGAATGAATCTTATTAAGACAATATCACTTTTCCCTATGTTGATTTATAATTTTAATCCAATATTTTTTTAAAATAAAGATTTTACGTGGTTCAAAAGTTCATATAGGTAAACACATGGGCAAAAATAGCCAACAAAATACTGAAGATCAAAAAATAAAAATGAGGATGTTAAAACACATGAACCAGGTATTAAGACATATCACAAAGAATCTATATAATTAAAATAGTGTAGTACTGATCCATGAACTAGTTTCAATTGTATGTGGCATATATCTAATTTTATCTTTTTATAAAAAGTTACCCAATTGTCTGGGAATTGTTTATTTCAATACTTGTTCCTGTAATCTGAAATGTTGCCTTTAGTATATCATACATAAGAATAAAACTAAAATATGTCAGAGATTCAATATTAGAAATTGAGATAATAAAAACCCTAGAAAAATATATGAGGAGAAAAAGTCTTTCTAAACTTGATTTAAAATCTAGAGGAAATAAAGTTTTGATACATATAAATATATAATTTTTTAATTGCATGGCCGGATAAATAGCTATAAACTAAGTCAAAGACAGTTGGCAAAATGAGAAAATTCTTGCAAAATATTCCACAAAAACAAAATGGGGAATAAAGGACAAAAGCATGATTAAAACATGAGAAAACTCATGAATAGACAATTCACATAAAAAAGGAAATAAAATGGTCCTGAAGCTGATGAAAAATTATTCGAACTCACAGTTAAAGAATGCAAACCAGATAGTTATTGAAACACAATTTTTTTTTTTTTTTTTACATATCAGATGGGCAAAAATTAAAAGTGACCACATATTCGGGTGAATGCTATGGAGAAACAGGCATTCTTACACATTGCTGGTAGAATACATCCTCTTGCAATCCTTCAGGTGGAAAATTTGGAAACTCTATGCAGATGCTTGCCATTTGGCCCAGCAATCCCACTTCTAGAAGCATATCCTGAAGATTCAATGATACAAACTCATATATACTCATGTTGATTTGCAAACCAGATCCTGTACATAGAGGGCTAGAAAAGACCAAGAGAGAGGCAGGCCACTCCAGACTGATAGGTGGCAGATTTAATATGCAAGGGAACTTAAATATTAGGCTTGCCTCTGGTGGTCTCAAAATGAGTAAATCTCTGCATCTACCTGCCAGAATCTTAATAGTTTACATATAGACCTTAATGGGGTTTAGCCATATACACAACTCAGGTGGTCTCAACAACATGTTACCTTCTCAAGGCTTGAAACAGCTCCTACTTTGCAAATGTTGGGTAGAAAGCACATTACAAGGACAAGGGAGGGGATGAGGAGCATCTAATTCTCAGATCCAGTTCCAGGATCAACCAGTAGTCACACCCTCTTATTAACTTCCTCTAACAGGGTACTAAAGTCTGTAATTGCAAAACACTTGAAATAGCCTGAATGTCATACATAGGAAAGTGATTGAGTAAACTATGTTATATTTACATGATGGAATATTGTATAGTTATAAAAAAATGAAGGAGATGCCTGGGTGGCTCAGTTGGTTGTTAAGTTGGTTGACTCTTGATTTTGGCACAGGTCATGATCTCAGGGTTATGAGATCGAGTCCCATGTCAGCCTCCATGCTCAGTGCAGAGTCTGCTTGAGATTTCTCTCTTTCCCTCTCCCTCTGCCCCTCCCCCTGTTTGTGTGTGCTCTCTCTCTAAATAAATAAGTAAAATCTTTTTAAAAAATGAAGGAGAAAGATTATGACCTCCCGTGAGTCATTTTTAGCATATATTGTTAAATGAAAAAAATCAAAGTGCATCTATAAGGTTTACTTTCAAGTCAGAAAGAAGTACCTGTATGATAATATACATGTGTGGAAAAAAGAAAGAAAGAAAAATAAATATATGAGGAAAAAGTAGGAAAATTAAGAGACTAAAGAGGTATGTTAATTACAGGGCATAGGATAGAATGGGATAGAAGGAACAGGGGAAGGGAAACAGGTTTCAAGCTATGGAAGGAGTGCTGCTTCTGTGATAAGAAATTTCTGTATATTTTTACATTTCAAACCATAGAAAAACTTTACATACCCCTAAAATAAATATTTTAAATTCAACCAGGGAGGGTGTGGAAGATAAATTAGAATACTAATGGCAATAAATAATCTTAAATGTATTACAGATGCATATATTTGCATGTCTAGCAAAACCTCACCAGGTGGTGTGGAATAAAGTTAATTCTAGAAACAAGATTTTGACAGAAATGCAAAATAACTATACACAAACACTGTACTCTAGTTGGTAAATTTGTTTTTCACAGGACTATGCGTTAACAATTCTGAAACTATGTGTATTTTAGGTTTGAACAAAAACATAAATTGTGTAAAACTTACTATTTCCAAGAAAGAATTTAAAAATAGGGAAAGGGAAAAGACTAGAATGAAACTTTTGGTGTTGGGATAGAATCAGAATTGTGAGAATAACATAGATCTAGATACAGGCATTGAAATAGTAAATATATGTGTATTAATAGGATAAATATGTGTATTTGTACATGGATAATACATGTATTTTCTAGCTATGTCCTTTGGAAGGGTGTAGAAACAATGCCATCCCGGTGGTAAAAAGCACACTCAGTTTTGGTTTGTAAATATCACCGTTACATAAAAGATGGGAGAACTCCTTGGGAAGATGGACAGATTCCAGAGTTGGGCAGACAAAAAGTACAATAGGAGTCTAAATATCCTGTGCCAGAAAGTAAAGAGGTATTTAAAAAATGATGGAGCTATGTTGAGATTACACAGAAGCCAGTGGTCAGTCAGGTCTGGAGCAATATAATCAAAATAAAAAAGTACAGTAATAGATTAAAACCCACTGAATAAAATAAATAAGTCTGTAGTGATTAAATGACATAATTAATAAATGAGATAAAAGGACAGCATAATTTACATTACAATTGGAGTTAACACATGTCCAAGGAACACAGGAAGTTGTGTGGCAAACACCAAGTTCATCAATGAATACCAAAATTAGTAAGCAAACGTGATGAGAAAAAAATGTACGTGTAGAGCTTTAAAGTTTTTTCTCCAATAAACTTGTTGACTATAAAAGGAGAAATTGTCACTTTATAGTGGAGAAACCTGACTTTTACTACTCAGCTTCAGTAAGTGATCAAAGTTAACATCATAAAAAAGCAATTTCAACATCATGTACCCCCTGATGTTATGCATTAAAAAGGGTATCGCATCACCCCTATGGTAATTTAGCCCAAAATGCATTACCTGAATTTAAGCACAAGGAACATCAGACTAACCCAGATAGTTAGACATTGTGCAAAGTAACTAATCAGTATACTTCAAAGGAATCAAGGTTATCAATGCAAATAAAATCATACTGTGGTAGAAGAGACAAAAGGGATATGACAAACTAAGGAAGGAAAATACACAATAATCTTATATGGTAAATATAAGTCCCTTTCAGATTTACAAAGATAACAGAAACAAAAATAAACTGATGATGTGATTGATATTAACATACCAAAGATGGGGAAAAGAGACAACTTTATAGTGAATCATTTAATATAGTATTTCTCGGGCACCTGGGAGTCTCAGTCAGTTAAGTGTCTGCCTTCGGCTCAGGTCATGATCTCAGGGTCCTGGGATCAAGCCCTACACTGGACTCCCTGCTAAGCGGGGAGCCTGCTTCTCCCTCTCCCTCTGCGTGCAGCTCCCCCTGCTTATGTGCTTTCTCTCTCTCTCTGTCAAATAAAAAATACAAATCATATATATATATGATATATATATACATAGTACCTCTACAGATTAAACACAAGAGGATCAAACCCAATGAAGGAAATTAGAGCAACACTACATGCAGTTTTCATCCTTAAAAGAATGTTTCAACTATATTATAAGCTTTAAATTTAAAAATGAGTTTGTCATAATAAGCTGTTTACACACAAGAAATTGAACATTGTAATACAATTCTGAAAAAAAATGGATTAGTTGATGAAAGTTATACTCATCTCATTAGAATATTTGTTTCAGCACAATGTTTGTTTCCGTAACTCCTTGACACGAACTGATGATCACATTTGCCGTACTCTAATTTATTGTTTTGAATTACTTCTTCTTTTTCTATTCTCATTCCCATTCCCTTGGTTTAAACTCTCATCCTGCTTGGCTTAGACTCTCATACTTTCCTGAAAGTTGGTTTCGTTTCCTCAAAATATCTTCATTACCTGAGTGAACTCTACAAAAGTTGATTATTTGAAAACCAGTCCTTTCACGCAATTATCAGTAACTCAATACTTCCACAAATCTATATATATTGGAATTACATAGTATTATCTAAGACTTTTATATCCTTTATCTCCTATAATTACCTAAACATTACAACCATATTAATTATTTGCTATTTCATATATAGAGACATTGTGGTTTAGATAAGTAATACTTCTAAATCTTAGACCAGGACTTAATACAAAACAGTACCCCAAAAAGTGTTCATTAGTCCACAATCCAATGTCACTATGATAAATTCATCTTCTGGTGTAGTTCTTCAAAATACTATACAATTCTAGATATGTGCAGGCTCTAAATACAATGGGCTAAATTAGCAACAATATCACATTCCTTATGAAAATGGGCATATTTAATGGTTGAGAGTGTGGGCTTAGCTCTAGAGAGAGGATATCTTGATTAAATTTTGCTTTGCCATCTATCACTATGTGATGTTGGATACTCTTTTTGCATCTTCAATTCTTTATCTGTAAAATAGAGATAAACACGGTATTTACATCGTAAACCGCTTTTAAAAGGGTTAATTAAAAATTTAGGGACTCACCTGGAATAGAGTAATAGCTCCATAAATATTAGTTCTGGTACAATGATGATAATGGTACTGATGCTGATACAGACGCAAACCTCAGTATATTTGTAATGTGTGTTTTCTTTTACAGAAACACCATCTTTTCCACTCTAGTTCTGGGCTTGGCAAACTCTGATCATCTTTCCTGACAGAGGCAACATCTCACATTATAAAACAAGTCTTGCCTGAGTTCACAAGTATCTGTGATAGAGCATATCCTAGAATACTGTGTGTATTTACTGCTATGTTATTGCATATAATATTTATGTGGTATAAGTACATTTATGTCTCTGTAATCAGAATAATACTTCCTACATCATAAGATTTTATGACTGCTAAGTGATATATTTATGTAAAGTTCTTCCTGAAGTGCCTGACACATCATGAGCAACATCCAAGTGTTAATTTGTTGTTGCTATATATATTTTTAATTTTATAACCTTTGGGTTCCTTGGAGAGGAGACTGTTTTATTTATTATCACATCTCCTGTATCCACCACATATGACACTTACTAAACACGATTTCACTCATCTATAGAATGTAAAAAAAAAGCCAAACTCAGAGTAGAGTGTAGTTACCAGGCCCTGAGGGTAGATGAGATGGGGAGATGTTGGCCAAAGTGTGAAGGCTCTCCATTGTGAGATGAGTAAGTCCTGGAGACCTAACTGCATTGTGCCCATAACCACTAATGTACCTTATATGTGAAATTGGCTAGTTTCTAAGAGAGTAGGTGCCGAGTGTTCTCTCCACACACACACATGCATACAAACGAAATGCAACTATGTGTGGTGATGGGTATGTTAATTAGCTTGATTGTGGTAATCATCTCCCAATGAATACATAATTCAAAACATCATCTGGTACATCTTAGAAATATAGAATTTTTGTATGGCAGCCATATTTCAAGCTGGAGAAAAAACATTCATTAACTTATTAATTAATGCTCCAAATTACCAAAATTTAAATTAAAGCAAAGTAAGACTTTTTACTGCATTTGTAGCTCCCTAAAACAGGATTTAGAAACATTAGAGATATTGCAGTTTAGGTAAGTAATACTTCTAAATCATAGTCCATGACTCAATACAAAATAGTACCCAAAAAAGTGTTCATTAGTCCACAGTCCAATGTCACAATGATAAGTTCATCTTCTGGTGTAGTTCTTCAAAATACTATACAATTCTAGATACGTAAAGGTTCTGAATTTCAGTAAGCTAAATTAACAGTAACCTCCTCATACTTCATAAGCAGAATCACTGAATTCTGTGACCTTCCGAATAATCTTTATTGACAACACCAAAAAATGTCTCCATCCAAAAAAAAGGAGGCCTAGCAGCATTCTTTCACTACACAAATATTTATTGTGAGTCAACTCCATGCAGGGCACTGTGCTAGACATTGGTACCCTGGCTAATGAAAATTGAACATGACCTTTCCTCACAAGGAGATCTAAGTCTATAGCAAGAGAAACATTAAGTAAGAGTAGCTCTTACTTCTACAACTGTTTCTTTGTTTGGGGTTTTGTTTGTTATTTGTTTTGTTTTGTTTTTTAACTTCTATTTCTTAAACCAAAACATTAAAAAGCTAGATATTCATAGAAAGTACGTTACCATCTGTCTTTTATTATCTTTTGGTTGCTTCCCCATTTTATATTTCCTTCCAATTCCATTTAGCCAAGTACAGAATTTTCATCAGAAAGCTACACAAACAGCATTCTAAGATGTCCTGTAGTTCCTGAAAATGGACTGTTAGATTCTTTAGTGATGCCGTTGGTATGTTAAGTTTTTGACAACCTCTTAGTGAATTGAGAGCAACAGGACAGATTTTGAAATGACTTTCAAACACGATAGGTTCACCAGTGGCCTTTACCTAACTTGTCACTGTAAAAATACAGCATTCAATAAACTCAAGTCACTGTCTGCAGTCTTACAGTGACTCAGCCTGCATTTCCCAGTTTTCCGTTTCCAGATAATGCATAAGAGCACTGCTGCAGAGAGGGCTTTCCTTTACTCATGGTACTTAACTTGTCCATGGGAAGTCTCACAGCTGAGAAAGAATGTGGGTTTTCAAGAATTCAATGTTCCTAAAATGGATACATGAGAGCCAGTCACAGCATCTTAAATGATCTCAGTTTACCTGCCTGTCAAGCTTTAACATGGTACACAGAAAGTACTGGAGAAACCATCTTCACAGGCAAGATAGAAGAGTCCCCTAACATACACTTACTGCTCACCAGAGCTGATCACAGCACCAGATTCAACCCTGAATTTAGAAAAGGAAGTGGTTACCATCTTCTGTGTGAATGCATCTGTCCCGTATCTCATTAAAATTCCCTCTGCTTTCGATTTATTGAAGACCACTGTTAAAATGTTACAGCACACATCACCCACCAGATGGAGAGGAAAAGTCCCTGTAGAGTTTTAAAATAACACTAAGACAGAAAAGCAAAAAACAAAGGCATATATTGGGTGAGCAGCCCTCACAGATGACGCAATTTGAGCACAATGTTTACCACTTTTCTGTATTTTACCCCCTGGGAGATTGCTTATAGTCACTCTGGCTTATCCCAGTCTCAGAAGTTTTAACCTGATCCAGCTTGAATTTCCTAGTCTTCTGTGTTCACATGGCTCCTCTGGATTTCATTCTAGGAAAAGGGAGATAAGAAATAGGTTTCTGGCATCCATCCATGTCAAACATTAAATAAGATTAGCTAGCTGTTACCTTAAATAGCCAAGTACTTTTACCTGAGAAAGGTGTTGCAAATGTGACTCCATCAAATCCCCTTGAAAACATCATGTACTCATTTGGGCCCATTTTAAGAGGAAGAAAACCCTTGAGGAGGTTAAGTGAATACAGAAACAGTATTTAAATTTGGGCTTTATTCCATATCTCATGTTCTTTGTACCGTATCATACACTTAGCCATAATTGAAGTTTGGAAGAGTTCACATTTTTTTCTAAGCAATAAGGTCTAATACTGATGTTGATATGTGTTATTTCTTTTTTATTAGTATGTTTAGTTAGCCAACATATAGTATGTCATTAGCTTTTGGTGTACTGTTTGATGATTCATCAGTTGCATGTAACACCCAGTACTCGCCACAACACGTGCCCTCCTTAATACCCATCACCTTGCTACCCCATCCCCCACCCCCTCCCTTCTGTAACTCTGTTTTCTGGAGTCCAGGGTCTCTCATGGTTTGTCTCCCTCTGATTTCTTCCCATTCAGTTTTCCCTTCCTTTCCCTATGGTCCTCCACGCTATTCTTATGGTCCATATATGAATGAAACCATATGATAATTGTCTTTCTCGGCTTGATTTATTTCACTTAGCATAATCCCCTCCAGTTCCATCCATGTTGATGCAAAAGGTGGGTATTCATCCTTTCTGATAGCTGAGGAATATTCCATTGTAATGGAATATATGAACCACTTCTTTATCCATTCATCTGCTGAAGGATGTATTGGCTCCTTCCACAACTTGGCTTTTGTGGACATTGCTGCTGTGAACATTGGGGTGCATATGGCCCTTCTTTTCACTACATCTGTTATCTGCATATTTCTAAAGTACAACATATGTTAACCTATAAATTTTATGAAAACCCCAAGTATAACTCTCATTATTAGACAGAGCCTATGGAAATAAATCTGTGTGTGCTGAGGGGAGGGTTATATACTTTGCATTAGGCATAAGAGCTACTTAGAGATTTAGTTCAACTACTTATTTGGCAGAAGAAAAAAATGAAGCTCAAGTTAAGTAATTTGTATTTATTCACCTAATAGGCATAATTGGCACCTTAAAGTTCTCTATAGCTCCATTTTCTTTCTACTATAGTTGAGCATTTTTATAATCTAATGTAGTGTTCAGGGAGGGTATTATCTATGTTTTACACAGAAGGAGATACACCTAGAGTGAGAGATAGAGCTCCATCTTTGCAACTTAGCAATTTAGTGTCATATGGCAAGTCAGTGGCAAGGAGAGAACTGAAATCTGTGCCCCTCCCTCCTTCTCAAGGTTTTTCCCCAAGTATATTGGACTGGTGCTTAAGCATCTCCTTTCATCAGTCTACACGTGGTTTCAGTTCCAGCATCAGGAAGAAAGAAAAAAGATTATGTCTTATGAGAACTAATGTCAATGTGTCAGGTAAAAAAGGACCTTTCAATGCAACATTTAGGGAAACATTACTTTCTGTGAGATTCAGTTGCTTGTTTTGTTTTTGTTTGTATGTGTATAGCTGAATGACAGGGTGTTCTGCTTAATTCACTTTTTTTTCTTTTTTTTTGCCACCACAGTACTACTACTAGAAATAAAATACATAGGAATAACTAGTTAACCTATATAAAGTGTTTACATAATAATTATCTAATAAATTTTTTATTATTCACGTTGTTATTATATTAGACTACCATCTAAAATTTTTATTTGAAGAAAAGAAAAAAAATAAGTGATGGATTTATCTCTTAGACCAATCCTAAGAAGGACACTTCTTCTTTAGTCATGACAGGAGAAAGTCTGTTATTTGGCTCTGGGAAACCAAAGGGCATCTGGGGAAAAGAGAACCTGTGATCAGGTTATTTCGTAAATGAAAAATGAGGTTAAATGTCTCTTTCCTGCTCCATATTTTTTTATTGATTTCAAGTTTGGAACTTGGGGAGAATTTAATTTATCACCCTCAAACTTTGACCACAAAATCATTAATAAAGGCCATTTAAAAATGTTTATATATTATATTTTAAAAATATAATCATCACAATTCTGGAATGTTCCAATAAGTAATGGCCCATAGTATCTTAATTTTTTTCTACTACTGTAGAGATGCATACTTACCTGAGTTTATTTATGTTTATCCATATCTTACATTTCAGCATTACTGTCATGATCAAGGACTGACAAATCCGGCTAAGACACAGGGAAACAAATTACAACCCTGAAGTGATATCTTTACATCTGATATTTGCTATATTAATACAGTTGTAGTTTAGTGTTATGCCCATGTTAATCTTTAAAACACCATTTTCACTTTCAATATAATAGTGCCTTAGATCTTTATTGCACAGAGGTACTTTGAAGTAAGTCTGATAGAATATCTGTTCTTTTAGTCAATATCTACTTTCTTAGATTTATATTTATATATAACAACAGAAGCAAGGTCATAATCTGCAATAGTTCTGGTATCATGGAAAGAAAACACCATGAAGGATTAGGGTCTTTAGTCTTATTTTAAGTAGATCTATAAACTTGGGCAAAACATTTTGGTTTTGAAGGTCTCGTTCTTTGTCATGTCTAGAAAATATGGCTTTATTATTAAATTAGAGGTGAATTAGATGTCCTTCCCCCAACATTGCTAACATTCATAGAGCATTTCCCATTGACAAGGCACTCTCTACTCTTAATACTTTCCAAATAAACTATCATTAAATCTTAACATAACTTCTTCTTTAAATTTTTATTTTTTTGTTTTTTAAAAGATTTTATTTATTTATTTGACAGAGAGAGAGATCACAAGTAGGCAGAGAGGCAGGCAGGGTGTGGGGGGAAGCAGGCTCCCTGCTGAGCAGAGAGCCCTATGTGGGGCTTGATCCCAAGACCCTGGGATCATGACCTGAGCTGAAGCCAGAGGCTTTAACCCACTGAGCCACCCAGGTGCCCCAACATAACTTCTTGAAAGTGATCTACAAGTAAAGGATGTAAACATTGAGAATCGGAGATAGTAATAGCTAAATGTGACAGAACAGGGATTTACACATAGATCTTTCTGAGGACTGCCTTTTCTATTACATTATACCAATTCTCAAACATCAGGGAAACATTTCCTAATGTGGGAACCCTAAAACTCTGAAGAAAAAGGAGGTGAGAGTATTATAATTTGAATATCCCTTCCCCTGTCTATAAATAGAAAATCACACTTGAGTGTGTAAATGACTAGAAAAGATTTGGGTTATTGCAGATTACAACTGCAGGAAAACAATATAAGTGAAATAAAAGAAAAGAAGTCTTCTTTTCATTACTTCCCAAATTCATCGAGGTCTCTAAAACTCTAAGGGAATTGTTGACACAGATCTCACACTAGTGAGATTCACAAATGATCTTGCCTTTTGAGAAGGATGTAAAAGGAATGTAGCATATTCCAAAAGAGAAGGATGAAGAGAACACATTTGATAGCACATGAGAAACATTTGAGGAATGGGGTGTTGGTTAGCCTGGGTAGTAAAACGTTGTGAAATATGTTTGCTATATGTGGGCATTGGAAGGGTCAGCAGGCAGAACAATTAGACAACAGGCAATATACTAAAGGTAGGTTCAATAGATAATTGCAAACAAACTTCAGAAGGATTTCCTAACAATGCAAGTGTCCTAGAGATGAAACAGGCTGTCTTCTATGAGGGAAATAACTAGAGAGGTCAGCTGACTTGCTGCCCATGAAGACGTGGTAGAGATTCACTGATAAATTCAGAGTTGGGGTGACAATAGTAATATGAGATGTGAATCTATAACTGTGGTATTTTTTTCCTCGTTCGACTTTAGTAAAGCTAACTCCTTTGGTGTCTACATGTTAGTGCCTTTCTTTCCACCTGACTGTCTCAAAGACAAAGGGATGACTGTCTTAATATTCTCATTGCTTTGTTGATGGATTAAAAAAAAATTTTTTTCTGTCTTGGATGGAGGCTGATAAATCTTAGTTATTAACCCAAATAGTATAAAACTAAAAAAGAAAAAAAAATCTTTGTTCATAAAATTTCTAAACAGCCTACTTAAGAGAAAAATTCCAAAAACCACAATCTGGCTTAGATAACAGAAAAACGATCATTTGACCATTTGTACAGAATCAGTGTTTTCACTATGATTCCTACACCAAATTCTTATTTCTTCCTGACCCTTTTGTTTTGGCAACAAATCTATCTTTGGGATTGTTTCTCTGGAGGCAAAAATATCCCACTGTGTTATCAACAGCTGCAGCCTTCCCATATCCCATCAAGTATCATTTTAGATGGACACAACTAGGTTGTTTTTGTTTTTGTTTTTGTTTTACTTTTGCAAAGCTCTTTTTCTAAAGATGAATAGCAACCAGCCTGAGAGTTATCTTCAAAAAATATACTCATTGGCTTTAACTAATGCAGCTCATTTTTAGGAACAATGTGGCAGAACTTATTTTTCGTTCACCAACAAATGAGAGATGTGTACTTTCAACTCCTAGTCTCTACCCATCCTCACCTCTCCCCAACCCTACCCACATACATACCTTCTTCATCTGAATGATTTCAAAGCCTACTTAAATATGGCACTCAAGCATCATCTCTAGAAGTCAATGACGGCATAACTGTGTTTCTCCTTTACTTCTTGCTAGCCCTCCTCTACGTTCTTAAAAACTCTGGGAATAATAATCCCTTACTATAATTACTGAAATCATCAGTTTACTCATCTCCTACAAGACTGCTGCTAGCTTTTCTCATTTTGTTCTCAGGATCTTGCCCAATACTCCTGTTCCTGCAAGACAGAATAGGCACTTGGTGAATGTTTTTAGCCAGGCAACAAATGAGTCAATACTTACTTCTTCCTGTCTAAACAGCTCTCTGATGTACAGGCAGTGGAGATCCAAGATGATATTGCAAGACAAGTACTGTTATTTTGCTCATGTAGAATCTACTGCTTTAACTAAAGGTGCACAGAAGAAATCACTTCCTTTAAAGGCATATCAAGTCTTACCCTCTTTTTTAGTTAGTTACCATTTATCTCCTTAAATCTTTCTGTACTTAAAGATATCCCAGCCACACCCACCAGCATACTATGCATACAATCAGAAAGTTTGGCACCTGTTATAATATGCCAGCCCAGAAATCTGATTATAGAAAATTAAATGGCATTGTATCATATCTGGAGGTATTTTGAATAAAGCCTTTCTGTGGCAATCATGTGGAAAACTATGCAATATAGTCCCTTTATACAGCAAACACAGCTCTGGTCTGATGCATCACAATGATGTATAATAAAATATTTGAAGTACATGTTCATTAATTACAGATTATAAAAAATAATAACAATTATCTCTCACACTTCACCTAATGTCTCCACATGATGAATCTTCAGCAGCAGATGTGTGCCCGTTTTTGACAACTTCTATTTTTCCTTGCTAATAGCTCTCTCATTTATTTTCCTGAACCTATGTCATCACTACTGGAAGAAGTCTTTCAGACACAGACCATAAACAGTAGTTCATCTTCCCCAATACAAGCCTTGCATGACCAATTAGACTGATTACATGCTCCTTTCTTAGAATTTGACAATTCGATAGAAAAGAGTTTGGTTTCTATTTCTTCTGACAGGAGTATCTTAACTGGACTTTTCCTGCTGTGAAAGTGCCATTCGGGTCCCTGTCCCTTAATAATAATAATCCTGGTGGTTTTAAAGCTTGCTTTTCTGGACTTCGGGACTTTCTTTAAGGCATTTTATTTTATCTTCTCTTTCTGTGAACTGAAGCAACTTTGTCATTCTCAACAAAACAAATGAAAAAAATGTGAACAAAATATAAAATTGTACCAGATGAAATAAGGAATGATGAAATTAGGATAAAAAATTCCCTTTTGTATCTATTCAATGAGTTATATACGTTTCACTGAATACAGTGCATGCTCAGATGTTGATGCACACCCTGATATAATCACAAATTAAATTCTGACCCCAGAGAGATTATATCATATATGGATCAAAATGTTAGACCTAGTGGAGGACATGAGGCATCTACACACATGGTTTAATGCATAGTAGAGGATCTGATGAAACCCTCCATGAAAGATCCAGATACAGTGCTGTGAAAGTTCTAAAGGGAGTCAAATTAGTTACGGCTTAAGAGGTAGAAATAGAGTAGTAGTTGAAGAAATAACACACATTACATGTGAATACAGAAAATTCAAAACTGTGTCCAGGGCATGGATCGAAGTCAGAAAGCATGGACATGATTCAATCTGTAGGTCATTTAGGCACAAAGTCAAGGAAATATCAGGGAGCAGTGAGAAGAGGTCATAAACTCAAGTAGGAATAAAATCTTGGAAGGCTCTGAATGCATTTATTTGTAAAACAATCAGGAGTCAGCAGGCTTCAGGAAGATCAGCCTAGAGATTCTGTGGAGGATAGATGGGGAGCATGGGAGAAACTGACAGTCCTACTGAGAGACCATCTCACTGACTCCTTGAGGGTTACTGAGTATGAGGGAGCCTTTACAATTCTGAACGTGCTCAGCCTTATAAACAGGATTCCTTTTATTCTCTCATCCTTTTCATTTTCTTCAGCAAGAAAAACAGACTCTGGTAAATCAGTCTATTTTAAAGTAACATTCAAATCTTACAGAGAAAAGGCTAAAAGTCCATTTAAGTCAGCAGAAAACTGAAGAACAACCATAGCTTGAATTTTGTGCATCAGTGATATATATCGTCGATGGATTGTTCTGAAAACCACAAAGAATTCTGAAAGACTGTTTCTTTCTCCACTATTCTCTTTCTCTACTTGTAGTATTATCTGGCGCTGACTTTAAAAAAAAAATGTTTTCCTTCTTCACATGCTAGGTAATGACTTGATCGCCAACATATCTAGAAGGTTATTTATGTTATGATTTCTCTTTCAGTCCAGAGAATGACACTCAGATAAAGGTTTTCTCCAGGATGCTAGCCCTGAATATGTGGACTGTGCTTTAAATACACTCCATTGAATCATTTAGCTTTCAGTAGAATATGTTTGGGCATCAACTCTGTCTAGAAGAAAGACTTTCATATATAATTCTATAAGCCATATGTTGAAAACCATATCTAGACGATGATAGCTGAAGAATTTTGAGAACTAAAGACATATCATAAAACATGCCGGCTTCCTTAATAAGCACACGTCAAGCTTTTGAACACATTATTTTGTTCATCTCTTAAATGCACAGTTGCATTAAAAAAAAAAAACAGTCTAATGTTGACAGTGCTTTTTCTAGAGATATGGTGAAAAATCAAAACCTCAAATTAAATATAGAAAGATCCCACAGCTATTACTAAGAGCCAAAACAAGACTAGATCTGTTTAAATGTAATACAAAGATTTATGGCATCATATATATTTGTCACACACCGCTATTAGGCAACATAGAATAAAAAATCCTGGTAAAATCTCTCAGTTAAAAAGCTTAATATTTGCTCAGGGGAAGGCACGTAAAATCTTAGTGAAAAATGCTGCTGGCTGACTGGTAACTGTGCACAGAACGTGCCCTGGCGGGGTTTTCCATTGGCTTCCGGCACTCCCAACCGTTCTTTGTTAATCTGCAAGACACTCGATAGGTATATTATAGGACAGTAACAATTTGCTAAAATGGACTTTAATGAAAACTGGCAAGTATTTGTTTTTAATTAGAGGCCAATATGTCCTGGACAACAGATGCCCAAATCTCTTCAGAGAGTGTCTGGGAAATAAATATTTCTTAATGTTATGATTGTTGTTATTTTTACTGCAAGTGGCATTTGGCTTCCTCTAAAGTACAGCCCGCTTTGTGGATGTTACTACATTTATCTTCACAGCATGGTAAACAGGTGTCAACTCTGATTATCCTGGTTTTGCAGATGGTTGAAAGAAACTCAGGAGTTCCGTGACTTGATCAAGGTCATAAAATGATTTGAAGCTGCAACTGCCACAGACCTACTCCGTTTCTTAGTAACTCTAGTTAAATAGGGCACAGCAGAAGAAAGAGAGTATTTTTTTAAAGGACTGCTTACCATGATCCTGGTTTACATATTATCATTTAATCTTGATAATGGTGCAGATGAGAAAATGAAGCTTTTAGAGGTACCCAATGTTTTTCAGGTTCATGGAGCAAATTCAAGGGTAGAGCCAGAGTGTGAATGCAGATGATTACCTATGACTCTTCTCACTGCATTTTGCAGGTTGTTCTTTACTACTATGACAGTTTGTCTCTGTTTCCCAAGATTACAGCATAGAAACAGCAATTTTGATTGAGCTACTTGGGTGTAAGAAGGTGAGGGAAGTAGGAGGTAATTGAATGTATCAATATCCAAATCTATCAGAATTTATTGCTTGCTTTCATCATTCTGAGTATTTTCCTTTAGCCTTCTTACTATTATATATCACAGCTAGTACTTTGAAGTTGACAGAGGATCTTGTCCCCCAACCCTGATTTAGCAGATGGGGAATCCGTAGAAATGTTCCTCTGAGGACCAAATATCTAGAAAGAAACTCCTCTATCTAGATTCCTTCTGCTCTTGCTGGAGGAGACTAGAAAGAAATGTCTGGCAAGGAGATATTGTGGACAAACTTACTACCCACTTCTCATGTCAGAGTTCCAGATTAACACCATCCATGGCTCTCTTTCATATTTTGTTTTTAATTTCACATGTTGGACTCGTAAGGCAATATGTATTGGAGCATAAGCAGATACCCTAGAAAGGTCCAAGATTACACAAATTGAGTTATAATATAAAACTTACAGGAATTAATCCTTATGCATTTGCTGCTCATTTTGTTCCAAACTTTTTCAAAGAAAGTATTTTTTTTAAGATTTTTATTTATGTATTTGACAGAGAGAGAGATCACAAGTAGGCAGAGAGGCAGGCAGAGAGAGAGGGGGAAGCAGGCTCCCTGCTGAGCAGAGAACCCGATACCAGGCTCCATCCCAGGACCCTGAGATCATAACCTGAGCAGAAGGCAAAAGCTTTAACCCACTGAGCCACCCAGGTGTTCCAATTATTATTGTTAATAATAATCATGTACAAAATCAAGTTTTGTGGTTGGAATGTGTGTGTGTGTGTGTGTGTGTGTGTGTATGTGTAATGACAAGGAAAATCCCTTCAGTTTCAAAAAGGTTTATTTGAGATATAAAGAAATAATAATGTCATCTAACATAAGCTCATACTGTCTGCCAAAAGGGGAAAACCGATAAATTACAATAACCCAAAACTGCTAAGTCTTGTTTCATACTAACACAGTGAACTGAAATTGATTCGTATCATTCTCTGATGTCAAAGAATATGAGGAAAAGAACACAAATCATTGTTGCCCAAAACATTTCATTATATTATATTCATTGCAAGGTCACTTTCTCATAATAAACACTAATCATTCTCTGGAAATTTCACCCATTTTAATCCCAACAGTAGGTGGATCACATCCAGCTATTCCATTGTTATTAGACCACGTTTAATATAGGAATGTTGATTAATGAAAATAACCCAACCAGGAAAATTGCTATTGCTCCTTTGAAATTGACTTACAAAAACTGAGAAGTTTTATTTGCTAACTTAGGGGACAGGGTTGGTCTAAATGTAATAGACACAGAAACAGAGTAAGAAAAAGAGACAGTGAGAGAGGGACAGAGAAAGAGACCAAAGATGCTTACTCATCTGGAACAGGATATATGTTTTAAAACATTTATTTATGGAAAAGAAAACTACTTGGGCAGATGCTTTATTTTATTTTTTTTAAGATTTTATTTATTTATTTGACAGACAGAGATCACAAGTAGGCAGAGAGGCAGGCAGAGAGAGAGAGAGAGGGAAGCAGGCTCCCCGCTGAGCAGAGAGCCCCATGTGGGGCTCCATCCCAGGACCCTGGGATCATGACCTGAGCTGAAGGCAGAGGCTTAACCCACTGAGCCACCCAGGCGCCCCATGGGCAGATGCTTTAAAAGAAAGCAAATATCCTGTTTAAAATTTGGAAATAAAAACAATTCTAAATAAGGATCACAGAAGCAAATGACAGATTTGAGAGGAATAGCATAATTTTTAGAGTCCAGAATATGAAAAACAAATTTTAAATGTAGTGCCTCTTCATAATTTGGTTGACTAGATCAGGGTTTATTGACTGGTTTTCCTGGTTCTAAAGAATGAGTCGATGAATAACTTTCAAAGCAATGGCTCCCTTCTAATGTTATTTCTGGTTTTATTTAAATCTTCATGAAAGTTATTTCAGAAAGAAATGGAAGGAAAATGGCAGTTAATTTTACTGCATTGGCAGGCATGGAAAAAGTTCAGATATTGTATATTTCAATATTAGTACTCATGTTTTTTTAACTTTTGCTTTTCCTTTTGAAATTACCTGCCAGTTTTCTTCTAAACTCCTTAAAGTGGTTATCATAATTGATTTAAAGCCATGGCTGTGCTTTCTGGTAACTAGGTGACCTGTTGGTCTGCTTCTACCATTTTCCTTTGAGTAAGGTTACATTTTCTATTTCATTCCATATCTGGTCCTTTTTAATTATATTCAGAACACTGTGTATTTTTAAAAAAATGCTGAAGACTAATGTATGGGTACTTCTCAAAAAATGCAAGGCCTTTCCTTTATCTGGCAGTTAGGATATGGGCTAATCTTTGTGATTTCTTCAGGAGTTGAGTTATTCTAGGCTGTGTTACAAGTGCAATACGAACGGTGATTATTCCAACCACCAACCAACCCACCATCCCAGGAGCTTGCTTCCTTCCTTCTTTTTTATTTATTTTTTCTTTTTTGCTTATGTTTTTACTTTGATAAAATATCAGAAAAAAAGAAAGTTGCAAGAAGACTATAAGGCACTGCTGTATACCTTTTAACCGGATTTACCAGGGGTTTATATTGGTTCCACTTGCGTCCTCTTTCTCCCTCCATCTGTCTGTCTGTCTGTCTGTCTTTCTTTCCTCCTCCCACTCCTGGATAATGTGTTTATATTTTTATATTTATTTTGTTTTCTATGAACATCTTCAGATCACTTCTTTTTTTCTAACAATTTGTGAGTAAGTAGAAGTCATTGTATCTTTTTAATCCTAAACATTGACTTGTGTATTTTCAAAGCAAAGATGACTTTCATGACCACAGTATGCTGCATTTATCATTGATTTAACATTGATTAAGCAATATTGTCTAGTCCGTAGTCTTTCATGACTATACTTTTTAAGTATAGTATATATACTTTATAGTGTATATATACACACACACACACACACATCTATATGGTATTTATATCAAGTATAAGTATAGTATATATACTTTTTCAGTATATAAAGTCCACAAGCCAATCCTATACCAAGCATTGTATGGCCATGTCTCCATAGTCTCCTGTAACCTGCAACACTTTGTCAGCCTTTTTGTGTTTTTCCTGACTTTGATGTTTTTAAAAATTAAAGAACAGTTGTTTTATAAAATTCTACGTAATTTAAGTTTATTTAATCATTTCTTGTGAGATGAGACTTAAGTAACAGCTTTTTTTTTGGCAGAAACATATTTTGAAAATACATGTTATCTTTTTCAATGAACCCTGTTAGGGGGCTTATGATGGCAATCCTCTCAATGTTAGTGCTTAACTTTGTTAAGGTGGTGTAGGTGGGCTTAGTTGTTTCACTATGACGTTACCATTCTTTCCTTGTGATTGTGTGAGTTGGAGTCTTCTGAAAAAGAGGATGGGATTAGATGTGCAAGGAGTTATTAGGGAAAACCATATTTGAGAAAACAAATGGAAAGAGTTAAAGAAGGCAGGGAGTGGCATCAGATCTGGATTGAAGGAGTGGGGAGGATGGAGCTCCGGCCACATTCTAGGCAGGAGACTCAGTTGCAAGAGAGTAAGAAATTTTCCTCTGAACCAATGGTGGGGATTTGGGAACCAAAGCTAGCCTTGAAGAGATCCAAGTCTTACAGGATGGGAGACTTTTATTGTGGGAGGCAGCCATGTGCACCATAGGATGTCTAGAAGCATCCTTGGCCTCTATCTGCTATACACCAGTAATAGCCTCCGAGTTGTGACAAAAGAAAATGTCTCTAGATTTCATCAACTGTCACATAGGCAGGGGATAAAATTGCCACTAATCGAAAACCATTGTTTCACACAAGTAGGTTTTCTACCCTCTGATGAAAGTTAGTATCTCTGAAGTCCCACCCTTGACAACATGAGATTTCCCCTAAAGTTATCTCTTCTTGCATGATGAGGTACAATTTGTGACCTATTACTAAAGACTTGCTTACACATCTTGTGCATGAAGCTTGTTTATAACAGATGTGTCCTCTGGTGTCTAGCAAGGAGCGATTTCAGCCTAAAGCCTTCCCCACACTTACTGCAAATATAGGGTTTTTCCCTTGAGTGTGTTCTCTGATGTGTGCTGAGAGTTGCCTTATCACTAAAGCCCCGCTCACACTCCTGGCACACAAAAGGCTTCTCTCCAGAATGTGTCCTGTGATGTCTTATGAGAGCTGACTTCTGGGTAAAGCCTCTCCCACACTCCCTACACACAAAGGGCTTCTCCCTTGAGTGGGCCATCTTATGCCTGATTAGATTTGCTTTCTGGCTAAAGGCTTGCCCACACTCAGGGCAGACATATGCCTTCTCCCCAGAGTGTGTCCTCTGATGACTGATGAGATGTGACTTCTGTCTAAAGCCTCGCCCACATTCCCCACACACAAAAGGCTTCTCTCCTGAGTGCGTCCTCTGATGTGCAACAAGAGTTGACTTATGTCTAAAGCCATGCCCACATTCTTGGCACACGTAAGGCTTCTCTCCAGAGTGAGTCCTTTGGTGTGTCATAAGAGCTGACTTAACACTAAACCCTCGACCACACTCTGCACACATATAGGGGTTCTCTCCTGAGTGTGTCCTCTGGTGTGTGGTAAGGTTTGACTTATCACTAAAGCCTCGTCCACACTCCTGACACACAAAAGGCTTCTCTCCTGAGTGTGTCCTCTTGTGTTTCATGAGGTACGATTTCTGACTAAAGCTCCGGCCACATTCAGGGCACAAATGTGAATTCTCCCCTGAATGAATTCTCTGATGTTTGTTGAGAGTTGATTTGTCTCTAAAAAGCCTCCCACAATCCCTACACACATAAGGCTTTTCCCATGAGTGGGTCCTTTGGTGGGTGATAAGGTTTGACTTATCCCGAAAGCCCCGCCCACACTCCTGGCACACAAAGGGTTTCTCCCCTGAGTGTGTCCTCAGGTGTCTGGTAAGAGTTGACTTCTGGCTAAAGCTTCGTCCACACTCCTCACACGTGAAAGGCCTCTCCCCAGAGTGGGCCATCTTGTGAGTGACTAGGTTAGACTTCTGGCTAAAGGCTTGCCCACATTCTGTGCAGATGTAAGGCTTCTCCCCTGTATGTGATCTCTCGTGTGTGATGAGAGCTGATTTATAGCTGAAGCTTCGACCACACTCACTGCAAAAATAAGGCTTTCCTCCTGAGTTGCTCCTCTGATGAACAAAGAGGGCTGATTTCTGGCTAAAGCCTAGCCCACAATTTCCACAATTCGCTACTTCAAATCCTGAGAAACCTACCCACTTTAATACTTTCTCTGTTTCTAAATGGTTTGCCTTCTCAGCTGAGCTGAGCTTTATTTCCATCACTGTCTTGCCTTCCCTCAAGCTTATCAGCTGTCCATCAGGTGGGCTGAAGAAAGCTCTGGAGGTGAACCTCCTCCTTGTCCTCTCCAGCAATGATGTGGAGCCTTCTTCTCTGTCATCGTCTTTCACTCTGTCGTTGCAGAAGCTTTCATAAGAGAGTGATTGCTGCTGCTGCTGTTTATGGTAGGCTGGGCAGAGAGTGCCTGCTAGCAAGCCTGGGCAGATTGGAAGGCAATGATCGTGTAGCCTGTGTTGGCGTTGCCAACTGCAGAAGTCCAGAGCAGAGGAGGAACCAAGTTGAATTTCTGGCTTTGCATCTGCTGAGCAGGAGCTGGGCTGAGCTTCACCCTCTTCTGTCCAGGGTCCCTCCCCCTGCTCTAGCAGAATGACAAGTGTTGGCTTGGGAAATGGGATTCCCAGGGAGACCAAGTTGCTATAGTTTTCCAGCATCACACACCTGTACAGCATCCTCTGAGTGTGGCTCAACAGCCACCACTCTTCCCGGGTGAAGTCCACAGCTACATCCTGGAAGGACACAATGGCTGCTTCTCTCCTGGCTGTTAGCCCCGAGGCCATTTTTCTGGTCACCTGAATGGTCTCCCAGAAGAAGGGTAAGGTCTTCTCTCTGCTCAGATTTGCAGTAGCTACCCCCAGGACAGAGTCTACATGTCTGATCCTGGATGCGGGGACTTGTCACTGAGAGGCTAAAGCCAGTGGGGACACAACTGCAATGTCTGTCCCACGGCAGGTATGACACTGTAAGGGATAACAGATTAGAGGCAGGCTCCTTATATCACACCTATCTTTCTTTAAGAAGTTTTATAATTTTAGCTTTTATGTTAAGGGTATGATCTATCTCAAATTCATTTCTGTTTGGTGTATAATAGAGATCGGGGTTTTTTTTCTTCCCATATGGAAAGGAAGTTTTCCCAACACTTCTTAAAGAGAGTTCTCTTTTCCCTTTAAAGTGCATTGAAGTTTTTGTTGAAACCATTGGGTTATATAAGTATGGGTCTCATTTTTGACTCTAGTCTGATCTCTGCTATGTTCTGCTAGCTTTTGATGATGTCCATACATGAGCTGGAAGATTTGGCTACACTTTCAGATAGGTTTGCTTAGTTACTCAATTTCACAAAGTTCTGGAATCCAGTCATTTAGAGAATGGCCAAGACTGGGTGACTTCTCTTTACCTACCAGGTCTTTATCCACTGTTTTTTGTTTGTTTGTTTGTTTGTTTGTTTTTCTCAAGGGTGGGGTGGGGAGAGAGAGAGGCATAATTGCCTGTCTGAGCTGAGGTTCCTCCAATCTACAGTCTCTTCCAACTAGCTCTTGGCATCCTCAGTCCTCCCATGGTACAACCTGGCAATGACCCCCAGAAAGAAGTAGCTACTGCTCTCTCTTCTTCTCTGAAGTGTTTGTTTCTCTATAAAATTCAGTTCAGTTAGCTTCTTCCAATCCTCCACTCTTCTCTACTTCATAGAAAAATGTGATTTTTATTTTTTTAATGTTTTTCTTGTTGTTACCATTGGAACAAATGTCTTTTTTTTTTTTTTTTTTTTTTTTAATAGTCTAACTGACAGCAGAAGTATTCCTGGTGGGGAAAAATAAAGGGAGAGAGATTAGAATTGTTTATGAGGAAAATAAAAAAAGAACTCACATTTTGAATCTTTTGTGCTACCAATTTTTTTTCCTCTTATCATAGTTATCATAAATTGGCTATGTTTTTGCCCTCAGCCATTGAAATTTAGTCATAAGCTTTACAGTTAATATTTAACTTTAATAACATTATTCTAGGATCAAATATCAAAGTTTTACCTTGCTTTTGTGATGGGAGATAAAATGGAATGATAGAGGTCCATATAACTATCCAAAGAACAGGAGTCACCTTCGTAATTTTTTCTCCTGTTATTTATATTTGGCTGCTGAATATGCTATCCAAAAAGGCCTTCTCAATGACCCTTGAGAAAGTTCTTTTCAGCAGACACTGAGGAGTAAAACAAGTCAGAAGTTTGTTCATTATTTCACAATGAAAAAGCAGCAAGATATGTATCATTTAAATAAGAAAGAGAATGATGACTATGACATTAAGAAGTGCAGAAATGAGATGATTTTTTTAAAGTAAGTTAGAGAAATCATCCCTGTTGGTTACAGTGACCCAGTGAGGCTTAAAGTGAGGACGCAAGAAGCTGATAATAGGAACATTTATTTGGGCCTGGCATTGGCTATTGATTCACAAGTAAGCCTGGGTCTTGGATTCTAGCTAGGAGCATTTGGACAAGTCCAGTTAAACACAGCTTCACTAGATGTGCAGACTGTTTGAAACTGTTTTTGTTTTATTAAAGACAGCATTCACCGTGGTGCTCCTACAGTCTTTCAAGGCATATAAGAGAAGTGACTAGACAATATGAAGGAAGAAAAGAGTCTCCTTGTGTGCTTTCCCTGTTGTTCGCTTACTTTCCCATGTTAACCCTCCCCTAGCAATGTTTCAGCATTCAGACTACACAGGAGGGGTTATCTGAGCGCCAGCACTCTTCACACCGTTCACACAGAAGGGCATGATGATAATCATGGTGATAATAATAATGGGTAATAATAAGAATGGTAATAATAAATGAGACTTCTTTATGTTTCATGTAGAGGCCAGCTTGTAGGCACAAATACAAGCAAAGATCATTCAAGAATCGAAATGCTCACTGTAGAATTCTCTATGGGTAATATGAAAAGATAAAATGCTTATTCTCAGCATTTGAGCCTCAGAATTGAGGCCCACAGCAAGATGATTCTCAAAATATCAGTGTAACTCAAGCTGCCAGTAGGAAGAGGGAAATAAAGAGAATTCTTTGATCCAATAAACTTGAAAATCATTTGGTTGATCCATTTATACATGTTTCTTAATTAAAAATCTTCTCCAATACTTCAATATGTCTAAATTCAATCTCAGGCACCAAGATAAAGACATGGGATGTAGTGTTTCTGAAACATATTTGATGAAGAAATTTCTTTCCCAAAAGTATCTTCTGAGACAACTATTCTAAAAAACATGCTTAAAAAAAAAACACAAGAAGTCCAAAAGGAATGCTTTATTTCATTCATAGCTCTTTGAAAACTTTTATGGAAATTGAATCATTTATTTTATAGGAAGAAACCAGAGGAACTCAAGATATATGGAGAAAAGTATATAGTATAACATTCATAAAAGATTGGTCTTTGTCCTTGGTTAATGCTCAAGGAAATTAAATCATTAAACAACTGCCCTTTCCTCCCATATTTTCTAAGTGCAACATGCTTCATATCCTCATCAGGAGGTTTTGAGATAGTGTTGTGTTGTGAGTGTCATTGATGTAGATGTGTGTACATGCGTGTGTGTTGTGCATTTTAGAACATCTGATGAAACTAAACAGTGAGTTCCATAAGAGAAAAGACCAGCTGTTATCATTTTTGTTTTCCAAAACTAAACTGTGTCTATAAAACAAATAGAAGCTTTGAAGTAAACCATTTCATGTAATTAAACCACTTCATCTAGGTCCTTTTCAAATTGGTATCTTTTGAAGTCTACAGTTTGCAAGATCATTTTCCTATGATATATAACAATAAATATTTATTAAGTGTATAATATGGTCAGGTGATATAGGCTACATGCTAAGGATTCTTCTATTTCCACTGCCCATTTATCAAGGAGCTAAAAATATTAGAGGACAGTTTAATTCATAATATGGAGGTAGTTTGAGCTTAATAACTTTAATTAAGAGACCTAAACAGCTGTGAACCGAAGGCAGAGGCTTTAACCCACTGAGCCACCCAGGTGCCCCTAAACAGCTGTGAAGAAGATACTACTGCAATAGCATTTAGGTTACTAGAGGGCTCTCTGCTTGATCAAGAGAAGTTAAGGTATTCATACACCCTTAACCACCTGGAAAGTAACAATCAGAAGTATAATTAGAGAATGGATAGAGACTAGTGCTTTTCTTTCCAGGTGAATAATAAAAAATGAATGTCAATTTCAGCATAAGGCTTAGGGATTAACTATAAAGAGCAACTTATAAATATCTCAGGTAGTAGAGGATCTCTGAATGTCATACCAAAATTTCAGCCAGGGGACTGCAGTGGTCAGTGGTGGGGGCATGAATAAAGGTAAAACCATGAGGGAAATGAGGGTAGGAATGGAAGTAGATTAAGTTAGATCAAATGGCAACAGAGTAAAAGTGAGAGAAGCTAAAAGAGTGAAATAAGGGTTCATATTCTCATAATAGCATTGGCAAAAGAATGATGTTAATAATATTTAAGAATGAGTCATAGCTATCTTGGACAATGATCTTGGCAATGGCAGTACACAGTGCCTTCTGTGAAAAATCCATCATTCTAAGTTTTCTATAAAAATAATAATGTGTCTATGTGTGTGTATGTGTGTGTGTGTGTATTTAAAATATGAGGTAAATGTTCTCATGTTCCTCATCTGAGGAATGAGGCACTGGTTAAGTGATTTTTCAAAGTATTAGAGTAAAAGACAGAACCAGCATGAGACAGAAGTTAAACTCATTGTTAAGGCACGGGTAAAGACAAAGGAGAAATGCAAATGGAATGGACAAAGTTCCCTCCAATTTCCATCAAGTCACAATAAACTATTCTCAACATGGAAGTGTCTAACATAGTAAATTCTATAAATATAGGAAATATTGGGGACAATTGTTAACCACTTCAAATATGTATACTTAAAACTGCTATATGGAAATAAAAAGAGCTAAGGATTCAAACAGCAATCTAGTTTTGGCATCTGAGCCCTTATCAGTATGATCTACTATCTCTCTGGACATAAACCCTCTAATATGGGTCCAGACAACTTTATAAGAAGAAACCGAGCCATAAGCAGAGCAGAGAACAAGGGAACACAGTAAGCCATTTCCTATAAAACAAACAAACAAAAAACACTAAGAAATAACAACTTGTTTATGTGCTTGTTTTAATTTTGAACTGATATAGTATTAGTCCTATATCTGTAGGAATAAGTAGTCAGTCACAGTCAGTGTCTTTTAAGGACGTGTGCTTAACTATTATTTTGCCAAGTATAAAGAAAGGCCAATGATCAAGGATAGAAGACAGCCAAGAGTTGGCCACAGAAGATTCCATGAAAGCACACCCAGCGCTATCTTTCATGCCATTACTGCCTTTTGCTTCCTTGGTCAAATCCAAGAAATAGTTGCATATGGTTAGGTTTCCCAGATGTTCTCATCTGTTCACCACATGTCAGCTGTAAATCCAAGGATTTGGACTGGTTTCATATATTCTTTTTTAACTTCCTTATAATTAAAGAATTAGATGGTCTTTATATTATCATCTTGCCAATTCACTAGTAAATAAATAAAAAAGGACATTTAAATATATATCTGTACTGTAACAGCAGAGTCAGAACTAGAATAGTGAACTCATAGATTATCTGTTACCTGAGGAAGGAAACACATTTTTGCTAGAACTATGTTATGTATATTATTCTTACATGTGATATGGAACACAGTATCAAGAAAGAGAGAGAGACAGTCCCAACCATATACACTAAATTTCTGTACCCTTAACAAAGTTTTAGAGGAAGGCCTAAGGAAACCAATGTGTATTGGGCTCTCATTATTTATAAGGGTGTAATACATTTTTAAGATTAGGTCCGTTTTTAAATCTATGTAAATTTTAAAAATCAAATTGATGAAAAAGGAAAAAGACTTTCAGTTCTTTATCTCAAATTCTTGAAAATGCTAAAGCCAGAAGTTTATAGTAAAATATCAGATACATCTCCTTATAGATAATAACATCAGTTTATTGGTGCTATTATCTCTCTATCTTCTTATAGAAAACAAACTCAGGATTAAAGTGAGCAAAAATCACACTAATAATTGTGTTTACTGCCAACCTCAGACTCATTTGGAAAAATTTTCAAGAAAAAATATTTTCAGAACTTTCAAATAGGCTATAGTTAGAGTCTGTGAGAAAACCAACATTTTATAAGTTAGTAAGAATCCTGATGAATATTATGTGATAATTTTTATATGTGTTAGAGAACACACGATTTACATCCCTTAAATTAAAGCAATCAGGAATTAAATAATGGCTTGAACTCAGTGGGATGCACCCCCAGTATGGTTTACAGATGGTAGCAGTTAGATATGATTCCTGGTCCTGCTCCTAAAGTGGTGGGTTCAGTAGTGAGCAAGTTACTTTCCCTTCTCTACACACCAACTTTTCATCAGTGAAATGGAGATAGTATTGTATGACATAGTTTCTATAGGTAACCATATGGCATTTGTACACTTACATTTATTTTAAGAGATAGATTTCATTCCAAACAACTACAACAAAAACAAAACAAACAAACAAAAAATCCCAAGAAAACCACAAAAGAACACAGGAAAAATTTTGGAGGTGATGGATATTGTGATTGTGGTGACGGTATACCAGGGGTAAACATCTGTCCACACATCAAGTTATATATAGTAAATATGTGCAATATTTGTATCAACTATACTTCAATAATGGCTTTTTAAAAAGGAAAATAAAATGAGAAAGTGCCCAACAGTGGTTACTAATATTATTTTATTTGTGTTATATATATTTTTTTCTTTTGTTTTTGTTTTTTGGGTTTTTTTTTAGCATTTTGTTTTTCTTAATTTATTTCATTATGTTAAATTAGCCAGCATATAGTACATCATTAGTTTATGATGTAGTGTTCAAAAATTCATTAGTTGTGTAAGACCCAGTACTCATCACAACATATCCCCTCCTTAATACCCATAACCCAGGTACTCCAACCTCTCACCCCTCTCCCTTCTGTAACCCTGTTTGGTTTCTGGAACCCAGAGTTTCTCAAAGTTTTTCTCTCTCTCTGATTTCTTTCCATCCAGTTTTCCCTCCCTTCCCCTATGGTCCTCGGTGCTACTCCTTGTGTTCCACATATGAGTGAACCCATATGATAATTGTCCTTCTCTGCTTGACTTATTTCACTCATCCTAACCCCTTCAGTTCCATCCATGTCGATGCAAATGGTGGCTATTCATCCTTTTTGATGGCTGAGTAATATCCCATTATTTATATGTACCACATCTTCTTTATCCATTCATCTGCTGAAGGGTTTTTTGGCTCCTTCCACAGTTGGCAAACCCTTGTGTTGAGGATTGACTTTCAATAAATCACAGTGAGGGCATTCTTAAGTATTATTAGTGAATCTCTCACCGCTTCTATGTATCTGTGGTTTAATAGTTACAAAACACAAGTCCACTTGGATTAAAAAAAAAAAAAATCTGGGGAAATAAAGCCACCTTCCCAAGGTCATGTTCCTGAACCCATGTGCTTAACTCCGTCACAATAATTCTTCTGGCTATGCAAAGTGAGTTTGTGTTCCTGATACGAATCCCAAGCTACTGCAAGAAGCCAAATCCCAAAATTAAAATAAAATAAATTGGAGTATAATAGCATGAATTAACATTAAGTACAATTGAATTTTTTTGGAAATGATCAGGAAATTCTTTTGAATTTAGCCAAACTAAGTGGACAAAGTTTGGCATTTGCTTACTTGCCATATTAGACCATCCTTTCCCTCCTAGATCTATATTCTTTCTTGAAGACTTCTCTGAGTTCCTGCTTCTAATTTTCAGTACCCCATTCCCTACAGATCCATGTTCGATACCAGGATAGACTAAGACATTAAGTGGTATCAGTTAACCTTTTAATAGGTTAGGAATAGCAACCAACACAGACATGTAACCACCAATGGGGGTTTGAGGTTGAAATACGTGGAGATTTTGAAATCTGAAATAACAATTTTTAGATATTCACCTACTTTTCCTTGACCCTTTAGCTTAGAATTCTCTATGTTTCTTAAAAAATTTCATTGTAAGATTCCAAAAGACAAAACATGTTTATTGCAGGGGGAAATATATATATGTATGTATATATATACATATGAATATATATACATACATATATATATGTGTGTATATATATATATAAAAGAAGAAGAAAGCAAGGAAACCTTCCAGACTCTTCCTTCTGGAGACATCCATTGTTAACCCCTTGGTACACTGATTTCTAGATCCTTAGATGTGAAATTCGGTCCTCTATTCTCTGAATCATGACAGCTCTTTGCACACTCAAACACAATTATGCTGAGCCTGTCTTTAGTTTTTCTCCACTCAAAATCAAACAAAACCAAAACAAAAACCCAACACACTTCTTCTTAGCATTAAGTCTTTAGAACCATGCCAGTACATCCCAATGTCACTTTGTCAGTAAAAGGAATAAGAGATGTTTTCTGTTCCTCTGAAAAAATTATAATGAAGCAAGGTTTAGTCTATCTAGCAGTCTCTCTTTCTGAGCTTTGTCTGAGCCAGGAGTTCAAAAGTGAGGCACAACAAAATGGTTTAGAATGTTGACACATATTTAAATTTAGACTTCATGTAATCGTTTGACATATAGCTTTCGGGTAAAAACAATCAAAACGAGACTTCTGCTTATATTTTGCTTACCTTATATCAGGTAGTAGAATCAGTTAGTTGATAAGAATTTGTGATGAATAAATATTTTATCTTTCCTCATTTTCAAAATATGGTAAATTGATGAATATTTCTTCAAATGAACACTATCCAATAAAAACAACTTGCAATAAAAGAATGTAAAATGGTATGAAAGTAGAATTAGGGAGGCTCATTAAAATCTCTACATCTTCCAAGCATGTACAGTGTTGAAAATTCATTAGCTGTTTAACACATTTACACACCCTTTAAAACCATACAAACTGATTTTATTACTGGGCTTTTATTTTTTCATTTTCAAAAAGGATTATATATTTTTTCATCTCTGAGGTTCCTAAGGTTTAAATGCAAAATAATTAACATTGAGTTCTTGCTAATTAAGTCAAGCAGAGGAGATTTAACTGACACTATGCTAGGTTCTCAATTAAAAGACTGTCTCATTGCATTAAACAGAGTGCATTTATCACAAATAAACTTGCATCCTATTTATCTGATATGACAGTTAATGGGTAAAGAAAATTAATCTTCCCAGTGTTGTAGGAAACAAATGCATTGTTGTCTTCCTTCTAATTGTCTAACCTAGAATGTCTGAAGCAAAAAAAAGAAAAGCAGAAAAAGAAAAAAAAAAGGATATACACTATTGTCTTTAAACTGAACTGGAATATAATAAAACCTAAAGTAAGTTTCATTTCAATAAGTTGAGTAGTGCTATTGAACTAAATAAAAAAAAAAAGAAAAGAAAAATCTTCAAGGTCTTTGCATAAACATATATAAGCTCTACTCAAACATGATTAAACACCAAGGGATGTATGGTAACTTAAGTTATAAGACAGACACAAAATTGAAACAGCTAGGGTATCCTGTGCTTCTCTTAAATATCAAAAAATATCTATCCTAGAAATTATTTCACCAACTTTTTTTAATATATTCACTTATTAATTTACTTATATTTATTGAATTCCATTTAATGCCAGCCACAATGTTAAATGCTACACACATAAATACAAGGAACAGCACATATCTGTCAGCTCAAATTTTTTATTGTACTTTATGGAAAATTGAGAATTTTGTATATAAGTAGGACAGATACAAACTTATGGATGTAACTTAGAATCTGACTCTGTTAGGATATAAGTCTATTTTGACTGGCAGAGAAAATATACTTAATATCAGTGACTTAAATAAATACCAATAATAGATTTCTAAGTTTACTTTTTAGCATATGCTTAAGAGGTTTTCTCTCAAAATTCATTAATTTTAGAATTGTCCACATTCATTAAAGTATTTTCTTCATATTTTTAAAATATCATAAGTTGTTTTTCTGAATGGCTATATTCTTAACATACAACTGGATTTTTTTAAAAGTGATTTTATTTTTAATGTATTTTTCTTCAGTTAGAATATACTTAGCTAACTCAGTTTCACATGACTTTGATTTGCTACTGAGTATATTTTATCAATATATCATATAAAATGCCTTGATTTTTCAAGCAAGGGCCAAGAAAAAAAAATAATCTTCAGTGATCCTGTAATAATTTCAGTACCAACATGATTTAAGGTTTGATCAGAGTCAGGAATATGGATTTGTAAGGCAAACAAATCAAATGTTAAAATGGAGCAGTTTGAGTATTTATAATAACTTTGCTCCTATAATTCTGCAGAAATATGCTTCTATGCCCTAGAAAAATGGGGAATGGAAAGAGTAATAAATCAGCATGGCTATATTGATCTTAGATTTTATGCAAGCACCTAAAATAAATTGTATTTTACACTAACAGAACGTATTTCTCTTATTCTTGAAATTTCACAATGTTCTCTGACAGTTAAACTAGTTCAATCAAGTAAGGTCAGCCTGGCAAATAGTAACTATTTTACAGGGTTTCAATTATCAGGAGAATAAACTAGAAAAGAAAGAAGCCTTTCACGTATCTTTTGTGATCCACACCATATTTATATGGCATTCCCCAACTGTTCCATTTCCCTATTGATATACTGACTGATTTGTGACATTCAACAGATTCACAAAAGAGTGCTTTACCACATTCCATCCCATTCCATTCCGTTCCATTCCATTCCAAGTTTTAGCACATGACTGAGGCCGGATCAACTAAGGGATGTTCTGTAATGTAGTAATGATTTGACGAGGGTTTGAGATTAGAAAATCTGGCTTCGAATTTTAGCTCTACCCCTTTATAAATACAGATTTCTGGTTAGTGCAAAATATATACTCCCATTTCTTTTTTTATTTATCTCTTAGTAGAATTCTGATTTTGATGTAATAGCAAAGTGCTCAGATAAAAAGCTTTATTCCCCAGACTTCTTTACAATGAAAACTGACTAAGGCATATATTTCTGGTTGTTGATAATTCAGGGGAAGTTTTTAGAAGGGGTTTGAGAAAGCATCTTAAATGGTGAGACAGACTCATTTGGCAAGAAACTGTCACCTTCTGGCTATTCCTTTTTCTTTCTAAAAGGAAAATCAGGGATGCCAGGGTGGCTCAGTTGGTTGAGCAGCTGCCTTCGGCTCAGGTCATGATCCCAGCATCCTGGGATTGAGTCCCACATCGGGCTCCTTGCTCAGCAGGGAGCCTGCTTCTCCCTCTCCCTCTGCCTGTGCTCACTCTTTCTGACAAATAAATAAAATAAATAAAATTTAAAAAAAAAAAAGGAAAATCAGATTGTAGAGTTTAAGCAACATTGTTATTATTATTATTATTATTTTCACTGGGGAAACAATGGACACAGGAGTAAAGGATTAGCTGTATAGAGATATCAAAATCCAAAATCCCGATTTCATCAGGGAGCCACCATACTAGTCCTAAAATGCCTGCTTTTAGATTTCTCTTATTTTGTATAAGCTACTGTTTAACTTTGTTGTTGTTGGTGGTGGGTTTTTTTGTTGTTGTTGTTGTTTACTTAATGCAATTGCTATTAAGATATTAGCTTTACCCTCATGGGTATGATATAAAATTCAATCAGAATTCTGCTTTAAAAATTTTAAAAAGCTTTATTCATAAATGAGTAGTAATACTTATTTTAATAAGTGAGAGGATCACATAAGAACACAGTGGTAGGGGACAATGCCAGTCACAAAATTTGTAGCCTGCAAATCACCATAGTTATTGTTATGTGCTATCTAAGAAGTGGTGTTTTTTTCTTCTTTAATTTTTTTTGAAATTTTTTCATTTTATATTACACCTGAGAAACAAATCAGGCAATAAAATAGTTAATGACTTGATTTTAAGATAAATGTAATTGTGTTTCTTCTCATGCCTTTTATTCCTCTCCCGGCCCTGCCCCTTCCAGAGAGGGAGAGAGAGATGGTGGCGGGGAGGGACGGAGGGAGAGAGAGAATCTTAAGCAGTCTCCATGACCAGCGTGGAGTTGACACAGGGCTCAGTCTCATGGCACTGAGATCATGACCTGAGCTGAAACCAAGAATAGGACATTTTAACCAACTGAGACACCCAGGTGCCCTCATGTCTTTTTGTTCTTAAATCTAACATACAAATAACCATAAATTATAGGAATTATAAAAGAAATCATTTTGCTGGATGCACTGACCAGGCATATATGATATATTTCTTTTAAAGTTTATTCTTCTAAAACTTGCACTGAATTTAGGCCTTTAAATGCATTTACCTGTTTATCTCAAGATACTTTGGGGGGGAATCATTAAAATTGGATGAGATAAGCTATCATGAAAATAAAAGGGAAAGAAAAAAAGAAAGGAAGAAAAAAAGGAGAAAGAGAGGAAGGGAAGAAGGAAGGAAGGAAAGAAGAAAAAGGGAGGGAGAGAGAGAAAGAAGGAAAGGAAGGAGGAAAATAGAGGAGGGAGGAAGGGAGGAACACTATTATGAGTTTAATTTCAGTTTCTATGTCTTTTAAATAAGTGTTTGGCTTTTTTAAGGCTCTAGAAAGGCACAACACTATACATTTATTTAGGAGTGCAGACTTTTTCCATCTGTAGTCTAAGAAATTTCCCATGTTCGAGCTCCCCAAGGGTCATTGTGTCTGTGGTTTGAACCACTAAGATCTGTGTAAGGAATCTTGTTTTGGGGAGAGGATCAAGCCAAGTTTGTCAAACTGGTTAGGTCAGGTGCAAACCATAAGTAAAGAAATTACCCAGAGAGTCTTCAGGGAGTTTCTGATCTTAAACATTACATTTTTAATTTAACAGCCCTTATCTTGCCCAAGAGTCAAAAAACCAGACATATAGGCATCCCCAGAAATAGAGCTTTTCTAGTGTAGCTTTAATCAACTATCTTTATAACTTCACATGTATGTTTCATTTACTCATGTTTAAAAACAAAAATAAAAATGAAAACACAAGCATAAAATAGAACTTGGTCTTAAAATTTTTCCATCCATAGTTAACATGTTTATTTAAAATTTCACTAATCAATAACAGCCATTATTTTATGCCACTTGACCTGACATAACCATTATTTTAAAATATGTTCCATTAAAAAATGTTCCATTATTGGCTTTTTTTCTTAGCTGTATAATTGATACTCTTTTTGACAGTGTCTTGTACTTTTAATATACCTATATTTGACACACAATATGGGAAGATCTTTTGTCTCTTGATATTAATCTCTTTTTCTCACATTTTAATTATTTGAGTGAATTCCAAAGAGATATTGTCTCACTGACTAGTCATCGGTGTCTAATCAAGATGATGTTTCAGCTGCCCCAGACTACTCAGGGTCTCTAGCCCTGCAATTCCTATGCCACTAGTTTGGATAGTCTATATTCACACTCTAATAATTCTCAAAACATTAGATGCTAATGAATCTAGCACTCATTTGCTTACTCATTCACTGAACCAAGAATAACCGCTGTGCTCATATACACTTCTTGGCAACCACGGTGCTAGTAATGGAGAAACGAGTAACACGGCTCCTGCTCTCATGCATTTCTAGGCTGATAGAGAATACAGAGAGGAACATAGGAAATTACAAACAAGTGTGGTAGTGCCACAGCAGAATTCTTGGTCGATTGAAGCACACAGGAGGTACGCAAGGCAGGGTGTCAGGAAAGATTTCCTGGAGGAAATAGTAGCTACAGGATGAAGAATAAAGAGCAACTAACTAGGGAAAGATAGGGTGGTGGGGCAGATAGGGATACAGAACATTCTAGGCAGAAGGATCAGAAAGAGCTTAGCAGATCTGAGAAAGTGAAATGAATACCATAGGTCCTGGGAGAGAGAGAGACTGGTTGTACGTGTAAGAGTGAGCACAGGAGGGAAATTCGAACAGAGGCTGGGGTAATGAGGTGAAAGAAAACCTCAGAGGGCATTGCATTGGTAAACAATGTAAATAATAGAGATGGATGTGACTCAAGTCAGAAGAGGGGTCTGGTAAAGACCTCTGATTTTCTAGGCTTCCACACATCAGCCACAGGAAATGGTCAATAGAACATAAACACAATTCTTCACATGAGTGTGTTCTTCAGACTCTTAACTCTTTCTAAGGTGCCTTCTTTCAACTCTCTCCAAATTTCACACCCTCTCTTATGTAGCCATCAAATGTATCCTCCCTCATGAAGCCCCCATTGAATTAACCAAATAAATGTATTTCTCCTTTCTCTGATTCTGTATAATTCTGTTTAGTTTTTTTCCCTCTTATATAATATCTTCAACAAATATTCATGAGCTGTATATATTTGTAAACTTATCTTCCTCTCCCGCTAGATGAGGACAGGTCTTAAACATCTTAGAATCCCCTATAATATGGTCATTCATATTTTTATTATTAAATCACAAACTATTAAATTAACACTAATTAGGCATGAGGAAAACATTAAAAAAGAGATGTTATGGCTTTTCATAAGGCTTACACATTAAAGCGAAACATTATTTCACCAAATGTGTAAGCCTGTTTGAGGTGGGGAGGTTGGAAATTCACAGAAGATTATTTTATTTGTCTATTTTTTAAACAATCATCTGATTCTTACTGTCAGTTTAGCTGATACTACTGAAACTGTAATGTATAATGGAATGTATTTTTTCAGTTGGAAGAGCACCACCATTCACCATTGATTAAAAAAACTGAAGAGAACACTAACTTACAGATGGGTTAAATGGAAGAACAGACTCAAAGAAAAGTAATTGTATCTACTTTTGCACAGCATTTCTTTCTCAGGAAGATGAGATTAGCCACATATTTGAAATCATTTCTTTAATCTGAACATACTGATTTAAAATAATTTGAAAACAACCATTCAACGTATCTTGGGAACATAAAAATAATTTTATTTTCTATTTAAGTGAGATTATAGCTTTAGATAATTATCATTCCTTGTTTATTAGCAGAGGGTCAAATCCCCCTTTCATATAAAAAAACACAAAACAAAACATAGAATTCTAGACACTATGTCGTAATTATTGATTTTGTCACACACATGCACACACGCACTCCCCAATGTGAATCATATACAGTGTCATCGAAATTGAGAATTTATCAGTGTAAAGGCAAGTGTACTTCATGTGTAAGAGTACAGTAATAATTATAATCACTGAGCCCTAAAAGTACCATGCCTTCCACAAGCATTATCTTGTGTTTCTCTTATAACTGTACAGAGCTATGTACTCTTGCTGTTTCAGTTTTGCAGATGAACAAAAACTGAGGCCAAGACTGCTGAGATAAATTGCTCAAGGACATACAGCTAGAAAAGAGCAAAGCTAGAATGTGCACTCGTATCAGCATGACTTCAGAATCCAAGTTCGTCACCAATATGTGCTGTAACCTTAGGTTCCACCATGCCATGCAGGGAACAGCAGCACTTCTGTAAGTCTCCGGTCCCTTTAGAACCTCCAGCTTCCTTTCAGTTTCTTTCTTTCTTTCTTTCTTTCTTTCTTTCTTTCTTTCTTTCTTTCTTTCTTTCTTTCTTTCTTTCTTCTTTCTTTCTCTCTTTCTTCTCATCCTTTACTATAACACAAAACCAGATTTTTTTGAAAACTTAAGAAATTATATTTTTTAAAAATCAAAATCCAGTCAGATTGGTATTTATTCTAAATGCATGTATCCTATTTAGTTCTTTCTATCACGTTCACAAAAGTAAGGAAAGTATAAAATCTGAGGACTAGGAGCCTGTAACTTTGCGCGGAAAGAAATTGTTTTTGCTTTTGGGGTGTGTGTGTGTGTGTGTGTGTGTGTGCAAATTTATAGATTTCATACTCTATGAATTTGAAAGAACCTTAAAATATCTGATTGAGCTGACAATCCCTCAATTTTCTTGAACATATGCCTGTCAAAAGATGATTTAATAGAGATGGGGAACTTGCTCCCTGTCAAAACCCACAATTTTTATCTCCGGGTAGCACTAAAATCCTGCCTCCTATTGAACGCAAACTTATCTCCCTAAATTCTGGCATTTGATCTAGATTATACCATTAGGAAGCCAAAGAGAAGGGTTTACAACACTTTCCTACATGGTATCTCTCAAATACTTGAGACCGACAACATCTTCCTCCTGTCATCTAATCTTCTTCAAGGTAGACATATCCAGTTCCCTCATCTCTTATTCTAAGTGCTTTCAAAATGTCCTCCTTGCCCTGAATGGGTTCAGTTTAGGTTTTATTTTTCCTTATAACTCAACAGCCAGAACAGAATAGGATCCTAAAGATGTACACTTGGCCAGCCACGTGGGAGTCCCAGTTTCTTTTCTGAGATACTTTTTTTCTATTAATTCCCAGTTGGATTATACTAATTTTCTTGGCAACTAAATTCCACTCATGTGTAGCCAAATTACCAGTTAACTAAAATGCCCAAGATGTTTTCAATATATGCTACATGCAGAGCCACATCAGATACAAGAAAAAGTAAAATTTTGTCTATTGACAGCCTTTTAGATTCTGAATCTAATCATCCTTGATGGCAATGAATAACCAACACTGAGATTTAGCATTCTGGCGCACAAACTCCGATATCTCACCCGGCATTCATAAAATCAATAACATGTCCTCTGTTAAGTAAAACATTTTAAAGAAACAAAGTCAAGATTTTGGAGGGGGGGGCTGACTTTAGTGAAAACAATAGGTATCAAATTGTATTTTCAAAGGATTTAAAAATAGGCTAAACTGAAACACATACAAAGGAAAACATTTTCCTAATAAATACTATGAATAAAAATTAAATTAGTAGTTTAAAGTTATACACACAGTTTGAAGCATACTATTTCCTCACAAAACGATTTCACATTTTGTCATTTCATCTTAAATGTGCACCTTCTAAAATAAACCTTATTTTATTATGAAACCTAGCAAGACATTTCAAAACAAGAAAAATTATTTAATGTGCTACAAGCCTATGATGAAAAATTCAGTATTTTCATTTTTTTTATAGACTTTTCATTTTCTTGTTTTCTCTTAGTCCTGATCCAAATACATGAATAATATGCACACATATTTTAAAATATTTTCTTTACTTCTATGACTATATTTCACGGGACATGCCTGACATCTCATACATTTATTTTTAGAATGTTCAGGAAATAAATCAGCCTAGTAGAAAATCAAGCTCTGCCTACCCAAAAGATTTCAGTTTTCTGAAGTTGCAGTTCTCAATTTAGCCTTTCATGTTCTCCCTGTTGGCACTTTAGACTGGATACAGAAGCGAAAGCACAGCCATCGGCACTTTGGTGTCACATTTACAAAGAAAACCAAACATCAAACTCCCAGTCTTCTGTGCACTACAGAGCAGTTGCACCAGAAGGAAAAACAGTTTCCGGTGTGGCCTGCCCAAAATCTTTCTTCTCCAGAACTGTAGACAAAAACACTTTCAAGGTCTTTTCAGTCCCCGGAGAGCCAGAGGACAAGTCATGACTCTGGAAGTTTTACTCATCTCTTCTCATAGAGAAAGGAAGAGTTTCCATGCAGGGAAGTGGCCTGTTTGAATAACTTAAAATGTGCAAATTGATGTTTTGGACCTTAAAATGTAAAAGTGGGGGATGACACAGAAATGATGTGGGCGCAGATCTACCGCACCCAGCTCATGACTGAGGTTCTCACTTAGGTCTCTGGGTATCTCAAACAACATGCACAAAATGGTAAATAAACCTCCAAAAGAAAAAGGGAAGGAGAAAACTGTCTTTCAACAAGAGGATTTTTGAAAAAAAAAAAAAGAAAAAGTTTTGCTGTAAAACATGTCCAGACTTATAAGAGTCTTTATATTATCCCATAGCTATGAATTGATCTAATTTACCCAAAGACTTCAGTCTAAAAATTAGGTTCTTGTTAAAGATTGTGTCTGAGTACTTGCCTCTTCTAAGAATTTCCGAATTTAGAGGTTACATTGACACATAGACAAAAATGAAAGAGAACAAACTTCCAATCTAATGATGTTTCAGATATGCATACTTCTATTTTGTATAGGAAATGTATATAGTCCCTATTTTGTTTTTCATGAGCTTCATTTTAGTAAGGGGGGAAGTAAGGGGCTTCATTAAATGTGCATTATGCATGAAGTAATTTCAGTGCATTTTATCATTTATTCCTAATTATAAGTATTAAATGTATAAATATTCCCATTTTGAAATTAGGCTATTTTAAGCAGGTCTAGTAACCTGGATAAAATTAAATAGTTGATAAGCTTCACAGATGAATTTTAACTCTGATGCTTTGATACTAAGTCTGAAAATCTTTTGGCTTTGATATATAAACACTAGGTAAATGCAAGTGCCCCCCAGCACACACATACATAAAGCTTAAAACAGGGTTGCAGACATTCTTTGTAAAGTACCAGAAAGTAAGTATTTTAGGTTTTGCTAAATGTGTGAGCTCTGTCACAGCTACTCAGTGTTGCCAATATAATAGGGAAGCAACCATGAACAATGCGTCATCAAATGAGCAATGAAACTTTTTTACAAAACTGGCTGAAGGCCAGATTTGGCTTATGGGTGGTAGTTAGCCTACCCCTGGCTTAAAATGATGCAAAACCTGGAATAAGTTTTTACCTTCTACCACAATAACATGAAAAATAATTGATATGTTAACATAATGTAAGAAGGAAAAATCATATGATAGAATTCAAAGTTAAAAAGCAAGAGAAAAACAACAGCAGCAGGTTAGAAGGAGTAAATAACCAACGACTGAAACTCTTCCGAATATTTCCAAATATTTTATGCACATTTCAAGAGAGAAGCTAAATTGAAAAGCAACAGAAACTTAACAGAGACAACCTACATGGTGAATTAAAACCAGAGAAAGTCAGGAACATGTGACCAATATGCAGAAAGGAAATCTCAAAAGTCTCCATGATAAAAATGCAATTATCCAGAAGGAGAACTGCATATCTGTAGAAGTCAAGGTGACTGGAGTCTCATGTGCAGAATACCATAGAAAAGAGGGCTACACAAGAGAGCTCCAGAGATCTGTAAAAATGGTCATCCTAGAGCTCCTAGCTGAGGCACGATTCATGTAATCATGAGGAAACTAACCCAGACCAGTGAAAGAACAATTGATAAGGATTATACTACCACTTAATCTGAAATAAAACTAGAGTCAGGAATAATTCTTGTTGTCACAAGCCAAAATGGAAAACAGCTCATGATTCAGAGAGCTTCACGTAGAGTTGTCAGAAGGGTTTTGGCTAGGTAGTGGGGCAAGATTAGTCATAAACTCAGGGCTGTGCTGGTTTCATCTAACAGATTTTTAAAAGCAAGCCTCTAGGGAATCAAATGTTTTAAAAATAAATGTTCTTCTGAACAAGATCAAGAATATTTATAGGCATATGAAAATATCCAATACATAAGAAAGCAAAATTCACAACAGTTGGTATTCAATAAAAAATTATCTATATGCAAAGAAGAAGACAATCCATAAGAAGGTGAAAATTTAATCAATAGAAAGAGACTCAGAAATGGCACAAATGATAGAATTAATAAACAAGAGCATGCCAGCAGTTATTATAAATATATAACCATAACTTGAACTATATATGGCTCAAGAAGGTAGAGGAATGCTGAGATTTTGAATGGAGGACGTAGAAAATCCAAACCATAATCTAAATCAAACTTTAGACAAATAGAAAAATAAACATTGTCTGAAATAACACATGCAATAGCTGAGATTAAGGGCAGATCAGTTACTGCAGAAGAAAGTATTAGTGAACTTGAAGTCATAGCAATAGAAACTATCTAAAATAAAATACAAACCAAGAAGAGAGAGAGAGAGAGAGATTAGAAAATAAAACATAAATAGAGCATCAGAAAGCCATGGGATAATTTCAAACAGCCTGATAACACATACATATAATGGGAATCCCTCAGTGAAAAGGATCAGGAAAAATACTTGAAGAAGTAATACAAAAATATCTCTCAGTTTAATGAAAACTATAAACCCACAGATCTAAGAAGCTCAATTAATCCTAAACACAAAATATATTTTGGAATTTTTCCTTTGGACAGTTTTTTAAAAACTTAGAATAAACAAATAACAATATTACTTAAATTTTTCCATTATAAAGGCTTTTATTCATTTTTAAGTTTATTATACAACTAAATTATTTTTTCCCAAGAGAACCTACATGGATATGCATTTTCAAGTTATCATATATAAAAATGATATTTTTTCAAGCACACATAAAAGAGCATTTGGATATAAAGCAGTTGGGATAACTAATTCTTCACCCATTTATGTCAGTCTTTACTCATATATTTTGTCATTTGGTGATTCCATAAATTAAAATGTTAAAATTAGGGGTCCTATATACTGAGGTAATATCTATCCCCTAAAGAATAGACTGCATTTCTTTTTATGAGGACCTGCCTAATAAAAGAAAAAATTTTCTCATCCTTGCCAATATAATTACTTTTGGTGAAAAATCAATTTTTTTGCAACCTTGATCTTTCCTCTTCAAACAGAAATATCAAAAAATACACACAATTGCCTATTTGAATCCAACAAGCAATATTTTTTACCTTAGGATTCGTTTTACAAGAAAGCAACATAACATGCCATTCAAATTGATGTGAGATGTCAAAGTTTTTGCTTTCTTATTATCATCAGTTCTATTTTTGTCATTTCTAAGGCTTTAAAAAATAAAAATAAACTTTAGCATGAACTTCTCTATTCTTTAAAAGAATTCTATGTATAAGACTATAAATATAGATATTATTTATCATTTCAAAAGTTTTTTTGTTACTTTGGGTCTAAAAATCTCAATTCACTTTCTGGTACTGTGACAATTGCCCCAGTTAACTCTAGTGTTCACATCATCTTTTTTTTTTTTTTTTTTTTTTTTCTCCTACTTAAAAGTGGGGAGAGAGTTAAGCTCAGTCAATTTCAGTAGTTGTGTGTCATCAGCTGTCAGATAAGTCACTCTAGAATACAACAGTTAAAAAAAACTTTGAATTTTCCTAGTTTTTATATTTACAGAATCAACAGAGGCATGCCACATATTTATAACCTAACTTAGGAGCTAGTCTTAAACTTCCTATTTGAAAGGAGCAAATGAGCACATTCTTTCTCATATCTTTAAAAATTGTCCCAAATATAATTCTTTGGAACCAATTCAAGTATCCAGTCATAATAAAAATTATCTTGTAATTTTGGAAGTAGACTTTCATTGGACAATTGTATCCAAAGATTCAAGGGACCATGAAGTGATAAGAAACTAATTTTGGATCAGTTTTCTCACTGAAAGAGGAAAAAAAAAGACCTCTAAGTTTTATGTATTAATGGATCCTGAGATTAATTTGGGGTTATCTATAAAGAAAAACAGTGTCCAATTAAGAATGTATATACTGGAGAAAGGTCACACACAGTGTGAAGTAGTGTTGATCCTTCTCCTGATGACAAAGTAAGAACAAATTAGTGACAGTTATAGAGGAATTTGTAGCTGATTAGAAACAACTTATTTTAAAAACTCTCCAGAAGTTTCAGATAGCGGTTTGGTGGATATTTAGTTTCCATAGAGGGAACTGAATAACAGGTAGGAAGTTGGAGGACAATGAACTATAATTCTGTTTTGAGGGGCACCTGGTTGGTTTTGGCTCGGGTCCTGATCTCAGGGGTGGGTCATGGGATCAAGCCCCATGTTGGGGCTCCACACTGAGCAGGAAGTCTGCCTGGTGAATCTACCTTTCTTCCCCTCCCCCCACTTGCATATGCGTGCATGCACTCTTTCTCAAATAAATAAATACATCTTCAAAAAAATTTCTATTTGAGTCTAAATATGTCACTCTAACAAAGTTGTTTCCACTACTTTCTATTTAATAAAATGAAATTTGCCAATAATTCCCTTAATCTAATTCTAAAAGAATTTGAAAAGAGGATTTATTTTTTAGCTTAGTACTGGGAAAATGTTTTGAAATAACATAAAATAAAACCCCCAAATTATTCCTTAATGACACATCCTAGGGATGATTTTGTTCATATATTTTTAAAATAGAATGTATGCTGCAGCTTCTATTTTTAAATATTTACTCCAGAGTGACATTATTATAGGAATTAAAATAGAAGATATATCATATATGAGCCAGTGTAATGAAACAGATATATTGTACATCAAAGCAATGAAATTGATTCATAGGTATTCATAAATCCTAAATCATTGAAAATGTTTCATATAGAAGTTTGAATATTAAAAAGAAATCATGCACACACAGTTTTAAAAAGTTCAGTCATTAGAATAGTATTCATAAACCATTTTCTAAACCAGTGCTTAGATTTCTTCTCCTGATCTCTTTTTTCGGACCAACTGCAATTTTGTTTCTTTTTTGTTATTCTGAATTTCCCAACTGATAACACCTAAAGCTGCCATTCACAGCAATATGAATAGTTATTTTAGTTATTTTAGCCAGAAATTTTAGATAAAGTCCTATAATTGATCTCATTCAAAGGCATCTGCTTTAGTAGAAGAAGGAAGAAGGGCACAGAAATAATTGCTATTATTATTGTGGCTATGCCTGTATTTGCTTCATAACTGAAATGCTGAGCCACCTATGCACACTTCCAGCTAGACTCAGGGTAGTCCTCAGGGTCTGACATATCTGTTACCTGAAGACAAGGCCAATTATACAGTTATTCCAATTTGAAAATAAAACAGAAGTATATTTAATCTTTATCAGATATTTTCATAGTCTGGAGTGGTTTCTAGCAGGCTTTTTAAAGCAGAGTAGTCCAAAACCTTCCTTTCAGAACTGTGGTACTTAAATAAAATGAGCCAAGTGAATTTTTTTCTTCTTCTTAATCAGTTTTCTTGGACAATGATTTCACAGTCATCTAGTACGTCATTTCTCTTAGAAGAGAAGATGGGGTGCAGGGAAATAAATAAATTCAACCCATCATGAAACAAAGTAAATAAATGTAGCGTTTTTTGGTTTTGTTTTTGAGGTTTTTTGTTTTTTTTTTTTTCGACAAAAGTGTCAAGCGTTGAGAATGCCATGACTTGGATTTTTGATGACTGTTTACTCCTCCAGGAGTAATGGGGACATAAAGGAAATACATTTATCTTTATTTTAATTTTGTTGGATCAGACATTTGATGGTATTATCCTTTACCTTTTCCTTGATTCCTATTCCAGGTCTTTCTTCCTATGGTGCTTGGGAAAATCTAACTGAAGATTAACCTCTTAAATAGTCAGGGACAAATAACTGTAATCTGCATTAATCTTCAGCATGGATCTATAAATAACTACTAAACTGCTAAACGTGACACAGCCATTCATCAGAACCGGGGACCAAATCTTTTTATGACTGGAAGTGACTATTACCTAATCCATTATTAAGCTAATTAACTAGAATATTGTATGGAAACAGTTTTATGTTGTCATCTATCACACTCTACAAAGAGCACTCTTCCAGAATGTCTCTAGGTAAATATTTTCATTAATTTTGGAAATTTATTATCTCATCCCACTTCCTCTGCCCAACTGCCCTGTAACATCTAAATGGGATTAGTGTTTTCCAAGAAGAAATGTTATCTCCTGCCTTCCTTAGTGCCTGTCCCTTTCCAGTTAGTCCTTTAACTTTCACCTCTGTGTCCCAGGAAGATAGCTATACTCATGAAATGCAGCAACACATACACACACACACACACACACACTACCATATATTATACATATTAGTGCATTTTCATTTTGTTCATAACATCATAAGTGCATATTAGAATATGTTTTGTATAATATTTAGGTAGCTAAAGAAACATGCATGTCAAATTAACATCACTGATAGGTCAATAATGCTATGTAATAGCCTATTATGTTTCTAAAGGAAACATTAGACTTAAGCTAAACAAAGTACTGTTTTTCCTACGTCTCAAAATATGCAAGGGCAGGAAATCCATGGATGGTGAAGCTATTCAATATTTCAAGTTCTACCTTTATTTTTGTTCTGCAGTCCTTAATACATTGGTCTTTGTCTTTATGTTTGTCCGTTGACACTAAGGAAATAGGTAGTATATGAAAAAATAACATTTACACACAAATCTGTCTGGTTCCAAATTATATAACCTCACCTCCAACCACCCCACCCCACCCACAAACACACATACCCCGTCCATGAAAATATAGAGTCACAGTCTCATGTAGATCACTAAATAAATATAGAGATCTATTGACATTTAAATTCCTCAAGCTGAAAGGTGAAAGTGAATACAGGCACACACTCCTTAGTGAATAAATGTAGCACAAAGATAAAGAGAGATGATAAAAAGACAAAAAAAAAGTTGATGAACTTCTCACGAGAAGTGAGTTTTTCCTGAATCTTTTTTCATGAAGTCTCAATTGGGAATTATTAGAAGCATGGAACACCTGTAAAGTACTAGGTTAACTGAGATACACTGCAAAATTCAAACTAAGATATTCCTTATTTACTCTTCTTTTCTAAGGTAGTCATCATATGGACTAAACTATCCACAAGAGGATGCCTCCAACTCACTGCTCATTGTTTTTACTTCGTGACAGCTACACAGGTTTTATTTTATAGTCAGATTTTTTTTTATTCTTTTGCTTTGTCTTTATGAAAACTATATCCATTAAAGATTATAGAATGGGACAATAACCATGCTACAAAGATAATGAAAAACATTATCTTCACATTTATCTTTCCCCAGCCTCCATCCCTCTGCTATTCACTGAACAAGATACTCTTACGGAAGACAACCAGAGTACTTAGTCTGGGCTTTATGTTAAAACTGATGGATGAAAATAGGGATGATTTATGCAGTTCCGTGTCTGTAACATTATCTTTCTGTGATCTTAAAAATACAAAATTTAACCACTATATTTCAAAGATAAACATTTCTTATGGTAAGACTACTTAACATACTCATCTTACTTATCTTTCAAAGTATTCTAAGCGTCTCTTGCAGGTGTAATACTTCCTTCTACTTTGGAAAATATTAAAAGTTCCATTTAGGGTTGCCTGGGTGGCTCAATGGGATAAGCCACTGCCTCTGGCTTAGGTCATGATCTCAGGGTCCTGGGGTTGAGCCCCTCATCGGGCTCTCTGCTCGGGTGGGAGCCTGCTTCCCCCTGACTCCCGCCACCTGCCTCTCTACTTACTTGTGATCTCTCTCTCTCTGTCAAATAAATAAATAAAATCTTTAAAAATAAATAAATAAATAAATAAATAAATAAATAAATAAAAGTTTCATTTAGTTTTAAGTGTGTGTGTGTGTATCTGTGTGTGTACAAACTGTGATGATCAAGGAAAGTCATATTGATAATGGTGATGATGATAACAACATTAAAGCTAGGTTTCATTGAGTTAGTTCCTATATCACACAGTAAGCAAGTGCTGCAGATTAACTTCATATGAGATGGCATGCACTTTGCAGAAGATGGTTAGAATCTGGGGTAACGTGGCAGGGGTCATGGTAATATAAACAAAAAGATAGTTGGAGTTAAATTTACAAATTCATTTCATGAAGATCATATATTGATAAGATTTCTATGTATTTATCATCTTGGCACCATTTGATTAGTTCTTTTGAGTTAGGTCTATATCTAGCATTAATAAATAAAACAAATTTTCTGAGAAGGAAAGCACTGTTACCTTATTATTATTCCCATTGTTAGAGCTATTAGAATATTTTATATAATTTCTCTTTCATGAAAATATTTATATAGAATAAATTACAAAAAATATAATTGGTATAGTATATGCATTAAAATTTAATGATATATTTATAATTTATCATTTATCTTTTCAAATGTTATATCATTTCGTACTCCTCCTTGAATATGTATAAGAATTAATTTTGGGGGCACCTGGGTTGCTCAATCGTGGAGAGTCAGACTCTTGATTTTGCTCAGGTCATGATATTGAGGTCTTGGGATAAAGCCCTGCATCAGGCTCCACTCTCCGCAGGGAGTCTGCTTGGTTCTCTCTCATCCTCTTCCTCTGAACCTCCCCCCAAAAATAAATAAATATTTTTAAAAAGACTTTATTTATTTATTTGACAGAGAGAGATTACAAGTAGACAGAGAGGCAGGCAGAGAGAGAGAATGGAAAGCAGACTCCCTGCTGAGCAGAGAGCCCAACACAGGTCTTGATCCAAGGACACTGAGATCATAACCTAAGCCGAAGGCAGAGGCTTAACCCACTGAACCACCCAGGCCCCCCTAAATAAATAAATCTTGAAAAAAGGAAGAATTGACTTTTGACTACCACTGATTTTTTTTAATTTGCAAAACTATTATATTAGAAACAATTGTACTATTGTTTTTATTTGTACTTCATATATTATTAGGATTAGTTTTTATTATACTTATGATTTTTCTCTTCCTGTCTTTAATTCTTCTAATAATTCAATAATTCTTCTAATAATATATAAGTCATTTTAATTATTTTAGAACAGGATGAATATGTGTAAGGCCTTTTCCTACATTTTATAGAAGAATTGTAAAGAGATGAACAATAAAAAAACTATATTAGCGTATTTGTGATAAATATAAATTATTACTCTTGAAGAAAGCAAATACACAGGTAGCTCAACATTATGTATATTTTTAAATCTAACACAGCTTGCCTTATTTAAAAATAAAGCTAGGCAGCAAAATAAAAGTTCAAGTTTTAAGCTAAAAACTGAGAAGATCCTACCAATAGAAGAAAGAAAATTTATTTCATGGTGCTTGCCTTAGAAAATATGCTAGTCCAATGAAGACTGAAACATCCCTAAGAAAAAAATCACCACTTTACTTTTAGTATCTACTCTCTCTTTGTCAATATAAATATACATCTAATTTCAATATATATATCCTCAACTTAAATAAAACATATCCCTAATAAAAGAGCCATCTTGGGACCAAGTCATTATTAGAATTTAGAAATGTTTTTTAAAAACATTCCAAGAAAATAAGACATTCAATTAAAAAATTATGATAAAACGATTTTTACATACATATGCAAAGGTCTTTTTCAGAAATAACCAGCATTTTAATTTTAGAAAGTAGGCTTGTATATAATGTCAATGACATTTATATATTAACTACATCATTATAAATCCAGCAATTTGGTTGTATCTTAACTGATAACCCAGAAAACGTCAACACATTGACTTGTTTCATAGAGCTTAGTACAAACAAATCAAAGAGCTGAAGTCAATCTTTATGTAATTTGTGGTAGGAAATGTCTTAAAGGGATGGTTAGAAATTCAGTTGATCTACTTCCAATGGTCGGCATCACCAAAGCTCATGCAAAAAAATAGTCACTTCCCTATTTTAACACTCTCCTGATGACATTAACCAACATGTTGCTCAACTTTGACTAAAGACAGCCTTACAAAATAATTCTTTTACAACTTGATGCCATGAAAATATCTTTTCTTGGTAGAAATCAATATGCCTTTGTTCTGATTATTAATTGAAATGATTTATATTAGCTTACTGAATGTTCCTGTCTATAATTTTCAGAAATTAATTTTTATAAAATTTTTAAAGATTTTAATTATTTATTTGAGAGAGAGAGAGAGAGCATGAGCAGGGGAAGGAGCAGAGGGAGAGGGAGAAGCAGACTCCTGGCTGAGCAGAGAGCCAGACAAGGGGCTCCATCCCAGGACCTTGGGATCATGACCTGAACCGAAGGTAGACTCTTACCTGACTGAGCCACCCAGGTGCCCCAGAAATGAATTTAATATTCAGTTACTTTACCCTTCAGGGATGTTCTCTCTCTTCCTTTTTATGATCTTTATTTTCTGCTGGTAATTCTTCAAATACATAAATGTGCACATATGTATATATGTACACATGTGTGGATCTATTTAATTTACACTTCAAATCCTTCCTACAAAAATATGTCATATACAATAAAGTATTTATATTTTTTAAATGTACATATATTTATCATAAAAATTAACAAAGTAAAATCACCTCTTAAATCTTCAACTTGAGCCTGATGTTTGGAAAATATTAAGATATGAACAAAAAAGGGGGTTATTGTATGGGATATTTTTAATCCCCCCCAATCCTAATGTCTTTGCATTGAATAAAGGTGTGAATTCTAAAACTCTAAATAAATGCATGTTAGTTCAAAACTTTCCCTTCCATGTACCATGTACTAGAGAAATGCAGAAGTTTAGGAAGATCTTACAAAAGAGAACAGGAAAATTTTACATACGGTAAAGGGTGGAGGTGAGTGAAAAGAACAGGGAGAGAGAGCACAGATAAATGATATAAATGTGTTCAGGGAACTATCAACAGATTCAGTGCCATACACATACCTCATAAAATCCTAATCCCTGCAATGTGGCTTTTATTAAATACGGGTTTACATATGCACCTACCAAGAGTGAGGGATAATGTTTGAATAAACTATCATAGATAGTTGGCAAACTTCAGTAATAAAACGATAGCAAAGAGTCATTGTTTAAACAAATATTGTAAAAGGCCCCCATGAAATGCTCTGGCAGCACAAAGGAATGAGGGTTAGGTTCCTGAGATATGTGACAACATTCACCTAGAGCTGATGATACTGAGATAACAAACATTTATCTAAATTCCAAGCATGTCCTTCCAAAAGGATATCAACAAAATAGAGAAAGACTGCTTGGAAAAAAAAAATAGGTTTGGATCTCAAAATGTTCATTGTAAGTAAAACTAAATTTAAAATAAGGAGGCAAGTCATGAGTGATGGGCGCCAGCCATATGAAAGTGGCTGCGGAGAAGCTTCTAGAGGCTGCGGAGAGGCACACGTCCCAGTCTGCTGACCTCTCTGAGACTGTGAACTGGAAAATGATGCCCTGCGCCAGGAGAAGCTGGAGTTACTTGAGTACCGGAGACAGGTGCATCCCTCACCTGTGAAGTGGGTGCACTCAGAGGAACTGAGTCCTTTGAACACCAGATGAGTGAAACGGGAGTGAATGCCCTTGAAGCTGGCTATCGAGACACTACTGGCCGCCTGCAGGATGATACTCAGAACATGAACGAAGGTCGCCTTTGGGAATACCAAGATCTGCAGAATGTCTAGATGGCTCCTGACAATGAGACTGCCACCTACAGGAAGCTGCCGGAAGGCAGGAGAGAGGGATGGCTCTGCCCCTTCCAAACGCTTCTTCCCTGAACCTGAGGGAAACCAATCTGGATTCACTCCGTCTGATTGACCCTCAATCAGAAAGGATACTTCTGATTAAGATGGCTGAAACTGGAGATGGGCAGGTTATCAGTGAAACTTCTCGGCATCACCATGACCTTCAGTGAAAATTACACACACTTGGTGCAGCAATAGATTACTGGCAAGAATAAAAATGAAATCTGTATCTCAAAGAAACAGCTTTCAAATGCCTTTCTGCAGTTTTTCAGGAGCACAAGATAGATCGGAATAGGAATAATCTCTAGGTCTTAAGAACTAACACTCCTGAAAGATTTAGGAAAAAAAGTTTTCAGCATAATCTAGTTTGTGAAGAAAACCTATGCTAGAATACTTTTTGAAAAGTATTTTTGAATACCATCACAACTACTTTTGCCAACAAGTATCTGACCAACTTGTTTCTGCTTCAGTAAATTTTTGGAAAACTCAAAAATAAAATAAAAGAAAAGAAAAAATAAGTAGACAAGCAATAATCTCTCTCTCTCTCTCTCTCTCTCACACACACACACACACACACACACACACGTCCAACAAAAAGAATTTAACTGAGAGAGCTAGCTGTTTGACATAGATGAAAAACAGAAATCACTTTTGGAATTTGTGACTAATTCCTCAGGGTATAATGAAAAATGTATGGACATTTCCACATCCAAAAACAGATGAAAAAGCTGCAAGAAAGTCTGCAAGATAATCTATGGGAAAATCCTAATCAACTAACAGTTGACCAGCAGGAGAAATAGACATCAGATGTGAAGGAGACATGGCACTGTGCTGACCTGGTCATCTACAAAGAACACTGGAATTCTTAAATAAGAATTGGTAAACACACACTTTCAAATGTGGTACAAAGAAACTAGCAATTAGAATTCCTAGCATATTTGCTCAAAAATTAAGGTGAAATTACTACATTGACTGAGATTTTTTCCAGAAAGACTTGATTAAGTGTGTCCTGTTTCTGGTTTGAAGTTCTTTGGAAAAATTAAAAATCTGGAGCAAAATTTTTAATAAAAGTCAAAAAACCATTTACATTACACATTACAGTTAATTTTAATTTTATTATTTGAATTTTTCTGTATAATCCAAGCTTTCTAGAATGAAAGAAAATTACTTTAATTTTTTATATTTACTGGTTATATTATGCATAAAGACAAGTTTATTACTGAATATACACAAGACTATAAACACAAATTTGAAATTTTTTATATTTATGAGCAAATTTTATTTTATGTATATTTTTATAATATACCACTTTAATGCTCAGTAAAATATGTCAAATGCATGTTTTTGTATTCTTTTATTTAGCTTCTTAAACTGTGGAGTCTCATTTCAGTACATATCATTTTTAATGCTGCCTAATATACCATATTATTTTAAATTATTCCTTTTTGTTTGTTTAAGTTTTTTTCTAAGTTGTCCATAAGCATTAATGTGATACACCTGCATTTCTGTATGTGTGAGTAAGTCTTCTTATACTCCCCTCTTTAAAAAATATTCTAGTAGTCTGACATCAAAATTAAAAGGCCATAACTGGGTGCATGGGTGGCTCAGTCAGTTAACTGTCTGCCTTTGCTCAGGTCATCATCCCAGGGTCCTGGGATGCCAGGGAGCCACACATCAGGCTCCCTGCTCAGTGGGGAGCCTGCTTCTTTCTCTCCCTCCATCCCTTCCCTGGCTCAAGGGCATGTGCACATGCACTCTCTCTCTCTCTCAAATAAACAAAATCTATTTTTTAAAAAGGCCATAATTTACTTCACTGATTAGTAGAAGAAACTCTCCTATACTTGACGTTAAATATGCATACCAGGGAAAAAAATAACATAGAACAAAAACAGATAATGTTCTGAGTATTATCAGAAACCAGGGAGAATATTGTAAAGAGGAAATAGGATCTTGGTTAGAACTAATAAAACTGAGCTCTATTAACTAATAAAAGTTTTGAGGGGAATCTAATTTAAGGCATTCCAACAGTCACAATTTCTTAGAGGCAAGAAATATAAATGGCTCAATGAAAGAACAGGATTTAACATATAGGAAAACTTTCAGGTGTGAAAAATGTTTCATCTCAGTCAAGTGTTATTTTTAAAGCATTTTGGTTAAATTGACTGAGTACTGAAGTATAAATAATATAATTCTTTGTGTAATGGTAGAGTAGTAGCAATTACGCATCAGCTTGGAATTAGACATCACTAGACCTGAATCCTTTCACTCAGTGGGATTAAGAAAAACACAGTGAATAAAGCTAAAAGATTTTTTAAAAAGCTCTATTTTAATCTATAGACTTTTGAAAATAAGAGAAAATGGCATTTGTATTGTGAATTGTATTCATGTTAAAAAAACTGTCAGTAAATAACCTAGTTTCATACATTTATGACAAGAACTTTAAGTATTATAATTATTATGTCAGTGTGCTAAATGTTAAATCTTTGAGATGTTAATTGAAATCTTAGTAATTGAAAAGAAAAAAACTTAAAATCATAAGGAGAAATACCTGTCAAATCAAGCACCAGGCCAAAGACCAGTGTGTGTGTGTGTGTGTGTGTGTGTGTGTGTGTGTGTGTGTTTGGGTGCTTGAAAATAAAAAAAAGTCAAAGTAGTAGGAGATTCCACTATCATACTCACTGAACTTTCCATATTAAAATAACTCTGGATTTTAAATTTCAAAGTCAGATTTTGTAGCACAACATTTTAAGGAAAGTGATTCTAAATTTTACCGATAGGATAGTAACAATTTTAGTTGAGTGAGAGTTGGAATGTTTTTATCTTTGAGGGCCCCTCAGATTTTATTTTTTTAAAGATTTTATTTATTTATTTGACAGACAGAGATCACAAGTAGGCAGAGAGGCAGACAGAGAGAGAGAGGGAAGCAAACTCCCTGCCGAGCAGAGAGCCCGATGCGGGACTTGACCCAGGACACTGAGATCATGACCTGAGCCGAAGGCAGAGGCTTAACCCACTGAGCCACCCAGGCTCCCCAACCCCTCAGATTTTTAAAGACAATTTATGGACCACATTTAGCAAATATTTTCTATCTACCTACCTACCTACCTACCTATCCATGCCTTTGTTCATCTACTACTGAAGTCATCTGCTATCATATAAAATATAATTTTAGGGAGAGATGAGGTATAAAGAAATTAAAATACTTGTTGAATTACTCTGCAGAAGGAGCATTGTCTGTGAGATGAAGAATGGGAGGGGATGCCCTTGCTTGTATTTGTAGCTGCCCTTAATCTGTATGAGGTCACTAATCATTACAGTTCTTTCAGATTCTATAGTTATTTGAGATAATTCAGGAAATGACATCATTACAATTGCCTCCTTCAAATCAAGGGTGAGTTTGATTTAACAAATCAAACTTTTTGGACACTTTCCCTGAAGCAAAGATTATGATTCATGGTGGCTTCATATAAAAGTCTTAAAAGCTAAGAGATGGATTAGTTCAGTTTAGCAAAGGCAGGAAGATTCTGCACTCTTTTTTTTTTTTTTTTTTCTAGTCCCTGCTCCATGACTTACAACTTACTCCATAAGCTTTGTAAACTAGTTTATAGAGATTCAAATGCTCAAAACTGAATGATTTCGAGATCATAATTTTGGAACAACAAAAAAGGGTGAAATTCTTCTTTTTTGGTTCTACAAATTAATGAAGAATGAATTTATATTGAATGATATTTGAGACAAGGTTTGAGATCCTTTTCAGGAGCCTAATATTTTGCTGCCTATCATTTTAATTTCAAAAACAGCTTTTCAATGCTGTGTTACTAAGATGGTGGGTTGATTTAATTTTAGAACTGTGTTGTCATTCTCCCTTGATGCTGAAACAATGAATATGAAGCAGTTAATGGACTAATGTGCAAACTATGCTACTTTCTGTTCAATAAATATATCAGTGGTATTGTGCATAGCAGATCTCAGGAAAAGGACTATCGTTTCACCTTTAGTTACTTAAAATCTATATAAAAGATTCAAACTGAATTGAAATGAAAAGAAAAAAATAGATAAACTTGAAACTAGAAGTCACAATAGTTGATAGGGTAGAATCTTTCTATAGAAGAGGGCATTTTAGTTGGGCCATGCCTGGTTGAACCAGTCTCATGCCATTACATTGTGTGGTCTCTGGAAGAGGCCAACAGATAGGACTTAAATTACAGTGTGCAGCCTGTAATAACTATGCTTTATTTTGTTTTCCTAATGAAATGTACCAATTAAAACCTCTATCGCTTGGCAGAAAACAATGAAACTGGCCAGCTAAACTCTGGAAGCACTTCCAGAACCCAAGGTCATTAATTTGAGGGCCAGAATTATATATCCAACAGGATTTTTTTTTAAATGTAAACTACATTGTCTCATACTTGTCATAAACAACAACAAAAAATCAGTTCACCCCTTTTCTCTCCTTTTGCTCCACCTAACATGGAGCATTTTGATAAGTTTTCACACAGAGTAAATTTCAAAATCTTTACCTTATTTAAACAAAACACACCTATAAATAATAGCCACAATTTTAGCTAATGTTTTCTCATGCCCTGCTTCTAAAGGCCAAGATTTGAGATGGTTTATTAATATCTAAAGTTTTAAAGCAGGCATACACTTAGAAACAAGTCAACTGAAAATTATGCACTCAGAGAAACTAGGTAAAACCTCATTTGAACTATCAAGGTAATAAGTTATTTCCTTTGGGTAATTCACTTATAAATCCTAGTTACTAAGATCCTTAATTGCAACCAAATAAATGATCTAAGTGTGCTAATCTGATAGGTTAAGCAATATGACCAAACCTGCATTATAATGTATTATTAAGCATGAACTATCAAAATTAGAAAGTAATCAGCTTTTAGAATTAATCTAAATTCAGAGCTTGATTTATATCAAGGTATTTGGAACTTATTAAGTGAACTGATTTAATCACAAATCATTATTCAACTTTTCTTATATATTGAACTCATTATTGTTTCAAGAGAATGGCAACAGTGCTCACATACTTGGATTATAGGAGGCTTTAATTTTTGTCTTTATACTTTTCTTTAATTTAAAATGAGTATATATAATGTGGTATGCTGGAAATGAAATGTTTCTTCAAAAAGAAGGAACTTATTTCCTAAGGTTATATATTTGAGAAGGTTTACTAATATAAGGTATGGTTCAGTAGGACATATAGTATAGACCAGAATTATATTTCTTAAAGAGTTTATATATAAGAATAAATAGAATTACATGATAAATATATTTACTGAAAAGTTTAACATTAGAATTAATGTATATAATGGAATATTACTCAGCCATAAAAAATGAAATCTTACCATTTGCAACAATGTGGATAGAACTAGACAGTATTATGCTAAGCGAAATAAGTCAGTCAGAGAAAGCAAATACATGATTTCAATCATAATTGGAATTTAAGAAACAAAACAGATGAACTTTGAGGAAGTGAGGGAAAAATAAAGTAAGACACCGTCAGAGAGGGAAACAATCCATAAGAGTCTCTTAACTATAGGAAACAAACTAAGGGTTGCTGGAGGGGAGTGGATGGGGGAATGGGGTAATTGGGTGATGGGCATTGGGGAGGGCATTTGATGTAATGAGTACTAGGTGTTATATGCAACTGATGAAGCACTAAACTCTACCTCTGAAACTAATAATATACCATATGTTAATTAATTGATTTTAAGTAAGATTTTAATAAATAGAAGGTAATACATATGCAAGCACATGGCAGATTCACCCTATAACTTGATGTTGGCTGAAAGCTGGTTGGGAAGAGACTTCTTAGAGACAATCAGATGATCTGCCTTGAAAGAAAGAGGAAGTATGAAGTGGATGGTTAGTGATGCAGGTAGGCTGGGTCTGAGAACTCGGGGGTGTCCTGCAATACCAGCCAAAATATTCCTTGACTTCATGCAGGATAGATATCATATGCAAGCCAGAGAAAGTGAAAACAGAGTTTTGTTAAACAGCTTAAGTGACAGAGTAGAGCAGATGGAGTGTCTGGGAGACTCAGGAAGGAAAGGAGAGTGAGTCTCTCCATCGCTTGGGGTTGGGGTTTGTATTAGAAGAAGGTCTGGGGTACATGTTCCTTCAGGAATCCAGGGTAGGGTCTGATCAAAGGTGAGTGACAGGTAAAGAACAGGTATTCTTTAAGTACTGATGATCAGCTGAGATTTGTTTGCAGCTGATGACCTGGAATGTGTTTGGGATCTGGCTCTCTTTAGGTGTTATCATGTGTGTGGGGGCCTAGGACAAAACTCAAAGAATGATTAACTTTCTTGCTTCCCACTTGGAGTGGGAGCTTAGCTTCTGTGGCTTATTCACATGCAAAATATAGAAGATGAGTCAGTGGGACCTAGAAGAAAACACGCAGAGACGGAACTTTTCTAAAATGGAGTCCCCTCAGCTTTCCCACCTCAGAAGTATAGGAAGAATCTGTGTCAGGTTATTATTATGTGGATGAAAGAAACAAGGTAGGAAGTTGCAGTTTGATTGTGTGTGTGTATGTGTGTATGTGTGTGTGATTCACAGGGAAAGAGACAGAGAAGGTAGAGAAAAAGAACATAGTAAATATAAGTGAAGTAATTCCTAAGTGCAAAATTAGGAGGAACCAGAAGATATTTTTTAAAATAACATGTTGTCTACTTCTTGAAGTCAGAAATCTGGAATAGTTTGACTCTGTAAATTTGTTTGAAAAGTATCATAATTATATGGACAGGACTAAAACTAGAAATACAACTGAAACAGAATTTCTTGTCAAAAGTATGATCATAACACTCATGGGACTCAATTAAAACATATCATATTCTCCCAATGCATTATATAAACACCAAAAGACATAGCATCTTATAAAAGTAGGAATAGTGCTTAGAGGTCACCTGAGAATACAAAAAAATCTGACTGTTTTTTTCAAATATATATATATATGGCACGTATATATGTCACACTTGCCAGACTCAAAAATGATCCATGCAGGGCATCGAGTATCCTAAGACTTGGACTCTGCCCTCAAAAGACTTTCTGCCTAATGGCGTACCTTCCACTTACTTCTCATGTCTGGGCTTGCTTAGAGAGACACACTTAACATTATCAGGGGTATGTTAATATCTTTAAATCATATGATTAGATGCATGGTTCAGTTTTTTTATTTTTAGGAAAATGGAGAAATACCCAACAATTTGACAAAGATGCTTGACAAGAGTTCCTAGAATTAAGTAAGTGGAACATACTGATATTCATGCTACAATCTATATTTTCTTCTATAAGATGATAAATATTTTGTTTCATTTTTAAAGACTTATTTATTTGAGAGAGAGAGAGAGAACATGAGTGGGAGGGGCAGAGAGAGAAAGAATCTCAAGCAGACTCCATGCTGAGTGTGGAGCCCAGTGCAGGGCTCCACGGCAGTGGGGAGTGGAAGCTGGGGACTGGATCTCACAAGCCTGAGATCGCTGCCTGAGCTGAAACTAATAGCTAGATATAATTGACTGCACCACCCAAGTGCTCTTAAGATGATATGTGTTTCGACACAATTTAAAGGCCAGTACACTGGAGGTGATGTGCTTGCTTTGATGACATGAGGGAAAGCAAGGAAGTTCTATGGTTTCCTCCCACTGTACCTTCTTCCATGTCAGACTTTTCCAGAAAAATTATGACCTTTTATTAAAACCTGTTACTTTTCATCCTTATAAGACAAAAACAAAACACACAGTGGACTAGTTATTAGGTACTCAAAGTTATTATGTGAAATTAATTTGCTTCCATTTTTTTTCTTGAAATAATATAAAACAAAACAATATTTCCAGCACTTCAGTTGGCAGAGATGAAAGATGAGTAGCAGAGGGAAACTGTTCATTCCTTGGAACATTTTACACTTTTTGTCCAGGAAAGTAGCACTCACTCCCCCCCCAAAAAAAAACCATCACTGGCATATTAATATCTTCTAAATATAGGAGGAATAAAATTCTACAGTTTGACTCTTCAGAATGGTATAGAACTGATCACAAATAAATGAATGCATAGAGAGTCATATGAAGCGGTTGTGGAAATCTTATTTTATGAGTAGAACTAAGGAAAACTAGGGGGCGCCTGGGTGGCTCAGTGGGTTAAAGCCTCAGCCTTCAGCTCAGGTCATGATCCCAGGGTCCTGGGATCGAGCCTCACATCGGGCTCTCGGCTCAACAGGGAGCTTGCGTCCTCCTCTCTCTCTGCCTGCCTCTCTGCCTACTTGTGATCTCTGTCTGTCAAATAAATAAAATCTTAAAAAAAAAAAAAAAAGAGTGCCAGCTCTGCCCCCTCAGAAGGAGGGGGAAAAGTAGCTCAAATTTCTTTGAGAGTATTTCAGAGAAGTTAAACTGGAACCACTTCCAACATCAAACTTATTTGCTTGATACTAAGGTTAGATTATGGGAGAGAAAAAGAGGCGGCTGAGGAATCATCAATATATCAATATATAACATTTCTTAAAATAGAATACAAATAAATGTGTAGTATGACGGCTACAGATCTGAGGGCCCAGAGAACCCCAAGTTGCCTCCTCTTGGGAGGACTATAATCGACCATCTGCTAAACTCACTTGCTTGAAGCAAAAATTACCAAAAGTTGGTAGAGTTTCCCTCCTTGCCTGTGTTGTTCCTCTCCCTAACAAGTCATTTCATACTTAACAAACCAAAGAAACCAACAGCAGAACCACAGCGTGAAGGAACAAAAAGCTTCTGCAGAATAAAACACAAGCCTTCTCAAGCATCCCACTGGTCCTTTATTCACCAAGAACTAAAGAACACTTCACATTACTTCTTTGACTATCTAAACATTTTTCCTTGTGAAGTAAATTATTGGCTGTCTTGGAGTAGCAATTTAATGTTTCGACAGAATGAAGGCATTTTAAAAAGTGCAGTCATTCTATGCTGTATCTATTAAACCCATGCATGTTTACTTTCGTTGACCACAGTTATTTGTGCATACCTCAAATGAGCTTCTATATTGGTTATTATTCGTATCATTAAATTGCTTTTTACTGACTTTACCTGCCACCTCCTGAAGGGAAGAGCCAATTGTCAAGATTAAATAGCTTTCTTATGTCTATGGGATTTGCCACTTCAAAAAAAAGCAAAATGCTTAGCTTTTTCCTGAAGGCTGAATAAAGCAAGTCTCACCAGGGCCCTAATATATGTTCAATATGGGGAAAATTATGGACTTATAAGTGCAGCAGTGCTTCAGCTACTAAAACTGTTCATGAAAAGGTGGGATTGGACAAAACCATAAAATTTATAAGATTTCATATTTAAATGAAGACCTTTTATCTTTGTCATTATATTATACAAGGACTATCATTTTTCTAATTGTATACATTACCTTAAAACAATGTTGCTCTTTTGATCTACTAAATAAAAAACAGCAAATACTGAATAATACACTTTTGAATCAAGGTCTTCAATCTCACGTTCCCCAACATTTGAAAAGAACTCAGTACTAGCAAAGTGGGTATTAGAGATACCGCTTTACATAGAACTTATGTTACAAGAAGTTTTGAACTAGAAAACCCCCTGTTACTGAGGAGCTAAGCCGTTTTCAGAGGCAGAAAGATGAACTTGCCACTCAGTGCTACAGCAGTTTTTCGCAAGTGGTTCTTATCTGAACCTGACTGGTTCAGACTCTAGCCTGCATCATAACTAAATGTGCACAAGGACTGTTGAATGTAAAGAGGGAGGGGAACAGGAGGAAGAAAAGAAGGAGGGGAAAAGAGAGTGGCCTTGTATTAGAGTCAATTAAATCATAACTTCTTTTGCAAAATGAACCATGGATAGCACCATATTCATTTTCAAATTGGCCCAGAGGGATGGAGCACCATAAGTTTTCAGTAGTATAAATAATTGAACAGTAACATACCAACAAGTTATACTTTGATTCTTTGGGTTTTGTTTTTCAAGACCATTCTTTCATTTTGTTTTGTTTTGTTTTCTTGATGAATTGACAGGGGAGGATAATTTAAGAAGAATCTATCACAGTCTCCAGATAAATTTATATTTCAGAAACTTCCTGCCCAAATTCACTCATAGGAATGTCTACTCTAATTTTTTGTGCTAATACACATGCAAATTTTTGAAATAAAGACTTTATCCTTTGTCTTGTAAAAATTTACAGTAAAAAAGTAATTATAGTTAGTTTTCTTCACCTAATTTAACCATCATTATTATTCTGGCAGCCAGGAACGACAAAGATTTCTGAAACACTTAAATTATAAGATGCTCAAAAGGCAAATATACCATTGCAACTCTAGGAATGTTATTTCCTCTGTCTTGAATATTATTGCATCATGAGGGTTTATAAATTATATTTTTATAGTAAGTTTTAGCATATATTGAGAAGCATCTGCCTAAGTGCATAATTATGAGCATTTCTTTTTTTCTAGAAAAATAAATATGTGATTATCAAATTTCAGCTTGAGAGTTAGAAAAAGGGGCAGAAAGCTCCACAGAATAACTATGATTTAAATTTGGCTGATTCTGTAAAGTCAATTGAAAAATAATTAAATACCTATAAATGGAGCAAGATATAATGATACTGAGGAACTGCTTTCTTTAAAACAGTGCATATTGTATTAACTTTATTGGAAAATAATGTATATTAGCGGCATCCTATTTTATTTTGTGGAGTTCAAATAGATTTCACGTGCAAAGAAAGACAAAGCAGAAAACTTGAGAATGATCCAACAATCCTTACACTGAAAGGAAAGCCCAGTTACGCTAGATTGAATGATAGTGAAAAATTCCTTTCTTTCCTTTTAAGTTCTTTGGCTGGCTAATAATAAACCTGAAAAGGACAGATTAACAAGAGAAAAACAAATCATGTAAAAATATAAGACTCCTAGTCTGGTAAGTAATTAAGCTTTATATACCAATCTGAGCTTAGGAGAAAGGGGCAGAGGACTTGGGACTCCAAAGGGGAGGTAGACAGTTTACATAAAGATGAGAAGAGCGAAAGTTTGATGAACAAATGGTTCCTATACCATGCAGATTCTGCTTCCCCTCAGGTGTACTGATCACTATGTGCACATAAGGAAACCATTTTAGGTCGAGGAAAGAACCAACCAAATGCATTACAAGGGAAAGTTTCTAGCACTCACAGGAGACCTAGAATAACACCAGTTCCCATAAGCCATAGTGGAAAATCTAATAATTCACATGGCAGTGTGCTAAGAAAGAACTTGCCTTGGCGGTGGACAAAATTAACCCTAGACTGAACATCCTTCTGGTCCTACCTAGTTAAACATAAAAGCAGGACCTAGACAGATCAGTCTGTTTCCAAATAACAGCATTCTAGAACAAGACTCGGAACATTTTAAAAATCTGAAAATATGCAGTACTGAATAACGTCACCTTTACAATGCAATGCCATCCAATTAAAAATTGCCAGATATCTAAAGAGACAGGAAAGCACAATCCATAATGAGAAATTTAGTCAATCCAAACTGAACCATAGTAGCAAATGATTGAATTAGTAGATAGGGTTATTAAATTAGTACGATTTTATTACATGTCTTCAAAAAGATAGAGAAATCATTGAACATACTAATCAGACACAGGAGATATAATAAAACCACAAATCAAACTTCTAAAGATGAATTTTTGTTTCTCATTAACTTCCATGTTCATAGAATTAAAGCAGTAATTTTATATAAGCCTATAAGCCAATAAAATAGAAGGTAGTCAGATGTCAAAGTTGAGCCCTTGAAAGGTGACTAATCCAAAATGAGATATGTGGCATAAAGTACAAATAGATTTTAAAAACTTAGTTTGAAAAAATATTATACAACATTTTGATAATATTTTATATTGATTACATATTGAAATTATAACAATATTGATATTGAGCTAAATATAGTATTAACATTGACTTCACTGTTATCCTTTTACTCTTTTTAATGGCTACTATAAAAATTTAAAATACCTATGTGCTTGCATGTGTGGTTTCACACTATATTTCCAATAGACAGCATTGGTCCCAGAGACACGGAAACTGGGTCTTAGGGAAGCCAACCTGTCCACAATCACTATGGGAGACACTGCAAGGGCTGATACCAAATTCAAGTCACCTGCCCCCACATCCATAATAGGGATCCTCTTAATACTGTTCTTCAATGATGATTTCCAATTCAAGGATGCACATATACTGTGTACTCTGACATACAATTATAAAGAACATGAAAGAGGAGAGTATTTCACAGGGCCTGAGTGCTCTTTTCAGCAGAAATAGTTCCCTATGTAATGATCATTGTATTTTTTAATTTATTTTATTTCTAATTTGTGTCTATACGCATGAGATAATTATGGCCTTATTAAAATCTCTTTTGCTCAAATGTGTTTTAAAATTTTCATAATAGAAAAAAAGGTTAATTAAGGATGTAAAAACTGCTGAGGCATAAACTGTAGCAACCGAAATTTCAATGATAAAGCATTGTTAAGGGATTAGCACAAATTAGTTTTAGTAATGCTAGGCGCGCTAGGCGCCAAGTGGCTAGAGTTATATTTTCTGATTGAGAGAAACCATCCACATGATATTTACAGATTTAAGAATGCTGCTTCAATTATGTTTTGTTCTTAGTTGGAAAAGTAGGAAATCTTCTGTAGAAAGCTCAGATCTCCTACCTAGAAAAATGTACACATACACAATCTTTGAAGTTGCAAACAATTTCAAAGGGCTTATGCCAGCCCATCTTCTGACTTTCAGATTCCTGAAGCACAGGTTAAGAACTTCTCCGTTGTACCTTTGTGCCCCTGCTCCCCAACCCTAAGCAGTAAGTGCCAGTTTAAAGGTGCATTATGTAAGTTTTTTTCTCTTTAATGCTTACAGATGATTGGAATAAATACATAAAATAAGTAACTATCCCAGAGAGAAGAACAGGCTCTGTCCTAATATTACTGGTAAAGAAAAACTGAAAATAAAGTGTTACTGATTTGGAAAGAAAAGAAGGGAACTGGAGATGATATATTAATAGCATGTAAAGTGGACTTTAGTTGACAAAGAAACAATATTACCAGAGATATGAGGGAACTTTCTTAATGATAAAATGGTCAATTCATCAAGAAGAAAAACCTAAGAGTGTTTGCCTCTCAGAAAGGCACTTCAAAGAACATGGTGAAAAAAGTTGACAGAACTAAACCTTTAATCCATAGTTTGCGATTTTATAAGAATATTGAAATTTTGAATATTACTACCACAGAAATTAACTTAATTTACATTTATGAAGCACCTCGCACACCAAATGAAAAAACAAACACAAAACCACACACACACACACACACACACACATTATTTTCAGATACACAAGGAATATTCACCATGATAGATTATATGCTGGATGATAAAATATGCCTCAATACATTTTACATGATTAAAATCATACAGTACATTCTCAGGAAAAATGAATTAAGGCAGAAATTAGTAACAAAAAGATATTGGAAAAATTCCCAAGTGATTGGAAATTCAGTAGAATACTTCCAAATAACCATAGGTCAAAGGAGAAAGCATACAAAAAATTAGTCAATATTTCAACATGAATTAAAAAAAAACAACAAAACCCCCCAAATTTATGAGGAAATGTTAAAACAGTTTTAGAGGAAAATTTATACTTAGATTTAATACTTAAAAAATAAAACAATTTGAAAGCAATTTAAAAGATTCTACCCCAAGAAACTAGAAAATTAAGAGCAAAATAAACCCAGAGTAGATACAGGAAAGAATATAAAGAGAAGAATGGGAATAAAAATAACAAATGAGAAGAGAAATTAACATAGTCAATAGAAGATTCTGGGGAGGAAAAAAGGAACTTGAAAAATCCCAAGTAAGATTCATCAAGAAAATAAAATTACTAAAATTATGAAGGAGAGGATATGGCTATTATATCTATAAATATTATAATTTTAAAAGGAAATATGAACATCTTCATACTCCCCAAATTCAACAATTTAGATATAATTGACACTCTTTAAAGAGCACACTTATTAAAATGAATTTAAAAAATAGACAACCTGTTATCTATATCTATGAGGAATTGAATTATTGTCATCTTCTTTCAAAGAAAACTAGGCACTAATTAGCTCACTGCTATATGCTATCAAACATTTAAGAAAGAAATCACACCAATCTTACAAAACTTTTTTCAGAAAATAGAAAAATACATAATTTTCCAAATTATTTCCTGAGACCAATATAAAGTGGTAAGAAAACATGGAAGGAATATTACAACAAAAGAAAATACAAAGCAATACCATACATGAACATAACACAGAATTCATCAATAGGACATTAGAAATAAAAACTAATGGGGCGCCTGGATGGCTCAGTCAGTTGTGTCCCACTCTTGATTTTGGCTCATGATCTTAGGGTCATGGGACCAGTTCCACAATGGGCATGGAGCTTGCTTGGGATTCTGTCTCTCCCTCTCCCTCTGCCCTTCTCCCCCCGACTCTCTCTGTCTCTGTGTCTTAATTAATCAATTAATTAAAATAGAACCTAGCAATATCTAAATGACAAAATATTATGACCAAATTGAGTTCATCCCAGGAATGCACGATTGTTTCTACAACCACATATGAAACTGATACTCACCATAGTAACAGTACAAGTAAGAAATATGTTGTTATAATAGATGCAGTAAATGTCCAAAGTTAACACTCATGTGTAAAAACTCCCAGCAAAAATGGGAGAAGAAGGGACTTTTTCGTCTGGTAAAAGGACCTTATAGTTATCAAAATACTAAATGGTGAAATATTAATTAATTTCTTCCTGAGATTGAGGAAAAGTAAGGGTGTTCATACTCCTATTCAGTATGTGCTAATGAACCTAGTCAAATGAAATTAGTTAGTGAAATAAGACAAGAAAAAAAAAGCACATAATAATTGAAAAGAAAAACACACAACCATATTTATTTCCAGACAAAATAGTTGTGTACATAAGATATGTTTAAGGACTCAACAACAAAATATGTAGAGATACTATGCAAATGTCACAAAGTTGAGAGATACAAAGTAAATAGTTGTGTATATAAGATATGTTTAAGGACTCAACAACAAAATATGTAGAGATACTATGCAAATGTCACAAAGTTGAGGGATACAAAGTAAATACTCAAGATTTTATCATATTTCTAAAAATTGGCAACAAACAACTGGAAAATGTATTGCCATTTGCAACAGCACCAAAATACATAAATTGCACTGGATTAAATTTAACCCAAAATGTGCAAGTCGGATGCACTAAAAGTTATAAAACATTGCGGAAAGAAATTTTAAAAGATCTGTATAAATGAAAGATATATCAGACTTATTGCTTGGAGGATTTATAATTGTTAGAGGGTCAATTCTCCTCAATCTTTCCTGAAGATGCTTTGTTATATGAATTGAATTCCAGTAGACATTTTATAGATCTAATAAACTGATTTTAAAATATTTGTAGATAAACAAGCATTTTTGAGAAAGAAAAAAATTGAGAATTACATCACCTGATTTTAAGAAGTTCTATAAAAATATTTTAAAGTACATAATCTCAAGTTATAAATATAGATAGTAGGTCAATGAAACAAAATCACAGTACCAGATATAGACCCACACAAGTACAGTGAAATGCTTTTCAACAGACTCCAGTGCAATCCAATGGGGAAAGAACTGCTTTTTAAGCAAATAATGTTGAAATTGCTTACTGGATATCCATTTGGAAAAATAAAACAAACCAAAAATACCCTGACCCCTATTTCTTGCCAAACACATAAAATTAGAGCTGATCACAGACATAAAGATAAGGGCTAAAATGGTGATGTTTCTAGAAGTGAATATGCAAAATATTTTTAAGACTTTGTGGTAGGAAAATTTTTGTTTAGATAAGGAAAAAAAACCATTAATCATTAAAAGATGATTCATTGGATTTCATCAATATGAAAAAATACTTGCTTTGCAAAGAGCATGATAAATAAAGTGAAAAGGCAAACTACAATTTAGAGTTGCTAAATGAAGAAGATTAAAATTCCAAGTGTTGTGCATGATGTGGAACAGTTAGATTGCTCTTACCTTGCTGGTCACACTAAAACATGATGCAAACACTTTGAAAAACAGTTTCAGCCTCTGTTTCATAATGTTAAATTATACCTATTTTATAACCCAGCAATTACAGAGAAAGAGAGAGAGAGAGAGAGATTGATTCCCAAATACCTGAAAAAAGGTTTACAAGAATGTTCTTAGTAACTTTATTTTATAAGGCAAGGTTGAAAACAACTCAAATGCCCCAAGAGTAAATAAAAGGCTAAAACATATTGTGGTTTCTTCATACGATGGAATATCACTCAGCACTAAAAAGGAGCAATCTACTGATTTGAAAATACGCATGAATTTGAGACTTTTTACTAGTAAAAGAAACTGCACAAAGCGCATATACTGCATAATTCTATTTATAAAAATTTAAAAAACAGACAAAATTAAGCTATGGTGGCAGAAATAAGAAAAGTGTTTACATTTGAGTGGGTGTTTCCTGAAGGGGGATACTCAGGGAATTTCTGGAGTGATGCACATAAATATTCTGTATCTTAATTTACATATGTTTGCCCAAACTCAGTTTGGCTGTCCACTTAAAATTTGCATAGTCTCTTACCTATAAATACCTTTAAAAGGCCACATCTGGAGTCAGTGAGAGAGAGAGCCTTAGTATTCTAAATGTTTCTAACTATAATTGGCCCTGTTGTTGTTTATTTAGCTCAGGTCAGAGGACACACAAACGAAAGTGTATGCATTCTTTCTCCACACCACTTAGCCTCCTCCAGAAGTTAAACCTGGTCATTTCAGAGTTCTGTGAATTTTTTGTTTCTTTCCTTTCTCTCTTTCTCATTCTCTCTCCCTTCTTCTCTCTCTGTCTCTGTCTCTGTCTCTCTCTTACTCTCTTTCTCCCCTCCCTCCTTCTCCCTCTCTCTCTCCTTTCTCTTCTCTTTTTTGTACAAGGTTTCAGGTATCCTAGAACCAGTCCTCTTTCTCTGGCTCTCTATACCCCAAAACCAGGCACCTGAGTTTGGAGGCTGCTGCAGGGACATTCCCTGGTAACAGTTTCCTCCCTGTATTTTGATTCTATCCTACTTCTTTGGTCTCTGTTACTTGTAGACTGTATGCTCACTACTCTTAGGGCTGGAGAGAAACATGTCTTTGGTAAGAAAAATCCTTTGTCCTCCAAAAGGCCTTTGCGGCCCCAGCAGATCAGAGTCCTGATCCCAGCAACTCTCTAACAGAGGCAGGAGATGCATAGATCTGAACTGTGTGCCTTTGGCTCCCATAAGTGACTCACACTAGGACCAGCCTCACACAGGCAGAGCCCCTCGGCTCCGGTCCCTCGCGCTCCCGGACTCACCTGGTGCTGAGGCCCAGCGCGGGCAGCTGAGGCAGCCGGGAAGTGCGCGGGGCTGAACTCCTTGCTGTCGCCTGCCGGGGTCCTCCTTCCCTCGCTGCCTGCGCTCTCCCTCCTCCTCTGGGTCCCAGGAACTCACGATGAGCAGCCCTCTTCGTGGCGGACAGGCAGATGCGGACTGACCGACCTACGTCTCTTAAAACCAGGAGCCGGGCGCCTGGAATCCGTTTCGCCAGTGATGTCACCGGCGGCCTAGGAGAGCCCTGCCGGGGATCGCTGGGCGCCGCTGCTCCCAAGGCCAGAGGGTGCGCTGTCTCTGGAGTTAGAGAGTGGAGGGGATGCCCAGCGATGGCCCCGCGCGCTCGGGTCTCCCGCTGCACACCCAAAGAGGCGGATTCTTTAGTCCTGCTTCCCTAGAGGATGGGGAGGGTCGGGCTGGGGCGGTTGTGGGGGGAGGGGGAGAGAACTCCAATCTGCCAGGAGTGGAACCTGAGTGCGCCATAGGAGGTGACACTGAGTTCATTGGGAAGGACTGTCGGAGGCTTAGAGTCACAGGCAGGTGTCCCTCACCTGATTACCCAGTGCTTGGAAGACCAGTGTGTTCCAAAGAGATTGTCTAAAATATTATTGTGATTAAAAAGGCATAGTAATCTGAGGCAAACTCTAAAGGGGGAAGGGGATTTAGGGAGGAGTGAACAGCATCCAGAAATGTATACTAAGGCCAAATGGCATTTGCCAACCCCATACCTGGGCTCCTTCCCTTTGGCGAGACTCATCACATAGAAATAATAAAATAATAAATAGATCAGTAATGAATACAGAGAGGTGGGATTGCCGGACTAGGGTTATTATGCTTTTGGTTTTTTTTATCTGTTTCAAGTTTCCTATAAAACTGCAGCCCTCAATAACTTTTATTTTGAAAAAAAAAAAAATCTCAATTCTTTTTTAAAAAAATGTCTAGTTATTTGTGGGGACAAATGCATATCCTCTCCTATTCAAAGTTTTATTTTGAAGAGAAGCAATTTTGCTAACCCACTGTCTTCTTTTAATGAGATTTAAATTTAAAACATAAATACAGAGTAGACATAATGTCTTTAATAGCCATTAAAATATATGAGTAGTTTTGCAAGCTGTGTACCTGCCTTTGGCTAACAGTAAAATTCACAACAGATATAACTAGGCATATACAATTGGACTCGCATGTGAATTGCATATTACTTGGGAGGGAAACCACAGCACACTTTGTTAACAACAGACTCTGGAGACTTCTACTGCCATAAAAGATTGGGACTTTCATCTTCAATTACATTTATGTTTAAAATTACATTTAGGTGTAGTTTTCTCTATTCTCACTAACTACAAATAAAAACCCAGACATTATATTTCTTTTTAAAATTTTTTTTTAATTTTTTTATTAACATATAATATATTATTAGCCCCAGGGGTACAGGTCTGTGAATCGCCAGGTTTACACACTTCACAACACTCACCATAGCACATACCCTCCCCAATGTCCATAACCCAACCACCTCTCCCTACCCCCCTCCCCCCAGCAACCCTCAGTTTGTTTTGTGAGATTAAGAGTGTCTTATTGTCTGTCTCCCTCCCGATCCCATCTTGTTCCATTTATTCTTTTCCTATCCCCCAAGTCCCCCACGTTGCATCTCCACTTCCTCATATCAGGGAGATCATATGATAGTTGTCTTTCTCCGACTGACTTATTTCACTAAGCATAATATTCTCTAGTTCCGTCCACGTCCTCACAAATGGCAAGATTTCATTTCTTTTGATGACTGCATAGTATTCCATTGTATATATATATACACCACCTCTTCTTTATCCATTCATCTGTTGATGGATATCTAGGTTCTTTCCATAGTATGGCTATTGAGGACATTGCTGCTATAACCATTCAGGTGCGCATGCCCCTTCGGATCACTACATTTGTATATATTTCAAAAAATAATTTAAAAATTCTTAAAAGCAGAGACTATAAGGGTTATCAAGAGGAAGATCTTTGTTGTGATGAAATACTTCTGTGTCTGGATTGCATTTGTAGTTATACCAATCTCCCCATATGATAAAAATGAGAAGGAACTTGTATAAGTTTCCTGTGGCTGCAGAAACAAATTCTCACCAACCAGAATGGCTTAAAACAACAGAAATTTATTTTTTTAAAATTCTAGAGGACAGAAGTCCCAAATCAGTACCACTATGCTGAAAGTAACGTGTTGGCAAGGCAACCCTCCCTCCACAAGTTGTAGGGGGAAACTCATTATTTTCCTCTTCCAGTTTCTGGTGGCTGGAAGCATTCCTTGGCTTGCGATCATATCTCTTTTGCTTCTTTTCATCTTTGCCTTCTCTTCTATGTTTGTCCATAGTCACCCACAACTTCTCATAGTCACCTACATAGTCACCCACAACTGTGATATCATTTAGGACCCAACTGGACAATCCAGGATGAATTCCTTCTTTCAAGATCCTTAACTTAATCACACCTTAGTTAATATTCAACTCTTTTGCAATCTAAAGTAATATTTTTAGATTCTTGGAATCAGGAATTGAATAAGTCTTTGGGAGGCCATTTTTAAAAACCTACCACAGAACTATGTGCACACATTGTAGCAATATCAAATTCCTAATATTGATACTCTATGATAATTATGTAAGAAGAAGCCATTGGGAAAAATTGGGTAATGGGTACAGAGGACCTCTCTGTACTATCTTTCCAGTGGGTGTGAAAATATAATTATTTCAGAATAAAAAAGTAAAAACAAAACATTAAACAGAAGTAGATCGCTATGGTAAATATATATATATATATCTTTTTAATGATAGCTTTTCTTAATGGCCATTTAGGAGGGAATCATTTGAAATGCATTCTCTACAAAGGCATATGATCAGTATCTGGGATGAAAATGTGTATGACAAGAAATAACACCAAATGTGTACATTTTTTTTACTGCATGGCACCTTTATGTTGGTATCCTATTGTGCTCAATGCAAGGCAAGTATTCCAGACATTTTTTACCAATTTTCTCTTTTCCAGAAGAAATTATCACAAAGAGATCAAGTAATTCGCTCATGTTCCCTAAATTGCTAACATAGGGTAAATGGCCTTCAACGTTAATCTGCATCACTTCAAAATTTTCACTTACTTAAAAAATATCGTCTTTTTGTCACTTGTGAAATTAAAGATTTGACCCCACATTTACTTATATTACTTTCTCTTTTTAAGGTTGTTTTTAATATATTTTTATTAACGTATAATGTATTATTAGCCCCAGGGGTACAGGTCTATGAATCATCAGGCTTACACACTTCACAGCACTCACCATAACACATACCCTCCCCAATGCTCATAACCCAACCACCCACTCCCTAACTCCCTACCCCACAGCAGCCCTCAGTTTGTTTTGTGAGATTAAGAGTCTCTTATGGTTTGTCTCCTTCATGATCCCATCTGTTTAATTTTTTCCTTCCCTAACCCCCAAACCCCCTCTCAAATTCCTTCGCCTCTCAAATTCCTCATATCAGGGAGATCATATGAAAATTGTCTTTCTCTGATTGACTTATTTCATTCAGCATAATACCCTCTAGTTCCATCCACATCGTTGCAAATGGCAAGATTTCACTTCTTTTGATGGCTGCGTAGGACTCCATTGTATATAAAGAAGACATCCAGATGGCCAACAGACACATGAAAAAGTGCTCCGCATCACTCGGCATCAGGGAAATACAAATCAAAACCACAATGAGATACCACCTCACACCAGTCAGAATGGCTAAAATTAACAAGTCAGGAAACAATAGATGCTGGCGAGGATGAGGAGAAAGGGGAACCCCCGTATACTGTTGGTGGGAATGCAAGCTGGTGCAGCCACTCTGGAAAACAGCATGGAGGTTCCTCAAAAAGTTGAAAATAGAGCTACCCTATGACTCAGCAATCGCACTACTGAGTATTTACCTTAAAGATACAATTGTAGTGATCCAAAGGGACATGTGCACCCGAATGTTTATAGCAGCAATGTCCACAATATCCAAACTATGGAAAGAACCTAAATGTCCGTCAACAGATGAATGGATAAAGATGATGTGGTACGTCTTTGACCTCAGCTGTAGCAACTTCTTCCTAGAAACATCGCCAAAGGCAAGGGAAGCAAGGGCAAAAATGAACTATTGGGATTTCATCATGGGATTTCATCAAGATCAAAAGCTTTTGCACAGCAAAGGAACCAGTCAACAAGAACAAAAGACAACTGACAGAATGAGAGAAGATATTTGCAAATGACATATCAGATAAAGGGCTAGTATCCAAAATCTGTAAAGAATTTATCAAACTCAACAGCCAAAGAACAATATGTCTACTAGACAGTATGTCTAGTAGAAAGCAATATGAGAAATGTCTGTTCATGTTGTTTGTTGCACTAAACAACAATCCTTATCAATCATATTAACCCAAGAAATATCAAAATGAACTTTTCTTAGATTCGTTCGTACAAAGTGAGTCTTGAGTCTGTTACTGCATCAGATGTCCTCAAGTAACTCTGAAATTATTTGGCCTGTTATCTATTTCCAGCAAGAAAAATAAAAGTCATCTAATTTAGAAGGCCATAGGAGTATTAGGAAAGCACCTCTTGGAATATGGGCCTAGGAGAGGTTTTAAAATCCCTGCAATTTTAGATGATCAAAGAAATATTTTGAATTCTAATGCCACTCTTCCTTTCAGTGGAAGTTTTCTTGGGGACATATAAGGCCATAACTTGTCATCGTCTAATAAAATAAGTCACTAGTCACAGGGATACTCAAATCCATAAGTGACATTTTAGTAGCAGAGGACTGGTACATAAGCTTCAAACATCCACCTGCTACTCGGATACTTAGTAGATAGCTTCCATCCTCTGTTGAGTCCAACACAGACGAGCAGGAGCCCTTTGGAGAACCTGCACATCAGTTTGTGACAGAAAGAATATGTCACTCTCAAATATGCCATTTTGACATAGTAATGATTCTGAATCAAAGTTACTTTAGAAATTACCAGTGGATGAAGGACACTCTGACCCCCTCCATTCCCCCTGAAAGCAGGAAATGAAGTCTCTTTATGTCAGAGATATCAAATTCAGGACCAAAAGGCTGTATAAACAAACCTTGTCACTTCTTCACTAACTTGCTACCCCAAGCCCAACCCCCTTTGCTTTGCCAATTCTTCACAAATACATTGTGTCCTTGTCTAAAAGATATTAAGACCATCTGCTTTGGTCACTTCTGGGAGTCTTATATCTTCGGGACTCCTGTAGTACTAAATTCAATTTGCTTTTCTCCTGCTGGTCTGTCTTATACCAATTTAATTATTAGACCACGAAGAATCTAGAAGGGAAGAAGGGAAAAGTTTTCTCTTCCTACACCTAGATAAATGATTTTGGAGAATCTAAAAAAAAATTACAGAGAACCCACTCTCCATAATCTAATAGGGTTGGGAGACAATTACATCCATCAGGGTTTCACTGTAAATAATTCCATCTGGGGAGTATGATTTAATTTGCAGAATGTCTGAATACATAATTAAGTTTGGCCCTGGTTTTGCTACACCTATTCTCTTCATTTATCTCTTCTCTTAAAATGAATTATTCATTCTCTTAATAAATGCTTTTTGAAACATGCTATGTATTATGCCCTTTATAATGTAAATTATAGTTTACTTAGCCTATAGAATTTAACCAGTTGTGTTATTGGCTAAATTCTACTGAATTGGAGATCTATAATTAATTTTCAAGGGCTAATTGTGCTCCTTTACAAGGAGCAGTAACTTCTATATTATTCTTTTCATGTATAGGATATTATTTAATGACTATATGGACTGGAGAAAAGAGACTCAGAAGCTACGTAAGTTTCCAGAGGTCAAACAGCTAAAAGGTAACAAAGTCTGACTTTAACCCAGTTCAACACATTTTTGGTTTTCGCTTTTGCATTTTTAAGCCTGAAGACAATAGTGTATTAATTGTAGAGGTTTGACTTCAAATCCAGTCTTATTTTTGTTTTTGTATAGTCTTATTTTTGTTTTTGTATGTATCACACCATATAGTAAACTAGTAAACTGCCTCTTTCAACATACACTAGTATATATATACACACACACAAACACACATATATATATATACACACATATACATATATGTAATACAAATATATATACATATATATGTATATATGTATGTATATATATATAAGCATGTAAACTAAATACATAGTTTAGTGACCTAAGCTTATTTCTTTAAGGATCTTAATTATGTTCACCAAATGTTGTAAATGCCTTGTATTAGAGTTATAATACCTGCTACTAATGAGAAAGCTACACAATAAAGACATAATAAGGGCTTATCTTAAGCTCTTCTGGTTTAAAATTTTTACAATGAAAAATTAAAACTTTTATAATGAAATATGTTGATATGGCACTTAACCAGCTTCCCCATCTTTAAAGCTGCCTATTTTCAGGTTTTACTAAAGATACTATCCTGCGTTTTGTTTTGTTTTAATTTACTCACTTAGAAAACCTGCAGTATTAGAACAGCATTAAAGAAGGCATTAATAATCACTCGATTAAGTCTCCATTGATAGATTGGATTATATAGTTGCTTCATTACTTCTTATAATTCATCTACAAAACCTAGAAATACAATAGTGTGTGTTATAGATCTTTGTGGCATTTACTCCAAGAAAGGTAAGGTGTCTGACTCAAACTGCAGGTCATATGACTCATGAAGTCACATCACCCAAATGTGCCTCTGCACATACTAAGCAAAACCGAGATCTCATGCAAATTGCCACTCAAAGATGCCCTCACACAAATATTATCAACAAATACCTGGTACTCAAATAGTTTTAGCTGAGTAAGAAAGAAGTGAGTTATTGTAGTGTATGTGTGTGTATGCATACAGACATTTATACAAACATGTATATTTGTGTATTTCTTTATTTCTTTATATACTCTAAATGCATGTATTTCTTTATTTCTTTATATACTCTAAATGCATGTACAAATACAAATATAAATGCAAGTGTAATATAAATATTAGAACTTTCTTTTCTTTTGCTTATCCTATCTCCATTATCTTACTTCTAAAATAAACACAGATTTTCCTTTGAGAAAAAAATAATCCTCATCTTTCTTCATTCTTGTGTTTGGCTCTTTATTTGTTCTCACTTTTATTGAGGTAAAATTGACAAAAATTTTGTATATTTAAATTGTAAAATATGACTTTTCAAGGTGTAGAGTGTGACAGTTTTATATGCACATCCACTGTGAAATGATTGCCATAATCAAGTTAATTAACATACCCATCACCTCATGTAGTTACCATCTTGTGTGTCTGCTGAAAATACTTAAAATCTACTCTCCTACAAACTTTCAAATATATAGTACAAAGTTAACTATAATCACCGTGTTGCCGGCAGAACCTCTTGTATTTAAATGGGGTTAAAAAATACTACGTATTTTTATTTTATTTTATTTCATTTTATTTTATTCTTGTTACTTTCAAGATTTTATTTATTTATTTTTAATTCCAGTATAATTAGCATGCAGTTTTATATTAGTTTCAGATGTGCAATATAGTATTTCAACACTTCTAATCATTACTCAGTGCTCATCACAAGAAGTCCTTTTAGAAGCCCACATGTGCCTCAGCCCTGGCCGATTGGCATTTTGTCCCTCGAGTCACAAAGTAAGAGTCAGACACAGACCTTCATGAGGATCGATTTATAGTACAAAAGCCCATGCAAAGTATCCCATCAACCTCTGAGGACTTTCTAAACCACATTTGAAATTCCATTTTACTTTATTCTTTCTGGCCTCTGTGAAAGTGATGGCAGCTCTCTGACCCACTTCACTTTCCCTCCTCTCTTTATAACATGGGATTTTACTTGATGGCAAACCTTGTGTTCATTCAGTTCCATGAGTCTTCAAAGTTCGGTTCCATACTAAGCCTTGTCCTGCTGTTTAGTTTTCCTCTTCATGATCTTCAGTTTGAGATTATAAATAAGGGGATTTTGTATGTTTCCATGCATTGCGCCATGGGATGATCAAAGACACATTTTGTTTTATGATATTGTAGCCTGTCAGTGATTTTATTTTTTTTTAAAGATTTTATTTATTTATTTGACAGACAGAGATCACAAGTAGGCAGAGAGGCAGAGAGAGAGGAGGAAGCAGGCTCTCTGCTGAGCAGAGAGCCCAATGTGGGGCTCGATTCCAGGATCCTGAGATCATGACCTGAGCCAAAGGCAGAGGTTTTAACCCAGTGAGCCACCCAGGTGCTCCATGTCAGTGATTTTAAAAGCAATGAAACATTGAAATCTGAAATCTGTATTTAAATCAGGTGTTTATTTTTTAGTCTTACTATTACATCTACTTTGTTTCTGTGCTGTTTAAGGAAATCAGGCTGCCCATAAACAGCTACCTGGAGTGATACTGAGACTTCAGCCATTCATGGAAAAATCCGAAGGTTCAAATTGGGAATGTCTCTGAAAAGAACTGATTGGACGAAATTTTGGTTAAAATTGAATACAAACGTAATTGAAAATGAAGCTTGGTCCTTATAACACTCTGACATCCTCGAAGCATGCAGGGCATAAAACCAGGTAGTATTATACTGCATGGAAAATGGAGCACAGGGAATTAAAGTAATGTTCCCAAAGTCACCCTGAATGATGATCAGTGAGCTGAATTGTGATACAGAGAAAAATCCAATTTACTCATCTAACTGCTGTAAGTCCTCTGCAAGCTTTCTTTTTATTGAGTACTCCTGTGTGCTAAGCATTGTACTAGGTGTTAAGGATTAATAAAATGTGATAACTCATAACCTTGTGACTCTCTGGGATATTTTGCTTATGTCCTCCCTCTCCCCTTCTTTACTTAGTCAAGCATGAACTATTTATTTCTTAAAAGCTGTAAATGATTTCAAAGATTTTATTTATATATGAGAGAGAGAGAGAGAGAGGCAGCACAAATATATGAAGGGGAGAACCAAAAGGGGAGGGGAAGGGGGACAAGGGGGAAAGGAGAGGGACAAGCAGAATCCCCACTAAGCACGGAACTAGTGACCTGAGCCAAATCTAGAGACAGAGGCTTAACTGACTGAGACACCCAGGTGCCCCATAAAGTTGTAAATTATTGTAATAATTAGGCTCTACTTTCCTCCTCATGCTATTTGTATTTAAGAAATGTATTTACAGCTGTTTTTACAGCTGATTTCAAAAACCATATGCGAGGGATATCACTTTTCTAAAGAGACTAGAAAAATTCTAGAGGGAGACTGGAGAGTAGAAGTGGACTCAGAATCATCGTCCCAAAAGACTGAGATAATGTAGGTAACTTCAGTATTATGGGTAGCAGGAAGATGTCTCCTTTTTGCTTTTAAGTTCCTTCCTTAATTCTATCTTAGGTGTCAGTAGAATCAGCCTTAAGAAGGACAAAGTATTGAATAAATTATTCCCTGAAAAATATGTATTATTAAAATTAGTTCATTTCTTTATTTTAATTCTAAAATGTTCTGGTAGGAAGTGCTATATATTAAGAAAGCCTAAATGCCGCATGACTGCAAATATTCTGTGGTCGAGGGAAAAGAAAGTAAATCAGAATATGTTGAGCTCTGCTCTGTGATGGTGTACCAAATCTTCTACATCTTCTAAATGTCTTAAAGGGGACTTAGCCTCCTGACATTTGTGAAATTTCATAGGAATTACAGCTCTTCAATGTTTTATATAGCGGGTGGAGCTGGGATTTGAAAATAGAGAGGAAGTAAATTAGATGATTGAGGGAAAGAAGTAGAATTGTTAGCAATGTGGTTGGGTGGGGAAGTTCTTGGTCTGTAAAGTGAGCATGATTAACAGCCACTTTCTGTAGCATCGCTGTGAGGATGACACGGGATGACGATTGCAGACCTCCATGTACAGGGCTAGACACACAGTACATGCACAATAATAATGTCTACTGGAGAGGATGATGTTGACAACAGCAGGCAGGGATCCCCAACATTCCTTTATGACCAACTACTCGATAGAGGTCTGGATTGGATTTGGCTGTCCCACTCACTCGTGAGAAGGAAAGTAGCTTCTGACTCGGTCTAGTGGACATGCTAAACCATGCACTGCTGTTGAACATAAAAATATCAAAGACACCACATCAGATAAGGCCACTTAATGACCATGATAAAGTAAGACAAAAATAAGATTACTGAGTAATCATGTAGTAATAAAAAATGAGAACATTGTCTAAACCAAAACCAAAACAAAACAAAACAACCCACCACCACCAACATAGAACCTCCATAATCATTTCTACTATGAGTAACTACTGTTTCTTTGCAAATTACAGTTTTAAATTTACCTCATGCTTCTTTACTACTAGATCAGAATTATAAGAGTATCAAATCATAGAATTATCCTTCCTTCCTGACAGCAACAATCCACAGAAAAGCTTAAAACGCAAGTTCAAATCATGCCTTTAAGACATCCCCATAGTTCCTCAAGCTCTGAGTTTTCCCTCGTTGAACAAACCAATACACCCAATTTTATTAAACTAAAGATGTGTTTCCAGTAATCTTTGGAAGGCCTTGAGTCACATGTCTTTCCCTGTGCTTAAGAAATAAATTTACGAGGCACCTGGGTGGCTCAGTGGTTTAAAGCCTCTGCCTTGGGCTCAGGTCATGGTCCCAGGGTCCTGGGATCTAGCCCCACATTGGGCTCTCTGCTCAGCAGGGAGCCTGCTTTCCCCTCTCTCTGTCTGTCTCTCTGCCTACTTGTGATCTCTCTCTATCAAATAAATAAATAAAATCTTAAAAAAAAAAAGAAAAAAGAAATTCTTAAATTTAGTAAACTTAGTAAGAAGAATTTATCTCAAAACTGTTACATACACAACATTGTTCTCTATGCAAATGTGTTTTAGACTTGGTCTCTGACCACAGTTATCTTGTAATTCAGGTGCAAATAAACACCTAACTACTGGATGGTTCTAAATGAAATGAATAATGCAATTTTATTTAGTACAACCAGCATTTATTGAATATCCAATATATCCCATGTATCAAACTGTAGTCTAATTATTACCAATAAGCTATCTGATTAAAAGTTTGTAGTTTTATTTGACATAGTTCCTGAAGATTTTAATAGATGGAGGGAAAAAAATAATAACTGTGAGACTAGGCTTTTGAAAAATCATGAGTAGGAGTGCCTGGGTGGCTCAGTTGTTGGGCTTCTGCCTTTAGCTCAGGTCATGATCCCAGTGTCCTGGGATCCAGCCCTGCATTGGGCTACCTGCTCAGCCCAGCTTGTGTTCCTGCTCTCGCTGCGTCTCCCTCTGTCAAATAAATAAAATCTTAAGAAAAAAAAAAAAAGAAAAGAAAAGAAAGGAAAAATCATGATTAAAGGCAAAGGCAAGAATGCAGGGATATTTTTCAGAGAAAATACCAAGTGTCATTGTTATTGGTGCTTATACCAGCCTTGGTTGGGCAAAATAGAAGTTGATGAGGCTAGTAAGGTGTGTTTGGGGATGTTAATGAGGTTAAAATGGCATAATGGAGGATTGTAATGATAAAAGATAAAGGTCAGGAACATTACATAGGAGGCCATTTCTAAAATCCATTTCAAAGATGCAAAAGAACAGAATTTAAATTGTTGCATTAAGAATAGAAATAAAGGGTCACCTGGGTGGCTCAGCCAATTAAGCATCTGCCTTGGGCTCAGGTCGTGATCCCAGGGTCCTGAGATGCAGTCCCATATGGGGCTCCCTGCTTGGCAGGGATCGAGCTTCTCCCTCTGCCTGCTGCTCCCCCTGCTTGTACTCTCTCTGTCAAATGAATAAACAAAATTTAAAAAAAAAGAATGGAAATAAACATATATGGAAAATTACGTTAGATTCTATGCTCATTACTGAAGGAGATTCAGATATAAATAAATACGGATGCATTTGACATTGCATAGTCTACGTTGACAAGGAGGTAGGTAAGACACTGACAGTGACTGCTATAATCCAAAGTGGAGAAATGTTACAAGAGATGTTCAAGGGGGGAAGATTGTATTTAGAACATCTCAGAGTCCCTTAAGTCACAGCATGTGCATCACTTTTTCCAGTGATTACAAATTTCATTTTGTAGGAGATAACCATCAGGAGCTCCAGAATTGGTGGAGCATCCTTAAATAACATGACTGTATACTACACACTCGCTGCAGTCATGCAGTGTTCTCCGTGGGGCTCTGATGGCCGTTCTCATGCAGACCACTTGAAGGCAACCATGTACTACGTGGTTTTGTTAAAAACATACTGGAACTATTTCTTGCTGTTGGTGTTCTTACTGCTGCTGCTGCTGTTGTTTGTGGGCTTGTTTAATATAGGGCTCTAATTAACCAAAAGAAATGTTTAATTAAGCCACAATCCATGTTTAGGGGAGGAAATGGTTCTTGGCTGAGACAACCTCTGTAGTAAAAGGCCGATTAAGAGGAGAAGAACAAAAGTTTAATGACACATGGGAAAGAAAACTTAACCAAGAAAACTGCGTAACTCTCTGAAATGCCCAAAGCCACATCACTTTAAATACCATGGCCAGCTAAAGAAAAAAGATGGGGGCGCAGGGGAGGGGGTGGGTGCGGTTATAGGAAGTTACCAGGAAAAGCACAGTGCATAAAAGTGAGGTTGTTATGCAGATTTAAATCATAGCCTTTTCCACTGATAACTTCCTAGGACATTTAGAGTCCTCCTTCTCTTTCTGGTAGAGAGAGAGAAATAGAACAAGAGAGAGACCCTTACAAATGGAGATTTTCCTCATAGGTGTAAATATCCCTTAGGAAAGTGTAACTTCTACTCAGTTGTCAGAGCTTCTTTTATGCCTGGTATTTCTTAAAAATAATCTCTTCAAGATAATCTTTTTGTCAAAGAGACATATTTTGTCATCGCAAATTGTGCCTCCTTTCATGTGACATTCATTAAAGCTCCTATGTCTCCCGTATGGCCTAATTCCATTGGTTGTTAAATCTTACTGATTCTATCTGTTAAACAGCTCTTAAAATCTTAAAGATTTTCTGGATCACTTTCCCACTGCTCTAATGTGAGTCCCACTCTATGGAAGTGCTACTTTCCAGGTGAGTACTGAGATGAAAGCAGAGATTACAGCACCAGAATTCAATCAGGATTTAAAAATAAAAAATATATATATATGTTATATATAAAATATATATATATATATAATATGTTCAACATTATATATATGTGAAGCAGATATGTAATATGCTAAAACACCAAGTCCCCAAGATAACAATGTAGTGTTATATAAGACATGGAGCATTGGCTAGAAGATAAAGGTAAATTGAATCACTCATTGTTCCATTAATTCATTCATGAAACATTCATCGTATACTTCCTAAGTGTCAGGCATTTGGAATTCTATGATGGATAGCCTGATTTATTGATGGCTATGATCTTAAAAATGTAATATAGTGTAGGCAATTGCTCATCTCTCATTCCCTAATTGCTGGAAGACTGTATTACTAATAATATCCTCTTTCTGTGACTATTCTATGTGATTTTTGTTGAGTATTTTCCATTTAACTCTTAATACTTTTATCCTCCTTCCTTACTATGTTCTGTGCCCCAGAATTTTGATTGTTAAGGATAGTATCAGGCATCCTTGCCACCCCGCTTCTCATAAAATCCAATTAGGTACCAGAATGAATTCACTAGGGATAAGAAGAAAGTGAGACTGGGATATTTATTCTCCTTATCCTTTGTCTATGAGTTCTTCTGTGTCCTCCTATCCCTGTAACTTTCCCTCTTAAATCTGGTAACTGCTTTCTATCCATGTTCCTAGTCTGGGCGCAATGCTCTTATTTTGTTATTATTCCCTTCATCTCCTAAATATTTGAAAATAATCATTTTTTTAAAGATTTATTCTCTTTATTTAAGAGAGAGAGAGAGAGAGAGAGGGAGGGAGGGTGGGAGGGAGAGATTGGGGTGAGGGCGAGGGAGAGGGAAAGAATCTCAAGCAGACTCCCCATTGATCATGAAGCCTGACATGGGGCTTGATCTCACGACCTTGAGATTATTACCTGAGCCAAAATCAAGAGTCCAATGCTTCATCAGCTGAGCCATCTAGGAGCCCTGAAAATAATCATTTTTTAAAAAACTCACCAAAATAACCCAACTTGACTTTGTCATCAGTTTCATTCTAAGACCCAGATTGCTACTAGTTTAGAATTTGGTATGTTTTTCAGCTAGGCCCAAAGTTTTCCTTATTCAATTTTTGACTATTTTTCTTAACTTTTGTGGTGTTTTAAAAAATGTTTCTTAAATTTGATGTCTGTTCTCCTTATTTTTCTTCAGATTGTGTGTGGTGGATTAAGTGTATGTAGCTGAAGGGGTATGATTAGGAATGATGTTCATTATCCCTCAGGAGGATATTCAAGTCTCCCCATTTGCCTCCAGTCTTTCAACCTCTAGCTATCCCAAATCTAATCCAACTTTAACAGTATTTCCAGAGTCATCTTTTTAAAACATGAAGAATTAAAAGCCTTGGAAGTCTAAGTTCCACTCTGAGCTTTTTTCAAGGAAAAGTTCTATTTTTTTTTCTTTTAAACCTCCTTATGTAATTTGAACACAATAAATATTGGAATATTACAAAATATTCTAGAAATTCATATGCAATCATAGGTAAACAGGAATCCAAACATACTTAAATTATATTCTTGTCCCTGATGAAGGTACTGAGAAAGAGATAAGCTTAATAACTTACTTAACATACAGAAAAATACAATAATCTTGTGTACTCTTTACCATAGCACTAGAATTTTTTTCAAATCTGAAATATTAATGTAGTGAACATAAAAAATACAACCTCATTAGCATTTTTCCTTCATCCTAATAAAAACTCACTTTGTAAAGGCTGATAATACTTTGTAAATACTTACTTTTAAAAACTATAATATGAAAGTAGTTAGAAATGCCCTCAGATCAATGATTGCCCATTTGGGTTATATAACACAAATTGTACATTGATATACTATCTGTATGATACAGTTTATTATTCTGCATACTTTTTTAGAAGTTTGTTACCATGTTGACAATGTAATTGTAGTTTTCTTAGGTTTTAGCAGAAGTATTCAATAATGTTTCCAGGAATGAGACTCTTTAAAAGAGGTGATTAGTATAATTTTAAGTTTATTTGGTGCCTTCAACATTTTAATAGTTATAGATATGATCTACTTCTATACAGAGCCTCTTTATTACTATCATTATTTCAAATACAGAATTTAAGCACCATAAATCATGTTTAAAAGTTTGAAATATGACACGTTCCTATTTGTTATATTTTGACAGTAAAATGAAAGAATCATTATTTAGGAGCCATAGCATCAAGATAATCTAGATTCACCATGAATACAGTGATGCACATGTTAGTATTCCTATTCTCTGAGTCAATTTTTCATCAATACTATGGCATCAACATTTAGAAATTTTCCACTTGAAAGTTGAATGAGGAATTTAAAAACTTGAACATTGTCAATGGAATCAAACTGAATTGGTTGAAGATAAAAAGAAACAGCAAACAGAAGGGAAAATATGGGAAATATATTTCATAATTTATTTTCCAAATGTGATCTTTACAAATAAGTGTATTTAATTTCAAATGTTGTTTTGTCTGTGGTTGTGTTTTGAATGATTTATACTCATTGGGGAATCTTGATTATCTTGCCTGTAATCCCATTAATTGTTTTATCCTTTTCCCTACATTGGTTAAGTGTTTTTGTTGTTGGTGGTGTTGTTTTGTTTTGTTTTGTTTTCTAATACTGATTTGATCGTGTCATATTCTACATGTCTCAATAGTGTCAGAGAGCAAGAGTTTCTGTCCCCTTCAAGGGTCTTTCTGAGGATAAAATCAACATGAAACAGATTAGCAGGAGAGAAACAAATTTAATAGGGTACATGTAGAAAATCCACACAGACATGGAAATTCCAAAGGCAGGCAAGATTTTATACACACAGACACACACACGTACATATACATATACATATGCATATACATATACATATGCATATGCATACACACACACACACACACACACGTATATGTATTTCATCCAGAACTAAAGGAGTAGGGGATCTGGGACTCCAGAGGATTAGAATGCAATTCACAGGGCAGTAAGTGAAGAGCATATGTTTGATAATTAGATATTTGTCCTGCCATATAGATGGATTACTCTGATAAAAGTTATTTCTGCTAATAACCTTTATTCTGGGCAAGACTCTCAATTTAGATTCTTCTGTTGGGTGAAGGGAGGAGCACATTTTTCTCTTGAGGCCACAGGATCTCCATTGCCTTCAGCTCATAATAATCTTCACATCAAAGTGGCTCATCTTGGAATGGCCTGCTCTTAGACCCTACAGTAGCACAGGCTATAAAATCAGAATTCGCTTGGCACTGAGACCGTTGGTCTCCACTTTTCTACACTCAGCCATCACTATCCAGTATCCATCACTCTTCTGAAGGCCTACAAATCTACCTGCAGTTTAGCAAATGCCTGATGTTCCCTCTCAGCTTCGTACTTTTCACATGTGGTGATCTCTTTTTTTGGAATATCCTTTCCCCATTTAGTTTCTTTTTGGGTTTGCATGTGCTTTAAGACATAGCTCATCCATCACCAAATTTACTACATCATTTCTGATCATAACCTTTCATTGCCTTGCCAATTTACTACATAGTGCAGAACTACATCTTATTATTATTTCCATTAGATGGTAGAATCATCTTTGGTTTACTTCTTCAGACTGTGAGCTCTTTACATAGAAAGACAGCGAGACAGACAGAGAGACAGACTTGGAGATATTTGATCCCCATGTCTCAAACACCTAGGAGAAAAATCAGACTCAAAATATATATATAGGCATTCAATAGATGTATATTAGATAAAGGAATGAGTATCTCTAAGTGTAAACTTCAATAGGGCAACAAGAAGTGTTTTTTTAAATTTACCATTATCAGTTTAAGGTAAGTGTTCAATAAATACCTGAATGGTTAACAGTATCGCTGATAGTGAGAAAAAAAGAATTCATGATCCTTCCAGCTCTAAAATTCTATGATTTAAATAATGTGATTATATGCAAAAAAATTGGAGAACTAGAACACATTATAGTTTCCTTTCCATAGTCAAGTCTTCCCTATATTAAAACTCTTGAGCTAGCTCATAATTACAGTACCAGTACCCATAGGATACCAAATAAAATAAAGCATTATAGGGTCTATTGATCCTCATTATTTTTGGTTCTGTGAATATTGGTCAGCACAGATTCTAAACATTTAGCTATATTAGCAATAATCAGAGAAATAACAAACTATAATCATTTATATTCTATTTTTCAAAGGTATATCCTTAAAATTAAACAAAACCATTTTTATTATTTTATTTAAAATTTTTTACTTCAAACGTAGTAAAGGACGCTGTCCCTGTTACTGAAAATCTAACAGAGAAAAAAAACAAAGTCCCTACTCAGGAGATTTCATGGGAGACTGAGATAATATATAGGTTTTAAAAAATGTAACTGATATAATTTCAGTTACTGATAAAAATAAAAAATAAAAAAAATTATGAAGAAAATAAATAATAAATTAGAAATGTATAAGATTAAAGAATAAAGATTAGTAGATATTGTTTTTTATAAAATTATCAAGCATATATAAAAAGCAAGCAGTTAAGTGTTTTAAGTTCATTTTTAAATTTAATCCTCATAACTCCTAGAGGAGAATTTTTTAAATTCTTGTTTTATAAATAAGGACTTTGAGACTCAGAGAAGCCAAGCAACTTGTTCATAGGCACACAGAATGACCAAGGTAGAATTTGTGTTAAACTGCAATTCTTCTGGAGACTAAAAGCTTGGGAAATTGCAGGAGATCCTCCAAACTTTACAAATTCTTATTTTATGTGAACTGCCAATCATATTTTACTATGACCAGCAGGGATAACCCTGAGCTGCATAGGCCCAGGACTTCAGATGGGTCATAAAATGGAGCACTAACCAAATATCTTTGAGAGCAGAGCTGTAAAAAGGAAGGGATAGAAGGCTTTTCAAGGCCACAGATAAAAGAATTCCCCAGTCAGCAGGGAAATCACCTGAAAACAAAGAAAGGTGGCTCTTTTGTCAGCTCAAGACTGCAGCAGGCAGTAGAGGTAGGAGGACAGAAATCAGGGGGTAAAAAAAGAGTCCAAAAAATCCCAAACGGAGGGATTCAGTTTCCAGTTTTCAGACTGCATTTTATTCTATATAAATATAAAGTAAGAAATAAAACAGATGGCCAAATATTGCAGTAGTTTTATGAATGTTATCAACACTGCATTAAACATATCTGCTTTACATTTTTATACCACTAGATAGTTTGAAAAATACATTTTTAGCATTTCTGAAGTATGCAACCTGTATTAGTTTGCTAGGGCTGTCAAAACAGAATACCACACACTGAGAGCTTAAAGAACAGAAATGAATTTTCTTAAGGTTCTGGAGGCTAGTAGTTCAAGGTCAAGGTGCTTGTAGGGTTGATTTCTTCTGAAACAAACTGTTTTCCTTGGCCTGTGGATGGCCATTTTCTCCCTGTATCTTCACATGGTCTTTCCCCTGTACATACCTGTGTCCAAATTTCCTCTTATAGGGACACCAGCCATATTGGATTATGGCCTACCCTAATAACTTCATTTTAACTTAATTGCCTTTTTAAAGGTCCTGTCTCCAAATACAGTCACCTTTTTTTTAAATATTTCCTTCCTTCCTTCTTCCTTCCTTCCTTCCTTCTTTCCTTCCTTCCTTCCTTCCTTCCTTCCTTCCTTCCTTCCTTCCTTTTTTTCTTCCTTTCTTTCTCCATTTATTAGAGAGAGAGAGAGAGAGCCCAAGTGAGGGGAGGGACAGAGGGGATGGGAGAGGGAGAGAGAAAGAATCTTAAGCAGACTCGGTGGTGAGCACGGAGCCCTACACAAGGCTGATCTTAGGACCTTCAGGTCATGACCTGAGCTGAAACCAAGAGTCAGATTCTTAATTAACTGAGCCACCCAGGTGCCCCAATCCAAATATAGTCACCTTCTAAGGTACTGAGGTCATGTGAATTGGGGACAGGAGATGGGCGGGATACAATTCAGCCTGTAACACCACTCCCCATATATTCCCATTTTGAGAATTGAAGAATAAACGGAGAAGTTGGAATCACTGAATTTTAGATGTGTAAGTGATCTAAAGATTATTTTAACTCAATCACAAAGTTTTTAGATAAAACCAGATCTGCGAGAAGTAAAATGAGTCGTCTAAGATAAAAGAGCTTTTCAGAAAGATTGAGATTAAGAAAGAGATGACATTAACAGAGGGAAAGGCTCTACTAGTTAGTGATGAAACTAGGAAAATTAACTTTGCAAATAGGAGAGAAAAGGTAAAATGAAACATAATCATGGTTAATTAAAAAGATGAATATATATTTAATTTCTGAATTAAAGACTGAAAGAAAACTCTTAATATATATAATGGTAAAACCTCAAGGACAATATTGGCACATTTAAGATCTCAATATGTTTTCCCAAATGACATGGCTCACTATTCACTCCAGCCCACCTCTGGGCCTTGATGGCTCTTTAGGAAACTCTAAGATGTATGAGTCAAGGAATACATTGACCAGATAATCTTTGAGGAAGACAGCAACCGGCTCTTAAATGGATATGTTTATCTGATTTTTAGAAAACATTGTGATTTTAACTGGTCTTATATATTTCCATTTCACAGATGGTAAATTAAAACTCAGAGATAGGGTCAAAATTTGCCCCATGCTGTACAGTAACTGAAACTGAGGTAACTTAAAATAATTCAGTAATCAAAATCTTGACTAAGCATTTCCTTTTAAAATAACAGCCATATCTTAATCTTAAAGTATTCTGGTGTCACACAATTTAAAAATTGTTATCTAGTCCTCTCTCAGAAGTCAACTGCCACTTTAAAAATCCGAATCCACAATCTTTTGCTTCTGAAGAGTAGCATGTTGCCAGGTTTGGAAAAATAAAAAGCATTTCGGCTTCAGCGAAAGCTACATAACCGTGATTCATTCTAGTCAGCACCAAGCATAAATTGCCTCATCACCTCACCCTAAGTGCTTCGACTCCAACATGCAAAGTCCTCGAAGTACAATTTTTCTTAATAATTTTTTATATTCATGAGACTGAGATTTTTGCCCATTTTCACTGGAGCATGAATCTGTCATCTGTTCTTTAAGCTTATTTCTTTTTATTCTTTTGAATAGCAAATGCAGTCAAATGTAGCATGCATGACTCTCTTTAAATAAGATGCATTGAAGAATTTATAGACATTTAGTGGAACACAGCAATCTTTTTATATTGATTTTTCCTGTAAGTAAAACAGACTTTTAGTGCAGGAGTTGATCAATCACAGAAATCTTTCCACTGGCTGGCTCTGTGTTGTTAAAATAAAATTATACTAGATCAGGCTGCCAGAAGTAATCTCTCCAACTATCACACCTCCATTGTGGCTCTTTGTTTTAGAGTATTTATATAAAAGTCTAACTCAGATTGTGAGTTTCTTGAGGAAAGGAGCTCTTCCTATCATTTTTCAAATTTCTCATAATTTCTCAAGACCCTAATGATCAAAATATAAAACTGAAGTGATTTTCAGAGTACCAAAGAAAAGAAGTTTAGGGTGTAGATTATTTTGCAAAATAACTGACTTTTAAAAGGCTTAACTCTTACATATTTTTATCTGACATTAAAATAACTGTATTATATTGGAGCGCCTACTAAATACCAGGACATATGCTATGGAATTTGTATGAATTGTTATTGAATACTCCATGCCAACCCTGTAGAATCAATATTACCATTTTCCTATTAGAACTTAGGAAACAAAGTTCAGAAAGATTACATAAATGGTCCATGGTCCAAATCCTGGTAAGAGTCAATATTGGGATTCATGTATATTCAGTGTTCAAAGGCAATGCATTCAATTAGCTTCCTACAGTGGTTGAACCTATGCAATGTACTTATGCTTACTACATCTTATGCAAGTCATTTTAAAGAACTTTAATTCAGATAAGATAAATACTACCCTCCAAAATTTTTATATACAGGATTTGACATTTTTCCACCTAGTATATTTGAATGTGTGTTGTTAACTTGTAACATTTAAACATGCTCTTTAACAACATCCAGAGACTTCACATGTTGCAAACAGAGCTGATACTCTTCATATTAATCTCAGACGTTATAGGCATTAATCTCCTTCATATCATGTAATAGGTGATGACAAGTCATTGTCTATCATATTGTCTAGTCTCACTGAGTTCATTCCTAGACATCAGTGTTCAAGGTTGTTGTGAAATTGAAGTCTGATAGTCATTTGAATAACAGGTGTGCAGGCTAATAGAAAATTTCTGTATAATATAGGTATTTTTTTTCCTTCAAGAAAATCAGTTTAAATTCCCTGTGGATAAATAAGGATTCCAAAAACTGGTTGTTCGTTCTGAATTATCATGATTTATATACAGAAAAACTTTATTTTCATTGTGTGGAGGGAAAGTATAAACCTGGGAGAGACTCAAAGATCAGATAATGAGAATACATCATTTACAACAGATAAGGTTAAATAACTATTAACTTGCTAAAGAGTAATGCAACTACTCAACTATTAAGTGCTAATATAAATCCAACATACCTCCATATAAATGCATCAGCCAATGTGTACTCACACACACACGCATCCTGGCTTCATAGGATTGCTATGTGTATAGGCTGTTGATTTTTTTTTTCATGTATTTATTTAAGGTACAAATTGTAATGTAAATACTTATTTCAACTAACCAGAAGTGTTAATTTCAATGATGACTGGCCCTCACAAACAACTTTTAATTTCTTAAATTTTTTATAGCAAGAGTAAGTGAGGATGTGGAGAAATTGGGACTTGTACAGCCACATGAAAACAGTGTGGAGAAGATGCAAAAAATTAAAAATAGAACTTTCCTATGATGGAGCAATCCCACTTCTGGGTATATATCCAAAAGAACAAACTGGAATCTGAATGAGATATTAACATCCTCATGTTCACTGCAGCATTAATCATAATGATCAAGAGGTGGGAACAACTCAAGTGTTCATCAATAGATGAATGTATAAGAAAAATGTATTATATACATATAAGGGAATATTATTCAGCCTTAAAAAAAAAAAGAAAGGCATTCTGGCATATGCTACAATCTCGATGAACTATGAATGCATCATGTTAAGTGAAATAAGCTATTCACAGAAGAGCAAAAGTGCATGATTCCACTTATATGAGTTTTCTTTTCTTTTTTTTTTTTTTTTTAAGATTTTATTTACTTATTTGACAGAGAGACAGTGAGAGAGGAAACACAAGCAAAGGGGGTGGGAGAGGGAGAAGCCGGCTTCCTGCCAAGCAGGGAGCCCGATGTGGGGCTTGATCTCAGGATCCTGGGATCGTGACCTGAGCTGAAGGCAGACACTTAATGACTGAGCCACGCAGACACCCCTATATGAGTTTTCTAAAGTAATAAAACTCGAGGAGAAAGCAGGATGCTAATTGTCAGATGCTGGGCAGAGGGAGTAGAGAAGTGCAATTGCCCTAGCGGGTACAGAGTTTCAGTTACACAAGAGGAAAAATCTCTAGAGACCTGCTGTACAACTATGAGCATATTGTTAACAATACTATACTGTACACTTAAAAATTGTGAATAGAGTAAATTTCATATATATTTTTTCATCCCAATGAAGAAAAAAAAGGAATGTAGTATTTCTTGAATTTTACGTGCATTCACACAAAGAAATATGATTTTTGTCTCAAACAAAATATGCAATATTATGTTCAATTTTATTGAATTAGCTTCCAAGTGTGTATTTGCTATGAGATTACTTCAATTTTATGAAATCTGAAGATGTAACACTGCAAATAATTTTAATATTTCACTTTTTTTTAATTTGGCATGACTCAACAAACCTTGGTCTTAAAGTGTGTTTTCATCTAGCATATATGGTCTGGAAATTACTGTTTCTAGTTTATATTTTAAATACCATACAACATGTCTGCAGGTTAATCTTAGAAGCAAATTATTGTGTAAAAGGAATATAAAATGGGAGCACAATATACAACATTGAATAGTAACTATGTAGATTTTAAAAATAAGTAAAAATAAATGGCATATAAATCTATGAAGAAAAGCAAAAGGACAAAAAAAAAAAAACCTCAAGATAATGTTGTCTCTTTTCTTTTAAAGATTTTATTTATTTCTTTGACAAAGAGAGAGAGAGAGCACAAGGAGGAGAAACAGGGAGAGGGAGAAGCAGGCTCCTCCCAGAGCAGGAAGTACCATGTGGGACTCAATCCCAGGACCCTGAGATCATGACCTGAGCTGAAGGCAGATCCTTAACTGACTGAGCCACCCAGGTGCCCCAGGATAAAGATTATCTCTTGAGTAAAGGGAGACAGAGGAAGAAATTGGGGCCATGAGGGGCAGAAAGAGAAACAGGGTCTTGGTAGTATCCTAATTCTTCAGCTTGGTACTGGCATCTCAAGTGTTCATTTCAGTATTACAAATACAGATGTTTGCTAAAATATTCATTTGTGTATTCCAAATATTCCATAATAAAAATATATTGAAAAGCATATGTGAACATTAAAATGTATTTAATAACATATTCCATGTTCCCAACATAAAGGAGATAAGTGTGTAAATATAGAAGGTGTTTTCTACTTACATAATGAAAAGGACCATGTGAGAAAGAAAAATAATATAACCTTATTCAGGAAAACACACACTTCAGTTTTATACTTTGTACTTTTCTATTCTTTCCAATTTTTTACCATTCCAACCTTTGTAAATAAACTGTGGTAATAGATAAGTAAGAGAATGCTAGTCTCAGAAATAAGATCTATGGGTTTAGGCCCTTTTCCTTCTAGCTGTTTGATATTAGGATGATTACTTAGTTTTCTTGAATTTCAGGTACCGTTTCTCTAAAATGAAGAGATTTGACAGGAGGGAGCTCATCTATCACCTATATTCCATGAATTTATAGGTGAAAAGTGTCCCAAGTCTGATTTTTAGTGTCTTACTCTCTCTTTATTTTTATATTGTGCTCTAAGAAATATTTGTCAAAATCTGAGACTTGCTTTCTAGAAGAAACCAAAGAATAAAAAAAAAAAAAAAAAATACATCACTGACCAGAGTCAGAGGATGCAATGTTCTCCAATCACATCAGTTATCTGTAAGGATGTCTTTCCTTTTGTTTCTTGGAAATGTGGAATAATGACAAGAGCAAAGGTCAGGTACACAATGAATTTTTTTTAAAGATGTATTTATTTATTAGAGAGAGAGAGAGAGCATGGAGGGAGGGGGGCAGAGGGAGAGGGAAAGAGAATCCTCAGGCAGACTCCCCACTGAGCATGGAATCTGATGCAGGGATCAATTCCAGGACCCTGAGATCATGACCTGAGGTGAAATCAAGAGTCGGACTCAATCATCTGAGCTACCCAGATGCCCCTCTTTTTTTTTTTTTTTTTTTTTTTTGTTTTAGTGTTTTCACCTTGTTAGGTCTGTATATTCAATGGAATCTCCTAAGAGACTTTTGGTTTATTTTCCACAGAAAGAATCTATTTGTTTTCTGGAAAACCACAAATGCTTGCTTAGTGAGGACAAGAAATTCTTAGAGGAATCTCATGTTATTTTTTAACAATAGCTTCAAAAACAGAAGTTAGTGTCATAAATTGACAAGATGGTGGGCAATGGGAGAGGGGTCTGGAAACGCATTTCATATTTGCTAGCAATTCACAGGCCAATGCAAAGAAAATAAGGAGATACAATAATAAAACTGTATTTCTTCTAACTTTGAGGTGACAGTTGTTCTCCTGTGTTCTCTTAAGCTTTTAATGACATGTAAATATTGAAAGTAGCCTTTAATGAATAGTTTAGTTTGTCACCATTAATCCTTACAGAAGCCCTTAACATGATTTAGTATGATTATTTTTAAAATTAAGGATTAGGACTCAAATATAAGAAACAGTCTCAAGGTCACAATTTTATGATCACAGGTGTTAGAACCCAGGTCTCAAGCAAAAAGGACATTATTTTCTCACTATTCCTGTGAATAATGAACTAATGATATTTTTTACCCCCTGAAGGTATTTTTATCCCCCTATCCACATTTCTATTCGATGCGTATTTGTGTTTGGATATCCAATTGTTTTATGTAAACATAATTACTAGAAGAACTTTATTAAACTATTTTTTAAAATTATTTATATGTTTTGTTCTCCTAACCACATGCTCTACTTTTCCAAAGACCTAGCATTACTTATAGGAAACTTTTGTAAATATTACTATTGCGAGTAAGGAACTATCTGTAAACAACAGACAATATTCCAATAAATGCTGAAATGGAATATATATCTGCTCTTCATCAAACCAAGAGACAATGGTGACTAGACTCCAGGATAATATTGAAGTTAATGATAAAAAAGAGGTTGCAATTATTTGTGTTCTCATTTACTTGTTTACATAGCCATGACTTTTTTTCTAGTTCAACTCATTAGACTGTAAGCCACTTGAGGAAAGGAATTGTCTTTATAGCCTTTTAAATAGATTTTAACATATGGTCTGGCATTTACTAGATGTTAAGTAAATGAGTATGTTAATATCCTTTGAGATGGTTTTATAATTTAACTTGATTGAGGAAAATCTATAGTACTCCATATAACAAGTAATTGCTTCACTAATCTTGCCAATATTAAGACTGAGGAGCAAAAATATTAGTTTTTAATTTACCCTCATTTAGATTTTCTTGCTATTCAAATACAACATTTCTCAACTGTTATTTCTCATGCCAATGAAACATTTTTCAGCCTTCTGCCCAGCTTTTTAGCCCCTGTTGAGACAAGACTTGTAGTTCTTCTTTGTTGTATCTCTCCCTTTTCCTCTCTCTCATTTCTAGCATCCTTGAAGGAAGACATCTATCTTACATGGGTTCAAAGTATAATAGGTATTGTGGCAAACACTAGTTTGTCAGACAAACCTGGATTTTGAAGACGAGTTCTACTTCCTCCTGGTAGCATAGCCTGAGAAAATTATGTGCTCTCACTTTAGTCATTAACCATCAGATATAATACATGAGATGCAAGGTATTTAGCACATAGGAAGTCAACATTTTAAGAGTAAATGTTGAGTATGGTATTAATAGCTATTTCACCCAGTCTGATGAGTAAAACATTCAATATATTTTCCTATAGGTTATTACTACTACATAATTATCTACCTTAAAACTCAATGAATACTAACTTTGCTGTGTTCATGATACATTTAGATTTTTCAAATGCACCTGTTAAGGATGAAACAAAAATGGCGATTTAGGTTTGAGATTGGTTTCTGCAGCAGATGTTATAACAAGAGAGTTAAAAAAAAAAAAAAAAGAAAATTCACAAAGAAGTTTCTACTTTGTGGGGATTATTTCAACCTAACCTATACTGTTCACACATGCAATTGAAGTGTTATGGGCATTGACATTGATTGAGGAATTTCACTACTGTGATAAATTCCATTTTAGATGTCTATTGTAAAATCTTTCATTTTAGCAGATATCCCAGTAAATCTGCAGTACTTTCTGTGGTGCAATTAGAATAGTTTCCACCTAAATCCCTTTCTTTTTTTTAGCCTTTATTACCATAGACCATGACACACAGACTTCTCACGGCTAAGTGACCCACACAAAGCAAGCTTTACATCTGCCTTTGGATCATCTGTTATCCCATGCATTATTCACCCTTCTCCTGCCATGATCCAGAAACCTACAGAAAAATATACTGGTGTGATTCATCTCCTTCGTGTCTATGTCCTAGCTCTGCTGCTGCTGCTGTAGTCACTCCTGCTTTATGTTATAGCCCAAATATGATGAAAGGAGGAGAAATGTGTTTGTTGTCACTTCTGAGATAGACACAACCTAAGTGGAACCCTGAGGAGTCACACCCCACCCCATCATCAGTCATGCCCCTGTGATTCCCCACTCCTTCAAGTAGTCAGTATCTGTGAGTTACCGCCAATAAACAGAATATGGCAAAGGTGATAGAATGTCAAGAATGTCACTTCCGTAATTTCATTATATTATATGACTCCACCTTAAAAGACTGGAAAGAAAGATCCACCTGCCGGCCTTGAAGAGGCAAATGGCCATGTTGTGAAGTATGTATAGAAAGGGCTCCCTGGCAGAAAATGGCAGTGACCTCCAGGACCCAAGGGCAGATCCCTGTTGAGAGCCACCACTTTAAAAAAAAAAAAAAAAAAAAAAAAAGACGTTGAATTCTTCCCCAAAATTTGAAAGAGATTGGGAATAGAACCACATAAAAACACAGTAAAAAGCAGGCTTTCCTTTAAGCTAGAATTTTCCTCTTAATGCAGTCATAAGGGTATCTTCAAGTTGCTTGATGTTTTAACTCCTCATCACTCCATAGCATTCTGAAAGTGTGTGTTTATAAAAGAATATAGATAATTTCATGCATCATTTTCAAAGAGTTATAATTATATCTAAACATGTGTTACTTGGAAGTAAATATTTGTAAACCACAAGAGTAGACTGTTTTGACTACAGATGTGGAAAATCTATGATTGTTGGTAAGTCTACATGCTAATCTTTCTACAAGAGTGACAGTATCAATTTTTTGCACTCATGTTTTTAGACAGCATTAGGCTTTTGTATAAATTGAGTAAAAATATTTTTTCATAATTTCCTCCTCTGGCTTGACCTTATATTTTCAAGTTTCAGATTTGGGTTTCAATGCATCAGTCAAATCCTTACTTACCTAAGAAATGGGGATGCTAATTGAAGAGCATGGAGATGAGCTTTATGTCTGTTTAACACGGATCATTGGAGTTTCACTGAGAATAATTTGTACCCTACCACTTCAACATTGTTTGGGGAATATTAAATCCTTATAAAATTGTTTCAAAGTGGATTTGAAGTGTTCTTTTTTTTTTTTTTTACCAGTGTGTTCAGATAGATGAAAAAAATGAGACTGACACAAAGATGACTTACTTTCTGTCCCACAGTTGTAAATTTTGTTTGCTGATAGTATGTGTGCAGGGTAAAACGGAAGAATCTATATCACAATTCTCATGACTTCCATTATTCAAAGTCTCTCTCATTAGATTCATAAACTAAATCAAATCTAGACAGTGCAAACTAAATGTTGTATTGTAATTATATTATAGTAATACATTTTCTTAATTTGATTCTGAGAGGCAACTGATGATAAAACACTTCATGTATCTAATAACAGTTCTTTTTAAGGGAAAAATAAATACTGAAACATTGCGAGACTCAGATTAAAGAGAGATTAAATGTAAGAAAATGTATCTGGAAAGTTATAGTATATATTTATCTCCCTTACTAGATAGTAAACTCCTAGACGGTGAAAACTGAGTATTTTCATTCATTTACACTATTCTACATGATGAGGAAATAGGAAAATCATTACTAATTTCAGATCTAAGCTCTATTTTTGTAAAAAAGCAAGATATATACTAAAGATAAAGAAGAGGATCTGGGACCACAAAATCTTTGTTTCTACAATCTATTATGACTGACTGTTATCTTTACAGGTTGTGCCCTGTGAAGTGGCTGAATGAGGGAATCCACATCACTGTAACATTGGGAGCTGAGGTTGGTTTGTGTGAGTTAGCATAAGAGACATTCTCTCTGGTAAATTCATGATGCATCTTATCCTGGGGTGGGCACCTGGATGAGGGCAGTGGCAAGCAGGGACAGACCTGGAATCTTTGGACAAGAGTAAGTACTTGGATTTCTGCCTTTATCTTGGAAAAGATGCATTGACTAAGAGATACTGGATCTTTTGTGAATCTGGATATAAGTAAATTACAGGCATGACTGAGGCTTCCCATCTAAGCACAGAAATTTTTAAAAAAGGGTTTGAATAATTATTTTCTCAGTTCTCAAAGAAGAATGGTAATTAGTACCATTCAAGATACATAAAAGAGAAATTAATTAATTATATACAATGAGTGACTTTGGTTATTAGGCCATAATTATTTTTCAGAGACAATTTACAATTCAGTAAATTATGAAGCTTGTTGTGCTAATATTAAAATGTTTCTGCATCTAATTGTCAAAACAATTCTATTGGGCAGTTGCAATGATATTATTCTAATTACTATTCACAGTTGAGATGGTTGTGGATGGATTTCTTAAACAGCATAGTTATATTATATAGTAAATGGGAGATGGAACCAAATTCATAAAACTCCTAATCTTCAACTTATTCTTCTTAAGCTTTTTTTTTAAATTATGTTATGTTAGTCACCATATAGTACTTCATTAGTTTCTGATGTAGTGTTCCATGTCTCATTGTTTGCCTATAACACCCAGTGCTCCATGCAGTCTGTGCCCTCCTTAATACCCTTCACCAAGCTCACTCATCCCTCCAACCCCTCCCTTCTAAAACTCTCCCCGGACTCCATAGCCTCTCATGGTTCCTCTCCCACTCCAATTTTTCCCCCTTCATTTCTCCCTTCTCCTAATGTCCTCCATGTTATTCCTTACATTTGACAAATAAGCGAAACCATATGATAATTGACTTTCTCTGTTTGACTTATTTCACTTAGCATAATCTCCTCCAGTTCTTAAGTTTTTATTTAAAATTCCAGTTAATCAGTAAACAGTGTAACATTAGTTTCAGGTGTAGAATTTAGTGACTCAGCACTTCCATACAACACCTCATGCTCGTTACAAGAGCACTCCATCACCTATTTATGCCATGCCCCCCCACCTACTTCCGCTCTAATAGCTATCAGTCTGTTCTTCATAATTAAGATCCTGTTTATTGGTTTGCTCTGTCTCTTTCCACCCCCCCCATGCTCATTTATTTCTCTTAAATTCTACATGAGTGAAATTGTGTGGTGTTTGTCTTTCTCTGACTAACTTATTTCACTTAGCATAATCTATATCATTGCAAATGGCAAGATTTCATTCTTTTTATGGCTGAATAATATTCTTCTGTGTGTGTGTGTGTGTGTGTGTGTGTGTACCACTTCTTTATCCATTCATCAACTGGCAGACACTTGGGCTGTTTCTATAGTTTGGTTATTGTAAATAATGCTGCTGTAAACATTGGAGTACATGTATCCCTTTGATTTAGTATTTTTGTATTCTTTAGGTAAATACCAAGTAGTGTGATTGCTAGATCATAGGGTAGGTCTATTTTTTAACTTTTTGAAGAACTGCCATACCTCTATACTGTTTTCCAGAGTGGCTGCACCAGTTTAAAGTTCCTCTTTTCTTCACATCCTCGCCAGCACCTCTTATTTCTTGCATTGTTGATTTTACCTATTCTGATAGATGTGAAGTGCTATCTCATTGTAGTTTTTTTCTGCATTTCCCTGATGATGAATGACGTTGAGCATCTTTTTATGTGTCTTTTGGCCATCTGTATGTCTTCTTTGGAAAAAAAAAAGTCTATTCATGACTTTTGCCAATTTTTTAATTGGTTTGTTTGGTTCTTTGGTGTTGAGTTCATCTGATTTTTATATATTTTGGATACTAACCTTTTATCAGATATGTCATTTTCAAATATTTTCCCCATTCAGTGGGTTGTCTTTTAGTTTTGTTAACTTTTTCCTTCACTGTGTAGAAGTTTTTTATTTTGATGAAACCCCAATAATTTATTTTTTGCTTTTATTTTCCTTGCCTCAGGAGACATATCTAGAAAGAACTTGCTACAGCCAATGTCAAAGAGGTTATTGTCCATGTTCTCCTCTAGGGTTTTAATGTTTTCATGTCTGATATTTAGGCCTTTAATCCATTCTGAATTTATTTTTGTGTATGGTATAAGAAAGTGGTCCAGTTTCATTCTTTAGCATGTTGCTGTCTGGTTTTCCCTGTACCATTTGTGGAAGAGATTATCTTTTTCTTATTGGATATTCGTTCCTGTTTGTTTAAGATTAATTGACCACATAGTTGTGGGTTCATTTCTGAGTTTTTTGTTCTGTTCTATTAATCTATATATCTCTTTTGTGCCGGTACTATACTGTTTTGATTACTACAGCTTTGTAATATAACTTTAAGGGTCAATTGTGATGCCTCCAGCTTTGCTTTTCTTTTTCAAGTTTGCTTTGGTAGGGTCAAGACCTTTTAATAGATCATGAAATCAATTGAGGGGTCATAACTTGTTTTATAATATTTGAAAGGGATAGAAGAGAGTAGGATAAGATAGAAAATACCTAAATATATCACACATAGTCATGGTAAGGGTTATTAAGTGATAATTTGTTCCACTGGAGTTATATTTATCTAGAGTAGGAATACATATAAATGCAAAATTCATTTTTACTGTGAGCTGTGGTCAAAGGGCCAAAATATAGCATCAACTAAGCATTGTCTGAACTGAGAAGGGAAGGTGAACAGATAGGATTTCACCATTTTAGAAAAATAAAATGCAGAGAAGAAACTTTGACATTGAATCTAATACTGCCCAAGATAGAATCCACTCATTGGAAAAATAAAAGATATCACATAAAACCAAAACAGCACAAACAAACAAAACCCATTCTGTGGTCCAGAGTGTCAATCTAGAGACACTGGTGCTCTCTGATGTTCTGGGATATGTTCTTCCCAAACCATTCTAACTCTGAACTACTGAGTACAAGCTCAGATTAAAAAAAAAAAAAATCCTACCTATGTAACTTCCTACTTGGAAGTGATATCCTGGATCAGCATTCAGACCTCCTCATCTTTGAGAATGAATATTTCCTACTATAAACAGAAACATGTGGAATAATGTTTATCTGTCTCTCACATGAATTTAGTTTGTGGAAGGCCATACCAGGACATTATTGTATCTGAGAAGGAATAAGAACATCATTTGCTGTGGTGGAAAGAGGCTCATAAATTCAGAATTATTTCCCTGTGATTGGTAGCTATTCTGCTCTTAAGGCTGACTTCACCAACTGTCATAATTGTGTTGAATTGCAAGTTCTCTGAGATAGATACTTCCAAATGGGCTATATGACATGAGTTTTAAAGTGCTTCTTGGGGGGCGCCTGGGTGGCTCAGTGGGTTAAGCCTCTGTCTTCAGCTCAGGTCATGATCTCAGGGTCCTGGGATCGAGTCCTGCTTCGGGCTCTCTGCTTGGCAGGGAGCCTGCTTTCTCCTCTCTCTCTCTCTGCCTGCCTATCTACCTACTTGTGATCTCTCTCTGTCAAATAAATAAATAAAAAATCTTAAAAAAAAAAAGTGCTTCTTGGGACAAAGCCAAAGAATCAGGTGAAAAGTACTTTCATAAAGGTGTATATTTCAGTAAAGAATGAAAACAAAACAAAACAGGAAAACAAGGGAGAAGCATGGCAATAACAGAACAATCGCTTTATATCCTTTAAATATCTAGCAACCCTCACCCCCGCCCCGGGGGGGAAGAATGCTCTCAGATCGTGAACTACAGATGATGTTCCCCATCAAAGCCTACAGTAACATTCAGTACTTCTATTTATATATTTCCCTACGTGAAGTATATGACATTCAGACAAATGTTATACTGAAAAATATTCCAGAATCTTGACTCTGATTCTTTCTAATTTGGTACTGAGGGAAAATCACTTGACCTTTTTAATTCTAAGTTTTTGTATTTGAAAAATTAAAGGATAGGGTAAGAGTAGGAAAGGGTGGGTAGAAATAATACTATATGTCTTATAGAGTTATCAGAATTAAGTGAAACAATAGATGAAAAGAAATTAGTACCATGTGTCCTATAGTAATCTCTTCATAAGTGACACATCGCCTTTAAAACAGAGGTGATTATCATGTATCTGCTATAAACAATGTAATAGATACATAATCACAGCATAAACTCCATGCATCTAGAGCTCATTCATTTATTCATTGTTCACTATTTATCATGTGTATCTCTAATGGGGATTAGTGCATGAATAAAACATGCTTCCTACCACCTATCTGTGTACCAGGGGATAAAGATAGGCAAACAAATAACTATAATGCATTATGATGAAACTATAATCTTATAATTGGGCAAAATGTAAAATGTAATAAAAACACAGACAAGAAAGCATGAAGTAAAACTCCTGAGAGGAGTATCATCTTGGTCTATTTCTATTTTCATAGGTGATTTGTAAAATGTTTAGAACATAGGGCAGAAAAATAAAGTAGAGAGGTGCAATAGCAAATTTTCCTCTCCTTCTCTTTTTCTTCTAATGATTCTTTGTCTGAGGCAGCAACTGTCCAGGACAGTGAGAAGGAGAAAGAAGTATAAGGGTAATAGTTATTCAACCCCCAGAGTACCCCAGGTTCTTCCCATACATGATTTAATTTATCTTTATTCTAAGCCTATGTATTGGATAAAGGTATCTAATTCTTCAGATAAAAATAAAATAAGACTCTGTGTTAGTTATTGATTTTACTTGGCATAATCCTCACAAATTGTTTCTGTGACAGACCTGTTCTCTTTTTAAAAAGAAGCTTCATGTTCACAGTGATTGGTTTGGAAAGGGAATTAGGGAATTAGGGCCAAGCTGGTTCAATTATATATTTTTCTGGATTTTCTGCTGGAGCTCATGGGAAGATTAGGGAAATGAGGTTAAAGGTACAGCTTAGAGCTGAGAGTAGTCTATTCAGTGCCATATGAGGGGATGAAGTCTGGAGAAAATGGAAGAGAATTAAAGGAGTAGATAAAAGAGAGCTCTATTGGTATTGAGTACCATTTATTGGCCCTAATAGTCCCATGGTCTGGCCACATTCTCTCACTTCTTCCTTCAACTTTGCAAGGAACTTAAAAGAACAGGGTTCAGGAGAGCTTGTGAAGATTGAGAGGGGATGGTGCGCTAGAAGACAGCGTGGAAGCTCCATGCCCTTCCACATACTCTGCCCTATGTTGCTCTTTCTGGCTGTTCCTGAGTTACAACTTTTTATAGTAAACCAGTAATCTAATAGGTAATGCATTTCTCTGAGTTCTGTAAGGAGCTCTAGCAAATTAATCAAACCCAAGGGAGAGATTGTTGGAACTTCCCGTCTATAGCTGGTTAGTTAGACATATAGATGGCAACCTGGAATTTTGACTGGCATCTGAAGTGGGGACAGTCTTGAACTTTTAACCTGTGAGAGCTAAAGCTCTTGCTACGTGGATAGTATCAAAATTGAATTGTATTGTGGGACACCCAACTGGTGTTTGGGAATTGCTTGCTGGTGTGGAAAAAATCTCCATACACTGGAATAGGGAGCAGAATCATTAGCAACTAAAATGAAGAGGACAATACAGGATTATAAAAGATTTAATTATCAAGCATGGGATGAAAAACTCTCATTACTTTGAAAACACGGGTTTTACAAATTGCTTATGGTCTTTGGGCTTGTGAATAGCATTGTAAAAATCCAAGAACCTAATGGAAACTAAGTGGAGGAATCCCTACTTTCCTAAAAACCAGAACCCTGTAGCTCCTAGTAGATGACTCCCCTGTAGCTCCCTTGTTAATTATTTCTTCTCTTTAGTAAATCCATTGGCTTGAGGAACTCCATTAATATCTTTCCTACTAACCACTGGGAAATTATCATGGAGTGTGAGTCTCATTTTATTTCCTACTCCTCCCTCCCACTGCAGCTTTTATGTGTCAATTAAGAAATGTCTAGACATTATACCAACTATAATATCCTATTCTTAATAGCCATCTCCCTCTTCCCTGACACCTAACACTTGAAAACCTTTATTTTATCATTATTTTTGTCTTGTCCTATAATCATTTCCCTTTGAGCTGGGCAACTACACACACAATCATATATGTATTGATATACTCTGAGTTGTATAATGGTCACCTTGATAGAAACAAAAATCTTTCCTCTAAAGACAGATTCCACTTGAACTACACAACCAGAGGAATACATTCTAACTTACTCTCCTTTCCTTTTGAGCTCCTACTGGGAATACCCATTGGGTGAAACAAGTGGAAGCCAGAGGCATGGAAGCTCATTGATCTACTTAATACAGGTCAGCTTTCTAGGATAAAGACCAACATGGAAAAGAATAAATAATAGACGTAGATGACAAAATAGAAGATATTTGGTAAAGGTGTGAGGGAACATGTACGCTCAAACACACACACACACACACACACACACACACATCCATGCACATACATACTACTCTTTATCAGTTACAGATGCAGAATTCCCTGCTTGATTGCAACATGGTATTTCTGACATCAAAGAAGTTATTAGCTGTAGAGTACTTTTATTATGATTTTAAGCATTTACATGGCTGTATATAATGGCCTTTGTAGGGACCATGTCTAACTCTAGAGGTCCTAAAATCATTGTCTGACAGACAGAAGAAGACAGCAGATCAAAGAAAATGAGTGGCCAGCAAGAGTTGGGTTTCTTTTCAAATCTGCCACTTAAATTCATATTAACTGTGGATAAATCACTTAACTTCTGTGCTCTCCAATTTCTACTTTTGTAAATTAAATTGTTGGTTTAGATTATTTCTAATTTTATCTAGTTCTAAATTCAATGATTTTTGAGTTAATGTTTCAAGAACATCTACTAATGTTTCTTTAAATAATAATTAACTTTTAATGCTTTCTCTCTCTTCTCTGCCTATATTTGTGGACTCCCATATATACATGACCTTATGTATGTTCTTAGGTGTTTTGTTTTGTTTTTTTAGTTGTCTTAATTGCATAAGTTAGAGACAAAATTAGTATGGATTAATAGAAATGTAACTTTAAAACAACCAATTTTAGTGGCTTCAAATACTTTAAGAAATATCAGAAAAATGTGATTACTACAACCCTTTATAAACTCAAGATTTAAAAAGAATCCCACCTGGTCCACATGTAAGGAGCTTGGAAGGGGCCACTACCCTACCAATAAGTAAAAAGTGGAACTGACTGAAAAATGAACAATTCCTCTTAGATCTGTAAGAGTGGGGAGCACACATGACAAACCGCTCTTCCCAAGACTGGAGAGACAGACAGAATGCTGGCTAACTAGAAAAGAAACTCATGGAAACCAGTGCCCAGGTAGGAAAACCTGCACTGTTATTGATGGATTTACTGAAGGCTCAGTGTGGACAACTCAGAGTGACAAACTCTAGGGATACCGAGCCATTATAAAGTCCTCAGTTTTATGAGATTTACATCTATGAACTTAACCAGGTTCACACAGTAAATATACAAGAAAAAAAAAATCCCCTTATGCTTTTGGACATAGAAGAAAAGGAGCCATTTTGGAATATGCCTGGGCACACTTTTAACAAGTCCTGCCTTCAGGGGAAACCAGTTAACTAGCGACTAATCTGCTGGGTTATTATCAAAGCCTAACTGACCAAGGGGAATAGAAATACCCAACCCCAACCTAGTCTAGCCACCTCTCCCCACTTAAGGAGGAGAAAAAAACTGAAAAACACTTGTGAAGTTCATAATTTTAGATGCACAGGCTCACTAAAAGACTGAAGCCTAAAATAATTCCCCTGCCCCCATACCTCACTACTGCATTACTAAAGGCTATTTAGGACAGTTCCTTTTACCCAATACATCATGTCTAGCAAGCAAGAAAAAATTACAAGGCATACCAAAGGCAAAAAACACAATTTGAAGAGGTATTGCGAACTTCCAAACCAGACATGTCAGGGATGTTAAAGAATATCAATCTCCCCAATTTTGTATAAGAAATTACAAACATGATGATTATATGCACATTTATAATACTTCAAAATATTAAGAGGAGCTGTGTGTGAGCAGAATTATGAGTGATTTTATTTTCTTGGTTGCATTCTTTTATGAAAGCATATTTCTATTACAATGAGAAAAAGCTATAATATAGTAGAATAGCTCCATAAAAAACAATTTCTTGACATTAAAAAAGAACGGTAATGTCAATAAAATTCCTATTTTATTAACTACTATGAAAGTTGCATTTGTAATATTTTAACACATTAACAAACTCAGTAAGATCCTCAAAACTAATAGAAGTAGAATGAAAAATTGCAAATGTAATTTCACTTTATGATACTTAAATCAAGTAAAAAATATGCTAAAGCTGTTTATAGACTAAATATCCATTAATAGTATAAAAAGAATAAGTGCCAGTTTTTCTACTAAGACTAAAGGAGAGAAAAAGACAGATGCATTATTACTAAATAAGAAAGTATTCTTTTTGGTGAGATATTATAGAACTTTATTGGTTTAGGCATAATAAAAAATTTATAAGATTGAGTAATACTTGCTTTTTTTTTTTGGATTTCTTCATCAGAACTTATTTTGAAAAATGTAAACTTGACCAAAGACAATTTTTAGGTATGATACCAAATGAAAAATACTATAAATTATTCAAAATAGAGAAGACAAAAATATTGTGTTCACTAATGACTTCTGCTATTCTAAAAATGTTCTCCAAGTTCTACACATGCCTTTTTCATATTATCAGTGTATATAGAAGTTGTTCTTTAGGATTGTTTGGATGTCCCAAAAATGTAACAGCATCCTTTCTTTTAGCAAGTTTGAAAAACAAGAAATGATTTCATAAAACCTTGTAAAATAATGAATGAATTGCATGATGTAAGGTTTAAATGTAGAAATTTTACAACAAAGTTCCTGGGGACTTAGAATTTTGGCTTCGAACAAATCTATTTTTGTAACCATATTTTAGTTAGATACTGTATCTCCTACACACAGTTTGTAGTTTCCATGCGTTGGTGACTAAACATAGTGTTAGCTGGTTCTTGTCAAAATTATGTTAAAGCTACAACAGCCTTAGGCATAGTTTCAGTGGGGAAACAAAAAAATTCCCATTTTCATAAACATTTTATTACTATGTATTGGTTTGTAGAGTTGGATCCCCCTTGTCTCCTTTCTCTTACGTTCAAAGGTACTTCGAGGATCAGCTCTCCTGTGTGATGCTCATTAGTTTAGTTTATTTATTCATTTATTCACTCAATCAATGAACATTTATGTTAATTAGAAAAACCTTTTAAAAAGTTAACAAGTTGGTGATTTAAACCAAATAAATCTTTAAGAGGATTTTCATGAACTCCAAAGACCTACCTCCACTAACTCCAAAACTTTCTCAGTGATAAACTATCAAAAGGAAATTGACAAACCCTGTTACAGATTATTTTGTTGTCAGGAAGAAATCCTGACATTGCCTTTCCCAACTAGTGAAAGCTTATTGAAGTAAGTAATGTATACTATCATGTTTCATTATTGTTAAAAAAAAAAACCCAAAAACCTCAAAAGTGATTATTTTTTAACTTACCTTCATGCTAATTTTCAAAATCACTGAAAAGAGTTCACAAAAATCTAAAACATAGATGGGAGGACAATTATAGGGAGCACATATTTTGCCTCACCTATAATTTTGGAGGTGTTTATCTAAGCCCTCTTGTGTGAAATATAATATTTATTTTGCTTTTCTATTTTGTATTCTAGCTTTTCATTTACATGTTTTTCTTTATGATTTGTGTTTTCCTTCTATGGCAAGCAATACCTATGTGTAGCAGTTAGCTACTTTTACATTAATACTAGGTAACAAATGTCTCTTCTAACCAAAGATTTTGAAACTCATTTCATGACCAGGCTTCAAACAAAGTTTCATGAGATTATTTTTTTATTTTACTCCACTTATTGTGATTTTGCATACATTTTATTACACTAATATTATTCATGATTGATTACAGAGTAACATATCAAACTTCTTTGGAGAGTTATATAATATATGGTATTTGCCCTTCTTACCTAATAAATCACAACATTCTGAATTCCAAAACTATCTCCTTCCAAAGGTTTCAATAAAGATTGTGAATTTGTGTAAGAAAGAACCCTATTTTTCAGATTGGCTTCATGCTAAGAAAAAGTTTTCTGCTGAAATATTACCATGATTATATTTCTTTTATAACAATATTAAATATTCTGTTGGCTATGGTTTTCCTGTTTTTTAACAATTTCAATATCAGTGCTATGTAATTTAGTTACACTGAGTGACATGGGTAATTCTTCAATAGTAATTTTATAGGGTTATCTTAGCAAAGTTATGACAGGAGAACATAGATGATTTCTAAGCCTTTTTATTAGTCTATAATCCTCTAGTAAATATATTTCCTCTTCATGAATTTCCTATTCAGTTGACTGGAAACAATTTCACTTAGCATTTCTTTGAGTCTCACAGGTACAAAGAAAAAGGGTCTAGAACTCAGTGCTGATTTATGGAGAATAGTTTCTAAATAATTTGCCCAGTTAAAAAAAAAATGATCTAATAGTTCTTGAGAAATATACACTAAAGGAGAATTCTGAAAAGAACATTTAAATCGGGGCACCTGGGTGGCTCAGTGGGTTAAAGCCTCTGCCTTCAGCTCAGGTCATGATCCCGGGGTCCTGGAATCAAGCCCCATATTGGGCTCTTCGCTCAGCGGGGAGCCTGCTTCCTCCTCTCTCTCTGCCTGCCTCTCTGCCTACTTGTGATCTCTGTCATTCAAATAAGTAAATAAAATCTTTTTTAAAAAAAGAACATTTAAATATGATTCCTACTTAATTTTAAACTGTTATATAGAAAGATATTCAGAATGGCAATTTTCTAGCCTTAGTCTTGACTCTGCCACCAAGGAAATAAATGTCAGTACACAAAAATGAGTATGAGATAGTATGACAAAGAAATTTGTTAATTGTTTCTACAGAGGACTAGTGTGTTGGGATCGGCATGCCCTGCCAGAATTAATCAGTCGAGGTCTCTCTGATTACAGAGAGAATTCCCTACGTTATTTACAAAAGGAGTGAAGAGAAACCTGTTCCATGACATTGGAACCCCTTTACTCACTTCCAGAATATAAGAGAGTCACGAAGGTGGAGAGATGTATTAATGAAGAAGCTTCTTCAGAGAGCTGTATGTGTGCTGTAAATCTCCATGTGGGCTGCCCTCCACAATTAGTGACAGGACATCAAGAAATCCACTTGGATAGATTTAAAATGTGTTTTTTGAAGTAGGGATCACAGGGAACCATGACTTATACATGCCTGAGTAAGCTAAAATGTACTGTGTCAGTAATTACCACCAGCCATGGGAAATCTAGGGAGACAGAGAAGACATTATGAAGAGCTTTGGGCGTGGTTTCCTTATAGGTTCCCAGAGTTGATATTAGTCTCTGGAATTGGACAAAGTAAAGCCTACAAGTAGAAAGCCAGTGCTTCTAAACTTCTGGGCTGTGCACGTTTTTGTATGTATTTAGTATGAAGACATTTCTAGTCATAGAGTAATAGAAGTATAAAAACTTTATGTAAATTGGTATTTAAAAAATATACTCTATTAAGCCATGGCAGTATATTCCCAGGTCTTTCAGTAGCAAGAGACAGGAAAAGAGACACTATATTGGTAGTAGTAGAGCAAGTTAGACCTTAAACCATTAGCAAGTTGGAGAATGTAATTTCTCATCAAGAAGAATCTTCAAGAACATTAACTTTCATGACCTTTATAATCCCTCAATTGAAAAATCTTTTTAAAAATTCCCAACTTTTACCAGAATGATGCTCTTATTTTCCCTCTTTCTCCAAGAATCCTTTTTCCTGGGTATAAGTTCACTTACCAAACTAACCATCTTGTTTATGTTAACCATTTCTTCACTTAGAAATGATTTTCATCTCATCATGCAGTTAGTAGTGAACCGGACAAGTAATGGACAAAAATGCTTTTTTGAGGTGGAGCTGGGCGTCAGTCATCTATGCTTTCTAGAAACCTGGCTTACTCTTACCCTTAAACAGCCCTTCCAATTAAAATCTCATCAAAATTACAATTTGCAACAAGTCAAAATTTGTTTCAGTATAATTAAATGTGTACTCTGTACATATTTTTCTTTCTGCCCAGAATGGCCACTCCACCCACCACTGTCCACACACCCTTTCCCTTTCATATACCAACCCACTAGTTAATTCCTGCTTGGTCTTTCAGATTTAAAGTTTTCTGAAACTTTGTGGGTCTGCTTTAGAGGGCCCCCTTTTAACAATTCCAGTACCTTCTCTGCTTACATCTAAGCAGAACTGGTTATCCTGGGGTCCTTAGTTTCCTGGGTTCTATACTCCACTAGGTTCTATACTCCACGAAGGAAGAGAATGCATGTATTTGTCATTGTGCATTCAGTGCCCGGTACAATGCCTGCAAAAAAAAATAGGTTCTCAATAAATACTTGTCAAAGGAATAAATTAATTAAATTAAGAATGAAGGAACTGATTGCCTTAGAACAGACCTTATCTGTAAAAAATGAATAATGGTACTATCTATCTCATTGGGTTGTTAAAATATTAAATGTGTAATATATATGTAAAGTGCTTAGAGCAGTGTCTAACACAACGTAAACTTTATGTATTTGTGTTTGCTCTTGTTAATAGCAGTAAGTTTAAAATAAGCGGTGTTAAGGATCATTCCAGTTCCTAAATTTGGGTACAAGAACCCAAATCCTGGACTTGAGGATATCTGAGTGTAAAAAGAAGAAAATAGAAATATGGATGCTAACTGTGTCCCGTGCATGTGTGTGCATGTGTGTGTGTCTGTGTGTGTGTATCTCAATAGGTTCAGTTCAGTCAGATATCGCTTGCTAACCAAAAGCCATAAATTTTTCTATGAAACAGTAGCTTCATGATTTGGGGCTGATATTCTACGTCCAGTATTTTGTTAAAGTAACTAAATGACTACATCAGAAAAATATGTCATGATCTCAGGGCAAGGGTGGTGTCCTATTTATTGTTACATTTGGAATCCAGTAGTTAATGAACATAAGTAATGTTGGATGCTATTAATGTCAGTATGGCACTATTTCTGAAAGATAACTGGTCGTATTTTGGTTTTTAGTAAACTATTCTGAAGCACATCTCAACTTATTCTTTTTTATTTAATTTGCTATTTAAAAATGAGACTTCACAAATCCCACCATGTGTTCAAAGATTTGTTGAAATGAGTCATTGACAAAGAACAAGAGAATAAAAATAGCAGCCGTAGTGTTCATTAACTGATCTTTCCTCCCCGTGGGTCCCAGCAGACCACCTAACTGTGGGCACCCATGAGCATGTAGGCCATTCCCAGGTGTGAAATTATACACTAGAAGAAACAGATATTTTGGTTAATAACAAAAATGTCTTCAGTTATCCTTTGAGTATCCATGTATTCTTTGAGTATCCTTTGAGTATCTTTATTTATTTATTATAATATAACAACAAAAAAGTCTTCAATTATCCTTTGAGTATCATTTATTTACCAGCAGTGTAGCATTTCTGTAAATGTTACTAGCTCCCAAATTGACGGATTCTGGGGAGATTCCAGGTGAGTCAAGACAGGTAGAAACTTGTGAATTTTTCACTTTTCAAATGGTTCTTCATAATATAATCCAAATCAGAATGCTTTCAGAGACCTGGAACTTTTAAAATAGTATGCTGCATTTCTACCATCTGTTTTCCTAAATGTCAGCTGAGTCACAAAATTCACTTTACTCGCTATTTCACATGTGTAGTTTTCTTTTTCCTTGTCCAATGTTTTCATAATACACAACAAGAAAATTTTATATCATCTTACATTTGTTTAAGCTACCAGATTCTGAAGACAACATGAGTTTACCATGTAAATCATGGATTACATTTACCCATTCTCCCACAGATGTTTGCAGTTGATCAGACAGATATTTGTTGATTATGTTCCTTTTAAAACTGTGTTTTCAATATTAAATATCAAGAAATATTCATGGTCATTTACTGCTAAAAATACAAGGAGTTGTCTTGAGAGGATGAACAATGAATTCTCACACAATAGAAAAAAGAGCATCATGTCTCCTTATTGCAAAGACTGAGATTTAGGGAGGAAAAAAGGTGTATTTCCTTCAGAAGGAGTATCATAGTGTATATACAAAGCTATATCATTACAATAGGTTTTAACATATTAGTGGAAGAGATGGAATCTTGCATTAGCAACATATGGAAGAGGAGATTTTAAGAAAAAGGTGGAATCTGACTTAATCTTTCAGTTTGACCTCCCCTATAGAATTGAGAATAATTTTAAGAGAGTGAGATGTAACCAGGATTTCCATATTAGCTTCATAAAATCACAATCTTATAATAAAAAACTCTATCTAAAATGATCAGATAGAAGGCTTTTTAAATGGACTATGGAAAACTTCTGAACATTTCTAAATTACCACTTTCTTTTCCCAAGGCATGTAGTTGCCTTCTACAGTATTTGGCGAGTGGGTTTCTATTCATGTGTGACGAGGGCTTTAAGATCATTTTTCAAAATGAACGTATATTAACATCTAATGGAAATATTTTTCTTTCTTGGTTGGAAGATCTTTATTTACCAAGAAAAGTTTGCCTGTGTATATGTACCTTTTCTTTCCTATTCTCTCTGGCTGTTTTTGCTGTTTGTTTTCAATTCTTCATAAGTTCTTGCTAACCATAGAATTAATAAGATATTGATTTTTAAAGTTGTGTTTCGTTGGAAACTGGAAACATTTTTCAGATCAACCATGTACTAATTTTTAACAGCAAGGTGTTGGACAAGATGAATTTCCAACATGATGGACTATCTAAAGAACTTCTGATACCTTCCATTAAAATATAATAGCAGAAATTCATAAGCATGGTTGCCAAGTCTCACAAATAATACTTCGAAGACAAGTTAGTAAATGGAAATCACTGAACTTATTTACCACCAACAAATACTTGGAAAAAAAAATACTGGTAACAGAACACAGTCAATAGTTTTAGAAATATGTGAGATGAACTGCATTTTAGGACACCATTTCAAAGGCATCAGTGATGAGTTTGCAAAGGAGTCCCTCATTAAAAAAAATAATAATAATAAAAAAGAGAGAGAGTCCCTCATGCTTCATCACATGCTATTCTTTGAACTTTATCCTTGGACTCTACGATTCCCCTTCCTTCCATCATTTATTGTGCACACATACAATTTACAAAGACTTCTCCAATTAATGATCAATAAAATGCAGTTGAGGGGAGGACAATTCTTTCCTTCAATACAAGAATGCTAGATCCAGTGCTCATCTATTTCAATCAACATATTTTTCTATTTTGATTTAAAGAAACAACACTGTTTAAGGATAAGCAATGTGTATTTGCTGGAGTTAAATTAGTCCACTGCTTTTCCAAAGTAAGAGTATAATTGGAGGTCTATATACCCTAATATTTGTCACAATATTTGAGACATCAATCAAGATAACAAACTGCTAAATAAAATATAGTCTATCCTCCTATTTTAGTACATATTCTTTCACAACAGTCTTGAAGACCACATTCAAATTTAGAATCCTTAAACTCCTTAGAATTATGCATTGAATGGTCATAAAAGTAAGTCTGACTGCCATCCCCTCGCCTGTGGATCACTAATTTTTCTTCTGCCTGCTCTGCTCTGCATCAAAGAAGACCTGTTTTAAGCATATATAAATATCCTAGCTTATACATCCAAACTTCTACCTAAAGACCTTGTGATAACTGCACATAAGCCCAAAGGTGCACATACTGCTATCTGTTCAAATTTAGCCCCAGGAAAGAGGCACGAGTAAGTTCTAGGAGCAAGAGTAAGCCCATTTGGTCTGGGAATAGTAGTTACCTGACTCTGTTGTGCAATTCAAAAGTGGAGCATGGGATGGTGCATTCCTGAGCCTCTTGAATTCTTGTTTCCTGGAAAAAGGCTTGGCCAGAGAACTAAAGCAGAACCTGTAACATTCAGATGCAGGGAAGGAAGTCTTTTGTTGGAGACCAAGTGACACTGCAAAAAGACATTGGTGTAACCGTCTTCCATCTCTCTATGTCAGACATTCACAATAGGGGTTATATCTTCCTTAAAGGTAAAAAATTTGTTTCTAAGTGTTAAACCAAATTTTATTCTTCTGAGTGTAAAAGATACTTACAGTACCCAAAACATATTCTTAACATATCATGGGAAGAATGGGGGAAATTAGGAAAAACACAGGCCAAAAATGCTCCTTACAGGGGCAATAATGAAAATTAAAGCTGAAGAAACACTGCCCTAAGTGGTAGTCCGGGTCAGACTGCCTGAGTTCATATTCTTACTGCACTAGGAGTCATTGTATGACCTTGGGGAAATGATTTAGCCCCTCTGGCCCCTAGTTTCCTCATCTTTAAAATGGGTATAATAAAAGTGCCTACTTCTAAAGGATTGTGATGAGGTTTAAGTGATTAATATTTATACAATGCTGATTATAGTGTATGAGATATAATATGCACAAAGAAAGCACTTTTTAAGAAAAAAAGTTTTTCTCCTTTGTAACAGTTGAGCTAATAGTTGCCAAGGTTGAATAGGATAATGTCTTATATAATGTGTAACATAGTATTTGGTACTCAGTAAATATAGAATGTTGTTAACTAACATTAAAGTAAAAACTAGAACATGTCTCAAGTTATATAAAATAATTTTGAAAACCATAGCTTTTCCAGATTTCTAATGTCATGTACTATATATTTTTTACTTTTACTACAAATATCACCAGTATTTATTGCTGGCAAGTTTTCTTAGCCTTTTTTTTTTTTTTTTAATTTCTAAATACACAGATATTTTTCCTTTTGAATAAGTTTAATTGGTCTTTCATAAACATAAATCTCAGTGATTGGAAAAACCTATTGCCTTCTAACCATGAAGAAGGCATCCATTCGCCTAGCCCCTTTGGTAAATGTACACCATGGTGTAAGGGTGCTGAGCTTTTCACTTTATAAATATTGTAAAAGATAGTAAGATATTAGCAGTCAAATGAATGAGACCAGCCTATTTCTCTCCAAAGGAGTCTTCAATCCAGCATGAAAAATATGCAGTGTATTAATTTTATCTATACAGGAAAGGAGTCAGACTGGTTAATGGTGTGTTAAGCTACAAATCCATCGTACCTTCCAGAAGTTGCTTGGAAATGAATCTGAGAACAGATACTTTGTCTCCAGACTTTTTCTCATAAAAAAAGAAGAAAAAACTGTCTCCAACATTAATTACTGCTCAAAAAAGATAGCTGTGGCTTGATTTTGCACAGTAAAAAAATAAAATTTATTTCCTTTTGGGGAAGCTGGGTGGCTCAGTCAGTTAAGTGTCTGACTCTTGGTTTTGGCTCGGGTCATGATCCCAGGTTCTAAGATTGAGCTCTGCATGGACCCTCCCTCTCCCTCCGACCCTCCCCCTGCTCCTGTACTCTCTCTCTCTCAAATAAATAAAATAAAATCTTTAAAAAAACTATTTCTTTTAAAGTTTCTAGCAGTATCCATTTCTCTAAAATAATTGGGTATATGCAATTCATAGTCATATGCTCTCATGAAAATATTGTACTTATTTTATTGATAAGTTAATGTTAAAGTGTCTTCATAAAGTGTTAGATGGAAATAGAAATATTTTTTAAGCATTTAAAGGCTAATCTTGGAAGAAAGCTGAAATACTGAAATAGATCACACAAATCTGTATTGATTGCTAATGTGTTTAAGTGATTTAGCACTGAAAATAACTAGAAAGACTATTTTAAGTTATTCATTAAAGTGTAGGAACAGTTTAATAATCTATTTGCCAACTATTTATCTAAAAATCCTCATCTCTTTTTCCTTGTGATATTATGATTTATACTATATATGTATGTATGTTTGGCTTTCTTCCCAATATCTGGCACAGAGCTCCTGAAACCCTTGCTATCTCCTAAGTGATGAGAGCTAAAAAGATGTCTCTTGTTAATGAAGTAGTTAATGAGGTGAGCTATCTATGTTAATAAGGTTATTTTTCCAGACCACACCTAAGGATGTAGGCAGGTTGCCAGGAGAACCAACCTTGTGATTAGTGGGTTAAAGCTTTCATTCCTACCTCCTTTCATTCCTTACCCCCACCTCTAGGGAGGGGATGGGAGCTGGAGGTTGAATTGATTGCCAATGGCCAATGACTTAATCAACTATGCCTAACTAACAAAGCCACCATAAATACCCCCAAAGGAGTGGGTTCAGAGAGCTTCCAAGTTGATGAACACACAGAAGTGCTAGGAGAGTGGACTACCCAGACTGGGCAGGGAATCTCCACACCCTTTCCCCATACCTTGCCCTAGGTACCTCCCATCTGGGTGTTGTCTGTGTCCTTTATTGTATCCTTTTATAATAAACTGGTAAATACAAATAAATGCATCCCAGTGGTCTGTCTGTTGCTCTAGCTAATTGATTGAATCCAAAGGGGGAGGAGATCATGGGAACTGTGGAATTATATCCAGTCAATACAAAATATAGGTAAGAACCTGGACTTGCAACAGACCTCTGAAGTCCAAACAAGGGGTCTTTGGAAATCCAATCTATAGCTAGTTGGTCAGAAGCACAGGTGTGAACCTGGGCTTGTGACTGGTGTCTGATGGAGGATGGGGAGTCTTATAGGACTGAGCCCTTAACCTGTGGAATCAGATGCTATCTCAATTGAGTTACAACTGGTGTCTGGAGAATTGCTTGGTGGCCTGGGGGTAACTACCCCTCCCCATGTTGGAATTGGCTCCAGAACACTAATTAGTTCCCAAATTAGAATACAGCTCTAGGCTTCACACCAAATTTCAACTTTTTTGAATATCATCAGAGTTCTTTCATGGTACTAATAGAGGCAAAGTTTGTAAATGTGGCAAAGAATCATTGGAGACAGAATATCTACTTCTAATAACTAAAAGTTGACTTAACATCAAATGCTCTATAGAAAGTTAATGTTTTGGAGGTTCATGGAAAGTTTGAACAACTTTCCATACTTATGATACTTATGAGAAAAATTGAATCAAGAAAATGTAACATCAAACCAGTGAGAAAAACAAAAGGACTTCATTGTTTATAACTGTAATAACAAGCACTTCAGAGGAGATTTTGTGAAAATGAAACACAATGATTCTAAGCATTTTAACTGAGTGTACTTAATATTATTTCTCATTCATTTAGTTACATGAATTTTTCTACTTATTTTTTTTCTTACACTTGACAGCTTATATACCCTAACTCCTACTACCCTTTCTGTAACTTCCCTTCCTTCCTCTTTCTTTTGTCATTTATTTTTTTTAAGACAAAATATTTTTATTAAAATCCAGATCAATGAAATATCTACAAAGCCTTATCCAAACAAATCCTCCATTAGATATGCGTAATCTAGTGCCTGTCAGTGTTTACGGTTTTCAGCCTATCTTCTGGCAAAATGCTTGTCTTCTTGTTTTCATTTCATGATGACCATGTACAAGTTCAGCTAATGATTGTTCCTCTAATGGTAGCCCCCAAATCTGTAATAGCTCAATATGGATTCATGTTTCTTAACTTTAAAATGAGTTTTCCTGATAGTCAGGTAGCTCTTCTCCTTTGAGAGGTTAATTGAGCATCTAGGATTCTTGTAACTTATGGCTCTGCTAGTTGTGTGTGTGTGTGTGTGGTGTGTGTGTGTGTGTGTGTGTGTGTGTGTGTGTGATTAAGCCACAAAAGAGGAAAAGGCAGAAAGATCATATATTCTGAGATTCTTGAGGGCCCAGCCTAAAAGTAGTTCACATTACTTCCCTTGCACCCCATGGGCCAATACTCAGTCACAGGGCCACATCTTTTCAAAAGGGACATTGCATCATATATATAGCTCTGCACCTGGGAAGAAAAGGAAATGAGTTTAGTTTTACAGGAACTATGTCTGACACTTATAGAAAGCTATAGAGTAATTTCAAAGATAACAGGCCTTTATTAAATTAATATAATTTCCTATCTTGGTATCTTTTTTATAATAGCCTAATATTTTTGTTAAACCTAACTGGAAACCTTAAAGAAAAGTATTGAAAATAAAAGTCATGACCGTACCATAAATGTGATGATTTGATAATTAATTGAATTTATGATCAAGAACAAAGAATAGCAGAGGTTGGGTTAGAGAAAATTTCTTGACAATTGTTAGTTTCATTAAAGGGAAGTAGCATAAAATGAGTCTCTGTAATATCAAAAGGCTAGCACATGAAGTTTTAGAGCCACAGTCAATAAACACTGCGGGAATGGAGAGAAGGAGAAGATAATCAATGCAATTGAAAGGGATTACCAGCACCCTTTTATGGAAATCCCGCTACCTCAGAAGCACAAGCAGGTCAGTGGTTGATATTAGCAAATGCCCCTGAAAGTAAGATTTAAAAAAAAAGAAAGAAAGAAAAGATTGCAGAACTCCTAGTAAGTCATGAGAGCAGACTAACTTTGCATAGTTGTAGATGTTGTATACAGAACAAAATCTCCTGACTAAGGGGCAAGTGGTGCCTGAAATCCCTCCTGTACACACTGGTCGATCTTGTGCCCAGGGGCAGGGTTGGTTCTGCCAGCAGGAAAAGGATGATTAAACACCTTGCACTAACATCTGCAATGTATGAGAGGTCGTTTCCTGCAGCTTCACTAAGAGAATGTTGCCAAACTTATTTTTTTCCAGTTAAGAAAAGTTTCTCAGAGAAGTGCAGATTTGCATATTTCTTGATATGAGTGAAGTAGAGAATCTGCCTCTTTGCATCTTTATTATTTCATCGTCTTTTCACTTTTCCCACTTTTCTCATGTTTTGGTCTTTCTTCCTCCATGTTTAACTGCCTACTTATATATTGCAAATTGTAGCTTTTTTGTTGTAATATTTGTTATAAAATCTTCTCCTAATTTACCATTTGTCTTGAATTTCATATGATGTTTTTTGCCATTAAAAAAATTATGTTTATGTGTAAAATTCATCTCTCTCTCTTTATTTTTCTTTTGCATATGACAAAGTTTTATTGGGAGGTACAATTCCAGGGCAACAAACAGTGAAGAAAAAAAAAAAAAAAGGAAATGCATGGAAAGAGAGAAGCAAATACAAAAGAGTATATTGAAATGTGTTCCTCAAAAAGATATGCTGAAGTCCTAACCCCAGGTACCTGTGAAAGAGACATTTGGAAATAGATAAGGTACATATGTTTGCACAGATGTTCGAAAAGTAAAATTTATAGTTGCGCTCATTAACCACATTGGAAATAATCCTTGAAAATGTCTTTGAGTATTTGTTTCTCCACAGGGGCAATTCTTGTTAATCAGGGAATATAATAGGAGGTTTTGTGACTTTAGATAGGAAATTTGTGTTTCTGCAGATACCCAGGATGGGTGGTATCAGCCTCCCATCTAATCTGCTACCTGCAGGAGACACTCAAAGCACATTTCCAAACACCATCCCAAATGCACCTTGAAGTAACACTGTTTCCTTCCCAAGCCTAAAGAAATTGATACTTAGAAATGTTACTTATTTAACCTGGTGTTACATTCTAAATCAAGTTACCAACCCCCCCCCCCCCCCCCCCGCCCCCCAGGTGCTCTTTGCCAGATCATTCTGTTTTGAACCACCCATCCATCACTGATTTGTTACATAGACTTATCCAAACTCACCAAGTGCAGGGATCCTGTCCTGAGGAAGAGAGTTAATACTGTGAAATATACTATTAACTATTTTTTCTCATATTTTTAAGTGAAGAATATTTTTAGGGCATAGATGTTAGGCAGAGGTTTCAGTGGAACTTTATAAGATGGTTACTGTGTTTTAACTACAAGAGCTAAATCTCCAAATGATAGATATTTCATCCATTACAATCCACCCCTCCATTACTCTGCACATTTGTACCTGGGAACAGATGGTCAGTTGTACAGAATAGCTACTTACAAGCACAGTTCCCAAGTCCATAGTCAGGGATGGATTTAACCACTTCAACTAGAGCAAACACTATAAAATACGCTTGGCTTTGTTGTTTTGTTTTTGTTTGTGTCTGTGTGTATTTTCTGATAAAGGACCGCAAATCTTGGTTTTGGTAGTATGAACTAAATAGATATGGTTGCTTTCAATATTCTTTTAATGTTGGCCATCTGCTGCTGTTGCTTATTGGATTATGCAGGGATTAGCTTTTCTGGAGATTCTTAGAAATGTGCATCCTGAATTTTAGAGTTAAAGATAACAAACATTCTTTTGTAATAGGAAATAATCAAGATTGAGGTAATTAATCTGCATGTTTTACCTATTATAGGGTTTAGAGAAAATCAATTGTAGATGTAGAAAATCAAATTCACTTAACAATTCCTACCTTACCTAAAACTCCCTTGGAAACCCATCAACCTCTGGCAGCCATTTCCCAGATTTTATATACAATTAAAAATTCACAAAAACTGTAATATCACTATTTTTAAATTTTTACATTTTATGCATTATAATGATTCACAGAATATAAAACTAGGAAAAAATGTATAGGGGAAAAATTAACCCTAAAGTGGACAACTGTAAAGATTAAATTCTTACATGTGCAATGAGTAAATTATCAGCATAATTAGCAATTCTTTAAAATATCATATGTAACAGTTCATTACTTCTAAACAGCAAATTAGTTTGAGGCAGTTCCTCCCAAATATCAAAACAGGAAAGGTTGTAAGTGTAGGCAGAAGTGTAATATAGATATTTTAGATTCAGTTTTCACATTAACTTGGAGTTTTTACCCAGTGTGTTTTCAAGTTTGAATTTATTCAAAGGTACTTTGTGTGTCAGGATGCTTTGACTCCTTCTGGGAGGAAAATAGGACATTTCTTCCATGGTTAGTGATGGAACTACTGAATTTTGCCAATAGAAATATTTCCAAATTCAATCATTTTCAGCACTCAATTTTTATATCCTTTTTGCTCTCAGAAAATATTGAGTAAATATTATAAATAATTCTGGTTATTTTAGCTTAACAATAAACAATATCCCCCAGTTGGTGATAAAAATTCCTAGAGAAAACTTTGTGGGATGTTCTGAATAAGAAATTGGCCTATAAGAGCCATGATTTCTTCTTTGTAAGAGCCAGTAAGAAAGTTTTGCTTTGTTCCTCAAAAGTTTGATTTATAAAAAATGAACTCAAGGGGCGCCTGGGTGGCTCAGTGGGTTAAGCCGCTGCCTTCGGCTCAGGTCATGATCTCAGAGTCCTGGGATCGAGCCCCACATCAGGCTCTCTGCTCAGCAGGGAGCCTGCTTCCTCCTCTCTCTCTGCCTGCCTCTCTGCCTGCTTGTGATCTCTCTCTGTCAAATAAATAAAATAAAATCTTTAAAAAAAAAAATGAACTCAAACATGGAATCATTGCTTATTTCAAAGACAAATAATAAAAGGTCTTTTTTTTCTTCAATCATTGACAAATACTGAACCTAGAGTTAAGATAATAAACATTAATAGCAGTTGCCTTCTTTTTTAAGGTTGATTTTATGTAAATAAACCTTTTTATTTTTAAAGAGAGAGAGCAAACATGAGTGTGGGAGGGGCAGAGGGAGAGAATGAAGCAGACTCCGTGCTGAGCGTGGAGCCTAATCTTACAACCCATGAGATCATGACCTGACCTGAAACCAAGTGTTGGATGCTTAACTGACTGAGCTACCCAGGCATCCCAAGTGGTTGCCTTTTTTTAGGAAGCCATATTATTTGTAGATATAATTGGAATAATTGGAAAAGATGATCCAAAGTAGAAATATCAATGTTATTATTATTGCTTTTAATAATTGCTTCACCATGACTGAAGGTGAAAAATTTTTAAATGTGGCAAAACTAAAATTAGTCTTTAAGAATAAATTATATTTATATTTAATCCTTAGATACCCATGAAAATTAATAAAAATTGAAAAAAGTATTGTCACAAAGTAAACCTCAAAAACTAGCAAAGAGTAAATATCGTAAGATTGCATAACAAAAATATTATAATAATGTAAAATTGGAACTATAAAATAAAGTGTTATTTTAAAAAACTCCACATAACTGGAAATTAAAAATCAAGCCCCCAAAATTATTTTCACTTTATTTTTCATTGCAATGTATCCAAACTTCTATTAAGATAATTAAGATTGATTTTAAAATTAGTGAAAAAGATACAAATGAACAATGCTGTATGTCAGTCAACAATTGTGCCATACCTAGAAAAATCAATATGAATTTTTTTTTCTTCTCTTTTTGGGCACCTACCTATGTGCAGATTATGACCTGCTGAACGAGTCACCCACACATTGTTGGCAGGTGCCTCCCTCAGCATCAAACCTCCCACTTTGGGGAAGGAAAACCCTGGGACCTTTTTGACTAAAAGTGCATTTTCAATACATTCTCATAAAGGAAGTAAAGTCACAATATTTATTACTTTAAAATTCCAGAAACATGCAAAGGTGGGGGATGGGGGACACTACAATGCTACCCATAACATCTTGTTAAGAGAGTCATACATTTTAGCATTTGGATTTGCATTTCACTTCAGTTTGCTCGGGCTCGTTCCCAGCTGATAAAATTAGAAACACCAAATATCAATGTTCTTTGCCTACAATTACTTGGATAAATCATTCCAGGACAAAATGAAAGAGTTAGAGTACCCTCAGAACATGGCTTGTCTTTGCAGCATATTTCTTAAGCTAAGATAAAAGTACATCTATTTTTTAATCACTATGGTGTTCGATTCTGACATTGTTTTCCAAAAGATGATTCAATTACTTAATTATTTATTTATTTATATCAGGAACAAAACAAACAAAAAACAAAACCAGTAGTTTCTGTTAAATACACTGTGTAATGTGATATAACCTATGGGAAGAAGTCTCACCTTTTCTTCTCATTTCTATTATGGCTGTCCTAGCCTGGGCACTTTTTGTAACTCCCTTTCTTAATCAATGATCAGTCTTTTGCCTCACTGTGTTCAATCTATAAGGAAGAGAGATGTTACTCCTACATTTAACAGCTTTGCAGTCAAAAGACTGCAAGCTCAGGGTCATAACAACATAAGCTTGAGGACATTTAGGAGGTAAAATCAATAAGACTTGTTATTGAATGCTTAGGGTTGGGGACAGATTAAAAAAAAAAAAAAGTGTCAAGAATAGCTCCAGGTCTAAAGGTGAAAACACTTGTTACATCATTTCCGTTCTCTCTGTGGAAGTCCCTTTCTCCCTAAATAAATTGGAAGTTACTTTTGCGCAAATAATATAGCATAGATTATTATAATTGCCCAAAGCTCTCTGCTTTTAATAGGCTCTCAGTTAATGTTTAATTGGTGAGAAAAAGCATACAATTCCAGGACTGTGGTAGTCAGAATAGTAGTGCTCCAAAGATGTCCACCTCTTAATTCCTAAAACCCATGAACATGTCACCTTATATGGCAGAAGAGACTTTGCAGATAATAAGGAGCTCAAGATAGCGATATTATCATGCATTATTATCACAAGCATTCTTGCAAGTGGAAGAGGGAATCAGGAGAGAGAAGCAGAGGAAGATCTGATTATAGAAGAGGAGGTCAGAGTGACAGAATGTGAGAATGCAACGCATAGCTGTTGACATTAAAGATGGAGGAGGAGAGCCATGAGCAAGCAAGTTGGCAACTAATCTAGAGATTTCAGAAAGGAACATTGTCCTACCAGAAAGCAACAATGAGACTCATTTCAACTACTGAACTATGTAACTGTAAGAAAATAAAATCACATCAGTTTAAGCCACCAAGTTTGCAGCAGTGTAGCCATAGCAAACTAATGGAGTGGCTAATAAAGTCTTCCAGTGATCCACGAGTTCTCCCCATTATCAGCCAATCATTTCAATTTCATTGACTAATACTGAGGTTTAAGTACTCACTTCTATGGCTTATAGACCCATTACAATAAACCTCCAAGGAATCATACATCTTAATTTTAATCTACTTTAATTCTGTGAGTTGTTAACAAGCGAAAGTTAACTAATGTATCTTTTCCTTTTATTTTTCTTTTCCTGGTGGCAAAGTGGGGAAAAAAATCAAAATGTTCATAGTTAATGCGAAAAGTCACGAAATCTAGTGTATTTGCTAACAAGGATGTTAGTTGTGTGCTGAATTTCCTGAGTAGTATTTCCATGATACATACTGGAAATAAATAGAATTAACTGGTGTCCTAATTCTTTTATACATAAGTACATATATTTTATACACATTTATGTACTCATATATATATTCAAATAGTATTTGACCCTTTGAAATTTGAAGGTTAAAGATTTATTAAAATCAAATGAAATAGTTACACTTTTATATATTGATTACAAACATCCAACAATTTGTATTATTATAAGTCTATGTTCCAAAAACTAGACATACAAATATATGGGTTACTTATTTTAGAATCATTTAAAATAAGTTCTCATTGACAAAAAATAAATAAATAAATAAAAATGGACCCCAGTTTTATTTCAAGAATTGAAATGTTAGGTTGAGCTGATTCTAGCAGTATTTTTATCTTCAGTTTGGGAGAGATGCATGACCTTACCTTGTGAAGAAACAGAAATCTGACTTCCACCCGGCCCTTTGCTACTTTGTGATGTGGCCCTTCAGGCTGTGAAGAGCAGTTATGCCAACAATTGAGTCACAGTTGTGACTGTATTGTTGGTGATTATACAGAGGTGAATAGAATGTGATTCCTTCTCTGTATTAAATGATTTGGAAGGTGAGTCATATCCTATAATCTATTAACAATTTTTTATTACAGGTGTGAAAGGGGGATTGCGGTAGTTTTGCAAGATGTTGCTATTAGGGGAAACTAGATAAAGGATATGTAGTATTTCTGACCTATTTCCTGTAACTACATGTGAATCTACAATTACCTCAAATTAAAGAAAAAGAAAGAGAAAGAAAGAAAGAGAGAGGGGAAGGGAGGGAGGGAAGGAGGGAGGGATAAGAAAAGAAGAAAAGGAAAAAATAAGAACCCCCCCAAAACAAAAAGAACAGTTTAACAAAAATGGGATTGGGAAGCAAAAAGCCTCTATATGATCTTTTTTTAGGCATGAGATTTTAAACCAAGTAAATGTGACCTTTGATCCTTCTTCACAAATTGCATGCTTGTTGAATGAAAAACAGCTGGAATCCAAAGAAAGCCTACATGCAAACGCTTGTAAATGGAGTAAAACCCTTTGTAAACGCATGTTTGGACTAAGCAAGTTAGAGCACAGATGGCTGAATGAGAAGTTACTATATTTACAGAGAGGCATCTGTTACATTACATTTAACTGGATCTATAGAGTCAAATTTTTCTCCACACAACCTGGACCAAGTTATTGCCAATGCTCTCCACTCCATTTAGCATCTCTATGTGTTTGGCATGCTTCTGAGTTTTCATCATGAGCAGCCTTAATTGCAAAATATATAGAAGTGGTTTTCACAGAGACATAAAATGAAGGTAGATAAAGTATGGAGCCAGTGTTGACAGTGGCCAGTGTCTCCATGGTGCCATCTACTTGTGCAATAATCCAGGTAGGACCAGGCTTCCTGGCCCACTTGGAGAGGCACACTGCTCCTGTGTTGTGTGCCCATATTTTATTGTCATCGAAAATATAACTTTAGAGTCAGCAGGTTTTTTGAGTGATTTGTATGCCCAGGAAGAGCACTTTGCCCTGGAGATTTGGGGGCTATGGGTCAGGATTTATAGAGAAAGGATTCTAGACTCTCAGGGAGTCAGAATATAGTGCCTGTCCTTTATGGTTTCTCCACAGATTTTATGGTATGCATGAGAGAAAACACAGCTGCAGCTTGAATTCAGATAAAGAACTTGCTCTCCCCAAGTATTGGACCAGCATAGGGTGGGTAAGATTGGAATAAAAAACTATATTTTTTGTGTTAATGTTAATAATGCCAGATTCCATAACCAAGCAAAGTCCTACATCTTGCCTTATTCACTATAAAGTGTTAACTAGAGTAAATCTGGTCCTGGTTTATTTTCACATTTGTTTTGTTTGGCTTTTTTATATTCTTAAAATGAATGAAAAGAAAATCTAATTCAATGGTTTAAATTGCTTCTTTTTTTCTTTTTCTGATAGAGAGAGAGATATTGAGGCACATGATACTAATTTACCTAAGATCATACACTTAGATAAATGGAGGAAAACATAAGAGTGAGGATTTACAAGGCTGTCTTGTAAAGTAAGGACCCAAAGTCCTTACTCTTGATCACTCCATGCAAATATACCAGTTCAAAGATTAAACTGAAGCATATTAAAAATTTTAAGGGTTTATTTGAGCAAAATCAAATGGAATTGGGCAGTGGCAGACAGGGAGTGGAGGAGAACAACTCGACTGACAAAGGGAAAGACTTCTGAGGAGAAAGTGTGAAAGCAAAGAAAGGAAATCATTTGATTAACTGCAGCCTAAAGCCCAGTTGGCTGCTTATGATTGGTTGCCCTTAACATTTGATTTTGTAACCTTGAGGCTAAGATTTTTGTTTGCTTACATAGACTGCCAAGGCATTAGAGACCCTTCATCTAAGAGCCTCCTTGTTTAATTACTTCAACAGTATACACATATACACATACACAGAAAAGTAAAATTATATATTTTTTTATTTTAAAAGAGCATTTTTCACAATGTAAGTTCATTGTCTTTAAGTTCTCTTAATATGCTAATTTATTTTATTTTTTCTTCCAAGTTTTTATTTAAATTCATGTTAGTTAAAATATATTATGGTATTGATTTCAGGAGTAGAACTAAATAATTCATGACTTACATACAATACCCAGTGCTCATGGTAACAAGCACCCTCCTTAATGCCCATCACCCATATAGCCCATCCCCCCACCGAGCTTCCCTCCAGCAACCCTCCGTTTGCTCTCTATAGTTAAGAGTCTCTATGGTTTGCCTCCCTCTCTGTTTTTATTTTATTTTTCCTTCCCTTCTCCTATGTTCATCTGTATTGTTTCTTAAATTCCACATATGAGGGGCACCTGGGTGGCTCAGTGGGTTAAGCCGCTGCCTTTGGCTTAGGTCATGATCTCAGGGTCCTGGGATCGAGCCCCGCATTGGGCTCTCTGCTCAGCAAGGAGCCTGCTTCCTCCTCTCTCTCTGCCTACCTCTCTGCCTGCTTATGATCTCTGTCTGTCAAATAAATAAATAAAATCTTTAAAAAAAAAAATTCCACATATGAATGAAATCATGTGGTATATGTCTTTCTCTAACTGACTTATTTTGCTTAGCATAATATGATCTAGTTCCATCCACATTGTTGCAAGTGAAAAGGTTTCATTCTTTTTGATGGCTGAGTAATAGTCCATTATATAGTAATATGTTGCTTTAATTAAAAATCATCTTTTTCTGATTACTGGTAAATCTGTCATATTATGGATAGACAAGATATCCCCCCCCCACCCTTTGGAAGGTTATCAGTCTAGTCTAGAAGTTGCTGTAAGAGCAAGAGAAACTAGTCTAGAGAAACTAGGACCTCCACATTCCCTAAACAGTTACTTAATCTCAGTATGAGCTTTCTTAGAAAAAATCTCCACCTTTTTCTTACTTTGACTAGAAAATAAGTTCTTATAGTCTTTTAAATAAATCTGCATTCATTCATATTATTTTATTTATAAATCTAAATTCAATCACAAGGTGTATTTCCTGGGAGTATGCAGACCCCTGATAATATAAAATGTTTATCTGTATTCATATGATAGACATGTAAAAAATAAGACATTTTTGTTCAATTCTTACATTCTGGATACCAATTCAAAAATGTAGTTCTAATGAAAGTGGACATTTTCAGACATTTAAACAAGTTTCATTGTTGTTATTGTTGCTTTTTGAAATAATCCTATAAACAAAGAAGTTGTGAACACATAATAAACTTAGTTAACAAACATGTTTTAAATCAGGCATATTCACTAACTTTATTACACCTTAGGTGATATTTTTTTAATGTCAAGTTATACAAGTAAATGAACTCAAGTACCTAGGTACCTTGGTATAAAAATAGATTTTCAGTAATATTATGCATTTATTTAAATTATGTGTTCCTATGATTGGACTGAAAACATACTAAGATTTAAGGGAAATAATTTTTTAAAAGATTTTATTTATTTATTTGACAGAGAGAGACACAGAGAGAGAGGAAATACAAGCAGAGGGAGTGGGAGAGGAAGAAGCAGGCTTCCCGCTGAGGAGATAGCCTGATGCAGGGCTCGATCCCAGGACTCTGGGATCATGACCTGGGCCAAAGGCAGCTGCTAAACGGCTGAGCCACCCCAGGAAATAATATTTTTAATTGTTATTTTCTCGTAACAATTTATGTGATGTCCAAGTAATTTTTGATGATCACCTCTGTGAGTCCAGGATTTGTATCTTTCTAGGTTCACGAAACCATTCATTCCCTTCCTCTGTCTACTCTTTAACTGCCATTAACTGTCACAGAGCTTATCTAGTTTTACATCAGAGCTCTTCATCAGATCCACTTGCAGCAAAGTGACTTCTTTTGAAATATGTAGAGCTGACGAGATGTCTAGTCTTTCTAATTTCAGGTCTCTTTTTTGTTGTTTTCAAGAAGGTGAAGGGAAAAAGAGAACAAAGATTCAGAATTTAAATAAATTACTTAAAAGAGAGAAAATGACTGACTGAATTAAGTCTTCATAAGTGAGGAAGCAAAATATACTATAAAAGTTTTTGAAGAGTTTTAAAATGGGTCATGGTGGGGTTCCTGGGTGGTGCAATCAGTTAGGCAAGCAACTCTTAGCTTTTGCTCATGTCATGATCTTCGGGTCGTGAGACTGAGCCCTGCATTGGGCTTCACGCTCAGTGTGAAATCTGTGTGGGATTTTCTCTTTCTCTCTATGTGGCCCTCCCAATCGTGCTCTCTCTCTCTCTCTCTCTCAAAATAAATAAATAAATAAATAAATAAATATTTTTTAAAAATTAAATGAGTCATGGTAACCCCTTCTAATAGTAAATCAGAAATTAATTAATTATTTGTTCCTTATTAATGATGACAATTTCATAATAATATATATTTAAAGTATGTAATTATCTTTAAAGTAATGCTTAAAATATGGATATTTCCTCTTAGGACAATAACATCTTTTCATATTAAAAAAAGGAAAAATTATATACTTTAAAGAACTGTACAGTTCACTTTCTGTACATTAAAGTGGACCTATTTCAATATTTGGGAGGAAAAAGGGCTCTCTTTATAACTATTAGTATTAGGATAAATTGAGATAATTTGAAAAATCAGATGATGAGGGCTTTTATAATTTGAATTGTGAACATGTGACATGAACTTCTTGAGCTCTGCAACTGGTAGTTTATAGCTTATTATTTGCCCCTCTCAACATGTATCTTATCATGTTAGCTGGGCAATACCATTAGAGAAAATGGAATTTGGGTTTGCAAAGAGAAAAATTAATGAATAAGGATACAGAACCGGACAACTTTGCAATGCAGACTGCAGAAAAGTAACACTAGTTAAAATAAAATATATGTGACAAGACTTAGTGGAGAAAGCTGAGATTTGTTAAAAGTGATTGACAAAGAAGGTCCACAAGGTACAGCTTTTGGTTTGGGTCCTGTTATGGAGTTATGAATAGAGCATAATCTATGTGGTTCTGCCAAGTGTGGCTTTCTCCAGATACAGAGAGAATTCTGCCTTAGTATATACACCGATAAAGTAACAGAGAATCTTGCCAGGTATTTCTTTTTCTAAAAGCTTCTTTCTATTTTTATTAGCATAATGATGAGATTCTTTGAGTGGGATTTAATAAGGAAAAAATCAGTCAGTTATTTCTCATGTTTCTGGTATAGCCAGGATTTGGTTAAGAAAATAGAAAGCCCTCTACTTTTCTCAAGAAAGAGGAGATTTAACACAGGGAATTACTTACTTACAAAATCATTATAAACATATAAACTGGCCAGGAAATGCTACCTCTAGGGTGGCTGATAGCCCACAGAGAATCAGAAAGTCGCTACTGCCCCAGGTCAAGACATTACCAACGGTAGAAACACGTCTGCATTCAAATAGGTAACTCACAGACAGATAGATGCACAGAGGTCTCCCAGAGGCCACCCATCTGCCTCCTGCAGCCGAAAAAGACTCATGGCTTATGTTACTTTGCATTACAAACCTTGTGTTACAAATCTTCTTTCATTGGTGACATCTAATCAGAACTCTACTAGCTAGAGATTCTGGGAAATGAAGTTTCCTGTTCATTCCTGCAATACAGGGAAGGAACTGTCAAAGCAGAAATTGGACAAGGCAAGGAGGACTTCGTTCAAAAGAGGAAGGATACCAGAACTCAGTCTGAATTCAATCCACTGGAACAAATTGCAAGAAGAGTGCAACATGCCAGGGGAGAACACAGGCCATCTGTGAATTCTAACTGACTTCACCCAGAGGAAGAGTAGACATCTAGTGTCTTTGACAGGAGGTAGTTTTACAAACATCGAGCAAGACACGCAGAGAAGTTCTGCTCCTTCTCCCTCATAGAGTCTGGGAGATAGTGGCAAAATCTTCCCCGATTATTACATTTCAAAAGGATGGTACCCAGGTCCTTGAGAAAGATATACCTGGATTGTAAAACCGACAAGAGGTTATTCAAAAAACCTCAAGTGGACAAAGGAATAGTTTAGAATGACGAGTTTTCTAAAGTGAATGCTCTAAGAAAATAGAGTCAGGGGGCGCCTGGGTGGTGGCTCAGTGGGTTAAAGCCTCTGCCTTCAGCTCTGGTCATAATCCCAGAGTCCTGGGATCTCAGCAGGGAGCCTGCTTCCTCCTCTCTCTACCTGCCTCTCTGCCTACTTGTGATCTCTGCCTGTCAAATAAATAAATAAAATCTTAAAAAAGAGAGGAAGAAAGGAAGAAAGGAAGAAAGAAAGAAAGAAAGAAAGAAAGAAAAAGGAAGAAAGAAAAAAAAAAATAGAGCCAGGAGCCTAGAATAAAGAAGAAACCTGTCTAAAAAGTTTAGTCAAGCTGACAGAAATGTTAAGATCCTCTCAGACAAAATTAAAAGGGATAAGCATTGTGGTAATTGCCAACTGCTTATCTCATCTTCCTTGCTTGGCATCAAGGATACAAATTTCTAATATCCTTTGCAATAAACCCTTTCCTCAGGAACTCATCAAAACTCTCAGTTACACACACAGATACAGTTGGGTATTTGTCACCACACAGAACACATGATGTAGTGTTTGTGTGATAAATATAATGAGACACAGTCCTCACCTTTTTTAAATACCATTTTAAGCAAATTATTGGCTATGATATTATACATTAAAGTTAGAAGTATTAAGAAAACATCATTACAATCCTTAATTTCAAATGTGGTACAAACCCTAAGTTTGAATTCCAACTCTACTACTTACTAACTTATGTAAGACCCTCAACATTTTGAGCCCAGGTTTTTCCATACATGTTGTTAATAGGATTAAATAAGAATATATGGGAAAGCATCTAGTATATAATATATCACAACTAAAAACTAGTACTTTTTTATTTTTTCATGGAAAATACTGATTATACTTGGTTTTGAAAGGCAAATATAATTTTAAAATTGGATAAATTAAATTGAGGGGAAAAAACGGTTCACTGAGCCATGTTGAGTTTTCCATCCAAGTTTAGATACTAGACAATTTAGATTCTACTTTTTTTAGCCAAGGTTTAATCATCTAAAAAGGAATCTCTTCAAATGTTGGTAAGTTTGGTTGCATTCTCCTTTTTATTGGTTTAGTCAACACTTGATGCACCAGAATTTCAATTTTAATGGTACCATAAATTTGAAACTTGAATTTATTAAGTGTGGTTTATAATGGACTCTTCTTCCTCTCTCCTAGATATTGAGCATCTTTTCATTGGGATGGCAAATGCAGAAGAATTTTAGTGAAAATCCTTATATTAACCTACTCTAGCTCTTACTTCGGATTAAGTCCAAAATAACCTGGTCATGGAAGAAGTTCACATTTTATTCAAAATAAGTACTTTCTTTACTTGTAAATAATAAATGCATAAGGGAAATAAAAATAAATCCCTTTCAAATTATTTTAACCTTGATAAATTCATCATGCATTAAATTTATCTGCAACACATATACCAGAAATTTTGAAGAGGACAGACTGGGTATTGACTCTGGCAGATTGCAAAAGAAACTATTAAATAAAAGCGTTAAACACTAAATAAACAAATATTTTAAAAGATTAATGTATAATAGTGAGACATGATAGAGTATTATTTGGGAAATAAGATTCTAATTTTAGCCATATGATCACAAGTAATTTTCAATTTCTTGGTATTGAGTTTCTCACCTGAAAATCCAGGCTTTGATTGGATAATATTATGCTTATTGCTATAACTAAAAATGTTACATTCAATTATTATTACCCGCATAGGGAGACACCATTTTATAGACAGAAGACTGAGTCATATTGGGGAGTAGTACATTATCTACTGATCCAGGACAGGGGATGTTGGTAATGAGCTGCCTGTTTTGGCTAGAAAGGTAGGTCAGAGATAAGATATGGAAATCCTAAAATGCTTTGCTAGACATTTACACAGAAGTACTTACAATATGTTAGATATTTTAGAAGATCCCAGCCTGAAAGCAAACAAAATGAGGAATGCCAGATTTAAGAGAAAAAGGTGTAGAATAGGAACCTGTTTTTCCTAGATGCTTCTCCAATGATGGTCTCCAGCTTTTATTGATCTAGTTTGGTGGGGCTCTGAGGCTACCATTCACGCCCCATCCCTGAGTTTATCCCTTTTTGCTTTAGTCAGTTTCTCATCTGTTAACATCCTGGCTAGTTTTGTCAAAGTTGAGGGACTGTAAATTTCTCAGAGGAAGTATTTTGTTATGTGAGAAGAAAATAGCTATCTTTCTGGTAGAATAATATTGAGACAGTCAGCAGGGGTGGGGTATACACAATAATGGCTTTCTAGTGTGTTCTGTTTTCCTACCTTTAAGTATTATTCAGGGAAAGCAAGCTTTAAAATTATTTGTTAATTAGAAATTGCAGTGTCTAGGGTTCTAAGTTTTGACTGATTATATGTTGGCTATATAACCATAAAGGATAATAATTTAGAATTATATGTTGAAGTACGGTACATAGCAACTATTTTTCAGTATAATATATGTGATTCAGATCGATGAATTAGAAAGGTGATAAGGCCATTCTCATTCTCCCCCACCGCCTTAATCCTTTTTTTCTCTGTATTGTTTATTGGCAACATGGGCAATCTGAAAAGGATTCAAAATACATCAATGTATTCTAAAAAAGGATTAAAAAGACCTGTTCGTTTATACAAAAGGGGGAACATGTGATAAATATTTTTTAAGACTGTCAAAAGTAGGAACTGAAAACTATTTGAGTTTTCATCTCTGGAAGTTTTTAAATACAAAAGAATGTGAAACCATTTTAGGACGACACTTATTCTATAGGGTAAGCAGGATTCTAAGATTACCTGCAATGAATCATGCCTTTGGATTATCTCCTCTTGTTGAGTATGGGCAGAATTTGTGACTTCCTTCTAGCCAACAGAATATACAAAGATGATGGGATAGTCATCCTGTGATCTTAGCCAACTGGAAAGATCCTTCTGCTGGCCTTGAAGAAGCAAGCTGCAATGGGTTCTTAGGACCATGTCAAACATTTAGTAAGGGCTATATGTGTTTGTTAAATAAAGACAGAGTAGATTACTCAAAGTGTATTTCAAAAACTTCAGATTTTCTTTTCCATTTTTAGTCCTCTACTCATAAATTAGTTTCTTCGATCACAAAGAGGTATGAAGTAAGGTAAACGTATTTAGGCATTTTTTTTTTTTCTCCTTCACATTTTCTGTTTTTTTGTATTATTTTCACAGCTGCTTTTGTTCAGGCTATTATGAGGTGTGACATATGGGAGTGAATAATGCACCGTGTCTTCGTTGTGGTAGATTTGTAAGCTCTAGGTCATTCATAATGGTTAACTGCACTACCAACATTTATGAGATAATTGGCAGCAGCAATTAATTCTGTATAGACGGATTCTTTTTAACCAGAAGAAGATGACTTTCAGAATTCCATTATGCATTGTCAGTCAATGAAAAGTCTCTGAAATTCTGTGTGATCATCGCACTTTTCTAAAACAAATTTCACTAGAGGAATGTAGCTTTGGCATATTAAGAACATGCTTGTCCAACTCCTTTGTCATCCTATTTCAAAGCCTTGGGAGAGTGCATTCTGAAATCCATCAGACATTTGACAATAGTTGAACAATTGTAAAGTGAGTGGAAACATTTGCATCCCAGTTCTCCCTTATTTGTGTTGTCTCGGCGTACTTTTTCGGCGTACTTTTAGAAAAGTAAGCCAAGGTCTGGCTCTGGGCAAAATGTCAAGTTCAAAATTCTTGGCCTGTCATTTAAATCCTCCACATTTGTCCCTTTCTATCTTTCCAATCTCTACTCTGATTATATTCATATGCCTCAGGATTTTTTAATCTTACTGCCTTTTAGGTAGTCCTCTGAAACCTGGTTTCCCTTTCTTGCCTGTGGCTCTTTGCTCACACTGTTACTTCTGTACAGAATATTTCTTTGCCTCCATAGAAGCTAGTGTGAACTCTTTCTCATGCCCATTCATATTTATATTCTCTAAGATACCTTCCCGATGGATTCAGAATTTTTATACATATATTTCTCCATGTTTTACACTTTTGATAAATCCTTACTGTGATCTTTGAATCAAAGGATTTATTTACATGTAATTAGTTATTTGCTTATGAGCTCCTGAGGCTCTGTATTACTGCTACTGATACCACCCTCACTACAATGAAGACTACCGTGCCATATACAATGTTTTTTAAAGGGTATGTACTAAATCATGGTTATTGAATTGAGCCAATTTAAAATTACCAAGGCATTTGGTTTTGAAGGCCTGAAATCATTTATAGTTTCCATCCTTATCATGGACAATTTTACCCCTGACCGAATTTGTTTCACCTCTGAAAGGCAAACAAACCAGCTACATTAAAGAGGATAATGTCATAAAAGTAATCAGTAAACTATAAAAAACAAAACAAGCACCAGTTAATGAAATTTGTTTTTTTTCTGCATATTTCAGCGATTTCTCCTTTTTCTTTTACTCTTCCATGTCTTGAACATTTTCTAACTTTTATTTACTCTACTGATAATGTTTGCCTTAGCTATTTCTTAATATGGTAATGTAACCTTTCCTTGGGAATCTATGTCTCTCTAATTTAAATACTTTCTTTAGCAGCAGCCCACTTATGTTCCCATACATACTGGCTTCTGTTAAACAAAAGGATAACAGCATTGTAATGATCAAAACAAAAGAACAATATGTGATATTAGAGCAGTGGAGAAGAGCTTAAAGAGCAGGAAAATTTGTGCTAATAGCTACAGGAAGATGACATTTATTATCAGACAATAAGATATGCTGTGTTTTTTCAAAAGAGATAAAGCTGAGTAAAGTCATTGAGGACAGTCCAATGAATGTAGCTAGAGCTCAAAAAGTTAGCTCTGGGTGAACACTTCATTCATAAGTGAACTATGTGTAGGTGGTAATTTAAACCATGAACAAAGAGGAGCACCTGGGTGGCTCAGTGGGTTAAGCCTCTACCTTCAGCTCAGGTCATGATCTCAGGGTCCTGGGATCCAGCCCCGCATTGGGCTCTCTGCTCAGCAGGGGTCCTGCTTCCCCCTCTCTCTCTCTGCCTGCCTCTCTGCTTGTGATCTCTGTCTAATAAATAAATAAAATCTTTAAAAAAAATGAACAAAGATAAGATTGCCTGGAGAGAGCATATCAAATGAGAAGAGAAGAATCCTACCAAATAAGCTTGAGCTTGAGTAAACAGAAGATAGAAAGGGTAAGCATGCAAAAGAGATAAAAAGGATCAGAAACAGAGTTTTGAGAAAACAGAGCAGAGAATTATGACTAGGAAGCTAAGTAACAAAGTATTTCAAGCAGAAGGGATATTCTATAGTATCAAATACAGCTAAGATGTAACGAACAATGAAAAAATATGGGTTACTTTTCTCAACATGTAGGACCCTGTTCACCTTGGCCAAGCTGACTCAATGGAGCCATAAGTGTAGAAATCAACTCAGAATTGGTTCTGTGTAATCATCGGGTAAAGAAAATTTAACTGTGCATAAGTCTTTCCAATTGTGTAATGGAGATATATAAGGATAAGATAGATCAGGAAATCTAGACAAACGTTTAATCTGCTTGTGAGCTGGTATACGAGCTTAGAATCCTGTCTGTCACAGGAAGTTCGGGATGCACTGACCAGTTGTTTTTCAGGGGTCTTTACTGAGTCCGGGGGGCCTCACACACAGAACGGTATCACAGTGTCATGGTGCAAGTGCTTCCTCACGCCACCATCAGCCGGAGCCTTCTCTAATTCCTGTGTACCCAAATACTAAAGAGCTTGAAGTAGTTAAATATGAAAACCCCAAGTGGCAGACAAAAATGAACTCAGTGGTGTTTCAAGGTGCCCATAACTGCCTATTTGGAGATCATTTCCAACTTATATACAATCTGTAGATCCTTCTTGCTGCTGACATGAGCCAAGTACAAACCCGGGTACGTGTGGCCCCCAACAACACCTCAAAGTCTGCTTTGGGAAGGCAGCAGGCATCTGGATAATGAAAAAGGCACAGAACTGAACAGATATTTCAGAGAGAGATACCAACAAAAATCCAAAATGCTCTTTACAAATAGCTACCATTAGGCCTTTTCCCTGGGCATACTAAAGTAGCAAAATAGTCTTGCATCCGAGTTGGTGAATAGACTGCAACTGAAGATGGAAAAATGCTGACAAAGATGTAATTTTCAATGTAATTGTTAGTCAACAACTTGATACAGAGGCCTGTCACTCTGTCAAAATCAGGTATGGGAAAAGAACAATGGAGAGTCCAGGATAATCAGACAATGCAGAATCAAGTACCTCAGGCCTTCTACCCAACATAGTGACCCCTTCCTCTAAGGGCGAAAGTGCAAACTCAGAGTAAGGATTGTCCAATTAGCTTTACGTGTATACTGGGGTTTAAGTTCATTCTGTGTTAACTGCATGTATGTGTGTATTTGATCACAGTCAAATGTGATCAAAATTCATTATAATAAACATTTGTAAGTGAGAATTTTACATATTTTTTCATACTGTTATTTGCTGCAAATGCTTAGTGGAACTTATCCACTGTTGGTTTCTCTATACAAAAACATTTCCACTCAACATTAAAATATCACTTTTTTTCTTTTTAGAATAAGCTGGGATATAAATCATGATAAAGCAATATTTAGCAGCTTATTTCTCTTGGAACCTTCTGATGAAGATGAAGGATTTGCTATGATAGTTGAATCCACATTTCATAATGCATACTACTCAGTATTTATTACATATATGACGGCTCACGGTAAATATGCTATTTGTTTTTATGATTTTCAATTCTATGTCACAGGAAAATGGGTGAAATTTCTTAACCAGCTTGGTTAGAGGAAGAGTTTCTGGTTTATGTCTCATCTCGGTTTTGCATTTGAAGTTGTTTTTGCCTTATGTGTTTCTGCCAGAATGTTTTCTACTGGTATTCCATTACTTTTTTGTGAATCACGGGCTATTTTCAGTCTTTGCTTAGCATGTCATTCTATGAAGTGTTTGAGAGCTCATAGAGTTCTACTCCTTTCCCATTAGTTGTGACAATTTTCTGCAAGCTTCTTTGTTGGTAAGACAGAATGGGTAGGACTGGGACTTGGTCCCTCCTCCCTCATTCTACTTCTTAGATCAATTTGAAATGTAGTATGTAGTGTTCATGTGGCCTGGCTTACCTACCCATTCAGAACACTTCGCACTTAGTCTACTGGTGCTGGTAAACAGAGGCCCCTGGTACTTTGGGAGCTTGGCTTGTTTCAAGTTCTCTTAGTTTTCAAGGTAATCAAAGATCCCAAGCCTTTCTGAAGGTCCTGTGTTCGCTTCAGTTTCTACTACCCCATTTTACACTGATGGATGTTCCTCTTCAGGCCTACCTAAGGTCCCATCTTGAGTAGGCCTTCCTCTTTCCCAGACATTTGTCGTGGCCCTCAGCTGTTGAGCAGCCTGCTAAGATGTTGTCTCCTCCAGGCTCCAAGCCTCAAATCCTCCTCGGTCTTGTCCCAGAGCCTAGTCCTCACCCACTGTCAGAAGAACCATACTGCCTGGTGTTTAAGGCCTATAATGTTTTCAGTTATACTTTCTCATTATTCAAATAACTCCCTCTCCTCTAATTACCCAAGTCTCTGTCGTGCATAAGTAAATTTCCAGAGGGATGACGCCACAATATCTTTCTTTCAGTTAGTTTCATATGCTATGGAAACAATACAGGGGTTTTCATGTGCATTTTTAGTGGATTTTTCTGAATTACATAAATTTCCCATTTTTTTTGTTTCTCAACTATTACCCCGTTTTCAATAACCTTGGTCTCTGTGTATGTTATGAATATTCATGCATTGTCTCAATATACAGGCTCTTAACTATTAAAATGTAACAAGGCAAAGCTAGAATTACTTTGCTAAGCCAATAAGACATAGCAATATAGGAGCCTCAGGGGTTATCTTTAATGCCAACAAACTGCCACTAAAGCACTGGCATCTGGCAGTATTTATGTATTAAAAAAAAAAAAAATCACTGAGCTTAGAACTTACTAATTTGAAGCCCTGTAGCAACTTTTGCATAGAACCAGCTTATTTCATCACCTATATTCTTCCCAAGATATCAGTGAGGGGGAGCAGGATCAGCTAGTACAAGATTTCTGTAGAACTTTCCATTTTGTCATGAGAGCAATTCCAACTAGGTAGACCAAAGCTCTCATACTGAGGCATTACCAAGTGGTTTAGACTTAAGGGTCCAGGTTCTTAGAAACTCACTGAATTCAAGAGGGAAATTGAGAAAAGCTCAATTTTATTAAATCCATTAATTTCTCTACCCCAGGGCAGAGCAGAGAGATCTGGAGCTGTTCTCCAGCAGCAGGCTGGTTACAGAGATCTTGTAGAAGGTATGAGCACACACTGAGATGTAAAAGATCTCCATCAGAGTAAATATATATTCTGCTCAGCAACAAGAACATAAGCTGTTATTCTTTCAAACTTTTATTCAGAGAGCATTAAACTATCTTGGTTTGTGATCCTTGGAAAACAATTATCCTATGCCCCTGTATTTTGTATTACTTAATTAATTTTTACTTTACAAGACACAAAGTGCTAGTCATGATTATGGGCCATGCCCAATGGGCACATTTATTTTGAAAAGCCTCTGAGTGCTTATCAATAACACAAGAATATTTTATTTTAACATTTTCATTGTAAAGATCTTGCAATTTATGAAAGAATCTTTCAGAGACTGTACTTGATTTATCTGAAGAGGAATGCTACCATGATTTTTTCAAATTAAAGTGTTATGTTTTGGGGGAGAAAGACCTGGAATGTGTTTCCTTATTTTCAAAAAAGCCATCTCTTATAGAGATAAAATTAACATTCATTTTCGACAAACCAACAACAGCAAAAAAGAAGAATAAATCACAAAAGGAAAATAACATTTTTTCTTTTTAATAAAGTTTATATTAATTTTCTTAATTACACAAACTTTTACTTTCATTTCTTATGACAAAGGAAGGGATACCAAACCATGTTCTAGTAAAATATCTGCTCTAAGATATTTTCTTAATTAAAGCTTATTCCATTGTTTTAGCAAACTCAACTTTTTTTTTTTGCTTCTGTATAACATTGAATCTTTGTTTTAATTGAAAGTAATGTATTTTTACAAAGAAGTAAATGACTGTGTACTTTTTAGAAAGTAAACTATAATTTTAAAAAGCAAACTTTAGGAGCAAATGGCTGGTTCAGTCAGAAGACCACATGAGTCAATATTGGGTCCTTGAGCTCAAGCACCATGTTGGGTATAGAGCCTATTAAAAAATAAATTTAAAAAAATAAAAAGCAAACATTATACAAAATGGTATATTTTATTTCTAATAAATACATAGTTTTCTTTATTTTCAATCATTCTGTGATTTCTCACGTATTTCTTTCTTACTCTCCATCCTGGCTTTCTTGATTCAAACTCTCAACATCTTTGTCTGAACTTTATAATTTTATATTTGAAAAACAATATAGCATATTGATCAAGGGTTTAGGATTTGAAATTAAGTTTTAATTCTGACTTTTACTTTACTTGAGGTGTTACTTAAATCTTTCAGAACAGTTTTCTCATAAGCAAAATGAAAAGGTTTTCTTCTCATTTCTGTCTCGCATTGGATTCTCTGTTTGATGGGAATTCTAAGTTTACTTTCTTATTTTGGTGAGGCACACATTCCAGCCATTTACAAAGTGCTGGGCAATGTGCTAAGCAATTTACATGTATTTTCTACTTTAATTCTCATACCCCAAACCTATGTGTAAGTAACATCATTATCTCATTTTACAGATGGTGGAAACAAAGCTTAGAGAGCACTTCATCCAAAGATGAGGATTAACTGCATGCAACTAAGACCCCAAATCAGAGTGGTTTTAGCAAGATAGAAGTCTATTTCTCTCTTTATAAAAATCCAAAGGTATATGGTTCAAGGCTACTTTGGTGCTACACTTCCTGAAATCCCCTGGGATCCAGGTTCCTCCCTGCTTACTCCTCTTCCATTGCCAAAATGTGGCTTCGATCCTTGTGTTTCCAGACGATCATGTTCATGTTTCATGTTTCATCAAATTTATCTTCAGATAAATTAAAATTAAAAGATAAAATTAAAATGGGCAAAGGTAATTTGCCAGTTATCCCTTAAGTGAGGTTTTGTCCAGAACTCAACTTTCAGACATCACATGAATGCAAAGGAACATAGGAAATGCAGTTTTTAATTTGGGGTTGTTGTGTGCCCATTTCAGGAGAAGGCCTATTCAATAGTGGTGCAGATTAGGAATGCTAACGCTAGAGTAAAACTACTTGAATTCAAGCCTGGCTCTCTCGTTTATGAGTTAACATAGGGATGTTAAGGTACAAACTCATTTCTTGCTCACTCTGATGTGGATAGTATGGATGACTATAGGAGAAATTGAGCCTCTGTCATGGAGGTAAACACAAATCAGGCTTAGGAATCAAGAAGTCAAGAAGAATCAACAACAGAGTTGTTGCGTACTTGATTGATAAGTGACAAGGAGTATGAGTAAAAAAAAACTGGATGATGATTCACTTATGCCCTCTAATTTTCACATAAGGATTTCCTTTGTGGTCCATCTTAATAGGAAACATATAGGGAAGTAAATTCTTGGAAAGGTAGTACAGCATTATTGAGTATATATGTTATGAAACCATAACACCCATCAAGCTGTGAGATCTTGGCAAGTTTTTTAATCAACATGCCTCAATTTCCTTATTTATAAAGTAGAGATAATATGACATACTTCAGGAATTATAAGTTCTCAATAAAGAATAACTATTATTATATGGGTCCCATCTTTATGATTACCAACTTCTATTATTCCATTTTACTACTAGAAATAATAGACAATATAACTTTTCTGCTTTTGAATCCCAATGGTGAACACAATAAATTCTCATTTCCCTACCTTATCTTCAAGAAAAAAAAAAAAAAAAGAAAAAACAGCAGGTATAATGTGAACATCTTTATCTTATTGAAATAATGACATCTTTGTATAAGAATTTCAAGTATGAAATACAATTTTCTAAAATATTCTTTTTTTATTTAAACATTCTTTAAAAAATAAAATCTTATTTATTTATTTGAGAGGGGGAGAGAGAGCACAAACAGGGAGAGCAGCAGAGGGAGAGAGAGAAGCTCAATCCCAGGACCCTGGGATCATGAACTGAATCAAAGGCAGCAGCTTAAGGAACTGAGCTACCCAGGTGCCCCTTATTCAAACATTCTTATTAGAAATGGCATCCTGTGCATAATTATTAAATGAGAAATTAGGAAAATATACTAAATTCTAACAGAGAGACTACTTTTTGGAGACCCTAAACTGTGCCTCCATCTACTCCTAACTGCTCAGGTTACAGATAATATTTGGCTTTTTCAAGGACATAGAACATGAGCTGTGATTGCTTTTTATTTCATGTACTTTTGTTCTATATACCCACCTCTTGGGAAGCGGCACTCATGAGAAGCTTAAAAGCCTAAGAAACCAAAAAAAAAAAAAAAAAAAAAAAAAAAAAACCCCACAAAAAACAAAAAACAAAAAAACAAATAATTAAAAATTGGAATAAATTCCTTTTGGAGTTATAAAAATAAACTACACTTTGCTTAAATGAGGTGAGAAGTCTTTTTCTCAAGGCTCCTGAAATAAAAAGGTGAATTAAAATTTGTATCTTTTCTTTTGTTGAATGTTACTAAGTTGCTATAGAAGGAGATCACTTCTTGTTTGGCACAAGAGTACTTAGGGGATAGATCAGCGATGGATTTCTGTCTCAATGCATTAGTGAATATGCATGTCCTCAAAGTTAAAAGAAGAACAATGTCAATAATAATAATGATTATGATGGACAAAGAGAGAGTGAGATTTTGTACTAAATTTTATTCTTAAAACCTGGATTTTTACCCATGGGGGCTCCATATGTGTGTATATATATATATATATATATTTTTTTTTTTTTGTCTTGTCATCTTAATAATGGATCTAAGATGTAGGAATTCTTAAAACCGATGCATTGAAGCATCTCCATAGTAGTGGATAGTGGGGGTTGGGGGGCAACCTTGCATGTGACGGATAAGTTTCTGAACCTTTTACCTTGAACACCTTGCATGGGGAGAATGAGAGAAAACCTGCTTTTAAGTCATGTGAATTTAGAGCTCAGAAGAAGTAGCTATGAGAATGTAACATAAGGTATTAAAGCAGTTATCAAAGAGAAAGACTAGGTCTGTGTTTTTATTCTTAGATTGTAGGTAATTTTCAAAAAAAAAAAAAAATCACAGACAAACAAAGGCAACACATACCTATCCAGTTCTTCAATATTTAAATATGAGGTTCTATTAAGATCTTAATATATAAGCAATATAAAAAGTGTGAGAAGATAACGTTTAATTCCTTTTATTCCTAGGTTATTCTGGCTGAACTTTCTGTTTTTTCAGCCCCAGCATGATAATTATTTGATGCAATTCCTAAATTTAAATAATAGTGTAGTTACTATTGCTTTCATTACTTTCATAATAAGCTAGTATTTAAGATCTTATTTGTGAAAGAAATGGCTGGAAACTAAATCTGGTTTTGGATGAACCACTATAATAGCTATTTACAGGATCTATACTGTGATCCCATGACACAGAAAAAGTTGGAAGTGGAAAATTTGAGGCTGCAGAGGTAGTAAATGTCAGTACCTGATGAGTAGCCAAATCTCTGACCCTGTAAATAAAGGCACTTTCCTGAGGCGGCTGTGTGAGGGCACTTTCCTTTGCCACTGGAAATTCCATATCCACATAATGTCATCCCAAAGCTTGAGGCTCAGAAATATGAAGCCATTTGTTAAACGTGGTTTGCGCTCAAGGGCGGAGAGGATGCTGTTGGAGCAGTTCCGTTTATTAGCTCGTGTTTTCCTGAATGGAGATGCTGATGAATAAGCAGGCATGGCATGACAAGTAGGAGAAAAACAGCCAGAAACAGTTGCTGAGCATTATGCTCCAAGGGTTTTCTCCAGAGTATTTGTAAGGAGAATTATGCACATATTAGAGTTCATATTTGGTTGGGCTCTCATTATTTTCATCCTCAGATAAACTTCCGTCTGAATTAGTTTTGTTCATAGGTATTTAAAAGTCGCGTGACAAAGCCAGAGTCTTTGCTTATAATGAAGTTGCTCTATATTGACATTAGAAGGGAAAATTGCCGAAGGAATTAGCATATTAATTAGGAATAAAAATAAACTAGGTTGCCATAGAATCTTCTTGAATATACGTTTTCCGCTTAGCGGAAGAGATCTAAGCAGACAATTTGTTTCCATAAACAGGCAGTTTATGAGGGTATGAGGCTCCACCGATCTTTATTTCCAAGCCTGGATAAAAGGTCAAACGTATACCATGGGGGGTGTAATTTTATTTTGGCAGGCTGCAGGGGTATCTGTGCTAACTCTCGGAGTCGTAAGAATTTCAAACACTATTTGTACCCTTTTTGTATATAACGCATTATGTTGTACTCAAAACCACTGTGGATGAGGTTCAGGTTCCAAGGAAGTAGCTTAGATTTGCAATGATGAAAGTAAATTATTTTTATTTCTAAAGGGAAAAGTAATTCTGGGTAGCAAGTAAGCATGCAGCTCCTTCGGTTCAATCTGTTATTAGAAAACCACAGAAAGACAGGAAAAATCAGTCCAATATGACATTGTCATGCATCGTAGCTACACTGAGGAAGTTAGAATGCTTCTATATGATGTATTGTGAACATACACAAATAAGCACACATATTCACATTAAAAAATATACATTGAGAAGTCACTATATTTTTTTTAAATGGGAGGGCATCAGAACTTCTAACGTGAAAACAGATGGACAACTTTGTTTTGACAGTTTACCACACCTTCAGATTTAGGACAGCTGGTATTAACAGTAGCTCCTATGGGGGTAGAAACAGTCTAGGAAATTTTCCTTTCTAATAAAAATTGAAATTAGGTATAAGCAAGGTAATTCATAAAAGGGTACAGAAGTTAATGTGCAGAACCTTAACTTTTTACAATCTCGTTTCAATCGCTTTTTTGTAATTCTTACGGTAGGAGTCCTAAGGAAGAGTTCCCATTTCTGTAAGATCTGAGCCCTGCAAGCAAATGCCCATCTATTTTAGAACTTTTATTTCTTTGACTACCAGGTTGTGCTGTAAAGTTATTGAAAGATTTGGGCCTTATTAGTGACCAGCTTTATTCACAGTGCCTTAGTTCAAAGTTAGTTGCAGATGCTGCTTGAACTGTTAACATGTGATGGGCTTTTAGCCACATAATTTGTAGGTGGAGAGGGTAGAGAGGGTTTCTTGTGCATTGGCAGCTCAATTCACAGATATCTGGTCACTGCTAGTAAGAGCCACAGCTATAGGGAATAAACCCCACAAAGGGTGGGTCCTTTTTCCAGGCCTGTCACTGCATGATGCAGAAAAGGAGCCGAGAGAAAATTGTTCCTCAGAACACTTCTTATCAGAGATCTGTGTCCAATCCCCTTTTCTCCAACAAAATATCTGTATCTTAACCACAGTCTTGATTGTTTAACTCTTATTTTCCCAAGCTGTGAGTCCACCCCAATTAAGAGAGGGAAGAATCAGCAGGAACACTAGTTTGCATTCTTTGTACATAGGTCCATTAAAAAAAAAAGCCTTGGGGCACCTGGGTGGCTCAGTCATTAAGCATCTGCCTTTGGCTCAGGTCATGATCTCAGGGTCCTGGGATCAAGCCTCCCATTGGGCTCCTTGCTCAGGGGGGAGCTGCTTCTCCTTCTCCCACTCCCTCTGCTTGTATTCCCTTTCTCGCTGTGTCTCTAACAAATAAACAAACAAAGTCTTTTGATTAAAAAATCTTGATTTACTCTTCGGATATAGGATATCAATCTTTAGGCCAAAAACACTGGGATAGGTATTTCTGAGTTCCAAAAGGGCATCTTTTTAGAGAAATTCTACAGTGATAACTTAGATATTAAATTTTTTTTCTTTCCTTTGTTTTTGCTTAGGAAATTTAATAATAAATAGGATCCTTTTTTTAACTTCTGTAAATTAATGGAAACATTATGAAACAAATGCTTTGTCAGTCTAAGAGCTATGATTAAAGTGGGAAACCTAATTAAGACATGTTGAAATGAAGTAAATTGCTTGAGGCCACACAACCCAGTAGTGACAAGGATGACTGAGGTCCTGCCTGTGCTTTATTCACTTTAGAAATTGTCATTAAAACATGTTGAATATGTAGAAATGCTTATTTTTTAAATAAATTAATAAGTAATTTGTAATTCATTTTATTATTATTAATGTTTAGTTTACTTGGATTTTTTTCCTAATGGATTCATAAAGTTTTACTAATTTTTTGTTTTGCTCACTCTTGTTTGGGAACTATATATTTTATTGCTAGTCCTTTAGTGGTTACTCCTACATTTTTTACACATGTAATTAAGCACATATGCTTAATTAACTCTTTCTAACAAGTCTAAAATTTATTTATTATAAGACAAGAATGCTGTTTCTCTTTAATTATTTGTTAAAATGCCTGCCCATCCCTACCAACAACATTGGTTTTCTTCTTTAACTTTATTGTTTTGCTTGTACAGAGCAGAGCTTGATAACTGTGTGTTGTATCCCGAGGTAACAAGTCAAGACCTACAAGGTAAATGACTCACTTCGATATTTCACATGATGTGGTAATGGACAACTGGCATCATTGATTTGATTTATATACATCTAGGGAGAAAACAATTATCCATATATCTGTATGTTTATATCTATTTGTCTATCCTCTATCTATGTATTATCTCAATGATTAATGTTCCTTATCTGAAGACAAATGTATAGAGAGATAGATGGATAATTTTCTTTTGTTTGTTAAGTCCAAATAATATTACATAGTTTGGGAAGTAAACACTTTTTCCTAAGACTGACGCACTTTGTTAACACTCCAATATTCACCATGTTAACATCTATTTTGCATTTTCTATCTACTGTAGAGTAACTAGGAACTAAAAAAAGTGAAAGGAGCTGTCCTTATGATGAATATTTAACGTTTAATGCATTCACTGGCTTCCTTCTCCCTTGCTACTCTTCCCATTATGCACCCACTCTTCCCTCAGGTGATTTGCACATTTAGGTTTCGGTTTGATTACAGCATATATAAACATTTCAGAGCTAATTTTTTTAAATTGTGGGTTCGGGAAAACTAAACACCTATTTTACTTCACGTCTGATACAACGTCAACACTGAGAATGATTGAGTTTCCCACTTAGAGGAAACTCTTTGGAGGAGCATGCCTCCATCATGGGGTAGTGACGGTTAGGTCAGACTGCTGTCAACTAAGCGATTGTGCCAAGGGAACATTTTGAATCTTTAAGTGAACAGGAATTCACCAAGCTTGAATAATAAGCATATCATGCATGTCTAAGAACATGTGGTATGTTTGGAAATTCAGATTAAAAGTGGCAGCAACGAACCTCTGACTTAACACAGTCTGTCCTTTCAAACTTTGGGGGGGAATATTCTCAATTCACTTCTGTGTAATTCACATGCATGTTTTTGGCTAATATGATGGGAATTATTTATTTATTTATTTATTTAGAAATATTTAACTTATTTATTTGACAGACAGAGATCACAAGTGGTCAGAGAGGCAGGCAGAGAGAGGAGGAGGAAGCAGGTTCTCTGTGAAGTAAAGAGCCCGACGTAGGGCTGGATCCCAGGACCCTGGGATCATGACCTGAGCGGAAGGCAGAGGCTTTAACCCACTGAGCCACCCAGGCGCCCCGATGGGAATAATTTAAAAGGAATAAATTTCTGGGAAGCATGTTGAATCCCCAAGTGATTATACCCTCAAAGCATTATACTTAGTGCTGAGGACGTCAGACTGGAGAAAAAATGCTAATGGGGAAAACTATAGCTCAGTGATAAAAAGCCTGGGACAGAGAAATGAATTCTTGTGTTCAAAGAAGCTCCAACCCTAACTAGCTGTGAGATTACGGATAGGTTAATTGAAACTTTTTATCTCTTTTTTTTCCTCACCTGTAAAGTGAATGTAATAATACCGTGTACCTCAGAGTTGTTACAGAAAACAAATAATTTAAAATCTGTAAAGACTTCAAAGAGTGCTGAGATAGATAAAAGGATGAGATCAACAAATCTAGGGAATAGTATTCACAACGTATATTATGTGATTAGTGACATCTGTAACACAGCATAATATGGATATAAAATGGTGCCCTTTGCAATTTACGGAGCAGTAAGCAAGAGGTAATTATAGCTGTTGTTACTATTAGGATTAAAATCAGGAAAACAGTATGTCTTGATTTGCTCAGGATCAGGTTGATTTGTGCTAATCATTATGGGATTTTTATTAACAGGGTCACCTTTCACCCTCAGAAATGTCTCAGTTTGAATATTAAATTACAGACTCCTATCCAAGGGAGCATATTTAGGTTAAACCTTTCATTTGGGTGAAACTTACTAGTGCTTGTCTTTTGTCTTTTGAACTTCCACGAAGAGGATTTTATTGCTATCCAAATCCTAAAATCTATTACATCTGACACTTTTACATCCATGGTCCACACACTGCTGTAGTTTTCCACAACCAAGAGAACTGATTTGGTTCAGAAAAAACAACAAATTCTTGTGAAATGTGTAAACCTGGCTATTCACAGACCTGTAGCCCTGGGGAAAAAAATATATTATATGTTTATAAAAAATAAAATTAATAAAAAAAAAACCAAATTCTTAACATTTTTGTAATTTTCTTTGATTTGTTTTTCCAACTGATTTATAGTCTCATTTCACGCCAAGCTCCAGAGATAACGTTTTGGCATGGTGTCTTAACACTGTCATTGTCTGAAGTTTAGTTATTCATCTGAGCTTTTTTAGCTCTTCCGGACTTTGTCAACTATAAAAATCTCAGATCTGCTTCTGTGTTTTTAGAGAATCAGAAAGAATATATGATAATTCAACATTTCTCAGTGATTTTTCCAACATTGTCCATATAGGAAAGTATATTTAATTGGAAATTTGAGTTACAGTGTGGGGCTTTGGGTGTGTCTACATGAATCCTGGTGAAGTAAGTCATCACACTTTTCTTTACATAAGTAGAAGGAAAATAAATACTGTATTATTTTTCTTTAAGAGACTTGAGTTTGTATTCATGAACATATTTTTTATAGCCAATTTTATGCTTAAATAGTTAGCTACAATTTCTGATCAAGGTGTTTATAAATGTCTTCATTTTACTGATACTCACTACTAACAATAGATTTTGTACAATTATCAAGTAACAATTGACAGAAAAACATGTGTTCCTTTTTTATTTCATTGCCAGAAACTTTTTTAACTTTTTTACTTGCCACTACAAAATGGCAATTAATTTGATTTTCAAATAATATAATCCAAGAGAGAAATTCTTTTGCAGATCAAAATTTGCTTCCTTTAAAAAGAAGCATTATAGTAAATATTCTAATAATGTGGCAAATGAATCCTGAATAAAATTATACTTCTTTAAAGTATTTAAAATTAATGATGGAACTTCCCCTCAAGTACATACAAATATAATATTTTGTATATTAGCCCACTTAATTTTTCCAGTGTCTGATTTTTCTTTTTTTAATCCTTGAAACTTGTTGGCATACATTTTCATGGTACTGGCAATTTCTGATTAATTTTGTTTGTTAGTTAAAGAACTCATCCATTTAAAGCTAGTGACTATCAACAAATCTGGAAAATAGTAATCTTAATTTCTCTAATGTCATAAATTCTTGGCAAAGCTCTTCTTTTGTACAACTTACATCCTCTTCGTGAATTAATGGAGAATTTATGAAATCTCATCTCTCTGCAAACTGAAAACAGACAAGGCTCTAGCAACTTGGATTTTACTAAATAGACAGATTTTTGTAACACGAAATAGGTTAATAATTACATGATAAATTTTATATATGAAATACTCCATGTGAAGATACCTATGCATTATTTGAGTCTCAGGGGTTTCAGAACAAACATGTAACAGTGTCAGAACTTCCTCTTGATTTTCAATTGTTCAAAAAATAGAATGCCTCTCTGCTTTGTGTTTGTTTTATGTAATACTTGGTGGTCAATGAATTTAATGAATATGTTGGTTAATATCTTTCTTTATATTATTGTCATCAGTCTTTAAGAATTTCATTTGCCTCATCATCTCTTCTTTCCTAGATTGCCAAATATGGTTGTGTTAGACTAACTGCTATTACCCACACAAGTCTTACATATACTGTTTTATTTTACTTCAGTCTATTATTATTACCATTATTTATGTCTCAGGATACTTTCAGTCAGGCTCTCTTCAACTTTACTGATACTTTCTTTTACTGTATCTACTCTGTTGTTTATATCTGGAAAACCTCATTCCTCATACTAATTTTTATTTCTAAAATTCTCATTTAAGCTTCTCCATGTCTTTACTGAAAGTACCCATCTCTTCATTCATGGTGTCAAATTTCTCCCCTAGATACTTTAGAAGTTTTAACATAGTTATTTTAAAGTACCTGTCTGATAAGTTCAATATCTGGGTCATTTCCAGATTTGCTTCTCTAGACTATTTTCTTTGTTGAACACTTCTCCCCCCATCAAATTGTCTTACTTTTTAAAATGCTTATTGTTGTGCCTTACTTTTCGTGTCTGAGAGACCACCAAGGAGCCAACACCGATGCAATCACTCGAGGGTTTATTCGACAAGCTTAAGCTTGGGCCCAGGTATACCCAACACAGCAGAATAGGGACTTGGATCCTGAACTGGATTACAGTCAGAGTTTTTAAAGGCAGAGTAGTGGTGGGAGTGGTCTGTATTTGTAAGTTAGGGAGGGGATTAGGGAATGTCGTAAGTCTCTAAGGAATTTTGGAAGCAAGGTCTCCAGGACCTTGAGGGGCTAGCTATTGTTGGGAGAAAGGTTATTTATTACCAGTAATAAAAATCTTCTCGTGATACCCTTTAGATGTATATCAGTGGGTCATCTGCTTGGGAATGATTCTCGACACTATCTTGGAGGTTTAGAGATAAAGTTTCCTGAAGGAATTGTTAAAGTAGACTTACAGGATCCTGGTTGGACCTGTCGGGGTAGAGGGTCGGTCAGGGTAGGATTGTCCTTTGCCCTTAGCAAAGCCTTAAGGTGGAGGTCACTCTACCTGTTTTAAGGGCTTGTCTGTAGGTAAGGAAATTTAATAATTATTCTTCTGCCTCTGTGTCCCACATCACTTATGATTTTTGAAAGTATCAAATATGTTATATGGAAACTGTCAAATATGTTATATGGAAGAGGCAGTAATAAAATGTCTTAACTTTCATTATATATTGATTAGGAAATACGTTTTAGGTTTAGAAAGATTTGGATTTGATTCTGAAATCCACAGATTATTATCTGTGTGACTTTCAACAAGAAGATACCTTAAAACCCCACATTCATCATGAATAATGTCTGTATTAGTGAGCACATCAATAGATTATTTGTGGTGTATGTAATATAAATTACATAAAAGTATATATTTGTAGATCATTGCTTGGAACACTGGTGAGTGGTGAATGAATACCAGCAGTTATGATTACTAAACTCTGACAGTGACAGGATGTCAAACTTGTTACTCTAAACTTGTAACGATTGTGTCTGTCAATTATTGTATTTTGTAGTTTACAATAACATATATAGAAAAAAAAATGGAAATATATTCAATATTATGGGATTGTGAAAGATTGCTACTATCTTTATTTAATCTTCTGTTATGTTTCATAATTTTCATAAGAATGTAATTTTTTACAAGCAGAGAAAACTACTTTTAATAAGAAGTTATAACAGAGGACATAATATTCTGTACTATAAACATTTTGTTATGGATATCATAATGCTATCTAATTACTTCGTTTTTCTCCTTATGTTCATTTTCAATTTCATTCTAAAGATCTAATGTTATCAAATATATGACCCTTGGAAGAATGGGCTATTCCTATGTATATTTTATGTAAATTTCCCAAAGTGGCTATTTTCTTAGTCTCAGTTACTTATACTGTGACCAATCTGTTTCAGTCTATTATAAACATTAAGACTTCAAAATATAATCCTTATCACAACCCTGTCTAAATGAATGGCATTTTTAAAAAATAGCTGGTTGTTGATTTATAAAAAGGTCAAAAATAACTGCATAACAATAATTATGTTTTCATTTGCATTTGTGCTGGCAAACACTTTATGAAAAATTAAAAGTCAGCTATATAAATTTAAATCCATTTATCAGATATTTGTTTCACCCTTTTTCATTTTTTAGAGGTATGCACATAAAACCATTTTGCTCTATTACCTACTAAAATGGTAACTTAATTATAAATGGCATAAATGCAAATGCCATAAAATGCTCTGTTGGGGAAACCAACTATTAGAGAAATTAGATAAGAAGGCAAAAAGGAAACGGGACCTATTGGGTGAGTACTAACTATCTCTCATGTGCTCTGAAAAAGTAGATGGGAAATATTTGCTATTTCATGTAGTCATCTTAATGTCATTATTACATTAAAGGAATGATCTTAAATTTAAAGATTAGATGATTAAGAATCTGAGAGATTAACCAGGGTTTCACACAGAACCAGTATATCAAGTTAGGTCTCTTGGAATTCATACATTGTTCTCCATTCATTAATATTACTGATTAATACCATCAATGCAGAGGAGTTTGCTGCTACGGTAATACATCACTTGCCAGTTGAAATAAACTGTGGATAATGTGGGTAATGTTTTGTCCTGGGTACCATTACTCAAAGCCTCTTCCTAAATAAGTGATGGGCTTCAGAACCCCAGAGAAGTCCATCCTATTTTTCTGGGACTTCACAGATAATTTTTCCCATGTAGTCAGTATGAGTTTATTACTGGGAGGTGTTAGTACTTACTACTGTCCAGCCAGGAGCCTGTCTGCTGAGCTTCTGCCACATACCACAATACCGTCTTCACTGATGTTATTTCTCTGTTGTCTTGCATTCTCAAATATGCTTATTCTAAAGGATTCTAAAAAGAAACTAAGTTCCCTTTTATTCTAATTGTCCCAGATCTTTCTGTGTTTCATGCAGACATGAGAGGAAAACAAAAAGCAAAAAATTAAAACAAACTAACAAAAAAACTATGGTTTCAAAGGTCTCAGATCTTATACCTAAGGCAAAGCTAAAAACCAACACTGAAAACACTTCACTTGCTCCCCACACCCCCTACCAGGCAAAGTTCTCTTTCAAAGAGATAACCTCTATTGAGGTTATCTTCTCATTAATAACCAAATCAACGCTAAATGTTGATTTAGGCTCATTGCATACCATATTAAATCACTGCTAAAACACTTTGAAATAAGTACCTATGTTCAGTTCAACTCCAGAAATATGTATTGGGCGGACACCCTATGCTGAACAAAGCACTGAGTGATAATGGGGGATGGGAATAAAAATGAACAAGCTAGAGACTGATGATATCACAGAGCTTACAGAGGAGTGGAGTGGGAAGATAGAAATTAAGTAAATATTTCTACAAATAAATGTAACATTGCAAATGTGATCTTTGCTGGAATAGAAAGATTGATGGGCTAATAATGTATGTTAGGCATGATGTGCACTTTCTTCATTGTGGAGACACAGGAAGAGAAGATTGACACTTTGTGTAACAAAACTGGGATTTCTTTAGGAGAAGGATATAAATGTTTGGGTAAAGGGTCTTCGAAGGCACTGGGACAGTGTTTTACATAGAAGAATCAGAAAGACCTTAGGGTAGGAAGGCAAAGTATGGTACACTTCTAGAACTAGAAAAAGGAAGGGAAGAAGGAAGGAAGGTCGGTGGGTGGGTGAAAGGAAGAGTGGGAGGGAGGGAGGGAAGGAGGACTGAAGGAAGATTGTTATGTGGCTCAAACAGGCAGTTTGATATAAACTCTAAAATGTCTATACGGTGATAGAAGATCAAGAATGATGACTAAATAAGCTGATTGTGCTTTTGAAGGGAAAACTTGTTCAAGTCATTGAAAGTTAAAGCCTGCATTCATTAACAGATCAAAATTAACCTCACCTATACTGCTGTACGTGCACGAGTAAGTGATTCTACTATAAATCAGAAGATGGTACTTCCCCCAGTATAGCCTTCATTGTTAACGATAGAAAAAGTTACAATTTTAACTCGATGTTAAGATAATGTGGGTTTTGAATTTAGATCCATTTAGACTAGATCCATCACTCAATTCCTACATGTGAGTTTCAGGTAAGTTTTTAAATCCAACTAACTCTCTGTTTTCTAATCTGTAAATAAGAGCAGTGCAAATTTTTCAGGGGTGTTTTATAGGAAAATTATTTAACATGATACATGACCTTTAGTGTGTGCTCAGTTTTAGCGGTGAATTTTTGCACAAGTGTCATTTTTGCATTCTATAAATGCAAGTAAACAATCCTATATCTATACCAAGCCATGTGGGTAATGTTTTGTCCTGGGTACCATTACTCAAAGCCTCTTCCTAAATAAGTGATGGGCTCCAGAACCCCAGAGAAGTCCATCCTATTTTTGGCATATGTCACATTGAATCTTGAGTTTTGATTCCTGGAGATATAAATATTCTATTAATTGGAAGTATCCATATTCAGTAGTAACAGAGACTTCAAAAATAATTTGTGTTTCCAAACTTTCTACTCAAATGCCACTATCCTCCCATTAACTATTCAGAAAGCAGCTGAATATAAAAAGACATAATAAGCACATGAAGAAAACTTCATAGCAGAATCAAGTACATTTGCATAGAGAACATGTGTGCTATGTATTAAGATGGAATGCAAATAATATACCCCTTTGTGTATGGTTTCTGTACATAATAATTAGATTTGTTTTAAATGTGGAAAGCACTTGGGCTTTATACAACCAGATGAAATACCAAAAAAAAACAAAACAAAACAAAAAAAAAACCCAACCCTTCTGGATTACTTGGGATTTGATTTCATCCATCTATTTCTGTAGACCACATGTTTTAGAGTGAAGCAATACAATATAATCTAGAATGTTAGATTGAAAACGAACTTGGTATTATTCATCTTGCCTGTTCTCCTCACTAAGATGTGGCGATTGAGATCCGAATCGTCTTCTTTGGGAAAAGAGAATCAATAATGGTCAACTGGTAGAATAATAATATCATCTTTAACTCATTTTACGATCTTGTTTAATTTCTTCAACTTCTTTCTAGCTTATTGCCAGATTCAAAATATTTGCAACCCAGGTTTTCAGTCATTTCTCCCCATCTGTGAGCTCCATTTTCTTCAAATTGCTCTCAACGCATAAATGAATAAAATATGTTTAGCATATATATTTCCACAGCCTCGATTTTAAGGGAGTTACTCATTACAGAAAAATCCAGTATTTTACACCATATTTTTTTGATCTTTAATAACCTGTGTTCCATGTCCATTTCAACGTGCTTATGGGTTGATCTAAGTTCCCTACAAATTGCAGGGGCTTGGCTTGTCATTGTGTGCTATGCACATAACAGACTTTCAGATATATCTTATTAAAAACATAATTAATGCTGAGTATAAAATTTTAGCCAACTTGTTATTTAGGAATGCAGAATTGTAGAACCTGCCAATAATGGCTGAAAGGCAATGCGGGAATAAGAAAGATGGTTTGTTACAGAGGTAGAATTAGTGCCAATTTTTTCCCTTTGATTTTTTGCTATTACAATGTTGCCTGCAAGATACATATTTTAAATAGAAAGCTATCAGTGTAAACACACATAATACACTATATTGTTTCTCTACCCTCTGGAGCTTGTCTAATATGAGATTGCAGTAGGCCCTGGGGAGATGGAGAATTAAATGGAGATCAGTAGGGGGGATGTATAAGCAATCAGCAGAAGATTTTTGAGGAGCTGCTCACTGAGCTAGGCACAGTGGGGGATTCAGAGTGGTAGTAAAATTATTTCCTCCCTCCAAGAAAGTTAACTAAATAAAATAATAATAGTCCTGATTACTTTAAAGTCATTACGTAGGTCATTTGCAGATTCTTATGACAAATAGATTGATGCTTTAGCATTTGATGTCCCCGAAGCTTTAATAGTGATGATCATCCAGAGTTCATGTTAGCAAAAGATGATATAATTAAGAACTGCAAATTTTCTCCACGCTTTATATGAAAATCATACTAAAATCTAGGACTTTTGTCAGCCGTCTGTACAGTAATATCTGGTGATGACCAAAGACATGGGAGTCCGGGAAGAAGAGAAGAGATTGGAACCAAAAAAATAATTCTCCATCAGATCGTCATTACAAGGATATTCTAAAGGAAATTCTACATTCTGAAAATTATGTCAACTGATAAAAACTCACACTTATCAAAAGAAGAATGCTGGAAATGTCTTTTGCAAATGGGAAATTATATTGAAGATAATGAGAAACAGTTTTCTCATTGTTGGAAAAGAGAGTTACAAATATCAGAAGCAAGAAAATTAGAATGTGTTCTGTAGTGTCTATTTATAGTGGAGATTAGTATATGAACTCAGAATGCTTAATATCTAGATGTGTATAGATATAAAAGACATATACCTGTTTATATATACATGTAAATAGATGGAATATACACATATGTATATGGAATGTATATTTTTGTGTAATTTTCCCCATCTCTGCTTAGTAAGGAAGCCTAGAAACGATGACACCCCAGTAGCATTAAACACACTTATTGTTCAGATCTCTGTTTCTAAACCCCATTCTTCACTTAAAAGAATTAGGTCTCTTTCTAGTAAAGGCATATTTCAAGATAGGGGTGAGAAAACATATATACGATGAGCTTGAGATATCTTCTTGTATAATAAATTCAGAAAGTACTCATATCAAAATAACAAAGGATTGATCTTGAAGGGGTCATAATGACCAAATATAAGTCCATTTAAACATCAAAAATAAGTATAAGAATATTGGAATATTTGCATAATGTCAAAATTTCCCTCAAAGATTACTTTTTAGTAACAAAGTGTAAAGTAGTAATTAACAGTCAAGAATCCTGGCAGATACCATTATGACCAAGTGATCAAACATTATCAATACTGTGATAAATTTATTTACTATGAAAATGCATCATTTGAATCTAATTAAGGGGAAATATAAGACAAATACAAATTGAGGAACATTCCACAAAATATCTGGTCGTTTCAAATCAATGTATCAATGTAAAGAAAGATAAAGAAAGATAAATCTTTCCAGATGAAGAGAAATAAAAAATATATGGCAGTTAAAAGTACTGTATCATCCCAGATAGGATTCTGTCCTGGAGGAAAACAAAAACAAAGACAAAAAAACAATACTAGCATTAGTGAGGAAATCTGTACATGGACTATATTATATATTTAAATAATAGCATTGCACCCATGCTGAACTTCCTGATTTTGAGAATTGCCCTGTAGAAATGTCAAAAAATACCTTGTTAATAAGAAATATATACTGATGTATTTAAGGGTAAAGGAAACAAGTGCATCAGTTACTTTCAAATAGGAAAAGAAAAAAAAAAACAAAAATTTTTACAACTAATGGGCAGATGTAAACAGTTATGTGAATTTAATTAAGTGTATAGCAGGTTTCCTCTTATTATTGTTTAGTAATTTGAGTGCATTCAAAAGAGACAAGAAAGGAAATAATAAAAAGAAAAGGAGATTAAGTAGGTAGAAAATGCAAAGAAGGTATTCCTGATTAATAAATAAAAACCCTGTTCTGTGAAAATATAACAAAATAAAGCAACCACTAGCTAACTTAATCAAGAAAATGGAAGGAAAGCAAAAATATATAAAATAATAAATTATAAGAGGAAATAACATTTGGCACTGAGAAATTTTAAGATTTATGAACCTACTTTATAAGCCTCATAAAAACCTAGAAGAAATAAGAATTTTCTGGCTAAAAATAATTTTTAAACTCAATACCAAAGTTAAACCATTAGGGGTAGAAAGTCTAAGCAAATTGATATCTACAAAAGAAATTGACAATGTTATTAAAGAACAGCACCCCCCAATCTTTATACCCAGTGGTTTTAAAGCAAATTCTACTAAGTCTTTATTTTTTTTTTAAACCTTTTATTTATTCACTTGACAGAGAAAGAGCGCAAGCACAAGCTGGGGGAGGGGCAGGCAGAGGGAGAAGCAGGCTCTCCACAGAGCAGGGAGCCTGAGGAGGGGCTTGATCCTGGGACCCTGGGATCATAACCTGAGCTGAAGGCAGATGCTTAACCGACTGAGCCACCCTGGCACTCCTCTTCCAAGTCTTCAAATATCAGATTGTCCCAAGGTTAGAAGAATTACTCCAGAGCATAGGAAATGGAGGAAAACTCCTATTTAGGGAGGCGAGTATATCACTGATACCTAATTCTGATAAGTGTACTACAAAATATTATAGATAATATTACCTATAAATATGAGTAAGAAAAAGTTAAATAAAAATTTAACAGTCAAAATCCAAAACCACATTAAAAATAATAATACACCCATGTCAAGTTGAATTTATCTCAGGGATTAGAAGATTTTTGTATTAGAAACCCATAATATAAATCACCTTATTAATAAATCTGGGGGTAAAAATTACATGATTATCTCCACACATGCTGAAAAAGCTTTTGACATAATTTAGCACTTATCTCTGATTTAAAAAGAAAACACACACACACACACAAGAAAATGGAATCAGTGAGCATTGTCTTAATATGATGATAGGCAAATACACCTTTGAACTGCATGTACCATCCTACTCAATGGGAAACAATATGAGCATCTTTACTAAACCATATGCAAAGCACACGATTTGCTATTATCTCCTTTATATAACTTAACATTGTGATAGATGAAAGAGTAAATGCAATGAAGCAAAAAGACACCAAAGATATAATTGAAAAAAAGAAAAGGCAAAACAATCTTTGTTTGCAGACATTATTGTAGTGTGTCTGGCACTCATTACAGCCTTAATGAAAAAAAGTAAATCAAACAAAATAATCTAGTAAGGTTGCAGGATATTAAATTAGCATACAGAAATCATTCACCTTCATAAGCCCCAACAACAACAATTCATTCATATGGTGTAACAGTAGAAAGAGTGACAAGTAGAATAGCTGCAAAGAAGATGAAATATAGAGAGATAAACTCATATGCACAATCCATTATGAAGAAAAGCTTAAAACTTTTGTAAAAGACATAAATTAGATTTGAACAAATGGAAAAGCATCCCTTGTTCTCAGGTAGATTCAACATGATAAAGAAGTCCATTGCCCCTAAGTCTCCATATACATTTAACATGATCTTTTCTCCTAAAAAAAAAAAAAAAAAAGAAAGAAAGAAAGAAAGAAAGAAAATAGTCCTTTTTAAAATGATATTAGGCTAATAGTAATATTGATATGAAAAACAAATATTCAAGAATATCCACAAAAATATTGAAAATGAAAACTACAGTGGGCAAGTAGTCCTATGGATTTTAAAACATACCATAAAACCTCTATAAGTAAACAGTGGGATCATAAATCCTGACTAGGCAGAGACTGGTAGAACTGAATAAACCAACTATTAATATACTGGCGTGCAGAAGGAACACAGTATTTGACATCTTGTTATGATAAAGGTCGCCTTCGAAATCACTAGGTACTTAGTTTCCTCATTTACAAAATGATGAAAATCATACTTGCCCTGCCCAGCCCAGAAGATTGCTAAGAATCAAGTGATGTATCTCAGAGCAAAGTCATCTCTAAATAATAAATTAGCATCATCTCTGTTCTTTTGAACTGGAAAACCTCATCAGGAAGTCTGCTTGCATTTTCTAGTTTTCTCCGACATTTGGGACACTGCCACCATATCATCTGCACTGTAGTCTACAGGGTATGCCGTGACTTTCCACAGGATAGATTTGCTGAGAGATTACAATCAACCAGTGCCAATTATCCTAGGAACATCGGCCATTGTAGGGTCTTCTACATTACTGGAAATATTCTTTCTATTCAGATAGAGAAATCCTTTGTAAAAGTGCCTTTGTTTTCCATGACACTTAATGGGAGAACACTTTCTTCAGAGATCCTCTATATTCATCAGTTTGGGCTGCTGTAATGAAATACCAACGAGTGGGTGGCTTAAACCACAGAAGTTTGTTTCCTCACAGTTCTGGAAGTTGAATGTGTGAGGCTGGGGTGTTAGCCAGCATGGTCACATTCTGTTGAGAGCTCTCTTCCTAGCTCATAGAAGGCCACCTTCCCTCTGTGTTCTCAGAGGGCAGCAGAGAGAGGACAAGCTCTCTTGTGTCTGTTTTTTCAAGGTCACTAATTCCATCTTGAGGACTCCATCCTCATGACCTTATCTAAACCTAATTACTTCCCAAAGGCCCCATCTCCAAATGCCATTACATTACAAACTAGGGTTTCAACATTGAATTTGGGGAAGATACAATTCAGTTCATAGCATAGTCTGTTACAGATCCTCCACACGCTAACAAAATTGGTAAAATCACTGGGGCAAAAGTATGGATGCAATTATGCCTTGTCAAGTTTTTGTAAATCAAGATTAAATAATATTTTTTCCTTTGAAAAACAAAAGAAAATAGATACTTTTCTCCTGAAGATCATTTTTAATAGAGTATATTTTAATGCCATCCTACCAATAATTTTGAATTAATCCTGACCCATGAAGTACATTGCTTTTGAGAATATCTTCTTAATTCACAATGTGGGTAACTCAGACTATTAAACACACTATCTTGCAAAACAATCTTTGTCTCATTACTTTGATTATATTTGGTTCCCTATTGTTAACCCAATAGAAATCCACCTCCTATGTCTACAAAAGTTCTTTCCTCTTCATGCCATTAGACAAATCCATTTTTGTAATCTAATTTTCTTATCAACAAAATTTCCCATGTAATTCTGGGAAATACATTAATTTAATTATATCATTTTTTCATTCATCATTTATATGTTAGAAATAGCAGGTGCCTAGGGACACCTGGGTAGCTCAGTCAGTTAAGCATCTGCCTTTGGCTCAGGTCATGATTCCAGAGTGCCGGGATCGAGCCCCGCATCAGGCACCTTGCTCAGCAGGGAGCCTGCTTGTCCCTCTCCCTCTGGTCCTCCCTCTGGTCCTCTCTCTGCTTATACTCCTCCCCATCAAGTAAATAAATAAAAAAACATATAACAGGTGCCTATAAGTGAATTACTTTCATTTTTCACTTTATTGACTTTCTTGCTGAGAATCACAGAAAAAAGAAATTAAGATTTTGTGAACTTTAGTATCCGAAAAAGAACAAAAACCAAACCCAAGCTTCAAAAAGGTCAAATCTTTTCAAAGATATGCTATACTCTAAGCCTGACTCATATTTATTAAATTAGTTTCATGATAATGATTAAATATGAAATGGATTAAATATGAACAGGAGGATTTGGTGATATGTACTAAAATATTTACTTATCACATGGGATGCATTTTTTTTTTTACTACACTTGATCTTAGCCAAAAGGCTATAAAGAATTGGTTATATATTTTTAAAATTTTTCTTCCACCTCACAAAATAAATGTCAGAAATTATATCTTTCATTGCATAGAAATACACTCAATATAGAATTTTGCTTAATGTAAAAGGGTTTGGTATTCTGGAAAAGTAGTGTTTGCATAAAGACAAAACAAGTTGGACTTCTGTTATCAGAAGGCACATCACTTCTAATAACTGTGAACACAAGGATTTATTTAAAGCATTAGTTTATATGCTTTTGTAATTTAAGAAGAATATTGAGTATCTTATTAGCCTTTGAGTTAATGCTATTTTTAAAGTACTACAGAAGATTATAATATAGTTTACTTAATTCTCTTCGTTTTTAATTTTTAAAAAAATTTTTTAAAAGAGCTTTATTTTAGAGAGAGAGGGAGAGCAGAGGGAGGAGCAGGAGGGAGGGACTGAATCCCAAACAGACTCCCAGCTCAGCATGGAGCTGGATGTGGGGCTTGAGGAGGGACTTGACCTTATGACCCCGAGGCCATTACCTGAGCTGAAATTGAGTCAAGAGTCAGATCATTAACCCACTGAGCCACCTGGGCACCCCTTCTTAATTCTCTTTGAAGTTAACACACTCTTTTTAATGTGTTTAATAGTCTGAGTTAGCCACATTGTGAATTAAGAAGATATTCTCAAAAGCAATGTACTTCAGTTCTATTTTTCTGCATCCTGCTTAAATAGAGCCAAATAGAAGACATAGGGGGTTTTGTTTATTTGTTTGTTTCTCTTTTTAATATGAGAGATGTAAGTTCAGTGATGGTTACCCCAGATTTCTTGTATTCGTCTGAATGAATCGTTACAAGAAAGATGAGCCAGCTTTTAGAATGAATTCAGAACTAGCTTGAATAAATCAAAAAGTAAAAAATAAATTATCTTAGAAAACAGGAATCTTTCACATTTTATACCATCTAGAGATTTGCCACATTTTATGCATATTTATAAAGCTAAATCTCTGTATGGAGATTATATTTATGTAATATATCTGAATATGTTTTCTGAAGGACAATAGCTCTGAGACAGAATCGAGTACCTAATTTCCTTACCCTGAAATCTCTCCCTCGAAGTCAATTCTCAAGAGGCAAGGAGCACTATCATCTCAGACGGTACCCATGACCCAGCCCATACTGTCACAGGCCTTAACTGAGGAACATTTCCTTTGTCCTTTGTGATACCACATCAACTAACTTAATAGGGAGGAACTTTCAGTGCAGATGAAATGACTAGATTAAATATTCTGCTCGTTTCTTCTTTGCTATCTCCAAGGACTACCTTATTCATGAGAATATGAGATAATTTAGATGCTGGCTTACTGATAATTTTGATAAATTGAATGAAAACTGAAGATCACAAGGATCCGGAGAACCAAAATGTTATAGTCTATTTGACAGCATATAGAGAGAAGTTGGCTGAAAACAGATAACTGGATGATGTCCAATGACTAGTATTGAGTTGGTGTGCCTCAAAGGTCTAATGGCTACTACTTGGACATTGCACAGGAATTTGTTACCTTGGTAAACTGATGACTGCCTTCAGGAAGTCCCCGACATCACCCAGGATCCTTTTTGTCAGACCCGTTTTCTGTCTTGGATAAAGAAATCGCTAGAGAAGTTAATTCAAGAAGGAGAAGAACAGAGCCTTGGATGGGAACCAGAAGCCTAATCACTCAAGGGGAATTCTGAAATGCTGTCTTCTCTCCCTAAATTGCTTCAATTTCATGCTTTACCATGTAACAGGCATTTCTATCTAAGAGATAGAAAATGTACCCAATACTATAGATCTTACTGTCTGATAGGATCATGAATTGGACAGGTTTAGAACAGAGACATGTTTGATCTAATTTTAACCTTTGACGAGCTCATATGTTGTTTTAGGGAAAGTTTTAAGAAGGCCATGGCTACAACCATGAACACTTTTCTGGGTTCTTGAATATTACCATCCTCAACTACTACAAAAAATATTTGGCAAGCAAACAAACAATACAATTATAGAATTGGCCTAATCTTTCATATCTCATTCTGTAGACTCTATGTTGAGATGAGTTCTGTTTATGTAGCTTAGTCTGGTTACTCTTTGCTTTTGGTTATGTATTACAAGCTCCGATTATTATCTTTTTTATTATTTGTCAATATTGCAGTGTTCAGATGTGTTTCTCAGGAGTCTTAAATTCTGCTGTATTATCAAATGATTCAACAAATGGTCTTCAAACAAATAGAATAGAAAAACCTGAGGACCCTGAACCAGTTACTCCTATATAACTTTCTGTGCACATTAGCAGAACTGTGCTATCAGAAGGAAATCACCCTTTGCCTGCTAAGATCAACAATGGAAAATTACTATTGTTACAGAATTTTTGGCAAACCTAGTGAAATAAATAACCGAATACTTAACTTTTCAATAGACAGCATGAAATAATAGTCTCTCGGACTTGCTAGAAAACCCCACCACACTGAGTCTACCAAATCCAAATTATTATATCAAAATCCTTACCAATCAATCCAAACCAAGCCCCTGCATGATTAAACAGGAGCCTTTCCAAAACCTTCATAAATATCCCACATTAGCTTTAACTATTCTGAGATGCTCCTAAAACCCTGTCACGGAGGTGACTCCTGTTACTGCTCAGAGTGATGCACTGAGCTTTACTTTCCAAAAAATTATTTTCGTGGTATTTCTGGGAGCTAACATTTGACATATTACAAGATAGATCATTTAAGGAAAATTGAAGCAATATAAATTTAAAGAATGTCCAGTTGAAATATGTTCTTTAAGAGTAGAGTGATGAATTTTCATTGAATATACATCCAGAAACAGTTAAGAAATGTTGAATAAAATACCTTTTTTAAAAATGGGTTGCTTTGGTAGAGTTTTGAATAAAACTTGATCAGCCTTAGGGAAATACATTTAGTGTTTGTTTCTACATATTTATATAACTAAAACCATTTAAGTCTATTTATAGACTTTTCAAAATTAACTTATTTTCACACATTTGGGTTCTACAAAGGCAAGAAAGTGGTTTTGTTAAATGATGATGAAAATTAGCTCATTTCAGTGATAATAAAATGAAAGGTCTATAAAATTTTAAGTGTACAAATAAAAGCAGACAGGAATCTTTGTGTCTACTCAAAAGCCTTACTTAATTGAAATGAAGAAATTAAAATGTAAATGAAAGACATTTTAAACACAAAATACTACAAAAATAAACTGCGAAGATGCAAGACAGCTTTTGCTGTTCCTCAAATTACACATTTCTATTTTCAACATTATATTAGGTTCCGAGACTGCAGCACCAGATAACACTATGTTAGAGGAAGGAGAAGGGATTGATGGCAACAAAGATTGTTCTCCCAATAGTAACAGAGTATCAGCTTTAGTGTAGTCATTTGTTCTGAGCCCAGATATTGTTATGTGCACAGTTTCAGGATCAAGAACAAAAATACCAAGGGTAGTTGAGATGCCACAGTGACCACATTAACCCCAAATGTGTACAAAAAGCCTGTGCTGGCTTATTGGGCCATTAGAACCTACTGAGGGTTCTAAGTCACGGAAAGAAAAAGATTTCAAAGGTTTTTATTTTTCTCAAAATGTTTGTTTTAGAGTCTCTCTGTATACATTCTCATGTGGCGATACTTCAGGTATATTTCATTTTAAATGACACTGCATATCATTAAGATTGTACAAAATGAGCCTCTTAAATATTTTGTGAGTGGATAAAATTATTCCAGGAGATCAAACCCATGCTTTTGTCAGAAAATTGAACTGGTTTTGTCATTAACATGATAAAGCCATTGTCTTCGTTTTGTGAGAATTCAAAGGAGTCCTAAGAAAGCCATATTTTATCTCAGGCAAATAAGTGATTTATCTTATTTGTACAATACAGTGGTTATCACTAAAGTTGAGAATATTTTGGCCTTTATTGAAGGAAAATAATTATAAGTGCAAAATTATATGAATCGCGAACTAAAATTTTTTCCTAGATTATTTAATTCACACAAGGGAAGTACCAACAAATACAATCATTTTACATAGATTATATTGAAATTTCCTTTAGCTACTTAATTTTTAAAAAGGTGACTATCTGAAGAAAAAAAAAATTGACATTACATGGTTCAGTTTCTCCTGAGGTCACTAAAGTACTTATTTTTAGAACCTAAATTGAAGCAATTTGAATTCTGTTAAAAATGAACTAACAGTAATATTTCAGATGTGAAGAACGTGACAAATGAGTGAACTGAACAATATTTAACTAGGCCAACAAACCCCAAAGCTTACTTGCTAGTGCCTTGTTATATTAACGATGAATCAGAGACTTATCATGCAAATAAATCCCAGTAAAATCAGGCCACGTCTGTAACTGATGATTTGATAACCTGCCATATTAAAACCATTTTCTCTAATTTAAAGTTATTTCAGTGAGCCTAAACTTAATGGAAGGAAAAATTGATATCTCACACATCATCCTCATTTCTAGACCATTACGATTGTACACACGAGCATTGCAAAGAATTTGGCCTCAAATATGCAAAATGGCAAATGAAGTAGCAAAATTGCACTCATTTAAAGACATGACTAAAGCTTATAAAATCGGGAATTTAGAGACACCCTGGTGCTCTATTTCTAGGATCATAAAAAAGAATTTAGAGGAGGGACGCCTGGGTGGCTCAGTTGGTTAAGCAGCTGCCTTCGGCTCAGGTCATGATCCCAGCGTCCTGGAATCGAGTTCCACGTCAGGCTCCTTGCTCCGCAGGGAGCCTGCTTCTCCCTCTGACTCTGCCTGCCACTCTGTCTGCCTGTGCTCGTGCTTTCTCTCTCTCTCTCTGACAAATAAATAAATAAAATCTTAAAAAAAAAAAAAAGAACTTAAAGGATATATATATATATATTTAATCTAACTCATCTATTCACTTCCTTTTGCTTGTGCTTTCACTGTGGCTTAGTCAGGTCCACAGGGATACCAGAAAATTAGTCATACCATTGGGATTATTTTAGCCCTTTGAGTCCCTTTGCAGTTAACTTTCCGCTAGGTCATGTGACCTCACATCTGGAGAAAGTTTATTAGTTTATGCACTGTTGCCAATATCTGTACTCTTTTTTAATTGAATATCATGGTACATGATGTTCAGTTTCCTTCAGATCCCTTAGGTTGGTTCTCATTAGAAATAAAAGCAATTGGGATACCTGGGTGGCTCAGTGGGTTAAAGCCTCTGCCTTCCACTCAGGTCATGATCCCAGAGTCCTGGGATCGAGCCCCATACTGGGCTTTCTGGGCAGCGGGGAGCCTTCTTCCCTTCCTCTCTCTCTCTGCCTGCCTCTGTGCCTACTGTGATCTCTGTCAAATAAATAAATAAAATCTTAAAAAAAATAAAAGCAATTAATAAGTATTTTATTCTCAAGAAGGGCAATATTACAAGGTTTCAGGGATACTGTAAAAATTACACAATTAACATTGGCAATTTGAAAAATAGTTTCAAGAATATGATAAGTAGTATTGTAGTGATGAACAAATATCCAAAAATAATGACAAAGCAAGACAAATGGTAAATATAGTAAGGTGCAAAAGTATTAAATGATGAGTAACATTATTTCATTTCTCCGGGTCCTTATGTTTAAGATAATTCAATTGTACTAAATGTTTCCTAGAATTCCCTTGGTATATTAATTGGTTTTCATTTTGTCTCCCCAAATTAAAATTTTAATGAGAACAGCATTAAATTTAAATACCAAATTTGTGGGCTTTGAATATTTGTGTATTTCATGGTGTCACATGCTGCTCCTGCTGTTTATGTCCATTTCCTTTGTAATTCAAAGAAAAGTAAGGAAAAATGTAAAATGAAGTAGCTTCAGTTTTCTGTTAAACTGGATTACCCTGAAAATCTATTTAGCTTTTATTTATAAACAGTAATAAGAATATATATATTTCTCTGGATTTAACTTTTCTGAGAGAAAATCAGGTTCTCAGAAAATCGTTGCTGCCACAGATTTAATCCATTCTTAACTCTCCAATCACAGATATATTTGTGGGAAGGGAAGTTTATCCCTTGGAAAAATACAGGTTGTATTCATGAGTGTGTCACTTCATGAATAAAGTCAGAAAAAGGACCTCTGCTTTGAAAATCCAGGAGTTTGAAGCAAAGACCCATCTTAAAAAGTCAAATTATTGCATTTATGTGTTATTCATTACCAAACATACATAGAAAACTAAATGACTGTAATAAAAGTAAGGATATCATCCTCAGAGAAAGAAACAAGCTCCTTTTTAGATGACAAACTTCAGATGTAACTGAATGATTTTGTATTTCTGATTGTTGTATATTTTTATATGTGTCCCGCTGCATAATTCTTTAAAAATATTTATAAAGACAATATATTTTAGAACATCTTGGTGGAATAGCAAATATCTTTTGGAAGTTTTAATTCAATGTCCTAAAATCCTTGGTCAATATTAGCATTTTTACAGGTTTTTTTTAAAATCAATCAACTTAATAATAGCATTTAATAAAATATTGCATTAAATAGCAGTTACATGGTGAGTCACCCTAGATTATCACAAAATTAATGTTAAAAATAGACTAATATATTCTGGATAGCCCAATAAAAATGTCTCTTTGTCATATTCCAGATGGTATAATGGATAGAGGAATAACTCAAGGACTTAGTCTCAGATATATATAATCTATCTATCTATCTATATATATATATATATATATATTTATGAAATCTACTAACTATATTTAGTTAGTAGATATATAACTATATATAGTTAGTAGATTTCTTATGCCATTTACCCTATTTTTTCCAGCTTTATTGAGATATAATTGATATATTACATTGTCTAATTTTAATATGTGCATATGTAATGATTTGACATATGTATATTTTGTGAAATGATTACCATAATAAGGTTAGTTAGCGTATCCATCCCCTCAAATAACAATTTATTTTGTGGTAAGAACCTATAAAATCTATTCTCTTAACAATCAGATGTACAATAGAATACTTTTAACTATGGTCACCATGCTGTATATTTTATCCCCAGAACATATTAATTTTAAAACAGGCCTTTGTGCCCTCCTATCACCTTCACTCATCCCTAGCCCCCCTCACTACCCTATCTCCAGCAACCACCAATCTGCTCTGTTTCTGAGTTCACGTTTTTAGATTGCAAATACAAGTGATAACATATGATATTTGTCTGTCTTAGTCTGAAGTATCATTTAGCATAATGCTATCACAGTTCATCCATGTTGTTGCAAATGCCAGAATTTCCTTCTTTTTCATGGCTGAATAATATTCTTAAATATTGATTTACCCATTCAACTGTTAATGGACACCCAGGTTGTTTCCATGTCTTGGCTATTATAATGTACAATAAATATAGGGGTACAGATGTGTCTCTTTCTCTCTCTCTCTCACACACACACACACACACACACATACACACATACCCTAGAAAGTAAAAATTTGAAAATCTTTAAAGGGTCAATAAATATGGGAAAATGATAAATATGGAGATATGTATGGGGATATAGAAATTTAATAATGACCAAATAGAGTTCCAGAAAGTGAAAGCAGAGACAATAGGAGTAAAGAGGTTATTAATGAAATAATGCAAGAAAGGCTTTAACATTAAATGAGATGAAAATAAACAATGCTTATAAACAGTAACTTGAGAAATCATTGTATGAGCATATTTTTAAAAGATAATTGAGTTAGCTATCAAAAGAAACAGAGGAGTTAAAAATGGTTACCTGGGAAAGCATGATTATGGGTGCTAGCAGTGAAGTCAGAGGGAGGGGTAGGAGACAGTTGTCATTTATTATAAACTATAAAGATATGTCAGAGAGGAAGACCTTCCTCTGCCCTATGGTCCTTTTAGCTGGACTTAAAATCAAATTGACATGAGACAGATTAATGGGAGAAAATCCAATACAATAGGCATACGTACAGGGAAATCCACACAGACATGAGATTCCAAAGACAATGAGGTGACATGAAGCTTATATGAGGTAAGGAGAGGGGAGAGATCTGAGGATACAAAAGGGAGAATGACTATTAGTAGGAAGGTGAGAGGAGATATTTGGAATAACAAGGTTACTCTATTATGCAGATAAATCCCTTAGGTAAAGGGGAAGTCTCTGTTTCATTGTAAATTTAGGGAGCTGAGCTGGAGACAGAAAGCTTTTTCTGCATGGGCTGGGTTTTTATTACTTTTATCTCAAAATAATCTTTTTGTCAAAGTGGCCTATCTTGGGCCCTTACAAGTGTTAATTCTTTATTAATCACATGCAGTTTTGTGTCAACTTAAAAACAGTGAGCATAAATAAGCGCATGTGAGAACCAGAAAGATTCACAGTTATCCTGTATACTCCCTGACTTTTGTGACAACTAATCCAGGAGCTAGAGAAAGGGCTGTTCAGTAACTGAAACACCTCATTTTTACTTCCTTCTCTTAAGTCAATTAGAGAAGAGTGAGCATCTGCTTTGCCTGGGTTCAAATCTTACTTCTGCCATAAGTTAACTTCATAGTTTTATGTAAATTACTTGTCCTCTTTAAGAAGTGTTTTTTATTATATAAATGGAATATAGTGATACTGCTCTCTGGGGTTGTCTTTAAATTTGGGGTCATGTATATGTGATGGCTAATTTTATGTATCAACTTGACTGAGCCATGGTTTGTCTAGATAGCTGGTTAAACATTATTCCTAGATGTGTCTATGGGGTTGTTTCCAGAAGAGATTAATGTTTGAACTGGTGGGCTGAGTAAGCTTTGGCTCACCCAATATAAATGGGCCTGAATAAAAGAAAAGGGAGGAGGAAAGTTGAATTGACTGCCTGATTCAAGTTGTGACAATGATCTTCTCTTGTCCTCAATGTTCCTGACTCTCAAGCCTTCAGACCCAAACTAGAATCTGTATCGTTGGCTTTCTGGCTCTTAAGCTGCCAAACTTACCAAACTATACCACTGGCTCACTAGCTTTCCTGGGGTCTTCAGCTTGTAGAGGACAGATCCTAGGACTTTTCAGCCTCCATTGATTATGTGAGTCAATATCTTATAATAAATCATACACACACTCTCTCTCTCTCTCTCTCTCTGTATATATATATAGTACTGGTACAGCATGTAAATTATCTACATTATGCTTAGAGAAGACCCTTGATAAGTATTAATGCTTATTAATACTATTGTAACTAATATCACAATAATCTTTGTGAGGTCGTTAAAGAGGCCTACATTTATTTGTGTTCAGTGAGTAAAGTGCCCAATATATATATAGTCAGCAACAGTAAGTCTAAGATCTTAATGATGTAAGCGGTATGCATCTAGAGAACGAAGCAAACCAAAATGCGTTTAAAATATGAGACTCAGTATCCCTATGGACCAAAAAGAAGACTATACGAAATCCTAAAATACTAATATTTTTCTGCTGTGACCCTACCACAACCTTGGCCATCATAGCTCTATCTCCCTATCCTTCCCTATTCTTCCCCAGATATATCAACAGTGAGGGTTCAAAGGAATATTTGTCTGAAAAGGGCAAAATTTTTAAGGAATATTGGCAAGTGGATCAATCAAACCTAGCTAGTTTTCAGAATAATTGGTCAAAATCAGTAGGAGGAAGAGAGAGCAATTACTCTTAGCTTGATTCTCATTAAACAGTCTTTCCAAATGTTCACTAGAAAAAAAGATTTTGCAGTTTTGTTACTTGCTATTTTCTTATATGATTTGTGGGGTTTTTTTCCAAATATTTTAAAATATAAAGAAAGCATGAATCCAAATTATAATAATCTTCAGACTTTAACAGCTACCTTCTTCAAAATCCTTTCTCTTAAGTATTTAGGATATTTCTATTATGTCACATTCTAAATGTTCTTTTCTTATTATTCATTCAGCAAACAATTACTGGGGATCTGATCTGTGTCCCCAACAAATGTAAAAAGTCCTATTTACTGCTCTCAAGTTGAGTAGGGGACAGGCGAGGCTAGGCAGGGAGAGATAGGTAGAAGGCCATGGGATCAGGCTCACAAAATTCAAAAGGTGGGAGATGAAAAGAAACCAGAGATGTGGGAACAAACCACACCTATCTCCTAGGTGTGAGAGGTGAGGTCTTGTTACAACAGCTACTTGTGACCAACCAAGAATTACCCGACCCTAAAAAAGGAAGTAAGCCTGCAAAGTGTTATCACTAGTCCTTACTCAATGGTCCTATCAATAGAGACGTTAAACAGATTTAAGTTCCCTGGCTAGCTTTCTATAAAAGACCATCCCTAAAAGCCCCCAGTGGCAACCCTCTTGGGACCCCCCTCTCAATCCTGAGAGCATTTTTTCTGTATCCCCGCTTAATAAGCTTCTATTGGTTTACTCACTCTCCTTGCCAGATTCATTCTTTGACTCCGGGAGACAAGAACTTCACTCTCCTGCATTAAAGTGAAGATAGAAAGATGCAAATAATCAATTTCAATACAAGGCTTTGGAGGGTGGATAAGATGGGATGTAGGATTCAGTCAAATTTAATAGTGACCAAGTGACAGACTCTCAAGTTAAAAGTAAACTGGGGTAGACCTAATTTAAGCAGCATAAGATTAGGTTTTTAAGTGAGTGTGTGTGTTAAACACATGTACATTGGCAGACACAAACACATGCATATGCATGTATATTTCTAGCTCTCCTTTCTTGTTGTGACTACTTTAACTGAAGTCATAATCCTTTCTCTAGCTACTAACTGTGGAAAATAAATTAAAGGCCATAATCAGCTGTTGCAGATATGAGCACAATAAATAAGAAGCTAATTGTAATGCAAATATCTTTGCATAAAGGCTGAGAATAATAGATGGCCGTATGATCCTTAGGATTTATTTCTACTGAAGAGCAAATCCTAATAGTGCTTCTTCTGGCTATCCTCTTTTGTCATACTAAATGAGATTAAGCAAATTTCATTAGTCAGGTTATATCAAATTAAAAGGAAAGAAAGGAAGGAAGAACTAAAGGAAGGAAAGAAAGAAGGAAGAAAAAGAATGTACCTTCAGCATTTTTAATGAACTCTGATTTTAAACAGGCCATTTATAAAACCAAATGCAAAACATTTATATCTTAGAACCTGCATATGTGTATCTGTCCTAATCAATCCTATTTTTGTATCCAATTAAATTACTTAGCTAAGAGTGAGAGAATTCCTGGTTCTTTTTATTCTGGATCATTAATCACCTGTTTTTTTAACTTAAAGAAATGAGATAATTCATAAAAACCAAAGAAAAATCTATTTCTCACCCATCTATCTTTTGCATTTGATAATAAAAACTACTTTTAAATTTATTACAGCTCAAAACTTTTCCATAATTGGACAATCTGTTTAAAATTATACATGTGCACTATAATGAAATCTGTATATTTATATTCTCTGTATTCACAGACACACACAAATAAAGAAGGTAAGTAGAAAACCTCATGCAGAAAAAGAGAAAGGAAGGAAGGGTGGAGAGATGAAAGGAGGGAAGAAGAGACAAGGTCTTTAAGTAGAAAGGCAGAAAGAGAGAGCTCTACCACTGGCAGGAACTTTAGAGCTAATCTCATTCGGTAGAATAGAAAATCGAAAAGTTGAAGCTTAAATAGTTTGTGCAAGTGGAACCCAACCAAGGAGTTGGCTCCTTGGTGAGTCACAGATACACCAGGTAGAGCTGTTGCACAAAGTAAACCTTATTTTCAGCAAATAAGGAGATAACAGGAAATAGCATTCAAACCTGTGACTCCTCAGGAGAGGGTGAATGAGCCCCTTTTGTTTAGGGTTAGGATGAATGTTTACACAGGGAAGCCTAGTCTTTGTATGTAGAGGCAGGCATAAGGTTGTGCATATGCCTTAAGGAAGCTTGCCTGTAAATACACTGTATGCTATGTAAATGAGGCCAAGGCTCCTCCCTGGGTGAAGTTTTTAGTATGCTAATGAGGTAAAGGCAATTGCCCATCATTCTAAGGGTCACTCCATAGTCCGTCTGTGCAGATGCCAGTTGAGTGGGGGGTGTTAGCCCAAGGGGTCTAGGTGGTCTGTGTTGTCTGGGCCAGCAGGAAGTGTTGTCTGGGCTGCAGCTATCACCTGAGGGGTGGTTTTGGGTTTCATCTGCCTGTGTAAGTGTAAGACAAGGTGAGTGAATAAAGCAGGTGGGCAGTAACGTGGGTCAGGTGTTGGGGTCTCTCTGGTAATACAGGATATGCAGTGAGTCAGTGGCAGGCCAGATGCGTAGATTTCTTTGTTTTTAGCTTCCTATTCTGCATTTGTGGAAATCAAAGTGACCTCCTCATATGTGCATTGGTTTGTTTTCAGGAACACTACTATTTATTTCCTGTCTACCCAGTCTGTGTTTATCAATGGCTTAAGTCATTGGCAGTAATGTCAATTTGTTATTCCACAAAGTCGACAGGTGCATAGCTGTAAGAGCCAAATTCTGACTTAAATTGGGAAAAAAAAAGTTACCAAATTTCTGTAACTTTGATAAAGACTTTATTAGGCATTTCCCAAATATAACTCTGATTTTTTTTAAGTATCAGAAATGATCAATTCTGTCATTTTACATGCTTTCTATTTTCGAGTCCCACTTTAGTTTTTAAATGTTTCTTTGTTTTTAAGCTCTGTACCTCTTTTCATCAGCATTCCTTTCATTTTGAAAAAAGATACTAGGTTTCTAAGATGTTGGGCTATCTACACAAGAAAACATTTGCAAGCTCTCCCTTCTTCCCGACCAGTTAATCTATCCCTTGGGCAAAATTGTTATTACTAATCATATTAATAGCAAATGTATTAAATAAAAACAAATCTATATGGCAAATGACAGCAGCAAATCCTTGAAGTCAGTAACATCCTTTTCCAGATTTGAATTATAAGAAGGACAGGCAGCTAATAAATGGTCAATTCTTGTATTTATTGTCCTCCAAATCACAATGAACGCATACATAATTTAAATTTAAAATTCTTGGAGTAATAGATAAAATTAACATTGATTTGCCCATGTATTACTAATGCTGCTAAGCTTATTAATATGGGTACTATCCAATTCAGATAAGAACAAAAATGATTAAAAAACAAAAGCAATGCAGATACAAAAGATATAGTGCTGTATTTTATGCAGGAAATAAAACAATAAGTTGATTAAAATTTTGAGCTCTATGACATAAAATATTTTGACTCACCTTATAAAAACATCTCTACATCAAAAGCATCTAAAAACACGTTACAGGTTTCTTCTTATCTGCCCTAGGAAATTTGTATTTTTATTATTAGCTGAATAGAAGCAAAGTGGGTAGTACTTACATTAAAAGAAAAACAAATCATTTGAAGAGCATATTGGCAAACTCAAACCTAAATTCTAGTATCTTTTGAGATACCATTTAAAATTTTTATCTTACTCTTTCTACTTTTATTTCTTGTGAAAATAATATGTGCCAAATAATGTCAATATGATAATAGGGCATTTCTTCATTAGAACTGTTATATCCTCCTTAAATACTTCAAAATCATATTTTCACACTGAAAGCAACTCCCCCACTATTTGCATGGCCAATTGCATTAAATTCACATATAATTACTCAGTATTAAGCCCCAAATCTTTACTGTCTAATGAGGAATATCACCTGTTGCATTCATGCAGTGATTATTGGATCTATTTTTCTAAAGCTGACTTTATTTCCAGACTTAGGAATACATGAAAATACTAAAGATATTTAGGAAATGCAATAGCAAAGAACTTATATTTCTTTAAACTACTCTGGTCCCAAATGGGATTTCTTAATAAAATCAGCCTCATTTTCTGATGCACTGAGCATTCATTGTAGAATCCCTCACATACAGAGCCAGAGACTGCTGTATCATTGTAGTAACTCAAGACAGATTTAGTGGTACTATCAGGCCAGAAGACTATGATTTCATGAGAATGTTTCCTGCCTTGTTATACAACCATATGGGCATTAGGAGAAATGAACTACCAAATAGTTTATTTAAAAGTATGGTAGCTAATATTTGCTGGGTGCATATTACATATCAGGTTCTGTGTTACTTTCTTTAAGTGCATCATTTATTCCTCTGGAAAAGTCTAGTATCAGAATTTGTGTTTTTATTGGTGAGGAAGTGAGGCTCAGAGAGATGACTTGACTTGCTCATGGCCAACAGCAAATGATTTCTAAGAGTCAGGATTTGAACTGAGACCTGAGTATTGATTGCTAGGCTATTATTTAAATCCTCCTCTGTATACTTGATGTTTCCATTTATCCTCAGAGCATTTTTTTTTTTAAATTGTGTTGCTCAGAGAAGCACTAGCAACTTTCAGAATTGAGAGAGAGGAAAAAAAAAAAAAACCAAAAGGACATCCAGTGGAGGATAAACACATAATTTAATTATTTCTTTACTGCTTAGAGAGTAAACATCATTGGCCTCAAGTTCACTGATAAGTGGGTAGAATTCAAACTCCTAATTCTTGCATTGTAGGCGTTCAAGTATAAGTACTCACATTCATAATGGTTATTGCAGAAATTACCCATTATCTCATTCAAGTGGTGCTCCAATCTCAAGCGTATTTCCTCCCTCACTTTCCTCATTCAATAAGCACTTTAATGGTTCATACCTCTTTCAGTTTGTCTGTGAAAACTGGATGGAAGAAACTCAGAAAATGCATATGCACAGAAAACACAACTTTTATGTTTTAATTTTGATTTTAATCGTACTAGTATATATATATATATATAAAATCAGATAACATCACATCATTCATCATAAAAATTAGTAAATTCTGGCCCAATATTTCCACTGCAGTTCCCAAAGGAATTTGTTTCTATAATACTAATAGTATCCGTATACAGCAAAACCAGAGTGGATATGGAGAGAAGATTTACTGACTACTCTCAAACCATAAATAAATATGTCGATAGATAAATAATTGAATGAATAAAGAAATAAAATACATAATCAAAAAGAAACACTCAAGCTATCCAATAACCCATTTGATTTTTGTATTATTTACTCAAACATGTGGAACAAGTGATGCACTGCGGGGAAGTCAGATTTTCTATTCTCTTAATGGAGGGAATAATATTATAAGCAAGTAAGTAAGCAGACAAGATAATTTCAGCAAATATATGTTATGAAGAATATAAAATGAAAGAAACAGGGAGAAATATCATTCGGTATAAAAGTAGATATAATAGATGGTGTTGGTCCTTGTTCTACTCCTGGTCTGGATGCCTCCATCTGGGCTGGTGGATTTTAGGATATACTAAATGGATAAAATCCTAATAGCAATAATAATAATAATAATTCACCTCCTACGTATACATTGCAAAAATGTCATTACCTTATATTTTGCTTGACCTCTGACCTCTTTCTGTCTTTCCCACCTGCCTGCTCTGACTAAACTGTGTAGACATACTTTTTACAAATTGTTTCCTTTGAAATAACTAGTCTTGGAGATGTTAATAGAATTCTATGATTCAGTAATTCTGTGAAACCTTACCTGATAAATCTTTGTCCTAGAGTTTAACATCGTACAACCTCACATTATGGGTGTGAGAAATCCTTCAGGGAAGTTGTCTGTTTATTTTTGTCTAACTTAACATTCCCCAGACTCTTTGACTCAATCCCTGTCTTGATCCCTGTTAATACTGTCTTGAATTGGAAGACATCAACACAAAGACATCATCGCTGATTTTGCATTTTATGAACTTCATTCTTTATAGGGAAAGAGAGTTGATGGCATGAAAATCTTCTAAAATATTTGTATTGTTAAGAAAGAAAGGCTTGGAAATATAAACTTATGAAGTGGAAGTAAATACTGCAGTTGCTATTACTACTTATGTTGAAATCTCACATTGTTTTAATGCATAACTTTAAAAGTTGCAAAGAGAACAAGTATAGGAATAAATACGCCTTTGCCTTCCAAAGTGTTTAATACAATCTGTGACTATATATGGAAGGTTAAAGAAAAGAGCAGCTGAGCACTGCATAAGGCAAATGAATTAGCAAAGCCATTAATCTGTATTCAACTTATATTTTTCTCTTTTTTTGTGGTAATTTACTAGCTTCTCTGTGATAAGTCTACAATTTTCAGTCAGTACAGAAAGCTGGGGAAAAAAACATAGCAAATGCAAGACATAATAACTTCAAGCTGTTTTACCTACAGTGTTAGAAACAATAAGCAATTATGAATTGAAATTATAAAATGTAAGTATGTTTTCATTAGCAATTCCTTTTCAACACAAGGAAAAAAATCTGCCTAATAAAAAGGCATTATTGTTTGAGGCAATGGAGGTGTACACAGCTCCTAGCTCAGCACACAAATGCAGCATCTGTGTGCAACAAATGTGTTTGAGGGGCGCCTGGGTGGCTCAGTGGGTTAAAGCCTCTGCCTTCGGGCTCCGGTCATGATCTCAGGGTCCTGGAATCGAGCCCCGCATTGGGCTCTGCTCAGCAGGAGCCTGCTTCCTCCTCTCTCTCTCTCTGCCTGCCTCTCTGCCTACTTGTGATCTCTCTGTCTGTCAAATAAATAAATAACTCTTTAAAAAAATGTGTTTGAGATTTCGAAGTGGTTTTCTGATTAATAGTTTTCTGTTTGATATAATAGCAAGAGCTTAGTCTTTCAAAATGGTGATACAGTTTTGCAAACTAGAATAGTTTTAAGGTGGTAAAGTTTCTGTATCTTCCACAATGCTTAACACACTCAGTGTGTTGTTGATTTTGGCAGATAGACTTTAATTGGAACTTAGAAAAAAAAATCTTCGTCTTTATATGCAAACAAAACAAAACAAAACAAAACAGAGTAGAGTAGAACAAAAACACCTCATAGCTTTGTATGAGTTTTAGTTAAAATCTACATAGCAAGTCTTTTTTTTTTTTTTTTAAGATTTATTTATTTATTTATTTGACAGACAGAGATCACTAGTAGGCAGAGAGGGAAGGGAAGCAGGCTCCCCGCTGAGTGGAGAGCCCGATGTGGGACTCAATCCCAGGACCCTGAGATCATGACCTGAGCTGAAGGCAGAGGCTTTAACCCACTGAGCCACCCAGGCACCCCCCATCGCAAGTCTTAGTTAATTTTTCTTGATCCCATATTTTTTAATCTCCATGTTCTAAGAATGATACATAGAAATCAGCAGTATATAATTGCTTGTCCCTTAAGAATAACATTTTCATAATATGCCTAAGTAAACTTTTACCTACAAATCAATGAAATGGTCATCTATCAATATTCTTTAGAATCTCTTCATTATAATGAGGTATTACAAAATTTTAAAAGCTTATTTAATTGTGAATTATAAACCTAATCACATACGCCAGTAGGACAGTTCTATTTAATTTTTTGGTAAAGAAAATAATCTCAGTATCAGTGTTTAGAAAAATAAATATTGAAAATATTAGCAGTCAGTATATGTATATTTTGATTATATTTTCAATGTGAGACCTTACATAGAGTGCTTAATTCAAATTATGTTTGGTTCTTTTTCTCAGAATTTTTTTACTTCTAGATAATATAAAATTACTTCCCCATTCTGAGAAACTTGTAGTGGAAAGAGATGAATCTAAAGAGAATAAAATGCCTGACTTATAGTTCTCTGTCAGCTTTTTAATACTTGTGTGATTTTGTCAAGTTTCTTATTTTCCTATAATTTCTATGTCCTCATTTGCAGTCTGAAGATAATAATTCTTACTTCAAAGGGTATTTATGGGAAGAAGATAGGGTTCATACATAACATTGAAGGTGCTTACTACATGAGGTGCTCAGTGAACACTAGCTTCCTTTCCCTTCAAAGGTATATTATGATTTTGAAAACGAACCGCTTACAATTTTTTTTCACATCCTTTTTTGCATGTTAATAGCTGCTCTGATCTTATTACCTATTCTAGACAGTTCCTGCAACTACAAAATTACAAACCACTTAATCAATTCAGATAATCATCTGGATGATTTATCTATAGGATGCTAGCAAAAACTTAACTGAATTTGATTTGATTTTTGTTATTGTTGTTGTTTAGCTAACTAAAACTCTTCAGATGTGATCCAGGATTCCAACAGCACTGACTTGGCATTTATTTTATTTTGTTATTTTTTAAAAAGATTTTGTTTATCCATTTGACAGAGAAATCACAAGTAGGCAGAGAGGCAAGCAGAGAGAGAAGGGGAAGCAGGTTCCCTGCTGAGCAGAGAGCCCGATGTGGGGCTCCATCCCAGGACCCTGGGATCATGACCTGAGCCAAAGGCAGAGGCTTAACCCACTGAGCCACCCAGGTGCCCCTGACTTGGCATTTAGAAGAGATGAGACTCTAGGGCAGAATGCGTTTGTCTTTAGAGAAGGCTTGAGCTAGACAAGACTACCCAGGATCACTCAGGCCAGGAGTCTTAAACTTCTTTCCATTCTTTTACTGTCAACTCAAATTCCACTTTTTTTTTTTTTTTTCAGTCCTACCTAGATGACAACAAAGAAGATGTCCTCAATCTACCACCACCCCCTCCCCAAACCCTTTGATGGAGGATTGGTGAGTATTAAGTTTGGAAAGGGAAGCGGTAACCAGAACATTAAGAATATAAAGCGTCTTATTTGTTATATTAAACAACACAGACGTTTTAATGAAGAACAACCATAGGAAGGGCTATAAGCAACAGAGTTACATAATCAGTATCGCATTTCGGGAAGTACACTTTTCACAAAGTAAGGAGAAGGGTTTCATGAGGGTAATACTGGAGGCAGTAAGAGATTATCACACTAATCCGGGGATTAATACCAGTTGCCTGCTCATAGTGGCACCATGTACAGGGGGAAAAATGTGTCACCAATTGAGGTAGTTCAGGGCAAATAGGTAAGTAATTGTCTATGTGGGATATTTGGAAAATCCTTGGCTTTTTAAAGAAAGACAAAGACTTGCAAAGAGTGGGCAATCCCTTGTTCCTTAACTGTGTTCTTCTGTGGGAATGAAGACTTCCTTGGTGGTGTAGCAATTAAGTTAAGGCCATGATGGTATAGCCCACACACTTAGGAGGATAGATCCCAAAGATCCCAGGTTCCTAATATCAGTGCTGAACTTCCATGCTGGCTGCCTGCTTTCTGACTTCCAGATATGTGAGACCAACTAAACCTTCATTTGTTTAAGTCACAGCAATCAGGTTTTTGTTACTTGTCTGCGAAATCCTTTAATATAATATTATTCCTTGATATGAAGTAAACAGAAGAGGAGCAAGGCCTAGCTTCACCCTTGTATGTTATACCAGAAGGAGCCCAAATACACTTTCCATGGATGGGTAATTTAGAAAGAAGTGTAATCAATGGTTTTTCAGTGCTGAGTTGGTTCATGTCAGATTAAAGAGCTTAGTGTTAAAATACTTAGAAGTTTTGTGCATTAGTAGTTAAATGCAATCATTATTAAGACTCATATTGTATTAAATTATATTAAGGCAATAAACACTCAAAATGCGTTAGCTTCTAATGATTTTACTATATTTTACTGCTCTCTCTTGAAGTTATGTACGTCTATTGTATCTACACAGTAGATACATGTAATGTGCTTCTCTACACCTCTTCCCAGGTCTGTTCAGTGATGTCATATTGCTCACTTGACATTGGCCAGGGAGGGAGTATTTGCACCATGGAAATCAGAAGAAACTACAAACCAGGGCATGACTTACCGTTTTTCTGATTATCTCAATTTGAGATATTTAATGTTAATAACAGATTAAACTAAAAATTAGGTTGCATCTGTTAGCATTGCACCGTGAGAAGCACAAAATATTGAGGAAATATTGCTTCAGAATTTGAACACTATTATCCAATTCAGCAAAGAAGTCACTTGTGTCATTGGCAAATGGGTGAACTTCTGACACACATCTTAATTATTTCTTGGTTGTTTTGCTTTCATCCTATTGATTAATCGAAACAAAAATTTCAACTATCACCCACATCAGAGCTACACGTAAAGAGCTGACTGTTAAACATTCACCAGCATGCTACTCTTGTCTTCCCACAAAAAAACTTTACAGACTGAAATGTGCTAAATGTTGCAATCCACCTCGATTTTACAATTTCCCATTTGGCTAGACTGTGTTCAAAGAACGAAACGCCTTCAGAAAATTTACACTATATTCTGTAAGCAATAAAATGGTCTTCATTTACATTTCTCAGTGTTGGATAGAAAGACTGACCTGAAGGTTTACTCTCCTTGGAAGCGGAAACCCATGTTTCTAGAATAGATTATTTTCCTGCATGTTGTTACGTTCTGTGAATTTGTAGAGCTCATGATGTATTTTTAATGTGTGGGTCCCAAATCAATAATTTAATCAATTTTGTTGACCAGATATCAATCTTATTTTCACATTTTGAAACATGTCTTGAACTCACCACCTTTTTTGTCTGAGCCTACACCTTGTTTATAGCTTAAATCTTTCAATATCATATTCTATTTCTGCTGTACAATGTGAGGTTCTGAGAAGAGTTTGCTGATTTTTTTTAATCTCGAGAGTAATAATATTTTTGGAATTGAAAAGAAAAGGAAGAGGACAGTAGAGATAGGAAGACAGTGGCAGAAAGAATATCAAAGAGGAAATTATAGTAAGCATGCTTTAAGAAATAAACTCTAAAAGATTTTCTCTTATTTTATATTTCTGAAGTTAAATATAGTTGCCAATGAATATCCAGTTAATAAAGTGACGTTGCAGTATTTTTTTCCTTGTATTTAGAATAAATATGATGCATTGTACCTATGATGATCACCTTCTAAATTTTTCAACTTGATATAGGTTGATAGCAATATTAATTTTCTTTGTGTAGAAAATTTCCAACATTTCTGATTGTTGATATTCTTCTAATTCTTTGATGCTTATATCAAATCCGTAAGACATTTTCTGACCTCTCAAATCAGCATCACTTATTTTTACTCTCTTTCACATAGCAGTTTCTGGCCTCAATTTCTTAGTAAATCTTGCCTTTAGTCATATTTCATTGTATGTCTGTCTTGCTCATCATGTAGGATATTTCTACAAGGCAAAAATCATGTTTTTCTTTGGTGCCCTCTTTTCTTTTCTTTTTTCTTTTTCTTTTTTTTAGTGAGTTAACTGGCTTGGACAAAGCTTGTTCATCTTCACATAATTCACAACACTGAACTATGCACGTGCATAGGAATAGCACCGACAACATATGGATAGAAGGAAGCAAAGTGCTTAATACAATAATCTGATAGAACAAACTTCTAGATTGTTGAAACTGGTGTAGCTAGCTCATCAACAAACACTTATTGGACCCTTACCATGTACCAAAGTCTTACAGGATGCTGGGTTTTTGATGATTAAAAATATTGACCTGGTTCTTGCTCTAATTGATTTTGGAGTCAAACTGTAGAGACTGATAATGTTATTTTTTTATTGCTGCTTCCAAAACAAATACAATACAAATGTATTATGTTACAGTTCTCTAGGTTAGAAGTCTGACATGAGTCCCACGAGGCTAACCCCAAGGTGTTGACAGGGCTATATTTCTTTCTGGAAGGAAGCACTATTAGCAACCTCATATTGACAAAAACAAGGAAATATGCAAATATAAAGGGAAGGAATCAAAGGAACTACCTTGAGTAGATTTGTCTCAAAAGAACAGTCAGTACTTGAAAACTAAGAAGCAGTCAGCCATATAAAAAGCAAGGAAGAGAGGGTTCAAGGCAGAGGGAATAGCACTGATAGAAAGGTATAAGAAACTAATAGTCTAGGGTAGAAACTGAAGTAAGAAAGAGCTCAGGTAGTAGGAGGTACAGATTTCTATTAACATTTATTTCTTACTAGGGTAAACCTGATATGAACCGAGCTGCACATGTGTAAAGCATGTAATGTGGTAAGTGTTAGCATATGAAAACCCTTGGGACCATATCTATCACCTTTCATGCACCTTTGTAATTTCTCTCTTCTACAAAACCCCTTTATTCCCAGGCAGTCCTTGATGTGCATCTGTCATAAGAAATTGGTTTTCATTTTCTAGAATTCTATCTAAATGGAGTCATACACACATACACAAAGAATTGGAAAAATGTTTCATGCTCATGGATTGGAAGAACAAATATTATGAAAATGTCCATGCTACCTAGAGCCATCTACATATTCAATACAATCCTGATTAAATACCATCAACTTTTTTCAAAGAAATGGAACAAATAATCCTAAAAATTGGAACCAGAAAAGACACTGAATAGACAGAGGAATGTTGAGAAAGAAAACCAAAGCTGGTGGCAACACGATTCTGGGCTTCAAGCTTCATTACAAAGCTGTAATCATCAAGATAGCATGGTACTGGCACAAAAACGAACACATAGATCAATGGAACAGAATAGAGAGCCCAGAAATGGACCCTCAGCTCTATGGTCAACTAATCTCTGGCAAAGCAGGAAAGAATATCCAATGGAAAAAAGACAGTCTTTTCAACAAATGGTGTTGGGAAAATTGGACAGCCATATGCAAACGAATGAAACTGGACCATTTCCTTACACCATACACAAAAATAGACTCAGAATGAATGAAAGACCTAAATGTGAGACAGGAATCCATCAAAATCCTAGAGGAGAATAGAGGCAGCAATCTTTTCGACCTCAGCCACAGCAACTTCTTGCTAGACACATCTCAAAGGCAAGGGAAACAAAGGCAAAAATGAACTATTGGGACTTCATCAAGATCAAAAGCTTTTGCACAGCAAAGGAAACAGTCAACAAAACCAAAAGACAACTGACAGAATAGGAAAAGATACTTGCAAATAACATATCAGATTGAGGGCTAGTATCCAAAATCTATAAAGAAGTTATCAAATTCTACACCCAAGGAGTAATTAATCCAATCAAGAAATGGGCAGAAGACATGAACAGACATTTCTCCAAAGAAGACATACAAATGGACAACAGACACATTAAAAAATGTTCCATATCACTCGGCATCAGGGAAATAAAAATCCAAACTACAATGAGATACCACTTCACACTAGTCAGAATAGCTAAAATAACAAAAGAGAGAACAAGAAATGTTGGCAAGGATGTGGAGAAAGGGGAACCTTCTTACACTGTTGGTGGGAATGCAAACTGGTGCATCCACTCTGGAAAATAGTATGGAGGTTCCTCAAAAAGTTGGAAATCGAGCTACTGTATGACCCAGCAATTGCAATACTGGACATATACCCCAAAGATACAAATGTAGTGATCTGAAGGGGCACCTGCACCCCAATGTTTATAGCAGTAATGTCCACAATAGCCAACTATGGAAGAAGCCCCGATGTCCATCGACAGATGAATAAATAAAGAAGATGTGGTATATATACACAGTGGAATACTACTTAGCCATCAAAGAAATGAAATCTTGCCATTTGCAATGAAGTGGATAGAACTAGAGGGTATTATGCTGAGTGAAGTAAGTCAATCAGAAAAGACAATTTTCATATGATATTACTGATATGTGGAATTTAAGAAACAAAACAGAGGATCATAGGGGAGGAGAGGAAAAAAATAAAACAAGATGAAATCAGAGAGGGAGACAAACCATAAGAGACTCTTAATCATAGGAATCAAACTGAGGATTGCTGGAGGGGAGAGAAATGAGGGGATGGGGTAAATGGGTGATAGACATTAAGGAGGGCACATGATGTAATGAATAGTGGGTATTATATAAGACTGATGAATCACTGACCTCTACTTTTGAAACCAATAATATATTATATGTTAATTGACTGACTTTAATTTTTAAAAATGGGGAAAAATTTTAAAATAAATAAATAAAATGGGAGAAATATGAGTTCATTCCTAGTGAGACTAACACAAAAGCAATCTTTTCTATCACTTAATATAAAGAGTTGTGTTGAGAGAGTGATATTTTATTAAAGAAATGTGGTAGGTATGGTGTAGTGGGAGAACAGAGGGGGAAAAGAATATGTGCTAGAGTATATGTTTTAAATTATCATACTTTTTGTGGTAGTTTTAAAATGTGTATTGCTGGGGCACCTGGGTGGCTCAGTGGGTTAAAGCCTCTGCCTTTGGCTCAGGTCATGATCCCAGGATCCTAAGATGGAGCCACACACCGGGCTCTCAGCTCAGTGGGGAGCCTGCTTCTTCCTCTCTCTCTGCCTGCCTCTCTGTGCCTACTTGTGATCTCTGTCTGTCACATAAATAAATAAAATCTTTAAAAAAATAAATAAAATGTGCATTGCTATCCATGGTGTCCTTTGTTTTTCTATAACTATAAAGTGTGCAGTTATGTTGTGATTCCTAAATAATGAGAAAAATTTTTAAAAAATTAATGTAGTCATATACTACATACTTTTTGGGGGGCATCTGGCTTCTTTTATTCAACATAATTATTTTGAGATTCATTCATGTTACAATGTGAATCAATAGTTTGTTCTTTTCTATTGTGCAGTAGTCCTTCTATATGTGAGTATACATTGTTTATTCATTTTGCTGTTGCTGGAATGGGTTGGTTACAGTTTGGGGCTATTACAAGTAAAGCTGCTCTGAGAAAGCAATGGAATGAGCAAGATACGAAAAACAAGTAAGCGTTAGATTTAGGTCGGTGGAGTTTAAAACTTTTATGAAATATACTAGTGGACATGTCAATCAATTGACCAGATGTACTTGTCAAAAGGACAAGGGTAATATTACAAACAAATATTTGACAATTATTGGCATTAAATGGCAGTTAAAATTTTAAGAATGACTGATGTCACTCAGGGAGAGTATAACAATTGTGGCAGAGAAGTCCCCCAGTACATTTCCAAGAAACATTAGGATTTAAATAATTAACAGACAAATAAAGACTTATGAAAAGAAAAGGAGTAACAAAGGAGATAAAAGGACCAGTAGTGTGTGCCATTGCAACTATATGAAATTTAAAATATATTTCTCTAGGAAAAAAAAACAAAACAAACTTATTTGAGTACCATTAAATTTGTCCTTTAGTTTTAGAAGTGTTAATATTTTGTGATGTTAGATTCTGTCATCTAGGAGTTTTACATTTCATCTTGTCTTCAGGTATTGCATTAAGTTTTTGAAATCGTTAGTATTTTTAAATGGTCTTGTTATTTTTATTCCTAGTTATTGTATAAATATTCCTACCATCGTGTAAGGGAGAATTTTGTTGTTTTCCACTGCAAACTAAGATTTTTTTTTGATAAATTTGCCTTGCTCCCACATCTCTTTCTCTCTCTCATCTTTTTAATAATAGAGAATCTCAGTTCAAAATACTGAAAAACATTATAACCAAATAACAAAGCACTGTCTTCTTTTTTGCTATTTAAAGTGATTATTTTAGGGGTGCCTGGGTGGCTCAGTCAATAAGCAACTGCCTTCGGCTCAGGTCATGATCCCAGGGTCCTGGGATGAAGCTTTACACTGAGCCCCACATGGAGCCCCACATGGAGCCCTGCATCCAGCCCTGCATCCAGCCCCACATTTAGCCCTGCATGGGGCTCCCTGCTCAGCGGAAAGCCTGCTTCTCCCTCCTCTACTCCCCCTGCTTTTGTTCCCTCTCTCATAGTGTCTCTTTCTGTCAAATACATAAATAAAATCTTTCAAAAAATTTAAAGTGATTATTTTATATTCTCCTCTTAAAATATTAGTTGACCAATGCAAAGATGACTGATAATGCTAATTATAGCTATTACTGTTTTATGCATGCTGTTACTAAAGATAATATTAGTATTGTACCATTAAATATGACTTATGCTGAGAAGCTTAGCTTATGAAACTTATTCATGTTTACACTGGTTACCTCTGAGATAGACTTAATTATTGTTCCCAGTTAGTCACTGCCCTTCCTATAAAAGGACTGTATTTTCTTGCCTACTGTAATTTGACTTGCAGTGCCTCCTTGTGGAAGGAGCTCTAGCCCTGCTCCTGGGACAGCCATCTTAATCATGTGGTTTGCTTTGGTAAATAAAGCATAAGCAGAAAGCATAGCTTAGTATGTCCACTGCAAGATTTTTGCCAACATGCATTTTTCCCTCGGGCAGAGGAACAGTATACTCATGATTAGGGCTGCTTCTTCGTCCTGCATGGTTCAAGGCAGAAGATACACGAAGCAAAGTTGAAAAGAGAAATCTAGAAGTTGAATCACTATGTTATACACTTGAAACTAATGTAACATTGTGTATCAGGTATAAGCAAAATAAATAAATGAATCAGAAGCCATTGAAGGCTTTTGAGCAGAGGAGTGACAAAAATAAAAAAGAAACAAAGAGAGAAAAGAAAAGAAAGAGAATCCATAGTACAATGGAATTTGAGAGAGAAATATTCTTTCATTGCCACTTAGATTTCCCAGTTCTAAGAAAATATATTTCTTAGTGAAAGTTGACTGCTACAACTACTATTTCCATTTTATTTAAATTTTCATGAAGAATAACTGGCAAATTTCATCAGTGTTTTTCTGTGTATGTTCATTAATTATATATTTTCATTCAGTTTATTGATTGAATTATTATGTTGATAGTAAGTTAAATTAACCTTCAGGTATAAAATGTGTTAGAATGCTTCTCTACTTTTCCTTGGCCTAATTAAGTATTTCGCTTTAAAATTTATAGAAAACTCCAGTGTAAATCTGTCAGAACCAAACCCTGAGAAGAGGATGCTAGATTCTTATCTCCTTCCAAATTCCTAAAAGAAAAAAATCTTGAAAACAATAAATAGAACACAGCAATGACAGGTGTCTTAGCTCACCTTGCCAAAACAGAATATCGTAAAGTGGTGGCTTAAACAACAGAATTTTATTTTCTCACAGTTCCGGAGGCTGGAAATCTGAGATCAAAGTGGCAGCATGGCTTAATTCAGGTAAGAATTCCTCCCCAGGTTTGTAGATGGTTGACTTCTACTATGTTCTCACTTTTTTTTTAAAATTTTATTCATTTATTTGACAGACAGAGATTACAAGTAGGCAGAGAGGCAGGCAGAGAGAGAGAGAGGAGGAAGCAGGCTCCCTGCCAAGCAGAGAGCTTGATGTGAGGCTCGATCCCAGGACCCAGGATCCCAGGCAGAGGCTTTAACCCACTGAGCCACCCAGGTGCCCCTACTATGTTCTCATTTAATGGAGAGAGAGAAAGAACTCTTCTTCTTCTTATAAAGGCACTCAGTCATCATGAGGTCCCTACCTCATCACCTTATGTAATACTTCCCAAAGACCCCATCTCCAAATACTAATGATTATGATTAAAGTGGAAAGGAGGATGGTTGAAAAAATGATATGAGTTCCAAGGATGTACTGTAAATGGAAACACTGAACAGAATCAGAAGAACTAGGAGAGAATCAAGCAAGAAAGTGGATTTCTGGAGTCTCTTCCTAAGCAAGGGCAGAGAATAAGGGATCTCAGGCTAGAGAGACAGGGCTATGTCATATTTGGCAACATTTGTGAGCATTCCACACTTCAAAAGTGTGAAGATTCCACACTTCAAAGATAGCACTGAACAAAACCACTAGCTATTGTGCATTTCTCCTTTCTTAGTCTGAAAATGAGCTGGAATTCACAACGTTGCTCTCCATAGAGCACTCAACCAAGAATTATCCAACAATTGAGGAACTTCAACATGTGGAAAGAAAGAAAGAAAGAGAAAAATCTCTGCAAAAGGTAAACCTGGTACCTAAAGAGAAATTTAATGGCACAAGCAGTATTGGATTTTACCCCAACAATGGTAATAGTAGCAGTAGTCTACTAGTAGTAGTGGTAGCTAATAGTAGTGGTAGCTAATAGTAGTGGTAGCTAACTTTTCTTTTTTTTTCACCTGTGTTGGACTTTTGAAAACCCTTTACAGGTTTCAATTTTACAAGGATTATTTAATCATCTTAGAGAAGTAAGTAACATACCACATCCATGAAATCATCAGCAATGAGACAAAAAGTAAAAATTCCCAAAAGGAAAATTTTAATTTTAATTTATCTATTTGTTTTAAAGATTTTATTTACTTATTTGAGAGAGAGAGAGAGAGATAGCAAGAGAGACCATGAGTGGGGGGAAGTAGGAGAGGGAGAAACAGGCCCCCACTGAGCAGGGAGCCCAATGTGGGGCTGGATCCTAGGACCCTGGGATCATGGCTTGAGCCTAAGGCAGACGCTTTAACCCACTGAGCCATCCAGGTGCTCCAGGAAAATTGTAATTTTAAAATTAAAAAAATGGAAATACTCTGCATATATAAGCTGATTGGAGTGGACAAGATGAAGAGCAAATGAGAGATCTAGGGCTTGCTGAGGATTTATACCAGAATGCACTAAAGGGGAAAGGAAGTACAGAGTATCAAAGAAGGTTTAAGAAATATAGAGAATAGTTGCTTTTCTAGTTTAATGTGCTAAGCAAAACTCATATATACTATAAATTGTTGCTGGAAACTGGATCTCACTTGTGAACTTTTACATTTAAAAACTGCATTCATTTTACTGTCCCAGAGACTTTTGGCATGTATGCCTGTGTACAGTGTATGTTCGTGAACCATCTCAGAGTTCTAATTTCTTGATAAAGTGATCTTTCAACTCTTTAAGCAGCCCTCTGTCAAGGAGACCTCATGTTTTCTATGTACCTATGAGTCATTCATCATCAGGGGTGGAGTTTTTATGGGAATTTGTTGCTATTGCTTATTGTTTTCTTTGGTTTTTGCCTATCCCTGATTTTAAATGATTTCGTATTCCCTCAACCTCAGATGAAAATAAGGCCATGAAGGTTTCCTGTGCTATGGCAAACCAGCAGGCAGTGGATGACACAGCCATCTCTATTTCTGTGACTCATGAATGAGTTATCAGAAAGGGCTTAGACAGTTACACCATTATCCTTCCACTTAGGAGTGGAAAAGAGCTTCTTTACTCTCAGGTTTCTGGGAGTGCAAACAACTGTTTGTTTTTCAGTGTAGGGGCAGCAGCATCTGACACCAGTCCTTTGACTCATCACCCAGAGGGAGTGGCAAAGGGGAAGAATTAAGGACAGTCACCCTGGACATACTCTGGGGGTCAGCAGGTATAATCCCTCTAAGGGTCTGCCTTCTGAGACCTCTTCAGGGATTTGCAATTTTTATCTGAGACAGAGCAGAAGCAAGATCAGTCCCGTGTGCTGCTGGCCCCTGGCTTGACCTAAACTTGCACCTCCTGTCACCCAAGAGAACCCTCAGCCTCAAGTACAAGGATGCTTTCACGAGCTTGCCCCTTCTAGGTGGTAGCTTTTCAGAGTGGGACTGAGAAGGGGGAGTGGAGATGTCATTTCAAAACCACTATCTTCCCAATCTTCCCTGAATTTTCTAGAAACTCTTTATAAGTGATTTATGGTTTTCTCTACCATATAAAAATATTGTACACACCCAATTTATCCTTTAAAAGGTTATCTTTCTTGGGGAGCCTGGGTTGCTCAGTTAGTTAAACATCTGCCCTCAGTTCAGGTCATGATCCCAGGCTCCTGGGATGGAGCCCTGAGTCACGCTCCTGGGATGGAGCCCTGTGTCAGGCTCCCTGCTCAGTGGGGAGCCTGCTTCTTCCTTTCCCACCTTACTTCCTCATCTCCCTCTCTCAAATAAATAAATAAAATCTTTTTCTAAAAAAATAATCTTTCTCAATATTACCATTTTTTATTACATTGTTTAGGAGGAGAGAATCCTTATGTAGATCCTCCCTGGAGTAATTGCCCTAGTCCAACTCGAGAGAAAATAGAAAATTCCTGACTGTATTTTTAAATTAACTTCCTTAACCTGGCTTTAGTGTATAGAGAGCAGGGAATTAATTCTCTTAATTCTTGAGAAGTGGAAGTGTGATAAATGAGTAAGAGCTAAAGAAGTAATCTTAACTTAAAACTAAGGAATTTCATTGAAGTTGTTTATTTCTTAGGTTTCTTACTATACAATGGCTTTTCGTTGTGTTAAAATACATAACATACTCATGGGGATAGAAAGCTAACAGGTTCTTGCAATTTGTTCGTAAAAACAGTAAAAGGGATATAGGATTTGAAGCAAAAATCCTAAACTACAAGGTTAACCCCTATCGTACCCTTGAAGTTTTACTGATAGTTTTCACATATTCTTCATTAAGTACATTAATGAACTGGTTAAATTATATGACTTCGTGGTACAATTTCTGTATTCCAGGGTAGATATTCTTTTTATTCATAGGCACCATTATTTTCCTATTCAGTAGTTACTTTATTATTTTAGTTTCAGAAAATCAAATGTAATCTTTAATTTTTGAAATTTTTATTGCAAGTAGTTATTGTATATCAAGAAGATCAAAATAATATGAAGTTTAACTTGTTTCAAAAATTCACACTTTCCAAAAACAACTCAAACTTTTATAATGTCTTTACCTCTTCACTTTTTACTCAGAATTATTTTCAAGCATATTTTTAAAAATTATACCAACAGTCACATTAGCGATAATCAGGTACAGTACTTCTTATAATTTACCATGCGTGAGGATCACCTAAGGATATTGATAATGTAAATTCTAATTCGGTAGGTCTGACATGGGCTTGAGATTCAGTGAGTCTAACCAGCTCTCAGGAGATTCTTATTCTACTAATTGTCATATCATATAATGAATAACAAGGATTGATTTAGTTCAGTGATTTTCAACCTTGACTATACACTCAGATTGCCAGGGGAATTTTTTAATTGGATCTTAGGTGCACAGAAATAAATTAAAAATAACTCTTGGTTCAAGGCATGATAATATCATCAATCCAATCTTGGCTCATTATTATTATTTTATTCCTGAACTCACCACTCAACTTAGGGCTGGAACACTATTTATTATCTATACTTATATATGTAATGCCTCCTGTATCCAAATTCCTTCAGTCCTCAAAGGGAACCACAATTTCGAATTTTGTGCATATCACTCTTCTGCTACTTTTTCTTTTTATACACACACACACACACACACAAATATACACACACCCCTAAGCTTTAATTGTTTAATTTTCCTAGTTTATATTTAAATAGGTAATCATATTAAATACCTCCAGGTTCTTGGATTTCTTTATTCAATTTTAGGCTTTAAATTTCACCCATGTTGTCATGTGTGACACTAGCTTATTCCTTTGTATGGCTGTAAATAATTATTATGTAAATATAATATGGTTTGTTTGTTCCTTCCCTTGCTAGCATGTGGATTGTGTCTAGACAATGTTTGCTATTAAATTAGTGCTGCTATGGGTATTCTTGAAAACATCAATGTACACATTACTTAGGAGCTGAATCGGTATATCTTAGAATATATGCATGTTCAACTTTAAAAGAATACCAAATTATTTTCCAAAGTGGATGATAAACTTATACTAGAAACAAAAATTATAACAGAGTTAGGGCGCCTGGGTGGCTCAGATGTTTAAGCGTCTGCCTTTGGCTCAGATCATGATCTCTAGGTCTAAGTCATGATCTCTAGGTCTGGGGATTGAGCCCCATGTCTCCCAGCTCAGCAGGGAGTCTGCTTCTCCTTCTCCCTCTACCTATGCCTCTTCCTCTGCTTGTACTCTCTCTTTCAAACAAATAAATATATCTTTTTTTAAAAAAAGTGTAACAGAGTTGTACAGACTATCCAACACTCATTTTTTATATTATTTAATTCATCCTAATTAATCCCATTGAGCAATTTAAAAGTTGAATTATGATCTCAATTTGCATTTCCCTAACTTAGGGTGAGATTAAATATCTCATTTTCTTTTTCTTTAAAGAAATGTTAATTTTATATCTGCTCTTTTTTTGCACTTACAAAGTTTTACCTCATACATTTGTGACATTTATTCTTTGTAAATGATAGATGTAGCAAATACTTCTTGTTTATAGATTGGCTTTGTAGTCACTTTAAGATATCTTTTGGAAAAAATGTTCTTAACTTTAATGTAGTCAAGCACATCAATAATTTTTGTTAGCACTTTTTCATCTTATTTAAGAAGTTATTTTCTTACTCATTTAATTTTTAATATCAATTTGTCAAGTTTCCCCCAAATGCTGTTGACATCTTTATTCAAATAACATTCAGTCTATAAATTATTTGGAGGACAATTGATAATAATGATTGATTCAGTCAGACTCAACTAGGTTTTGCCAAAGAAATAAGAATATCTACACCACAGTTTTATTTCTTTGCTATAGACTCAGATAGGTCTTCAGGGCTACTGACCTTTGCCAGGGATTCAGGATTCCAGGCTACATTGATCTTCTGTCATTTCAACCTCAAGGTGAGATTTCAGTACTTGTCAGAATAGGAAAAAATAACGGAATCAAATGAGAACAGAAAACTGAACACCACTGCTTAAGCATTTGTTCCCCAAAATGATACATGTCACTACTTGTCTTTACAATATCTGGTCACATGAATCTATCTACCTTTAATGGAAAAGAAAAAATGGCATTCTGTATTTCCAGTAGTTGGTAGACAAAGGAAATATTAATGAGCACTAATACTATCTGATAGCATGATATTAAGATACAAATAAATGTAGTTATGACCATTAATGTGGTTTCCTTGAATGTCATTCAGTAAGTTAAATCAGAATTTCTGCAGGTTTGGGCTAGGCATCGATAGTCTTATAAATCTCCCCATTGAAGTGTGTCATGAGAATTAAGAAACACTAGAGGAGACATGTAAGTAGGAGCTCTGTGAACCCTCATCTCAGCAAAACCACTATAAATGATGAAAATTAATACAAGGACAACAAAAATACAACATTTAAAGTCTCTGAAAATTACCCTAAGGGCATACAGCAAATAAAGACACATTTATTCAAGAAAAATATTAAATCTCATTAACAAGAGGATGTTATGATATTTGAGCCCCAACATGTTTCCTCTTCTGTGGCTCACTGTAATGTAATTTCCACTCTGAGCAAAAGTTGATAATCCCCTCTTCCCTGTTACTAGTCAGAAGCCATAGTATCTCCCCAGAGAGGACATAACTGCCATCATTTCTCATCCTCCTCTTCTTGTTTTAGAAGCTAAATTTTAGGCAAGTAAGAGCAAGAGTTTGGGGGCTCCCTACCTCCATTCTGCCTGACTGGTAAAGTGGAGGCTCTAGTTTAGTCCACTGGAAATACTTGGACCCCAAGTGCCCTTTCTCCAGATTGCTTATAGGGTGTAGTTTCTCCACCATGAAAAGTAAGCCAAGAAAACCAGACACTACTGCTCCTGCCCAGGTCCCTGTTTTGTAAAGCAAGAGTATCAGTCAGCAAGAAAAGGCCACTGTCTCTACCCCCAACTAGTAGAGATTTCTCAGAAGACAGAGGCTGACCTTACAGACGAAGAGATTCAAAGCTTTCCCCAGGGAATGGATTTTATTTGCAACAAAGCATTGGAAATTGAAGTCTAAAGCTTTCTCAGAAACAGGGGCAATGTTGGCAGGAAAGCCATTAAGAGGAAGCTGGTAGCTTCACAAGGAGTTAAATCCAACTAACTGATTGGTAAAACCAAGGAAAGAAACAACTAAGAACCCACTTAGAGTTTGAAAAAACAAAAACAAACAAACAAACAAACAAAAACAATACCTAAAAACAGATTTCAAAAACCATCCTAGCAAAGTAGCCCAGATTTAATGGGATCAGAATATGGAACCATTTATGTCTCCAGGGCACTGTAAAAACCAGTAGAGCAATCAGCATGCAGTGAGTGGAGGCTAACAGCTGGGAATAATACTAACAGAGGTAGACATCTTAACAGGGAGATCAGGGAAATGGAATCAAAGGGAGCCCTGCTGAAAGGGCTATAGTCCCAGGATGACTGTGTGCCTACGCAAGGCTGCACCGTCTGGGGAGGGACCTCAGAGATTTCACAGCATGCCAGGAACAGACTTTACTAAACGAATCCGGCAAAGCCATGAATCAAATCAACAAGCAAACAAAAACAAGCCCAGAGGATGGGAGTATCTGCATGCAGAGTTGCTATAGCATATTATGAAAAATAGCCAGGGTGACCAAATCCCAGGGGAAAAAAGCAGGCAAGAGAAAACACTGTTTCATCGAATAGAGATCAGAGAGGAATTCTTGTGTGTAGATGATGATGGAGCCATAAGTTCTAAAACCCTTGGCCATTTAGCTGCTTGAATGGGGATGGTTGCCCTACAGAGTCATCTGGAAGCATAAATACCTTTACACACACAGAAAAAAAGTCCTTGTTGCCTTTGGTATTTTGTGCTTATTTAATATGACATAACAGCCTATTGTAATTAATGCAACACTGATTAAAACAGAGCAAGGAAAAAAACAAAAATATTTGATAACGAAAGTAGAAAATGCCTTACTTTCTTTTATATGATTACCGTGAATACATAGAAATTATGACTGTGATCATCTAGGGGATTTAAATGTATACAAAGTGTTTAAGTTACTGTTCTGCTTAATGGTATTACATTTGGGATTTTTTCCTTATTTCATTATTTTTCTGTGCCTGAGAGACATTTCCCAAAGAGACATGGTTTGTCATTACTGACCCATCTATCATCTATAGGATCATCATAAGCAGCACCTGAGACTTCATTTAGTATACATTTACTGTTTATTTATTTGTTACTGCATTCATTAATTTGATTAATTTGTTCATTTATTCATTCACTCATTCAACAAATCTTGATTGATCATCATCCATATGTCAGATGCCACATAAGTCCTGAGAGAGTCCTATAGCAATAATTAACTAGCCTTTATTGAATCCTTCCTTTGTATTTGATATAATTTGAATGTAATTATCACAAATTATAAAATCAATGGAATTATTGTTTTTATTTTTTTGGGGGGTAAGGGATCTAAGGCTCAAGAATTCAAGTGACTTGCATAAATTCATACAGCCAAGAAGGTCAGAAGTAATATTCAAAGCATGTCTGAACCTAAATTCCATACCCCTTTTTTATGCTTATTGTGTCAGACAACCCTGATTGCAGAGGACAATGGTCCAGGAATGCACCTGTTGTTTTAGTATAATTAGTAGTACCATTTCCTTTGATAAATACTGGCCTGGTTTGGAAGATAAAATACATGGTCACCTGGCATGTTACACTATCACTGTCATTAGTCACAGGGTAAAAAAAAGAGAGCTTAAATGAGTATAGAGCTATTCTAAATAGTTATTAAGTGTCAAAATGAATAGCAAGCACAAGAGAGCATCCTACCTCATTTTTGTACTTTGTAGCAAACCCTGTTAACCAAAAAATTCAATATGGGGAATTTTTAAAAATTTCCTGTGCAGAAAGTCATTGACAATCAACTAAGATCCACAAAATCAAAAGCTGAGCAATTTTGCTATTGAAAATAAGCACAGTCCGTAGTGTTAAATTATTTATGATTTTCCCCATCTTATGTATACACTGAATTATGCAGGAGTTCCCAGATGCTGAGGTCATCTGGATAAGTAGAATGTACAGAATATTGACTGCACAAAGGAATATTCCTGCTAAATAAACACAATCAGTCCCTGGGCATGGTAATCGTGAATTTATGGCCTAATAAATAGATCAAGAATGCAGCAAAGTGGAACTTATTCATTGAATACAAACATCACCCAGGGAGTCAGTTTGTTCGATTAGACATCAATTCCATGGTCCTACAAGATTAATTGGTGATTTAGAGAAAAAGACAGACATTTACATAGTTATGTCACTGAGAAACTGGAAATTATTTCATTTGGAAGTTGATCCAATAGTTAGTCTTTCCCCTTGGAAGATGGACAATGCAGGTTGTATATCAGCAAAAGAAGTATCCTGTTCTAGGAACCCATACTGTAATGACCTCTAATCCCTTTCCTTTAAACAACACAAAACACAAAAACAAAACTATAAAACACAAAAATAATAAGATCATATCATGTTATCCTCAGACATTGATATCAGGAGGTAATACACTGAACACTGGTAAACTAACTATGATTTCCTACTTTGTAATTAAAATAATAACATAAAAGAAAATGTGATAAAAGGGAAAAACCTCTTAAGATAATTTTTAAAATCTATATTTGATACTTATGCCAATCCCCTTTATACCTAGCCTAAAGACATAGATGAAAGAAAATTATATAACTTTATTTTTTAGAATTTGTGATTACCTTTCTTAATAGTAATCACAATCTAAAAAATGCTCACAATTCTTCTAGATAAATGAATAGATAAACAAATGAAAGTCTGAACTCTATAGTGTAAAAGCACAGACAAATCTGGGTTTTAATCTTTGATCTTCTTTTTTATTTTTTTAAAGATTTTATTTATTTATTTGACAGAGAGTGAGAGAGAGAGAGAAAGGGAAAGAGAGACACTGAGTACAAGCAGGGGGAGCAGCAGGGAGAGGAAGAAGGAGGCTCCCACTGAGCAGAGTCCAACTTGGGGCTCATGACCTGCTCAAGGCAGATGCTTAACCACCTGAGCCGCCCAGGTGCCTCTTAACCTTTGATCTTCTGAATAGTAGCTAAATCACCAGGGGAAATTTTTTAATAACTTAACCTGCCAATTTTCTCATTTATAGAATGAAAATAATATTTTCCTTTCAGAACTGTTAGTATTCGAGTAAAATACTTAGTACAATTCCTGGAACACAGTAAATGCTAAATAAAGTTTTTGTTTTATTATTAATAAATTAGTTTCTTGGGTAATGTTCATGTCCAAGAAGTGATATTAGACATTATAGGAAACTAATCAATAAAGCATACATGTATCATTTGGGTGTCAATTTGTCAGATAGTTAATATAATGTTCATTTAATTCTTATAATTTCAAGGACTATCATAGCTGCCCAAATTAAGTTTCAGAGAAAATTCTCCAGATTGTAATTATTAAGTATGGGAAGCATAATGTGAGCCTAAACTAAGTTTGAAGTAATGGTCTTTTCCAGTTTACCTTCTGCTGCCAATAGGGGAGACAAAGATTTAGAAGATATTCTATGTGTCCTCAAGAGACTTTGATTTTAGTTAAGCCAGTTATACACAAAATATTATACTTACAACAAATGTAACATGCTTCATAAAATAGATGAAAAGAAAAATGTTATAAGGAATTATAGCCAAAAATATTATGTTTGGTTGGAAGGGTGTTATTTATTAAAACACTATTTTTCAATTGCCTTTTATGTACCAGGGATCCCTTTCAGATTTTAGAAATACATCAATAGGCCAAAATACTCACATGAACCTGAATTCTGCTGTACATAAGCTTACTAATAAAAAAGATAATTTCAAGTTATGATAATTCTTATAGAGAACAAGGGGATATGATAGAAAGCAACTGTGTAAAATGACAGGGAGTCAGTAGCTTACTTTATAAAGTGTGATGGTCAAGAAACTAACTCTTAACTATAGAAAATGAACTGAGGGTTACCAGAGGGGAGTTGGGTGGGGTGGGGGGAAATGGGTGAAACAGGTGATGGGGATTAAGGAGTACCCGGCAATGAGCTACCAGTGATGTACAGAACTGTTGAATCACTATATTGTACACTTGAAACTAGTATGTCACTGTATGTTAACTAACTGTACTTAAAACTTAAAAAAGAATAAAAAGGGTGGTTGGAGAAGATCTATCTGGAAGTATATTATAGCAAAGACTTAATAATGCATACAGCTGGGGGAAGAGAATTCTAAGCAGAGGGAAAAGAAGTTCAAAAACCCTCAGGAAAAAAGAAAATCTATTTCAAAATAGAAAGAGACTGAGCATAATCTGACTGTAGCAAACATAGCTGAGGGAAGAGAGACTGCATGCTGAGCCATTTTCTCAAGAACTTCCCAGCCATTCTAAGTTGAGGTATGAATCTATGAAATGGAAGGATATTAAGGTGGAGAAAAACACGAGGTAGTTTGATGTTTAAAAAGTCAGGCTGATTGTTGTATGAATGGACTGGGGGTGTGTGTCAGAATGTAGTCCCCAGGTTAACGCTGTTCATGTCAGAGAAGGGAAACATGGTGGGGACATGGACCTCAACAGTGCTGGAGATGGAGAGGGTTGGTGGATCTGAGATGGTTGATGACATATTTTGGAGGTAAAATAGCTACAGGACTTGCTGATGGACACGTGGAAAGAGTCAAAGGGAGGGACGCTCAAACATGGTGCTTGGGGTTTACCTCGAGCAATTAAGTAGAGACCTCTATGAGCTTCATGAGAGACTTGGCATTTATTTTGAATTTAGAAAAAGGAATACGGTCAAATGAGATGTCGCTTTTGCAACAGAAAGGACAAGATGAATTGAAGGCATCTAAGCAGAAGGTAAGAGGGTGTGGCTGAAAATTAAGCAAGATATTTTTCCGTTAGTCATTATAAAATGCCTTCTGAGGGGGTAAATGGTAAATTTATTCACTTTTCTGGTACTAAAGTTTAGTTCCCAGGGAGTTTTGTTTTCTTTTTTCTTTTTTTTTTTTTTTCATGAGAGTCCCTCACCTTCAAAACAACCACAATCATCTATTTGCCACATTGCTCAGATGTTTGTTCATTAACACTAATAGGTATAATGGTTAATATTATTAACTTGTAAGATGCCAATTACTGTACAAAGCACATTAACACAACAAGGAAACAAGCTTATACAATTAATAGCCCAGGGTACATGCTAGAACTGATATTTTGCTCTTACAATTTTACTCTTTCCTTACTGTATCTAATAAGAACAAAACACTGTATAGCCTACTATTTGGGATGGACTCTGGTAGCAGGATTAAGAAAGTTACTGCATCCTAGAGAAGAGACTACTGAAAAAGATTCTAGTTATGATAACTAAGTGAAATGACAGGTAGGCTAATTAGCTTGGTTGTGCTGATTATTTCACAAGGTATGTGTATATTAAAATTTCATGTTTTTCACCTTTAATATATATAGTTTTTCTTCATCAGTTACACCTCAGTAAAGCTGTATAAGAAAAAAAAAACCTTAAAAAAAAAAAGAAGCTATGTATAGGTCCAGGAGAGAAATGAGGGGATGAACATACCAAGAAGGAGAGAAGGCTAAAGAAAATGGATATATGTCAGCGGACAAGATACAGGAGTTGTACCCAGGCATGATTTGAGATTCAGCACCGATTAACATCACGTAATAGGATCATGACCCAGAGTTTACTGAACCTCAGAAGGTGGTATCTAATCTCTAAGCCAAATGAATGATCCTGGCTGGTGCACTATCCTAACCTTCATTTGAGTCTGAAGATTTGTATGCATATACCCTCTGCCTCTGTACACGCTTTTCAGAGAAAATGTCTGTTAACAATGAAAAATAAGTATATTACCATGAAGTCCTTTGAGTTTCAGGTTGAGCACCCCTCCAATGAGCTGGAGCTTTCCGGAAGCTCTATTAATGTGAGGAGCAAGGGGCTGGAACACTCCGCTGAGTGGATTAGCTCCGTAGTGGAGCACAGGAGATCTCTGGCGCTCTAGGTCATTAATGTAATCATTTTTCTAAATGTCCTTAAGGTTGGGGGGGGACCCTGAAAATTGGTTATTTTGATGCAGGATGAACTGCGGCTTACATATGCACAAATGCAATTACAAAGAACACGTTCCATTAGAATTTCACCAGGAAGGAAGATACACAAAAGAATCCCACAAAATAAAAGCAAATACTTCTTCCTGGAAATTGATCCATTTTGTAATCATAACCAACACCAACACAAAAAAATAGACTGATTTTTCAAAATATGTTGCTATTAGATTGATATCTTGGGAGGTATGAAACCTAATTTCTGGTTCTTTTTCCTTTCTGTGCCTCAATTTTCTTTTCCCCCTCCCCCTCCCTCTTCTCCACCTCTCCCTCCTTCCCGTCTTTCTCCTCCCCTTCCTCCTCCTCCTCGTCCTTCTTCTTCTCCTCCTCCTCCTAATGGTATAATTGAAAGAGAATCAGCTCTGCTAGAAAGCAGACTGTAATGTTTCTAAGAGGATATTAACAACATTTTCATCTGAAGAGGTCCAAGGCCAGCAGACAGCAGTATCTCTAAGAGGATACAACCAAAACAACTCTTTCTGAGTGACTGCACTTTCCTCATGTTCTTTCTTTTTCCTGAGCAACAACTACTGAGCCAGCCCTGCTTCTTAAAAGTATTCAAGACAGAGCTGGTCTCTGCTGTCTTACTCCCTCTTTAGAATTATTAAGCCCCAATTCACACTAGTAAAACCCAGTTTCTTCTACTGAAATACAGTAATTCCTCTGAAATATCTTATTCTCTCTTGATACAGTAAATCAGTTGTGCCTCTCTGTCCCTGTCTCTGTTTCTCTGTCTCTTTCCTTCCTTCTCGCCCTTCCTTTCTTTCCTGCTTTCTTTTTTTTTTTTCTAGACATATTCCTGGATACCACTGATCAACAGGCTTTAAAATAATCTGTTCTAGTAATTTTATTTATATGAGCAGAAATAACCAAAAATTAATAAATAAATAAGAATTTTGCTACCAGCATGTTTTGAAAGATTATACATGGTAATGAGACTTTACTTTCTTATTCTGAGCAGAATAGCTTTAAGGAGAGAATGATCAGCAAACAGTGATTATTACTTAATAACTATGTTTTAAAATTATATTTATCCCATAAGACACCATATTTACCTATATTCTTCTTTCAATCTAACTGTTCCACCTTTTTTTTTTCTCTTCCAATCCTTTTGTTCAATTATAGATTCAAAGGGGAATGAGATATTTTTAAAAGACACAGGTATATGTCCACATTAAAAAATCATGGTGGCATTAACCTGGTTTAATTATGGTGGCAAATAATCTATATCATATACACCTAGATTAATAAATTATCTTATAATAAGACTGATTTGATGTTTGTCTTATAACAAATCTGTAAGAAAAATCTATAGCAAAACAGAGTGGCAAAGTGCTCTTACAGAATATTTCAAATACACTTATCATTGTATAATCAAAGTAAATGTAAATGTAGAGAGGTATAATCTGGTATTTTAATGTTATTAATAAAGTCCCTTTATCCTCTATGACTTCCTTTCTTGATATCTATCTATCTGTCCTCTCCTCCCTTTCACCTCCCTCAAATGCTGTTCTCCAGAATTTTCAACTGACCCTTCCGGTTCCTGGTAAACAACGCCTTTGTCTGAGTCTCCTAATGATGAACGTTCCTCTCATTCTTTTGTTTGTGCTAAGACCTGACTTTCTCCTTAGGGCATAAGTTCCTGTCAGGCTTTCTGCTGAGGAAACAGCCTTGCTTCAGGGATCCCCACTGAAGGTTTTGATTCTTCGAACCTCACATAAAACAGAATCTGTGAGGCTCCCAGCTGCCACTTCTTAAACAACACTGTTGTGGTTTTTAGTTTTTAGTACAAAGAGCAGAGCTGGGATGTGAATGCAGGTCTGCTTTACTCTGGAGATCAGCTTTTTAACCACTGTATTCGGCCCTGAGGCAGGCCCAGTGTCACAGGGATATGACCAGAGCAAAGGCACAGGCCCTCTGCTCCCAAGGGCCCAGCACTTGGCGTAATATTCTGTTGAAGCAAACTTGACATTATTGATCGTTTCTGAACAAGGGTCTCACATTTTCATTTCACACCAGGCCCCACAACGTACCTCAGGTGATGCTATAGTTAATACCAAACTGTGGTGCTTCACATTTCATGTAACCCATTTCTACATGCTAGTTCTCTGTCTTTTAAAACCCACCCTACAGGGGTGCCTGGGTGGCTCAGTCATTAAGTGTCTGCCTTCAGCTCAGGTCATGATCCCAGGGTCCTGGGATGGATCTAGCCCTGAAGCAGGCTCCCTGCTCATCAGGAAGTCTGCTTCTCCCTGTACCACTCCCTCTGCTTGTGTTCCCTCTCTCACTGTCTCTCTCTCTGTCAAATAAATAAATAAAAATCTTTAAAGAGAAAAAAAAACACCAACCTACCTTACCTGCTCCCATGTGTCCTGTGTGGAATGCGTGGGTACTCCACGGATCCTGGTCTCTGGGAAGTTCTCTTTACTGTGCTCCTACACAGGTCAGATCACCAATCATCCTGTCTATAATTTATAGTGGAAAGTGTATTTCTCTGTTCTGATCACCAATCACCACCTCAGCTATAATTCCCTCTAAAATACAGACCCTATCGTATTGATCATTGCACCCAGAATGTGTAGCACATTGACTAAAGAAGACACACTCAGTTCATTTTATAAAAACAGAGGTGGACTGTTTTAGAGCTTTGAGTTTTCTTGAGTTCTGGATTGTAATTTGCCTTAGGGATTCCAGAGCTTCCTAAATTAATGACAGTCTTTGAAGACTGAGTAAAAATGATTATACAGGTATCTTCGTCTAGGCCTTGTGATGTCAAATTACATTGCTGTTTAATGAATTTCTGTTGTTTGCAAAGTTCTCAAAGACATTGAAAGCAAATTTTAATGACATTTTTTATGTATTATTTAAGTTCCAGTAGAAGTCAGAAATGTGTGAGTTTATAAGCAAGGACAAGGATTCCAAGTAGGGAGAAAAATATGAGAACTAGTAAAGAATGGGTCTTGTTTGATGAATATGAATGGTCTAGTTTGGCTGGGGACATCCCATGTTGGGGAGATCATATAAAGATTACTAATTACCTGGTAACATTAAGCCCTATAATTCTTCCCTCACAACTGACAGATGAGCTCCCTTCTGGTGTGTATAGAAAGCAGTCAACACACTCTTAATTGAAAAAAGGGTTGGATTTATTTATTTTTTTTGTTTTTTTGTCTATTTTTATTAACTGAAGAATAATTGACATAAATATTATATTAATTTCATGTATATAACATAAATTTTTGATATTTATATACATTACAAAAAGGTCACCACCATAAGTCCAGTTACCCTCTGTCCTCATACAAATTTATTATAGTATTATTGCTACATTTCCTATGTTGTACATTAGTATGTATTATTATTATTACGCCTTATTTATTTCATAATTGGAAGATTGTATCTCTTAATCCTCTTCAGGTATTTTGCGCGTCTCTCATCCCCCTTGACAACCATCAGTTTGCTCTCTGTATCTGTTTGTTTTGTTTGTTCACATGTTTGGGGGTGTTTTGTTTTGGTTTGGTTTGGTTTGGGATTTTTGTTGTTGTTGTTTTAAATTTCACATATAAGTGGACTCATACAGTATATTTTCTTTCTTTGACTTATTTCACTTAGCATGATCCCTCAAGGTCCATCTATGCTGTTGCTAATGGCAAGATTTTTGTTCCTTTTTATGCCTGAGTAATATTCTTGTATATATAAAGAGGTATGTGTATATATCTTCTTTATCCACTCATCTGTCTATGGACACATGAACTGCTTCCGTATCTTGACTTCTATAGATAATGCTGCAATAAATACAGGGGTGCATATGTCTCTTCAAATTAGTGTTTTCGTTTTTTTCAGAGAGCTCTAGAGGTGGAAGTGCTGGATCATATGGAAGTTTTATTTTAAATTTTTTTTTGAGAAACCTCAATACTGTTTTCCATAGTGACTGTACTAATTTTCATTCCCACCAACAGTGCAAGAGCGGTCCCCTTTCTCTGTATCCTCGCCAATACTTGTTGTTTCTTACCTTTTTGATACCAGCCATTCTGAGAGGTATAAGGTGATATCCCATTGTGGTTTCAATTTGCATTTCCCTGATGATTAGTGGTGTCTGGCATCTTTTCATATGCCTGTTGGTCATAGGTATGTCTTCTTTGAAAAAAAATGTTTATTCAAGCCTTCTGTCCATTTTAATTTTTTTTAAAGATTTATTTATTTGAGAGACAGGGAGGATAGGTGGAAGGAGAGAGAGAAAATCTCAAACACACTCCATGCTGAGTGTAGATTCTGACCTGGTATTTAATCCCATGGCCCTGAGCTCATGACTGGAGCCGAAACCAAGAGTCAGACGCCCAATTAACTGAACCACTCAGGCACCCCTCTGTCCATTTTTAAATCAGATTGCTAGTTTTTGTTTTTGTTTTTTTTATATCGATTGTAAGAGTTCTTTATATATTCTGGATGTTAACCCAAAAAGGACATTAACTCTGGATAGCCCAGCTTGCTGAACTTTGCTCCTCTGTCAGGGGTTTAGTTGGATTGAGAATGTTCCTATGTGTTGCATCTACCTCAGATTCCATTTTTTTTTTGAGATCATATAACTATTCCACATGATGACATGTTATTTATTCACCGATGATATCATATTGTTCACAGTTATTTATTTATTCCCCTATGCTGTCTTTTTAATACTTTTTTTAATATGGGAGAAGAAAAATCATACCAAAGGTAAACAACAATCTATGTCCAGTGAAGATGTTTAGCAGTTGCATGAGATAATACTTTATCTTTCACGGTGTATTGTGAAGAAACTAAAAAACATAAACGGTGGGGAAGTGATTTGGGTTTGAGAATATTGTTTGTTTTACTTAGCACATAGTTTATAGCCCATACGGTCTTTAACTTTTCAACACATCTGGTTAATCACTTCCTCATGATTCCATTAGATTTCAATTTCTCAAAGATATATATCACAGGAAAAAATAAATATTTTGATTTGGGGTGCTTGGGTCTTAATTAGTTTTCCTTTGTTTTTTTTTTTATTTGTTTGTTTGTTTGAAGTTTGTGTCTAGAAAATTGATGAAAATGTAAGAAAAAAAACGCTCTTATTTATTTCCCTCCTTCCTTTCTGTAAATATTTAGTATTTATATATTGCTAATATGGACACTAGAAAAACAGAAACAGACTTAAATAAGTTTTCTTCATATTCTAATAATTTTAAATAAATTATCATAATTTAAAGTGATACAATGGAAGAGTTACCTTCTAAAAGAAGGGAAATTTTCATTTTAGATAAAGATGTTAGTTTATAAACATTACATAAAAATTATCTCAAAGATTAGCAGCTCAAGACAATAAACATTATCTAACCCAGTTTCTGAAGGTCAGGAATCCAGGAGCAGCTTAGTTGTATAGTTTTAGCTCAGTGTCTGTAGGCCAGGACTACAATCAACTCAACTTGGCTGGGTTTCTTCTAAGTTTACTTATATGGTTCTTGGCAGGCCTCAGTTCTTTACTGAGCATTGGCGAGATGCTTCATTAACCTGCCTTGTGAACATCATTATAGAGCTATTCCAAACATGCCAGATTCCTTTACTCAGTGGAAGCATTGAGAAACAGAGACAGAGAGAAAGAGACCGGGAGAGAGAGAAAGAGACTAAGAGAGAAGCTTCAGTCTCTTCTATAACTTAATAGCAGAAGTTATATACCGTCACTTCTGCCATATGTTACTGGTTACATGGAACAACTTTAGTATAGTATAGGATGTGAATTCACAAGGATGTGAGTGCCAAAGACAGGGATCATTTGGAACCATTTTGGAGTCTGGCTAGCACAGACTGTCCTCTGGTCCATAATGATACATGTTTCTTTCACATTCAATACATACTCCCTTGTCATGCCCCAAAACTTGTCATTAAGTGATGCCTAAAACAAGGTGCAGATGAGAGCCTTGGGATATAGCTCATCAAATATGAGTACTTGAGTGTATGTCCCTTCAGCTTGTGGAACTAAAAAAGTTATCCCCCAGACACACTTAAAATGTAATCATAGGACAGGTATAAAATAATTACTATGGACATTGCTGTTAGAAGGGGGAGAAAATGGGAGATACCAAGGACTCATTGGTCCATAGCAATTCTGAAATCAGTTTTGGCAAATGTTGGACATTTCTTGAGTAGGTCTCAAGTCCCAGGAAATTTTCTTGATGGCTCTTGGTGCTACCTTCTAGGTTCTTAATTCCACCCTAAACCATCCTTCTGTTTTTATGAAAGGTAATATGTTCTTACATCTGAGTAGATTTCTAAGTTTGATTTCTGCCAGAAGTATTTTGGGAGTCTAAAGGCCTCTTTTCTATTTTTTACTCTTTCTTTTCCTTTCCAGTCCAAGCTGGCAGTGTTTCTGAATATATTATTCTTTTAAAAGCTTTGTGGGTTGTCTGTAAATAGTATCAAGGTCCACTCCATATGGAAAAAGCCAAACGCATACATCATTTCAAGACGAGCTCTTCTTCACCTTTGGCTTCTGCTGAGAAGGTTGAGTGACAAAGTCCTGTGGCTTTGTGAGAAGTTCTGCTTGCTAGGCAGAAACAAGGAAGCACACCCTTATTCTCTCTAGAAGACTTTTTGTCTAAAGCACTACTTTAGATCTTCCTGAGGCCTTAAGAAATGATTATATAGTCACATTGGTATGACTTGCCATATCAGTAAGGTTTTCCAGTGGTCTGAAGCATAGGCAATTCATTTTTAGCTCATAGTTTTGTAGCCCTTTATGAAATTATACTTATTTCCTACACAAGGACATGAACTTCATGTTTTACAAATAAAAGAGCACTGTTGTTGGAAAATATCCATATAAAATCAAGGCATTTTATTATACTAAAAAAAAAAGCAAGCAAGCAAGCAAGCAAGAAAGAAAGAAAGAAAGGCAATACAATTTTCTTCCCAATGACTTGGATTTTTTTTTTTTCTTCAGAACTCGAAATTAGATTTTGCATTTTCCATCTGAAATCATGTGCAAAATGATTAATAGTAGAAGGATATTCAAAATGATTAAAGCATTTTTCTAAAGCCTTGATGATAAAAACTTTATAGATGCTGGGCTCAGAGAACTTCCCTTCTAGATAGACAAGGATGTATTTATGAAAATGGAACATACATATATGCAAAAGAAAAGTCAGTATACAAAACAGCTGACTGTAAGAAATAGAGTGTCTCAGCTGATTTAACCTTTTGGTACTCATTTGCTAGTTCCTTGTTTGCATCATTTGGCATATAGCCATAATCAGTCTATCTCCTCCAGATTTTGTCATTTTTCACTCATTATTTAACTAATTATCCAACTGTTACCGTATGTTCAAATCCACTCTGACTTCTTAAAACCAATGTTAGTACCTTCTCCATGCTTATATATCATTTTGAACTGCATGTCATGCCTGATTTTGGTTGTAGCCTTTTATCTTAGTGCTAAGAGCATTCATTAATGTTACTTCACAGATCAGATAAAATAAAACAGTGTACTATAGGACCAACTGCCCATTTTACTCACAGACATGCATAGGGACTTTATTGTTTGGTAACATTTTCATGATCTGTAATATCTTTCACTAGTTACAACATTACCACCTACCTCAGAATCAGCCTGGAGCCTTGTGCTTCCTAGAAGGAGTTCTGTTCTGCCCAGCTGCTCTCCAAATTAATCTGTCCATGACAAGGCTGCTTTGCTCAAGTTTTTCAGCTGAGTGAAAGAGTAGAGAGCTTTGTGAAAGATTTTTAAAAACAGGTAGTTTTACATATACTTTGAGGGTCAACTGTATTTTTTTGTCCTCCAGAAAGGCTCTGAAGCCACACTGGCCTCCTTACTGCTCCTCACACACACCAATCATCCTACATTCCAGGGTCCTCATACTTTGTACTCCTTTTGGGAAAGCTCCATCCTCAGGCATTCTATTGTTCTTATCCCCTCCTTTTTATTTAGATTTCCACACAAAAGTCACTTCCTTAGACACCTGCCCTCATCATCCTATTTAAAGGACTATACAATGAAATTCTTTCTTACTACCTGCTGTATTATCTATTTATTTAATGCCTATATCCTCCATTAGAATATAACCTTCAAAAAAAGAGGAATTTATTTTATTTCCATCTGCATCCTCAGTGCTAAGAAAAGTGAAAAGGAGGCAGTGGGTACTTAAGCAAATTACATTATTATTCTCAATAATTGTTCTCCACTCTCTGTGTGTAGGTGTTGCCACATGATTTTGCAGTGTCTCCCTCTAGAGGTAGAATAGACTTTCCTACTCTACTGAGGTTGAGTGTGTTCGTGACTGGTTTTTGCCAGTGAAATGTAGTTGGAAGTAGCAGTGTGCCAAATTGAAATCTTATGAAGACATCCCATGTTTCTCCCCTTTCATCTTGAATATGAATTTTTACCATTGGTGTAAGAAAAATATGCTCTTGATATTTTGCTAGTTCAGAAAGGATGAGAGATGTGTGAAGCACACCAAGGTGCAACTTGCAACTTGCAGACAAGATCCAAAGAACCCGGATAAGTTAACCTCCAGATGACCACAGATGCACCAAAATAAATAAATAAATAAATAAATAAATAAATAAATAAATTGTTACTGTTTTAAGTAATTGACTTTGGGGACAGTTTCTATCAAACATTGTTGTGGCACTAACTGAATAAAACAGTAATTGGTAAATATTCTAATGCCAATTAGTCAAATTTTCAAAATACTTGGAAGGCTTAATAATCTCTCCTCTGTCTTATTAGTGTTTTCTTTTACATAGCTCAACTAACTCTATAAATAAACAACTTGCAGAGATTTAAGTAAACAATTATAAATAAGTGAGTATCTCTAAGGAAGACAATATAGATGATTCTATTGTATTTATGAGATAGAAAGACCTTTCTTGGCAGAGTGCTTTTAAAGCAGTGACATTTTATGCAAGGGAGGCCATATGTAATACAGTGTTGTGCTTACCAGATAGAGGTGAAAAAAGGTCTTCAAAATGAGAAATCATATCAACATGGTGTTTCTCGATTTATAACGTATAAAGGAATAACCTACAGTGCTGGTTAAGAACACAGACTGCTTGGTCCAAATCCCTGATTTCTGATTCTGTAGATCTGGGGTGCTTCTCTAATAAAAGCACACTTTTCTAATAAGTTTCAGGTTGAGGTCTTTGCAAGGCAGCTGGCAATGGAAATCATACTTTGACAACCGCTGATCTCTGAGGTCTGCTCATTGAAAGATAAACAGAAAAACCTAAAAATCTTTTTGCTGCATTTAAAAGTAAAACTCATGAGAGCCCTACTTTTTTAAGGTTTTTATAAATATACTCATATCATTTCTTTATATTTTTTCCTTCTTCAATCATGAACTGCTCGGTTAACTGGATCACTCAGCCAGTAACATTTTTCAACAAGCCACTTCTCACAATGTAAAATTCTGATAGTAAGCTGTTGTATTGGTATGAAATTAATACACAGGATCTCTTCAAACAGGAAAAATTAAACAGTAAATGTTCAAGTTAAAAATTACACAGTAAAAATAGAAATATGATATAAAGTCCAAGCCTGATGGAAGAAATATTTCATTCATGAGGACTTCAAACTTACATTCTAGAAAAAAGACCCCCATATCATTTGATCATATAATAAGGTAGGAAGGAAGGAACAGATGCCCTTGCAAGATGTATGACTAGTGCACAGGATTAAAGACTACTATGTACTGTATTAGAAATCAGATTGTCATTGGACATCACATCCATATCAAACCACAATTTTTGGGACACCTGGGTGGCTCAGTTGGTTAAGCGTCTGCCTTCGGCTCAGGGCATGATCCCAGGGTCTTGGGATCAAGTCCCACATTGGGCTCCTTGCCCAGCAGGGTGCCTGCTTCTGTAGTGTCTGCTGTTCTCCCTGCTTGTGCTCACTCTCTTGGTCTCTCTCTCTCTCTCCGACAAATGAATTAAAAAAAAAAAAAAACACAATTTTTTAGGATCAAATCAGAACATTTTAATTTCTTCAAAGGAATGAAGCTAGTCTGGGAACTGAGTCAAAACTGTTTGCTAAATGACACATTAAAAAACAAAAGAGTTCACTCTGAAAACTTCTGCTCACCCAGAGAAAGGGTTTCAGGAGCAGTGAGGGATTGGATTCTACCGCTAGTCTTGCCATCACTTTACAACCTTTGAGGCAACACTTTTGTTTGGTAAAAGTTACAGGCAAAAGTTGGTTCTGAGAATTTTTATGACCCATTGCCAACTTTGCTGGCATGATGTTGTCAAAATCAAATTGTTTTATGAAGCGGCATTTGGTAACATTTGAGGTACTCACCTGATTTCAGAGCTAAGTCATGGTGTTCACATTTGGGGGAAATGGTTACTAGCTGAATCCCAGCCTAACATAAAATCAAGTCTTGGATTCTATAAAGGTGAAAGGAATCTCATCTCTGTGGCTATTAAGATCCTGATTTGCTGTTCAAAGAGGAAGGCAAACATACTTAGTAATGTAGTTGCAAACAGAACAAAAACCAAAGGCATGTTCAAAATGGGAAGATCAGTTATAGGGGTCCTAAGATGGAGAGAGGGCTTTCAGCAAAAGAAGGCCAAGTAACATTTTCTTAGTGAGTTTATTACTGTTAAAGGTATATTCCTGGTTAGGGTTCCCCTAGTCCCCTACAACACACACACACACACACATACACATGCACATGAATTTCTTTGTACCTGGGCATGGCATACATTCAAAATAGTAATGAGAAGGTTCCCTGTCGAGTAAAAAATTAGAGCAAGGTCGGGAATGTATAGATACTATAAACCCTGATTTCTGAATTGGCTACTTTCTTCTACTGATACTTTGTTTCTTTAAGCAGATTAATTCAAATAGCTATTCTATCTAGTTTAATAAACTTTCTCCCTTACCTCATTGTATGTTGATCATACTAAACTCTCAGAGATCAGTTTTATTCCCCTTATATACAGAATCTTACTTCTGTTCCACCAGGAGTGTTCTTTCCCTCCAAAGGACAGAATAAAGCATCAAGTCCAATTCCACAGACATCCTAGTACAAATGAGATTAAATGAAATAATGGCTTCATTATTTTTGCCTTGAGGGAATTCCTATCAATTTCTCCAATAGATACATGTATTAGAGCAAAGGAAGTTGAGTACATTTTTATTATTTTCTGTTCTCTAATACATTTAAAATAAATTTATAGTGAGAATGAAAATAACTCCGACCCTCAGGAACCTCTACTAAAATAAGTAAGCCACAGTGACTGGAGTGCATTACCAGTGTGACTATTTGTAAAAACACAAAAATCACTTCAATTTCAAAGGCAGGTTTTTGAGAAAATAAGCCAAGTACTTGTCTTCCTGCTTTGTCTCTGCATTTTTAACTCCAGTGAAGTGTGAGAACATTTATTTCTCTTCTTTATTACTTCAAAAATAATTTCTTTTTAAAAATACATTTAAAATTTTAAAAAATTTGTGCCTCGGGGTTCCTGATCAAGGCTGAAACATTCAAAGTAAAACTCCAGATTAAATCAGCTCATAAACTACATAATAATGATTTACTGTATAGCTGCTATGTGTTAAATACAATCCTAAACCCAGGATTTCATAAAAGAGCTTACAAATTAGTGAAAGGCAAACACGAATATAATGACATTAGAAAGACATTATAATGTAAGATATAGTATTTCAGGGGGAGGGAGAAACTAAGATGAGACAAGAAAATGTTGTAGAAGAGGAAATATTCATGGGAACCGAAGCTTGGATAACAATGGGAATGAAAGCAGGGAAGGGGGTTTCCTGACCAACCATCCGACATATGTGAAGGCACAGACAATAATGACATACTTGTAACATAATCTTTTACTCCTTTGTTTTAAACACTTTCAAACAGCAAAGATTCTATTTGAAATGCAGTCTGTAGATGTCCATTGATCATTCACTTCCTGTAAGAGGATCTAAGGAATTCAAATAGGAGATTTGCAACTGGTTCTTCAAGTTTTTCCTCAACCAAGTTGAATGCCAAATGTCAGAGAGGATGACCGCTGCTGATCCTTTGTCTCCCAGGGTCATCCTGCTCCAGGGTAACAGGTGGTAGGACACATACATTCCCAGGAGCGTACCGCAGGCTTCTTAAATTACTTATTCTGATAGATGTTTAAATCCTTACTCCCAAGGTAGTTTCAGTATAACAAAGTAGGAGGCAAGATATATGCCTTTTTGGTTTTTTGAGATTATCTAATCACTTTAGGTCTTTTTAGACCCTAAGTTTCTAGATAGGCAGGTAAGCGCTACTAAGCCTCAGATTCTTCATCTATAAAGTAAAATTACCATAGTTTGTCAGTCTAGGACAGGGCTGAATTTAAGACATTCCATTACTCTTTTTTTTTTAAATTAAGAAATAGAAAACAGCATGTTTATATTATGTCTTAATTTTTTCACAAATTATGTTGCTTTATATGCAGGTACAAAAAAATTCTTTTAGCCTGGAGTCTTATCAATATCACTCTTAGATTTATAAAACAAAACAAAACAAAACAAAAATACTTAGAAAATATAAGCTATATAAATCAGTTAATTATTTCTAAAAACCTCTTGGCATTTAGAGCCTAATTTTTCTGAATTGTCCTTGTGTTCATAGACACAGGTGCCCTTATCTATTCTCCCAGTGTCATCCTTTCTGCCATCGAGGTCACGGGAATTGCAGCATTTTTAAAAAGTAATTCATTTTTTACAAAGGCATGGGATCTTCCATTGCCTTGAGATTATGTAAAGCTAGCCTATTTTCGACTCTACTTTTAGGTCTGTTAGTAATACATTATCTAATCCTCAGGGTCGTTGTGAAAGTGATTTAAAGAGTTCTGAAATTAGTCAACCAGTGTTTCCCAAAGTGTGTTACATAGAATACTGATCAGTTATTAAAGGATTAAGGATTAAATAGATTTGAAAAAGGCATCAGGCTATATCCTTTGACATTGTAGATTAAACGTTGCCATGTTATAGGCTTTCCTGAGTCTTGAGATAAAAATTAAAGTTCTTTTAAAGTAACATTTCTCAAATTTAGTTGTCCCAAACCTCTTGTTTTGTGCTGCGATGTGTGCATTGCCCTCTAATATTTCGGTGAACGCTGGTAAAGTCAGGGCCTTAGGAAATCTGGAAATGTCAGAGGTGAAGGCCAAGGCCTGTGGAAGTCTTTCCTCTTAGGCTTCCGTGATCTGAACTTCAAAAGTTCATGCCTGAATTTTTTTTTTTAAATCTGGTGCTTCATTTTCTCGTGGCCTTGGAGAATACAGAATTATGAGCATGAGCACAATCTACCGAGAGCAGAGATGAACGCAGTACCAGTGTGTTTCTAACACGACTCTTGATGTCCAGCAGCATCTGAGAGCAGGAGTCCCAGGGGCCAACGAAAGAAGACAGATCTAACCAAAACTACCAACCAGTGAAACCCGTAAAATCAATTCATGGAACATACCTGGAACAAAATTAAATTCTACTCTTTGAGGCTGCTTCTACAGGACAAACATGTTCCATAATCAAAGGCTGTCAAACGATCTGTTAATCTATTTATTATTGGGCCCGGGTAGTATAATCTACCTAAACATATGGGTTTTGACATCTGCTAATAGTGGTTTCAAGTCCTGGACCTTTAACTTACTTCCTGTATTTGCCACTGAGCAAAGTAGTTAATCTTTTTGAGCTTTGGTTTCTTATCTATGTAATGGAGTCAATTATAATACCCCACTTTAAAGGCAGAAATTAAATTACTAAATCCACATAAAATGATTAGCTCCATCTTGGTGCATCTGTGGTTTTTCACAGTGATAACTATTTCATTTCCTGTAACCTTTTTTTTTTTTTTTTTTTTTTTTAAAGACCAGTTGGTTAACATGCAGTGTCAAATTAGTGTCCTGTGTACAATAGGGTGATTCAACAATACCATAGGCTCTTAACTTGGCTATGTGATGTGTTTTTGTGGAAAGCATCTGTTACTACTCATTCAACAAGTGTTCAGGTAGAGTCCTCCTGTTGGGAATTCTTTTGCAAATTAAAAGTTGTATAGCCCCTGATTTTTTGAGTTTAGATGGTACCCTTGCTATTTTTTTGTCTGTGTTCAAATATATTTTCCTCCTGTATACCTTCTTTATTTTTTAATCTATATATTGTGAAGACTTAGCAATGCACAGAAGGTAATGGAAATCTGATCTCCCTTTCTTAAAAATTCGAGGGGAAGAATGGTGAACTATAGCTTTCTTTTGGAAGAGAAGATATGGAGTGTTATCAGTTCACCTTGAACTCATTACCAGAAGTGTTAAGTAGCATGTGTTTAGATATAAAATATAACCAGTGTAAATGTTAAAAACCAAGCATCATGTTGCTTACAGTGTTCAAAACCAAATACAACATGTGTATAAACACATTCCTGAAATTATTATAGCATAAAGGGGATTCTTTATAGATGTTGTTACTAACTTGAAATGAGTAGAACATTATATCAGTAGGCTTGAGCTGCTATGACAAAAATATCACAGACTGGTTAGCTGAAACAAGAACAATTTCTTTCTTATAGTTTTGGAGGCTGGGAAATCCAAGCTCAAGGTAGTAGACAATTTCCTCTCTGGTGAGAGCTCTCTCTGGTTTGTAAATTGTTGCCTTCCATTTGTGTCCTCACACAGCAAGAGAGAAACCTCTTAAGTCTCTTAAGACATCTGTCTGTAAACCTCTGATGTCTCTTCCACTCTAGCAACACATCAACCCCACTGGATGAGCCCCTCCCCCTTTGTGACCTCATTTAACCTTAGGTACTGTCTATAGACCCCCTCTCCAAATACAGTCACATTGGGAATCAGGGATTCAACATATGGATTTGGTGGTGGGGGGTATGGGGGAGACACAATCCAGTCCACTGCAAATTGATATGGATGATTGGTATTCCTTTACTTTTGTACTATTTTTTAAAAATTATTTTTATTAGTGAAAGTACTTAAAATTCTGGTAGCCAGAATAATTATCCTCTGAATAATAATTCCCCTAATAGAGTCCACAGGTTCTAATCCTTAGATTAGAGGGTTAGAGCCAGTGGATACATTACATGGAAAAAGGCAGTTTGGAGATGTGATTAAGGTTACTGACACATTTAAAACCGAGATACTGTGGATTACCCAAATTGGATCAACCTAATCCTTTGAATTCCTGAAAGCAGAAATTTCTCTGTAGCAGTCATTCAGAGGAAGATGCGACTGTGGAATAACGGCCAGAGAGATGCAACGTTGAGAGTTTTAAAGAGAAGAAATGTGGCCCGAGCCAAGGAATCCGGGAGGCCCTTATTTGCAACCTCCTGCAAGACTCCTACATCCAGAAAGTCTCTTACAGAGGAGTCACACTGCCACTGTCATCTACAAAGAGCATATGTTTATCCTTTAAGGGCCCAGTTTATTTTCTTGTGCTGCCTCAGCAACTTTGAACTTCCAAGATCTTACAAATTACTTTTCTTCCATATCCAGTATCATAGAAGACACATACTAAGAATGAACGATAATATTTTGTCTCCTGGAAAAAAAGGATAAAGAGAACATTGGTTATCACTTGAAATATTGTGTTTAACAGATAAAAAGTCGATGTAATTCTTCAAATTGTGGAATAACTTTGACTTTATTCCTATACCAGACAATGGGGAATCTATGATAAGACCTTAAGTCTGATTGTTACTACTCTCAATGCAATGCCTAACACACACACACACACACACACACAAACACACACACACACAGATATGCACACATGCACCCCAAAAAGCAACAATAACAAAAACCAAAATCAACATAAAAAAAATTTGATGTGTCTGGTATGTGACTCCTGGTCTCAGGGTTGTAAGTTTGAGCCCCATGTTGGGTGTAGAGATTACTTTAAAATCTTTTAAAAATATTTAAAAATTGAAGCTAAGAGAATAGTTTTATTTTGGATCAAGAAATTGTAAAAGTTCAGTTATATAATGAATTCAGGTAAAAATGATTTTAGCATTTTGGTAAAGGTTGCTTTCCAAAATAAAGAAGTTAAATGTTAAATAAATTTTCCTTGCTTAATTCTGACAAGAAACCTTCATTTCAGTGCAGTATATCTTGTGGTGAAAGGTTATCAAATGCATAATATGATTTATAATTACTTTTTTGTTTGCTTTTTTCTGTAAACCAAGACTGATTTATTACCAAATGCCAGGGTATTAGTGAGGACACGTGTAAAAGAAATAAACACATTAAGACCTCTAAAATTGAGGTTGCTTATGTAAGAAACTTACTTTCTTGAGGCTCTGTGCATCATGAAAGGGTGGGCACAAAGTCTTCCATTACATACCAATATATGGTTAAAAAAACAAACAAACAAACAAAGAAGTTGGTTGACAATCTTCACCTTACTAAAAACAAAAACCAGAAACCTTCTCCATGTTTCTGCTCACCTCATTTGATAATGATTCCATATCTGTTTCTGCAGTCATGGAAATCACTTAGACATAAAAATCACTACATACAAAATTATATAAAAAAATCATTTTAATAGTCAAATTTAGCCATGCACACTCTAACTTCTCCTTAAACTTCTTAAGATAATCCCAATAAAGTGCATAGGATAAAAATGGCATCCTTGATATAGGGAATAACATAGTTTTATAAAACAATATTAATAGTATTTAATAAGAACATTTTCATCATGAAGGGTACACAGGGACAGAAGATTAGAAAGTAAGATAGGGAGAGAAGAACTGTGGGCAGAGGTTCCAAGAGCTGGAATCAAATAGACAAGTGTTTCATCATTACATTTACACATAATTAGAGTAGATTAGAAAACAAACAGTAACGTGAGGATGATTCTACCATTTGCTTCTCTTCTAGCAAGCTGCTGAGTCTTATTGAATTTGCCTGGTCATTTTTGTTCAGGAAGGATGGTCAGGGAGGGACCTCTGCAATTACATTTTGCTCAGCCAGACTTCCGTGAGGTCTTATGCTCTCTAACTTTTCTGCGCTCTTCTCTTAGCATAAATAAAGGTGAAAGAGAGAAAACATAATACAAATTTGAAAAGAAAGAAGAAAACACAAATTTAGCTTTTTTTCTTTTTGCCCCCTTAAATGATATTGGAGCAAAGTTTTCTCTATGAAAGGACAAACTAGGAAATCTTGAATCAAGGTTTGAAATTAAAATAGAACCCATTTAAAGTCACAATATTCCAAAAACAAATGAATAGTTTACCATCTTAAAAAATATATTGTGGTTGTATAGATTATGCAAAGAAAAATACTAAAGTCAATGCAATCTATTTTAGTAACCCAAATTTCACCCCAAAATATGCAATTAAAAGCAAACATGTAAGATTTAAACAGTATATTGGCTCACCAAAAAAAGATCTTAAAATATAGTAGACAAAAAGTATTACAGATAGAACAAAAGAATTGTAAACTTAAGAATTTTGAGTTGGAAGGATGTTAGTGGTCTACTTCAGAGACTTTGGGAGGTGAAAGATTGGTGTCTAACAATCACTGGTTATTATTCTGTGACAGGCATTGTTCTAAGCCTAGTGACAATAGTGTTGCCTTTATATTTCTTATAACTATGAGGTAGGTTCTATAATAATGTCCATTTTGAAGATGATAAAAATGAGATACACATTGATTAAGTAAAAAATTAAATTCAATCAGAATTTTCCAGTTAATCTGAATTTAGGCAATTTTTATTTAACTATTCAGAAGGCTGAAACTACTAAGTGACTTGCCCAAATCCAAAAAAAAAACCAACTTCAGCAATAATATGGAAACTTTTTAATCCCCAAACGAATAGGAAAATTCTTTTTAAAGAATTCAAAGAAAAGTTATTTAAACAATCACTGACACCATAATCCCTGAATCTTATATTTCTCTCTATATTTTATATGCCAAGTGTTTTCAGTAATCACTATCAGAAAGCAGTTCCAGAGGACATCTGAGTGGCTCAGTCGGTTAAGCATCTGCCTTTTTTGCTCAGGTCATGATCCCAGGGTCCTGGTATTGAGCCCCCTGATGAGCAGGGAGCCTGCTTCTCCCTCTGCCTCCATCTGCTGCTCCCATTGCTCATGAGCTCTCTCTTTCTCTGATAAATAAATAAATAAATCTGAAAGGAAGAAAGGAAGGAAGGAAGAAAGAAAGAAAAAAAGAAAGAAAGAAAGAAAGAAATTAATTCCAGGCATTTTCACTGCTGAAAGGTTTATGTCATTTTAATATTATTAATTCAATAGAAACACACTGTCTAGTGAAAGTAATCAATACTGCATAATAGTAACCTGAGAACAGAAAAATAACCTCACAAAATTCACATTAGGTTATACCCATGATCCTTTGCTAAATTTCTGTTTAAAAATAAATTATTCTATTAGCTAGTGTTTTATGACCCAGAACATTCTTCATTAACCAACATTTATTTTTTTTTTTCCCATGGAGTGGGAAGGATACCTAATTAATGAAAACTGATGTTTTCAATGATAGACTTATGTTAACGTAGTATCTTGTCCATTATTATTACTTTTATTTTTTTGTAAAATTTTTTAAATTTACTTATTTGACAGAGAGAGACACAGCAAGAGAAGGAACACAAGCATGGGGAGTGGGAGAGGGAGAAACAGGCTTTCCGCAGAGGTGGGATACCATCACGGGACTGGATCCCAGGATCCTGGGATCATTATCTGAGCCAAAGGCAGACACTTAATGAGTGAGCCACCCAGGTGCTCCTGTCTTATCCATGATTAAATCAGGAGTTAATATGATTCTTCCATGTGTCAGGTGCTTGGTATATAATAACTGTATTTCTTTCCTCTACAGTGTTGCTGTACTGTGTTTGTAATATAATTTCAAAGACCACCTATTACTTAGTGATATAACTAGTTTTTGAAGTGAAGTCTCTGACTCTAAAACCCTTCCTATGTCCACCACATGAAATGGCCTCAATTAGACTGAGACTAAATTCACGGTAGTATCATCCTGATAAATTATCCTCTAAAAATGTTGAAGCTAAATATTTAATTTTCCCAAAGGCTTGAAAAAGAGAGTTCCATTTATAACATGACAAAATTGATAATTCCCTTTGGAGATTATTTATTTTTGTGAACAGGTCCAATAATAGGGTTTACCATATGTGTACCAAACATGCCTTTTGAGCTTTATAAGTAAAACTGACATTTTTAAAATTTTATATTTATCTGTTATCAATTTATTACCATCCCTTTTCAGAAAAGATTTGCAGTACTTTCTATAGATACTTGCTTTTCATTTTTATTGCAGTATGTTGGCATACCCTAACATGCAGGGATCTTGGGGTGCCTGGGTGGCTCAGTGGGTTAAGCCTCTGTCTTCGGCTCAGGTCATGATCTTGGGGTCCTGGGATTGAGCCCCACATCGGGCTCTCCACTCAGCGGGGAGCCTGCTTCCCCCCTCTCTCTCTGCCTGCCTCTCTGCCTACATGTGATTTCTCTCTGTCAAATAAATAAATAAATAATAAAATAAAAAAAATGCAAGGATCTTAACTATGCCGGTCTGTGAGCTTGACAAATGTATGATACACCCGTATAACGACTGCTAAATCAAAACAACAGCAAAATGTTTACATTTTGTTATATTTGTTACAATTTGTTACATTTACAAGTGTAAATGTTTACATTTCTCTCTTACTCCTTTCCATTTAATTCTTGTGTTAAAATAGACAAGCACTCTTGATTTCTATCACCATAGATTAATTTTTCCTATTCTAGAAACTTCATATAAATGAAACTATATCTGGCTTCATTGACTCATCATAATAATTTTAAGATACAACCTGCTGTTGTGTACTTTATTCATTTTTATTATTGAATATTGTTCCACCAAATATATATATATATCCCAAATGATTATTCATTTAATTATTGGTGGATATTTGGGTTCCTTCCAACTTGGAACTATTATAACTAGTTCTGCTATGGGCAGTCCAGTATAAGTCTCTTTATGGTTATGCATTCACACACACACACACACACACACACGCACACACATATATTCATTTCTCTTGAATAAAACAAGCAGAAGTGGTTAAACTATCTGTTTCTTTAATTTTTGTACGCAGATACTACTACTTGGTCCTTATTTTTTAAATAATGCATACAATATATTTTAATTTATATTTTAAAAATTACTGATAAAATTGCATGTGTATTGTCCATCTGCTACTTATTTTCTATGTATTCAGTGTGTCAGTTTTTCTTCTTTTTGTGACTTCTTTTGATTTAATTTGGTCCCGTCCCTTCTATTGTTTTGTTATCTATAATGCTATGTTCGTGGAATAAAGACATTTTCAGCTAAGTGAACTTTGACAATTTGTCACCAGCAGACATGTACTATAAAGACCGATAAAGGACGCTCTTTAGGCCAAAGGAAAATAGCACCAGAGGCAATCTTAAATCTACAGGAAGAAATAAAGAGCACTAGGAATTCTAAATATACTGGTAATTACAAAAGGTCACTTTTCTTTATTTTCTTATATTCCTTGCAAGAAAATTAACTATAGTTTAAAAAGTGATAATATATTATGGGACTTTCTAATATATGTAGAATTAAAATATATGACAACAGTAACGCAAAACCATTTGCGTTATTCTTGTCTTATATAGGACACTGTCTTATTGTCAGTTCCTTATATTTTAATGTGAACTGGCATAATATTAATTTAAGGTTGATTTTAGAAAGTTTAGGACACATACTATAATTTCAGAAGCAGATACACACACACACACACACACACACACACTCCATAATAGATAAAAAGGTAATAAAAGAGATTGAAAGACATAATTTTACTTTTTGTATTGTTTTTCTGGTTTGGTGTTTACAAATATAACTGCAGCTGTCCTACTAACTATACGTTTGAGGAGTTTGGTCATCAACATTGATTTTATATCTTACTGGGGGTATAATACATGATAAAGTGCTTAACTCTGTTCCTCTTTACTGACACAGCACACCATTTTATAGCCGCTTCATAAGTTTGGGCTAATCGAGATTCTCAAGTACCCCATTTCTCTGAAGGATTTCCTTTGGCTCTTAAAAGCACCCTTGGCTCAGCAGATACATAGCCCGTGGCCAGGGAATATCTGATGAGTAAAAAAAAAGCTTTCATCCTATACCTAAAGGAGATGTGTGCCAACAGGTCCATGTTTTAAAAAACACCACAGAGACCACATCCTGACTTAGGAGGTAATGTAACAAGCATGCCTTAAATAACCAAGTCTGAATGCACATTGACAATGTAGGTGTGACTATCATGACTGCAGCTATAATAATAAGACAATTATGTTTTAAGATGCCTCACTTTAAGAAATACTGGATTATAAAAACAATTATTTCTATATGGGCAAAACATTTGAATAGGAATACCAAAAATTTCCCACAGAAATGTTTGTAGTAAATTGGGATTTTTTTTTTTTTAAAGATTTTATTTATTTATTTGACAGACAGAGATCACAAGTAGGCAGAGAGGCAGGCAGAGAGAGAGGAAGGGAAGCAGGCTCCCTGTTGAGCAGAGAGCCCGATGCGGGACTCGATCCCAGGACCCTGAGATCATGACCCGAGCCGAAGGCAGCGGCTTAACCCACTGAGCCACCCAGGCGCCCAGTAAATTGGGATTTTTAAATAAAAACTTTAAATGAGTAATGGTAAGTTAAAGTATCATTCAGCAAATATACATTCACTAGCTTAACATTTCACTTAATGTTAAAGACTTCCTATTCTTCTCTATCACCAGATAGCCCTTCTTTCTACCTTAAGCATTCTACCAACTTCCTACCTTTGTTGGCTTTGTTATGATCAATGAACATAAAGCCAAAGAAACAGAGCACCAGAAGAGCTATATCCCTGGATATCAACCTTTTGTCTGTACTGTCATTTGTGAATATCTTTTCCCATTCTGTGGGTTGCCTCTTTGTTTTGTTGACTGTTTCCTTTGCTGTGCAGAAGCTTTTGATCTTGTTGAAGTCCCAAAAGTTCATTTTTGCTTTTGTTTCCTTTGCCTTTGGAAACATATCTGGAAAGAAATTGCTGTGGTTGATATCAAAGAAGTTACTACCTATGTTCTTCTCTAGGATTCTGATGGATTCCTGTCTCACATTGAGGTCTTTTATCCATTTCGAGTTTATCTTTGTGTATGGTGTAAGAGAATGGTCGAGTTTCATTCTTCTACATATAGCTGTCCAATTTTCCCAGCACCATTTATTGAAGAGACTTTTTTCCACTGGATATTTTTTCCTGTTTTGTCGAAGATTATTTGACCATAGAGTTGAGGATCTACAAAGAACTTCTTAAACTCAACATGCACAAAACAGAATATCATGTCAAAAAGTGGGCAGAAGACATGAACAGACACTTCTCCAATGAAGACATACAAATGGCTATCAGACACATGAAAAAATGTTCATCATCACTAGCCATCAGGGAAATTCAAATTAAAATCACATTGAGATACCACCTTACACCAGTTAGAATGGCCAAAATTAGCAAGACAGGAAACAACGTGTGTTGGAGAGGATGTAGAGAAAGGGGAACCCTCTTACACTGGTGGTGGGAATGCAAGTTGGTGCAGCCACTTTGGAGAACAGTGTGGAGATTCCTTAAGAAATTAAAAATAAGGCTTCCGTATGACCCTGCAATTGCACTACTGGGTATTTACCCCAAAGATACAGATGTAGTGAAAAGAAGGGCCATCTGTACCCCAATGTTTATAGCAGCAATGGCCACAGTCGCCAAACTGTGCAAAGAACCAAGATGCCCTTCAATGGATGAATGGGTAAGGAAGATGTGGTCCATATACACTATGGAGTATTATGCCTCCATCAGAAAGGATGAATACCCAACTTTTGTATCAACATGGACGGGACTGGAAGAGATTATGCTGAGTGAAATAAGTCAAGCAGAGAGAGTCAATTATCATATGGTTTCACTTATTTGTGGAGCATAACAACTAACATGGAGGACATGGGGAGATGGAGAGGAGAAGGGAGTTGAGGGAAATTGGAAGGGAGAAGAACCATGAGAGACTATGGACTATGAAAAACAATCTGAGGGTTTTGAAGGGGCAGGGGGTGGGAGGTTGGGGCATCCAGGTGGTGGGTATTACAGAGGACACGTATTGCATGGAGCACTGGGTGTGGTGCATAAACAATGAATTCTGTTACACTGAAAAGAAATTAAAAAAAAAAAGAAAGAAAAAGAAGAGCTATATCCCTGTGCGTGCTATTCAAGTTTATATACACTTGTAACTAAGTATTCCATGATGTATAATCTATGACTGTCTACTTAATAAAGGAAATTATTTCTTAATGTATATTGTAAACTTAATAAAATTATAACACAATGTAACTAGTAAGTTAAACAACATCATGATCTCATAAGTTTTCATGCACATCTATCATAAAATAATCTCATGTAAAAAAGAAAACATTAGTAAAATTAGAATTAAAGAAATCATCTTTGAATAGACCTAATACTTATAAATACAACCTACACAAAGCAAACTGCACTTTGGAAAAAAAATTTAAAAAATAAACCTTAATAAAAACTTACAAATATTTAAATGTATTGCTAAAAGCAAATAAAAAAGAAGTATGTTTTCTACATAAATATTAAGAATTTATGCAAGGAATCTCCTGGGTAGCTCAGTTGATTAAGTGGTCAAGCATTTGCCTTTGGCTCCGGTCTTGATCTCAGGGTTCTGGGATGGAGTCCCACACCGGGCTTGCAGTTCAGTGGGGAGTCTGCTTCTCCCCTCCTTCTGACTTTCCTCCCCACTTGTAATCTCTTTCTTTCTCAAATAAATAAATAAAATTTAAAAAAAGAAGAATTTATGCAAGCCAAAAGTCAAATATAGTTGGATCAAGATAATATTAGAAAATGCTTATAGTAATTAAATATTACAGAGAAAATTATAAATTTACAAATAGTTTAGGCAAATCATTTAAAATACATTAAAACCAAACTATATAAATATGAAAGGATATGAAACAGAAACTTTGGGAAACCTTCCAACACACACATTTATAACCATTATTTTTAACATTAAGAAGTGATATGAATGAAAACAATATATCATTTTACATATACCTACCTGATTTTATATATACAGTGATGTGACTCAACTTGCTCTTTTGTCTTTAAAAATATTGATTAGGCTCAGTATTTACTGTGAAGTGAATGGCTGGAAAAGGGCATGACTGGGATCAGTATGGTCAGCTCGACGCAGAACTTTCACTGGCTTAGTGTAGGGTGTAAAGCAGAGACTGAAACCAGTGAATGGCTCCAGGTTCATTCAGTAGAACTTTGTGTAATGGGAATAAGGATGAGGGAGGGGTTCAGACATGACTCTCAGGTTTTTGGCTGTTGCCACCTATTGAGAGAGAAAATACTGAGAAAGAATCAGCTTCTGTAATTTGTATTTTTATATTTTTCCAGTGGTTCTATAGAGAATGTATATACTTATTAACTGGTAAATACTAAAGGCAAAAATGAAATATTAAAGACAAATATTCTTTTCTTTAAATTTCCTCTTACTCTCCACATGTGTATATATTTGGTTCCTACTGAAAATATACCTATTTGCTTGACAATATAGTTAGGACATTTCATTTTGAGTGAAATATTTTTAAACTACCCATTAGTTTTGCCATAACACATGGAGCCATAACATTTTAAAATCCAATTTTGAGTTTCTGATGAAAGTTAAATTTAATCAATTCTAAAAGTCTATTAAATATAAAGTCTATTCTAATTCATACTCTTCATAAATGATGCCACTTTTATGAATCACTTATAATTACAGTGATGATAATAAAAATAGCAAATGATACTTTCTACATTAGCATATTAATTATAACGAAGCACAGTTATATTTTCAAATACAATTTTTAAGTATGAGTTCACATTAGTACTAATTTTTATTTCACTTCTGTATATCTCTGTTTATCCAACCAAAATTATGTTCTGTTGTTCACAAAATTATGTGTTTTCAGATTTGGTGTGGTAAGGTGACTGTGTACAAAGAGTTTTCTATTGGAAAAGAGCATATCAGGGGCATCACAAGGAAGGGGTCAGCAGAAAAATGAGCACTCTGTGCTCTTAATCCCTCTCCCTGTCCCTTCCCCCCTTTGCATGCTCTTTCTCTCTCTCTCTCTCTCTCTCTAAAGTAAGTATATAAAATCTTTTGTAAAAAAGAGCATATTAGGGGCACCTGGATGGCTCAGTCAGTTAAGCATCTGCTTTCTGCTCAAGTCACGATCTCAGGGTCCTGGGATCAAGCTATCAGAATACTAACTATCAGAGTACCAGCAAAGAGAGAAGTTATTTTACCATTTAGGGCCTCTGTTTCTACATTTTTTCTAGATTATGTGTTCTCAATGGGGTTATATTGCCCCCATGAGAGTAAAAATTGTTTTTGGAGAGCCAAAAACAAACAAACAAACAAACAAACAAACAAAAACCTTGCTTTTTTTTTATGTATAAAACAGAGATGTACATCAAGTATATAAGCTGATATAATATATGTGATGTTAAAATTTCATTGGTTGACAGTTAGAAAACAATATGTCTAAAATACCTTCTTAGGAGGAAGGTAATAAAAGATTGAGAAACACTGTTCCAAGATGATCTGTAATAGCTCTTCTATCTCTTGCTCATTTTGTTTGTTAGTCTCTGGAACAGTCATTAAAAATTTTTATAGCTGCATAAAAGTCTTATTCATTTGTTTCATTTTTTCAAGACCAGCTTCATGTATAGGAAGAGATGAAAAATTATTTTTATGATAATTTATCTTCTAGAGACTCTCTTAAGTATTTTTTACTTGGAGGTTCCAAACTCAGTATAACTTCCCTTTAGTTTATATATTTAATCTGCCTACATCTGAATTTGATGAATTTAACTGAGAATTGTTGTTGCCATTCTAAAGGGATTAAAAACAAAACTGAATCAAGAGCAGATTATCATGAGGGATAGAGGAGAAGATGGTGAACAAGAACCACAAGAAATAGAACAATGGTAAGAGAATTTGCTCTTATAAATGTGCCTCTTCTATGGATGTTGGGGTTATTGTGCGATATCCTGACTGATATTTATCTTTTCCTGAAAAGTCAACACAGGGATTGCAAGTTGTAAAGAAGGAATCATATCTTGTCCTAACCAAAGGGCTAAGGTAGTTCTTATGCAGAGCTGAGAACTATAAATCACTCAGTAAGTAGGCAGGAGAGAGGGTTCAGCAGGTCTCTTTCCTGGTCTAGATCAGTGGCCTACAAAGTAGAGAAAGAGGAGAAAATTTTTAATATTCTTTATTTATAAACATTTTGTAATTTTAAAAAATGTCTGTATTGGTCATGGTTCTTCAGAGAAGCAGAACCAATAGGTTACCTCTCTATCTACATCAGCTATCTATCTAGACAGATAAAATGAGGAATTTACTCATGTAATTATGGAGGCTAAGTCCCAGGAACTGCAGTCAACATACTGGAGACCCAGGAAAGCAGATGATGTGGTTCCAATCTGAGTCTGAGTCTGAAGGCAGAAGATGACGGATGCCCCAGCTCTAATATAGTCAGAGAAAGAGAATTCTCCCTATTTGTTCAGACTTTTGTTCTATTCAAGCCTTCATCTAATTGGATGATGTGCACCCACACTGAGGAAGGCAATCTGCTTGAGTCAGTCTAAGTCAAATGTCAACCTCATCCAGAAATTCCCTCAAAGACACTCTTAGAACAATGCTTAACCAAACATCGGAGCATCCTCTGACTCAGTAGGGAGGTGGACACATAAAATTAACTATCACAGTTTCTGTGGCATTATTAAAATATTATATTATTGGAAGTTTCATATTTTAACTCTCATGCCTTTCCTATTTTTTCCCCTAATAATCTATGGTTTAAAGATGTGAAATCAACAGTCTTTTTTTTCCCCCATTCTAAGAGGAAGAATACTTTGTGTCTATAACCCTTTTTTCATGAGAAGCATATGAATTGGTAATTTTAAGGTGAAATTGTCATTAAAAATACAGTTGAATATCTTCTCAATAAGTCACTCCTGCTTTATATTTATTTAATACAACTATCTTATTAGGGGACAAGGTTGTGGTTAGTAACTTTGTCCTAAATCAACAAAGAAGACTGTTGTTATCGGACAGATGTTGGATGGCATATGTGATACAAATCCAAAGTGTCTATATAATCCTTAGAGAGCTACTTCCCCCCATGAGCCATGGGTTATGATGGATCTTAGAAACCACCATCTGCTCTAACACTGTTGCTGCAGAGTTTGAGTGATGGATAACACTGTGTGGATAGGGGTACTTACGCAGATAAAAACCATCTCTTGCGTTACATAGAATTCCACAGTGGTACCCAATGATCATGTTGGTTTTACTCTTTGAGTCTCACTTAAATTTAAAAGAACTTGGCTTAAATAGATAGATTTTAACTAACATGTGACAATATTGATCAGTGGTTTCTTTTTTAAAAGAATATATATTTAATGTAAAACAATGGAGTCACTGTCAGCCACTGAAACAATATAGATCTTTTTGTTTGCATTCTGTAGCTCACTTCCATGAATAACCCCTGTTAATGGTTATTCTTCCTGATTTTTTCCTCCTATATAAACAAACCTAATATACCACACACTTTTTTTATTTTAATAAATGTCTATTTTAATGTTTTTCACAATAGAATAAATGCTTCTCTTGATGACTGCAGATACATAAGGCTATTTGGTAGTATTCAGAAACACCATAGGAATGGTTGTCTTACTGATTGGTGTGTAGTCTTCAGTAATTATAAGGAATTACTTGTCTGGAACTGCTGTCAAACCAGCAGGACTGCATTTATGCATCCATCATTTTCAGGATTGTTGGTAACCTGGGCATATTTTCCCCAAATAACTTTGCCTCCTTGTGTCACAAGGCCCAACTCGCTCACGTTCACCTCAATTACAGTACCTTTGGTAATAACACCCAAAGTTGTATATAGCGGGGATGAAGGATTTTTTTTTTACACCAAGTATTGGCAGGCAAAAGGTGGCTTTCAATTCAGGATGTGTTACACGGGCCTTTTTGAAATGTAAGCCCATTGGCCTAATGAATCTTTCATATTTAGGTGGTTTTCGAGTAAAGCCATCTCCAACAAAGCAGACTTTAGTGACCATTCTCTTCCATGCTTTCTTCTTTCTTTTTCCTGTTTGAATAACTTTTAATACTTCTGTTTCTCCCTGGGCATGAACTTTGGGTAAAGGAACTTCCCATTTTCCCGCTTTCTCTTTTCATTTTTGTTTAATCATATTAGAAAGCACTTAAGCTCCAGACTGTACCTCCCTGTCCAGTAGATACGCAGGTACTGCTCCTTGTGGAGTCTTTTCATCATTCTTTTGTTTGGTGTTTCTCTTTTCATGCATCCTGATAGTCTTTTTCATCTGTATTTTCTCAGCATGGTGCTGTTTATGGTAGAGCTTAGTTTTCAGACCAATCATCTTTTTTGCCTTCTTTGAACGTTCATGAGCCTCTCGACCTTCTTTCTTTCTCTTTTTCTCATGGTAATCCAAATGATAGCCATAGCGCTTCTGGTGTAACTCAATATATTCATTTTGTGGCATGGTGACGGCTGCAGAGCCATGGGGTGCAGCTGTCGGGACTCAAAGAAGATCTCAGTTTCCCACACACTTATTAAAGATTGTCTCATACTACAAATTGTTCCGTTTTCATTTTGTTATAAAACACATTTCCGGGGCGCCTGGGTGGCTCAGTGGGTTAAAGCCTCTGCCTTCGGCTCAGGTCATGATCCCAGGGTCCTGGGATCTAGCCCCACATTGGGCTCTCTGCTCAGCAGGGAGCCTGCTTTCCCCTCTCTCTGCCTGCCTCTCTGCCTACTTGTGGTCTCTGACTGTCAAGTAAATGAATAAAATCTTAAAAAAAACACACACACATTTACATATTTACAGGTATAAATCCACCTTACATTTTATAATTGGTGCTTCCTTATTTGAGAAATTAAATTGTGTTCTTTGTGTGACCTATGACCTATAATGAGGCTTCTCATCTCCACTTTAATGGAGAAGTCCTGCTTTTTTTAGCTGCTTTATATGCTAGGGTGCCACACCATATGAAATTCACATAAAGAAAGTATTCTATTGCCAAAAGCAGTTTATAAATCTAAGGTCACTAAAATAACATTATTCATCAGATCATTGATTTTTTGAAAATACTCTGATTTTAGACATTTCACCTGTTTGCGTTTGAATACATACCTTCCCATCTAATTTTTTACAAAAAATGAATTTCTGAATAACAGAAGATAAAGTCATATTGAGACCTCTTTTTCTTTTTTCTTTCATGTGGAATGCTGGCTTATTTCTTCATCTCCTAGAAGTTTCTGTTCAATGTCTCCTTTTCAACAATGCTATTGTAATCACCAGACTTGAAGAGGTAGCTCCCCCCTAATATCCTAGAACCCTCACCCTTTTCTTTTTACCTTTTTTTCTCTTTTTGCCACAGTAGTCATAATTATATAATTTACTACCTGTATAACATCATTGCCTGTCTAGTCTCATTTAAAATGCAAAGACATTAAGAAAAAAAATGTGTGTCTCTTTTACTACTGATACATAAACCGCAACAGTAAGAGTACCTGATAGATAATGTTCATTCTGTTATATCTGTGGTGAATAGATATTTATTCACCAATGTATTATTCAATATGTAATCGGGCAAATGAACAAATTAAAAAGTGAGCTTGAGGGTTTCTTCCTTAGTCCTGGATGTGGCTTGAAGCAAGATTAAAATATATTTTAGTGGATGTGGGGATGAAAAATTCACCCTGGTTTTGGGGTTGTTCTACTATTTTAATTAAGTTCAGAACCTTTGGGATGTGGACTTCTTGGGAGTTTTCAAAGGGAGCTGTACAAGCAGTTAATATTAGCTGTCGGCTTCTTCAAGCTCAGAGCAGGATTCCTTTAGGACACTGCCTATCTTCCCTTCTGGGGGCCAGCGATAGCCCTGGTTAACCGTAGCATAGGGCTCAAAACCAATATAAGAAATGACAAAATATAAGCAATCAAGGGGGGGTAAAATTCTCCCTGCATTTCTCCCTTGACTCCTAAAATAGGGATTTCCACCGTCTTGGAAATATTGGGGAAGAGACTAACTTTTCTCTGCTTATTGACTCTTCTTACTTGATTGGCAACGTTTAGAAAATTATCATCAGAAATGTGTTCTACCCTTTCTTTGAGTCTCTGATTGGGATCTGTCCTTTCTTTAGGCTGAGCCCGTCCTCCACTTGTCCATGAGATGAGGCCACTCTATGACGTCTTTTACTTTCAGAGAGGCTGCAGGTTCTTTGGGTGTTCTGTCTGTCAGTGGGAGGATGAGTGCAATTTGGTAGAGATCCTGCAAAATGTGCATTCTGTAATCAAGTCCAAGCTGGGGTTCTCTAGCTCAATTTTAGTAACAAATACTTTGATTTCTTTCTACTTGCCTGGGTGTTTTTAAATTGGAATCCCTCAGAACACCAGAAAAACTCTTTCTAAGGAAAAAAATAACACTTTCATACATATAATAAAAACTGTCATATATGTTTACCACGTGAACCACAATGAAACTATTTTAAGGTCTACAATATTTCTGGATTTCCATTATGAACAAGTTTCAGGAGGGAGGCAAGTCATTACTAACTCAATTTTAAGAGGAGGAAAGGAGACATTGGACTTTTTGGACAAAATTTGTATCTTTGTTAGATTTTAAAGCAAAGATTAGAACACACATCTTCCAGTAAAATTATGAAATACGGGGTAATTGCAAGCCATTAAAATGCGTTTAGTACTTTGAACTGAAGACAATGATAGCAGTAGTACCTGAATTCTGAGCATCTGTAGCCCATTCCACAGACAGTGGCTACCTAGACTACTGACACTTGCCATGACACAGCTCTCTTGCTGTGGCAATCTCAAGGTTCTGTGTGTCTACACACTGAATTCATTCATGTAAATGACTGACTGAAAGAAAGGGAACTTTTGATTCTTCTATTAGTAAGAAATATGAAGAAGATGAAATAGAAAAGTATGAACTATTCACCTGTTCCGCTGTCTGAGCAACAAGGACATTTTTACAGCCTTAATGAAGTTTAGCTCTGGTTGTTTTGTTATTGTTTTGGTTTTTTGTTTGTTTCCTCTTGTCTTGCTTGTTCAATGTTACCTGTGTTCTTTTAACTTAATAGAAATTTGGAACTCCTTGATTGAAACACCTATCCATTGTGGTTAAAGTACTCCTATGATTTTTTTTAAGATTAATTAATTAATTAATTAATTAATTTGACAGCCAGAGATCGCAAGTAGTCAGAGAGGCAGGTAGAGAGAGAGGAGGAAGCAAGCTCCTCGCAGGCTCCTCGCCGAGTAGAGAGCCCGAGGCGGGGCTCGATCCCAGGACCCCAGGACTCCAGGACCACGACGCGAGCCGAAGGCAGAGGCTTTAACCCACTGAGCCACCCAGGCGCCCCCTTATGATTGTTTTTTAAACTGTGTTATCTTTTGTTCATGGTCTACTATACAGATCAATATTCAGAAAGGTCAAGACGGTGTCTTTTTTTTTTTTTTTTTTTTTAGGTGAGGGAATGCAAAAAGCTGACATAATACTGGAAATGTTGATCACATATCTCTAATATTAGAAGCTTGATCTTTGTTAATTGATACCAATTACACAAACAGAACACTAGTTAATTATTGGTCTGAAACTGGCTAAAATTGCACAGCAATATCACGTTTACTATATTAATTAGTTGAACAGAGCAACCACTTGAAAAGAATAGCCATTTTTTACTTTGCTTAGGAACTTTTGTCTTCATGGCTCAATGGTTATGAAAGAGCAGTTGTCAAGGCAACTGTGCAGAGCATCTGCTAAGTAAATAGTGTAGTTTCAAATATGTGAAATCTGATTGACTTATATCTATCTACACCATGGATAAAAGGGGCTGCTGACTGCAGCATCCTGGTTGTTATTGGGTAATTAGTACTGTATGCATATGAACAAACCATGGGAAAATGCATTCTCACTTCTGTACCTTATACCTTTTTATTGGAAATACTCTATTCAATGATATCAAGTTACATCCAAAGCTCTTCTTTCTTTAGCAAAACACTATGTATCAAAAAGAGAAAAAAAAAAGAAAAAAAAAAAAAAAAGAAAAGCCAGCTTAAATGACATCTTCCCAGGGGTCCTTATGCCTTTTTGGTACTTGAGTAAATTTTTTTAACATTGGTATTGTAATTTTTAGTGGATTGCTTTATATGAAGATTAATGATGTTTATTTTTCCCAGGAGCCTAAACATTCCTTGAGACCTGTTTCTCATGCGCAGCACAATGCTGGCACAGAGCATGTATCAGTCGGCAATTTGATACAAAACAGCAATGTTGCTCCTATGGAGTCTCCAAATGTTGCATTCAAAAACATAGATAGATATTCAATTACCCTACTCTTATTCTAAATGTAAGAAAGACTTACAAAGCAATAACTCTGCTATCTTGCTCAATGAGTTTATTGGTAGGCGCTGACTAGGTCATACTGAAATTTTAAAATTCCCAAGAATCGATAGCAGTAAAAATAGAAGATACTGGTTGGATAAATCAATGACGGAGTGTTAGATTAGAAGTGAGATGGTTCTTAAGAGAGTGGTTTACAAATGTGGGCGAAAAGAGTACATAATGTTATTAAATTATTAGGAAGAAAATGGTTTTCTCATATTTTGAACTGTTTTTATTTGGTGCCATTTATAATTTAGGACTGTAGTATAATGATGTATGAAACATTACATCAGTTAAAATGCACACACTTTTGATATTATGCTCCAATGACCATAAGCTCATGTTAGAACCTGAGCATAGGTACTTATATGTTAAAGATAGTACCGAATTATTATTTCTGTAAAATTCAGTTGGGATGAGATGAGATTGGTTAAACATTTCCAGGTGTTACTTATTTGTTTTATTTTATTCTTTCTACAATTTTTTTATTTAGAGTTATCAAAAACTTTTTATAGATGATGTTCTATAAAACTATCATTTCACATCATATGGTCATAATTATTTTGCAGACAAATTATTTCTTGATCTTTTAAAAATAAGGATATTAAGAAATCTCAATTCTTAATGCATACTGTTAACATTTGTTTACAAATGTAAAAAGAGTAATTTTGCTTATTATAAGGTAAGTCTTAAAAGCCATATATATAATTATTTGGAGAACCATATTTTCTCTTTGAAACTTTAAATTCCTAACTGTTCAACTCTTATGATTACTTATAACTATTTTAAGTAGAACAAATTATTCAAATATTCATATTTCATATTTGGTTAATTTTCATACATTAAAGTAACTGTAACATAGCCTTTTCAAATTATCTCAGTTATTACTAAATTGATTATTGTTCTTCTGTATGCTGTTGATCACCATATACTGCTAATCACAAGGTACTTAAATTCAAGAGATCCAGGATTTTGTTTGTCAAAACCTAATAAGTACTTATTCTAATATGGATTTATCAGTCGATAAAAGCTATAATTTTAACATGAAATTTTAGACTTAAAAGTGCATTTCTTTCTTAAAGACTTAATGTTGTGATTATATTTTCTCTGTGTCAGTCATATCACCCAATGTACTTTGCTTACTCTATTTAATCTGGATATATAAGAGTATTACCAGTGATGAACTGAGTTTTCTCCATCAGAAAATAATTCATGTGTCTGGAAAAAAAAAGGAAATAAAAGAATTTGTGTGCCAAAAATTGATTTTTCTTCAAAAATATGAACTGCCTCTTGCCTATTTTTGTCATTAATAAATGAATAAAATATCGAGGGAGATGTAATGACAAGATCCTGTTATACCTTTGGCTATTTTCTGATGGTGAGAATGTTAACCTTTGAAGGCTGCTTATACTGAATGCTATCCCACAATTTAGAATGGAGGTACTGTCAGCTTAGGATAGATATGAAAATGTCTAGTATATTTAGCTTATATATTCAGGGAATCCATGGGTATAATTATCTGAAGTTCATAATGTGTATTCACTTCTATAAAGTAGGTGATGTATATTTCCTGTCATCTCTTTTAAGAAATACAGAGAATTGTTCTGCCTTTTATGAGCAGCAGGACATCAGGATATTAGCTTAGCAACTTAGCAACTTAGCTAACTGGTCCTGTTCATCTCATTGTCAACTTGAATATGACTCATTGAAGCCAGTCTCTACTACTTATTGACTGAGTATACTGACATGATGTAAAAAGGCTGAAGAAAAAAAATCACAGGGAAATTTTTGGATCACTCATAGCTGTCTGCATTGACAGACTGAAGACCTAGATCACACTAGCGATTCTATTTTAGTAAATCATGCATAGATGGTACTTTTATATGTTTACTATATTTAACCATTTTAAACTCAGAAAAGGGAAGAAATTATCATATCTTCCATTTTTCGATATCCTTGAGGAGTTCTGGCATTTGTTGTTGTTGTTGTTCTGTTTTCTCAGCTTCTGTTTGGGTGACTTTGGAGGGTGGGTGTGCACCCAAATTCACAGTTCCTTCTTTGTTTGAATGTCCTAGTTTGAATAAAATGATTACATGTACTGGGTCAAAGGTCTTGCCTGTGTCCTATTTTGGCTATTTCAAACTGAGAAATATGAAACTATTATATATATATATATATATATATATCTCCACAATGACTTTTTTTTTAATTTAAATATATCACAGTCTTTAAAATTATGGGCCCTACCTCCAGCATGCTTCAGTTCTTATCTGGCTTTATCATTTACTGCTGTGATTACATGGATTCAGAGAAAACATGGGACAAATTACAACATTGTTTCCAAAACTATCAATAATAGGGTCAGGATGGAATTTCCTCCAGGAAATGGTATGTTAAAAACAAAAATACTTAATATCATACATGATAATAAGAGACAATGTTTCCCTCTAGCCAGGTTGAGAATGATGTTTTCTAGCTGGGTATTTAAATTTCTAATTTAAACTTTATTACTATAAAAAGAGGAAGAATGAATTCAGACAAGTAATAGTTTGTGCCACAATATTATGGAGTAACTGACTAGAAGGAGTCCAAATGCTGGTATGGTAGAGAAACATGCAGGAAATTCAAGTTATTGATAATGATCCAGTTATTAGATTAAAACATGGGTTATGGAAGTTTGGTAGAATATAAACTAAAAATAAAATGTAATAATAATTTACAGAAGAGACAAAAGTATAAATCAAGCAATGATCAAGAAGAAATATATCACATAAAATAAACATATTTGGAGCTTATTGAAATCCTGAAATTAATCTAAAGGTTTTAAAACATTGAGTTAAAACAGTAATATACTCTTTCTTATATTTAATATTTTCAACAATTGAAAGACTGATAATACCTAGTAAAAAATGCCATGAAAGGGCAGGGATAAGCTGATGACTTCCATGATGAAAGAGTTCTGAATTCAATAGGAACCTATTAAGATGGGACTGACCTGTGGGTTTCTATAAAGTTATAAGTCACTCCTATTACACTTGGGTTGTACCTCTCATGAATCATTTCTAAATCTGTGGTTCAGTCTCATCACAATTTGCCATCTGGTCTCAGCTGTTATTGGGGGTAATTAAAGCAAAGGTCAGTGACCACACTTGGGACAAAGCAGTAGATTGGAGAATGTTTGGGTACTTCAGGAGGTAATTGCATTGAAAAATATAGGGGCCTGTGGAGAGATTGGGGTGTGGTCATTTGGAGCTGAAGACCCCATATCCAGGACCAGTTTGAGACAGATGACAGAATTTTCCCATTAATCTAATGCATACTTAACAGGTATTATAGGAACAAATAAATAAATTGAAAGCAAGACTCCCCACAATAAAACAGGATAAAAACTTGAATTTTTATTATATTTGATTATTATACTTGATATTATATTATATATTATATGTATATTATATGTAATATATATTATATATTATTATTTTCTACGTTAATATAAACCACACCTTATATTAAAATGACTAAAGGGATGATTCAACTTACAATGGTAATTTTACAATTATAACCCAAACACACACACACACCATGAAGTTCAGCAACTGAGGCACACACAAGAGAGTTGAAAATATCTTTCCAAATTAATTTCCTATTTTGTGTGAAGAAAAATGGCAAAAAAGCATGTCTCAAATGCCATGGAATCTGAAAGGATTTTCAGTGAACAGGGGATGACACTGCTCTTTGCATCTGATCTGTCTGGTTTGCTTTACCACTCCCATGTGTCTGTGACTCAAGAATCTAAAATGCCCTGCAGTGGTTCCAGAAGGAGCCGGGAGTTTACTAACCACTGGATGCTTGTCGGAAACCTCTGAGATGCACAGAACTGTGAAAGCAATGAGCTGTCACATCCTGAATACGTGTTCTGACCAGCTACACTCAAGTGGTTTCCTTGCTTGAAATTTTCTGACAAATCAAAGGCTTGGATTTTTCTATCTGCAGCTGCAGCGAGCTTTTGGAGAATAACTTGAAAATAACTTGTCTGTCCTCCTGGGTACTTTTTACTCTTGCAAATAGTGTTGGTAAGAAACCTCAACCAGAGAAAGTTCAATAGCACTTAATATTTAGAAATACTGTGAAAAATAGACACAGAAATGGAAAAAAGATTTCAGTGGTGTTAACTTAGAAAGGAGACTAACGTGTTTATGGTCAGCCAGAATAGGAATGATGTAAGGTAAACTACCTATGATGTGCCCTTGGTTCATTTATCTTGTAAGAAAGCTTGTTAACTCAGGATTGTACTGAAGTGGAAACTTTAGAGCCTTTGCTTTCTGCTTCTCTGCTTAGCACATGCCATACACTACTTCCAAATCATCTAGCTTTATGGTTTAATTGCATGGCATCTGCCATCTCTACAATCCATTTAACTGCCACTGTAATTAATTTGCCTTTAATGAAGATAAGTAAAAATAGATATCTCTTCTAATTTTTTACTACCTTCTGTCTCTCCAAGATTCTCATCATGTTTAAACTCCCCCATATATTCAACAGGATAACTACCATGAAAACTGGTCTCTGGCTGTTTACTCATCAAATATTTATTGAGCATCTATTTTGGAATAGATCAGAAAAATAGTCCATAGTTGGTTTTTTTTTTTTTTTTTGAGAAGCAGCATAGATATTAAGCTGATAGAATATAGATGATGAATACATGATTGGCAAGCCTCCAGTCCTCATCCTTACACCTAGGGCAGAAATCTCTAACATAAACAAACCCTCGCCCCTTCCTAATGCACGGCCACCCTGTCAGTCACTTACTAGTCTCTAGCCAAACCAATGGGAGGGAAAAAGACAATTTTTGTCCTTTCATAGTCATTGGATTATTGTGGTCTAACTAAAAAAAGGGTGGTATTTCTATATATTACACAGATAGTAGTTCTAATTTTTTATAATCTCTAAAATATCCTGGAATTCAGAAAATGAAGCTAGTCTAACAAATCCCTTGATCTTATCTTACTTTGGGGACTATATTTTGGGCTATTACAACAGAAATTGCCAGTGTAACACAGCTGACTCCTATTACTTTTTTCTTTTTAATGTTAAGTAGTAGGAAGGTACAATCTGTACACACACATCTGTGTATATTGTCTGTATATATTATGTATGTATGCATAAATATGCACATGTGTGTATTTGTGTATTAACAATTTTCAAAGCTCTTCTCTGCCTATAAGTATAAATTCACTCTCTCTTCATGGATGACTCCAGTCACATGGTACTTCCTCAGAGAGGATTCACTTCTCTTTCTTTCCTTTTCTTTTCTTTGCTTTTTTTTTTTTTTTAAGATTTTATTTATTTATTTGTCGGAGAGAGAAAGAGAGCATAAGCTGGGGAAGCAGAAGACAGAGAGAGAAGCAGTTTCCCGGCGAAAAAGGAGCCCAGTGTGGGATTTGACCCCAGGACCTATGATCATGACCTGAGCTGAAGGCAGATGCCTAACCAACTGAGCTACCCAGGCATCATGGATTCACTTCTCCATCCATTTGCCCTGCTTTATTTTTCTTCATAGTGTTTCTCATTATTATGTATTCATTTATTTTATTTCCTGTTTGTTTGTTTTTTTTACCTGAAAATGGGTTCTCCATGAAGGGGAGTATTTTTCTCTGTCATTTTTACCATTATCTCTCCAGAACCCAGACTCATACTTGACACAGATTTGATACTCAATGAGCGTGTATTATATAAAGTATATTGTGGGCAACATAGCAGAATCTCTACTTTCTTGATAGTAAAGCAAATTCAAAGGTTGACTTCCTTAAGGTACACTGCAAGGAAATAATACAATCTCTTTATCATTGTTCCTTCTTTCCTGGCACCTCTAAAACAGTATTGTTTGGTACTTTTTGCTTGTTTTTACTCTTGCAAATGGTGTTGGTAAGAAACCTCAAACAGAGAAAGATCTAAAGAACTTAAAATTTAGAAATACTGTTAAAAATAGACACAAATTTTTTTTAAAAAAGGTTTCAATAGTGTTACTTTGAAAAGGAGACGGACATTTTTATGATCAGCCAGAATATGATAAATGATAAAGATAAACTGCCTATGGTGTGTCCTTGATTCATTTACTTTATAAGAAAGCTTATTAACTCGGGATTGTAGTAAAGCAGAAGTTTTGGAGGCTTGGTTTTCTGCTTCTCTGCTAGCTATGCCACGCATTACTTCCAAATCACTTGACTTATGGTTTAATTGCATAGCACCTGCCATCACTACAATCCATTTAATTGCCACTGTAATTAATTTGCCTTTAATGAAGAGAAGTAAAAATAGATATCTCTTCTAATTTTCTACTACCTTCTTCTGTCTCTCTAAGATTCTCATACTTTTTTTTTTCTCCTTTATGATAACTATGGATCTCACTTAAAGGCAAGTTCCCAGATTTTAAAACTAGGTTGAATGTCTTCTGTGCAATCACAAATTGATAGAGGAATGTCAGGAGATACATTTAGAATTTATGTGGAATGGCAAGTACCTCTTTTTATAAGTAGCATTTGTAAGAATGCTATGCTTCTTTCTGATCAACTAAAATGTATTTTGAAATAAGTGGATAATGTCTTCAGCTGAATTTTAAGATTTCTAGTATGATCATAACTTTCAAGGATTCAGTTAGAAGTGGGTAGCTAATAAGAGTTTTCTCAGATGATATTTCAAAGCAATGACACTGAGACAAGCTTAAGCAGGAAAGAGAAATAGTTAACATGCTTAGGCAGAAATAGATATGGATTTAAGTTAAAAAAGCATCAACAGTCAAGGAAAGAAAGCATAGAGTCAGGTTATAGGACGCTATGTCTTGTCTCTAGAGGGACCAAAAAACAAACAAATAAAAAAAAAAACAAAAAACCGCACTGGGTCATTCTTAAAAAAATGAGAACTGCTAAAACCAAATATGTCTTGGCTGTGATATATAATAATATATCTCTTCTACTGACTCAAAACCTTTTGATAGAACCTAGCTCACAAACTTAGAATGGAAAAGAGACAGATGTTTAAGAATCCCAACACAAAGCAAGTATCAAAACAACTCTATCAGAAGTAAGAAATGGGAGGAAAATGTACATCCCTTCAAAATTTCCAGATATATGGGAACATTGTTCAGTTCCCTATTATGTAAGGGGAAAAGCCTTGATGATAATTGTATTAAAAAATAAAAAAAATTAGGTGAGCCAAATCTTCCTAAGGTAGAGGAAATGGGGACATCCAGTAAATAATTCTTTTGGACTCAGGATAGAATCTTCTCCTTAAATTAGTTTCTTCCTGTCCTTATCTGACTCATCTAAATTATTGGAATTCTGAATCTGTGAGCAGTTTTCCCACCTGGCCACTTTCATGAGTGCTTTGCATTTAATCTAGCAGACAACAGGGCGCCAAGAAAACCTTTGAGATATAGGGATTCACATGTAAAAGATTGTCACCTTCAGGTTGCTAGAGACTCCAGGGCAAAACAGGAAAATGTCTTTCTGAATATTTGAAATGTAGAAAAAGATATGAATTAATAAGTGAGACATTTGAGAGATTGATTCAATATTTTTTTTCACTTTCCAGTGGAGTAAAAAAACACAGGCCATTATACTTTTCACAAAGATAAAAACATAATTTTTTGTTGAGTGGAGTGACATAATTACAAAGAGAGTCTGACATTTCTTTAGTATGGAGAGTCGGTTTTCCTGGACAGTTTTCTTCATGCCAAAGAATTTCTGGTGGAGTAAGGGCAGTGGTGAAGAAAAATGGTCCATTGTCCCATCAGATGGTGGTAGAAAAGGCAATTGTTGTTCATCTTTTAGTGGTGATTTTTTGTAAACAGAGAGAGAGAGATAAAGGGGGAAGGGAGGGAGAAAGGAGAAAGAAATTCAGAAATAAATTCCTCCTTTGCGGGAATTGGTGTTCAAGGAAATTAGTGATATTTCAAAGATATATATTATATTAAGATTTATTAATTGATTATATTTATATTTCTGTATTTTATATACTTACAGAGTATACAGAGAAAACTTTTCACTTGGGAGCACAGTAATTGATTCACACATGAGCTTACCATTGGTTCAACTTGTAATTTCAGTTCCTCATTTTAGGTCAGAGTTTTTAATTAGTGGCAGATTTCCTACAGTAAATCTGATTAACTGATTTCTTAGCCTAACAGGGATTTAAATCCTATCATCTTTAGTTCTTGTGTCTGGCAAACTGCTACTGAGAATTCTCTTCCTAGTACCAACCACACATTGCTCTTCCTAGGCTCTATTTCATCTGCTCAAGCTGAGAAACACACTTCAGGCCACAATCCCACAATCATTTGTTTGGTCTCAGTTTTATCTCCTAAGGACAATGACAGCACCCCCCCACACACACTTTCTCTGATTTATTCTACCTCTTTTGTCCTTGATAGTGTATATTTCCATCCCAATTTCAGATTCTTTCTAATGTACCTTCTTAAACATATTTTTTTCTGATAGGAATCTAAGAGTTTTTGTGTTTGTGATGAAATGTTCAGGTGAATACTCTAAATTACATCCACAGGGGGAAAAAGCAATCAACTAGAAAATTAATAGTTACTTCTCATCCTTCTATTTGGGAAAAAAAAAAGCTGAGTGTCTATTTCCCAATTCAGTTCACTCACTTTTCTGAAATGGTGTGCCACGCTGTTCTCTAAACACACACACATACACACATGCATATATTTTATAGCAGAACTGGGACTCTATAAATAATATATATCCACATAACATATTTTATGTCATACTATCCCAAACATACCTAATAATTTGGTTAGACATCCAAACAGCTGTGCATTAATACATAAAAATGGAAACATCATTTTATTAAAGAAATTATATGAATCTGGAGGTAATACGTAGATAATAACATTTATCCAACCACACAGGAGTTCCCAGAGACAGCTCTAACTTGACAAGGTGACATATGTAATTGAACTGTATAAACCCTTTAAAAATTAACACTATCCCCAATGTTGCGGTTTTCTTTCTCAAAAAGAGTCTGAGAAACTCATATAAAGGCAGAAGTTGTAGACATTTTAAGAAAAAGAAGAGACAAAGGTAAAAATTGTTCTATCAAAACATCTAAACCGGTTTCTTGGGACTAACAGCTCTAAATCATGAGGTAGGCTAGCCTTTTAATAACAACAGTAGGAGTAGGAACCAAGGCAGTTATTTTAACTTAAAATGCCAGCAATATACAATGCTAATGGCAATTAACACAGCAGTGGTCATGGAAACCTTTCACTTCAAATTACAGCACCACCGCTGCAAAACTAGGTAGCATGATTTTCTAAAGGCTGCTTTCACCTGCTCACAGCCCTTAGCTCCTTAACTCCTGCCTATCTGCTTCCAGCTTCCCCTCTCTTGACAAGTGGCCATCATTTCTCTCACATGGTTACTTGAAATATGACTATCAGTGATTTTATAAAAAGTTTCTTAAGCTTCACAATTTGATTTTGGTAATACCAAATAAACCTCCAGGATCCTTTTCAAATTTGGAAATATTTCTCTCAAGCTTATTTCACATATGAACTATACAGTCTCCAGAAAGTCTGTTCTGGTTATCTGCATTTCAAACCTTATCTTTGACACAGTATTCCCTTATTTCCAACACTAAGCACAGTGGAATATATTCACTTGACATATTCACAACCTTTGATGCCATACCTTCACATCGGTTTGCCAGCTAAGTGCCCGGTGAAGATTGGGAAACCTCCCAGAAGCCATTTCTGCACCAAGATGATGAATAAGAACTCATCTATGAAGAGATAGGACTACAGCCCAGAATTATATCTTACTAAATGGAAACTAAATATATCTTTCATGTAATTGTCCCTCAGCTGGATTCCAACATTGCCCATTGCTGTTCCAAGACCACTTGGCATGAACGGAATATAACATAGGAGAAGTGGGAGTGGAGAGAGACAGTGAAAAAATGGATTTTCTTATTTTTCTTTGCAAATTTTCAAAAATATAATGCCCTATAAACATACGATGTGTGCTTCCCAGGACTGGAGCTTTTGAAGATAATGCTTCATCTTTTCTACTGTAAGCACTGTGCCTTTTAGATTTTGACTGGCATTAAAACTTTATAGTCCATAGAGACTTTGACAGACATCTCCTAGACCTATACCGGCCACCTCCTGCATTCTAAATCCAGACCAGAGCTTTAGCATGAGCTCTATGAAAGCAATCATGGTCCTGCCCCTAACTGTACCCCATGCCCATAGCTATTTGGCGTTAGAGTTGGGACACCAGAGATTTATGAACTAATCAATGAACTGCACCTTTCCTAATTTTATTTCAAAGTATCTGGACATTTGAAATTTACTTATGCCTCTGTATTAAACTCTTCTAAAATCATGCCATGATTCTTCACTTAATAAATACTGGATTTCCTAGAGATACATTCTTAGGAGGCCTTTCCATTCTCACCTCAATGATGGGGAATCTGCAAAGCAAACCTTAGCTTTAAGCAAGGGTGAATCTTAACACTGGAAATATGTATCTAGAGTGGGTCTATGAACTCTGTTGTGAGGAATAATGCCAAAAAAGGAGGGTTATCAAAAAGAGGGAAAAGTGCCTAAAAGCCAATCATTTTTCCTTTCTTGGTCACTTCTAGGTCTTCGAAGATGTGGAATTACATTTCTTGATGTCTTTAAAAATCTGGGAGGTGGATTCTTATCTACTTTTAACACTGAAAAATAATAAAGCTAAAAAATGTTTAAGAATTTGTTCAAATTCTCATGAGTAAATAATGAAGCTGAGAATTTTAATGAGAACTCTGTTTCCTAAACCTGTGATTATGCTTCCTGTCATAAATGAATTTTCCAGATAGTATAACAGGCAAATCCATTATGTCCTCAAGTCTATACTAAATATATTTTCTCTTGGGCTACTGACAAAATGACTTATAACTAGATTCACTCCTTCTAACCATGATCTCTCTCTCTCTCTCTTTTTTTTAAAGACATCTTCTTACTTGGGAAGGCCCCAAATATTAAGATTGGAAAAGATGCACTCAATAGAAAGAAAAGTCTATGTTACTTTAAACCTTACAGACATTTAAATAATAGGCTGAGAAAAAATAGAACATTTCGCTTTCAGGTAATACGTGGAAGGTGAATAACGAAGATAGAATTTGAGTAGGGAGTTGGAAGGAAGGCTGAAAGTCACTTATGAGGGAAGATATGAGACTTAGTACAAGCAAGCAGGAAAACATAGGGCACTGACGAAAAGAGGTCTAATGAATGTTGGTAGTCATCACAAATCCATGTAGGTGATTATCCTAAAAATAATAATAAATGTAACATACTGACATAAAATTACTAATGGTTCTCATTTTTTTCCTTAGGCTACTGTGAATAAAAGCTAAAGGAGGAAGAGATACAAGAAAGTATACATCCCCCAAGAGGAAGTAAATGATGAACATAAAATAAAGATCATGCTAGCATCAGTGATCAGAGACAGGTAAAGCCAAAGAATACCAAGGACAGAGCAGAGCTGCCACTCAGATGGTAGATCCAATGCCTGCTGAATACACACTCATGGGACTTTCACTCCTGGAAGGAAAGGGCCAGGACGTCCTCATCACTCCCTGTAGTGTAATGAAGAAATGGGGGCCCAGGGTCTTCTCTTTTCATTGTATTATATGGCTTTTTAATTGTGTTTCAATTAAGCTTGTGTCTGATTTAATTATAAATGAATTACAGAACATGTAAACACACACACACACATCATTTTTAGGCGCTATGAGATAAGCATTTCATTAATTGAAAATTGACCTTACCCAGTAGTGACTAGGACTCTTCAGGCAAAATTCAATGAGGGCAAGAGCAGGGTATAAACTGCATAAACTCTAACCATCTTGCATTTCTTCTGTTTTCTCCAAGCTATAGGACTCATTGAAGGGTGAATTCTGTAACCTTTCAGAAACAGCTTGAAAGACCCCAAGGAAGGGCATGTGGGGATGAACGAGGCCAACCAGACTAGCATGCAGGAGTGGATTTGCAAAATACTCTCCTACATCACGATATTAGAGCCATGTCGTTTACGTGCATTTTATTGAAAGCTGCTACAAATGCTTTTAGGATAAAAATTATGGGTTAATATACATGCCTGCTTGAGAGTCAGACGCTCCACAGGACAGCTTCTCTCTAGCTTACAGTGTTTTGTAACACTGTATCAAACAGGGTTACTGCCTCATGACTCTGAGTTCCTAGTACCAAGAGTAGCAATAGAACACAGAACAAAGAACATTGAACATCAAACACTGGCAGATTATAAGTGATATAAAAAGATATGAGGCAACCTTCTGTAAACTTGTTGTTATGTGCAAGTTCTTCTTCTCACTGTCCACCGTCCATGCTAAGCCTCCCAACTTGTATTATGTCATAAATCTTCCACTCCTCATCTCTAGCAGAAACATTTAACACCAATTTTCCTACTACATAACAGAGTTTATAGAGGGAAACTTAGGGTATTTGTTTTCTTTTGGTCCTTTTTTAATAGTTTGTTTTGGATCAGTGAGCAGATAGATCATAGCTGCCTACCTGGCCAAATAGTTCTCTATGTTTTCATGCCAGTCTTAAAGGCCTTTCGGGGAATCTACTTCCATTTGTTGTGAAGCTATTTAAATAAAGGCCTTTGTCATCACCCTTGACAACCCTGTCACAACAACAGTAAAATATATTGTATTTAATCACTAGGAAATAATAGATAAAAGCCTGGGGAATCATAACTGAAATTCACTGTTAGCAAGAGTCTATAGCCAGACATATCGAGGGCTTTTTGTTCCCACACAAAACACTCAGTCCAGTCTTAAATTCAGAAACTATCTAAAGATAAATCCTATTATTTTGGCTTTTTAAATTAAGGTCAAATGTACAGATCTTATTTTACTCTGTTTATAATTCAACACAAATTTCCCAAGATCTAACATGTTCAGACATCATGCAAGGATTAGAAATGTAGGGATGAATAAGACAGACTTTCATTTAAATGGATAGTTGAAGAGGCAGAAAGGAATGTAAACAGGAATTTGCCAGAAATAATTCAGGCCAGAATGCAGTACTAGGTGAAACCCACCAGAAAAAAAGTAGCAAATTAATTCTGCTTGGGAGGGAGAAACAAGGAAGTGTGTTCAAATAAGAATTATAATTCTTGTAGAGTGAGGGAAACTGTCCCATGGAGTGCTCCAGGAGGGAAAGGTGAGGGGACATTTCAGTCAGAGAATAACTACAGCAGAGGTGTGGAGGTGGGAGGGTTGGAAGAATATTTAGGGAATGATGGCAGTTTGGTATCATTGAGTAAGAAGGTGCTCAAAAGGGACATGGCAGATAAAAGACTGATAAAGTGAACTGGGGCCATCTTCTAAAGAGACTTGTATACCAACCCAAGGATTTGGCTAATGATGACTCATATGAATATTTAAACAGATTTGGTAGACATGTATTGATTTTGCTTACCCAGCATTTCCCCCCTTCCTCCTGTTCTGCCTTTTTGTTCTCCCAATAACTGCACTACAGTTATCCTTTGGAGATCCAACCCTTCCCCATTTAAAGTCAACCTGAGTCAGGTGAAGAAGATATCTCTGGGTTTTTGCTCCAGTAGTGCGCATGTGAACTATGCCTGCCAGCCAGAATATTCCATCCTCATAGCAACAGTGATTGGTTGAGGGACAAGCAAAAGTGAGGATTTGCTAGAGAGATCAGGGGACAGAGTCTTAAGTTAGAGAAGACTAAGCAATGACTAAATTCAGTCATACCTAAATCCAGAAATAAACCTAAAAATTACAGTTCGAGTTGAACTTCTTTTCCATGCAACTAAAAATTTAAAAAACGGCCTGATAAAAAATCACATATGTACATATTTTTACACATATATTTTATATAAATCATTATGACTCTGACACCAGAAAGAAGATTGCCATAAAGGAGAGTGGAATTAGGGACGTCAGCTAAGCATGTTAGTACTTGGGAAGATGATGAGGGCCCAAATTAAGGGAGTGTCCCTAGGACTGGAGGATGGAGGCTAATCTGTTGTATTTTTGTCTCTTGGATTCCTAGCTCCCAGCTCGGGTCCTAGATAGTAGTCAAAATTTATTAAATAACTGATCTGAGTATGAATTCAAGATAACGAAGGCTATGAGAGGTGTGGGTAATGGTGAAGGAAAATGAGGCATTTAAGAATCTAGTGAGGATAGATAGTAGAGGCATTATTTAAACTAGGGGATGAGAAAGAGAACAGGGGAAGGATGAGAAAGAGAACAGGGGAAGGGTGAAGTAGGGACAAATACAGTTCTGCATATTTTTAGCCAATGTTATTTTTTGGCTTTTGGCTTTTATTATTCTTATTTGTCTTATGCTTAGATATTTAAAGGAGCAGAACTGTACATATGACGGATAAAATCAGCTTTTAGATATATCCCAAAGGCAATCTTAACCATGTAAGGTTCCCCAGTCTAAAATTATACTATTCCAGTCTAAAATTATACCATTTTATCAAAAATCCTCTAATGTTTTGTGATTATTTATTTTAACACACTATTCATATGTTAATTTTTTGCATATGGAAGAGTCTTATTTCCTTGTTCAACCATGGTTCCTTACGTTCAATAGCTGTGCTTTATTCCTCTTGCCATGTCCCAGAATTCCTAAGAAAATTCATGGCAATTAAAAATTCTCTCTGAATATTTGTTTCAAAAATCACATTGAAAGACTGTTGAAATTATGAAGATCTTACTAGGTATCCTTTACAGAGAAGAGTTAATTAAACCCATAGATCTCTCTTCCATTTTTAGGAGTGAGCTTTAGCTTTAAATTGCATCTAGAGCTACCCTACTTATATGATTATAAAATGTGCTCCCCTAGCATCTCAATCTCTCTCCTCCTGCTTTATATTTTTCCTAAGGCTCCTTCTAGTATAATTTAATTTTAAGCTTTCTATCATTTCTATTATCTTTATCACCATATTGGATTATAAAATTTATGCAGCTGGTATCTTTATTTTACTCATTGGGTATGCCAAGTACCTGAAATATAGACTGGGACATAGTAAACACTCAATGACATTTATGGAATTAATGAATCAACTGGTGCCATTTATTTACTTTATTGGTAGCTGCACTTAACGAGGGCTGCCACCTTGCCTTCTTCCAGTGGGTCCCACCCATGTTGTAGTTCACGTGAAAACCATTGGAATGGCACAGGGCACAACTCTCATGGTTCTTAGGAGGTGCTCTGCATTGACACTCAGTTTTAAGCTCCATGAGAGTAGGAATGTGTACCTGTTTGGTTCTCTATTAAGTCCTCAAATCTTAGGACTGTTTTTGAAACACAATAGATACATGTTATTGTTTAGTAAATAAATTAATAATTGAGTGTAAAATTCCGTTATAAAATAGTAGAAGGATGAAAATTCTCTGAAGTTTAGAGATTGTAAATATGAGACTAACTGCCATCAGTAGAATGAAATAGATACTAGAAAAGTCTCCTGTTTTCAGTCAAGTAATTGTGAAACTCCATACAGCACAAAGTGGAAGTTTGTGATTCAGTTGTAAAAGTGAAAACTGCGAACCTCTAGACATAAATTTAGTATTATTTTCCCTCATTTATTAAAAATATACTTAATTGCCACTAGCAGCCACAGGTGAAAGAAGAAAGGGAAGTAAATGTAGAATTTATGAAAAGCCTATTGATGAGCACAAATGAAGACAACAACAACAACAAAAACCCAAAACAAACAAAGTAGCATGAGATCCTGTGATAAAAAGCCACAGGATAAAAAACGAAATAGATACTCGTCTTATATTGGCTCCTCAATATATTCTAATATTTCCCAAAGAAGGTTGTGGGTAAGAATGACATGCTGGGATTTCCTCTCTCAAAAGCATAGAACAAATACAGAGAAATCTCAGTTATGTCAATGACAATCTTCTGGAAAGGGGAAGAAATACACTGTACAGTACAAACTGTGATGCACACACACTTGCAGTTTCTCTCTCTCTTTCTCTCTCTTTCTCTAACAAACTATTTAAAGTTAATCCCTGGACTTTGAATAAGAATACTTCAGTTTGCTGTTTATGCTAATTCTTGAGGAGGTTGCACACTTAGAACATTGCATTTAGCAAAGAAGAGTAACAGAGGCTGCAAATTTCTTTTTGAAACTAGTGAGATGGTAGGAATCAATTGTGGTTTTCAGCTTTTTACACTACACAATTGATGGGTCATGGCTGATGCAGCTCCATATCATACTTAACTAAATACCATATTTGTTTTCAAGTTATAAAATTGTTCAGAGCCTGGACAGGAGCCAAGCATCCAGCTTCTTTTCAAGCTGTTGTTAGTCCATGATCTTTCTATAGTAAATGGCACTTCAAATGCCAAGCATCTCTCTTACAGAAAAATTGCTAAAATCCCTGCAGTAAACAGAATGGCTCCTGAAAGACATCTATGCCTTAATCATTAGAACTTGTGAACACATAATATTATATGGTGAAAGGAACTTTGCTGATATACTTAAGTTTATGAACCTCGAACAAGAGAAATTATTTACCTGGACTAACCTAATGAGACTAATGTGATCCTGTAAGACTTTAAAAGCTGAACCTTTCCTACTGGAATTGGAGAGATGCAACAGGAGACATAAATCAGAGAGATTAGAAGTATGAGAAGGACTCATTGGATATGTCCTTATTAATCTCAACATGAAGGGAGCAACATGACAAGGAATCAAGCAGCTTGCAGAGCTAGGGAAGTCTCTTGGCAGATAGCCAGCAAGAGAACAGGCACTTCACTTAGGCCTACAGTTCAGGAAATGAGTGTTGTTAAAAACATGAATGAGTTTGGAACTAGTTTCTCTCTACAAGCCTCCAGTTAATAGCCCAGGCCAACCACCTTCTAGATTTGTCCTTGTGAAGACTAGAGAAAAGTAACCAACTGAGCTACCCATGGAATTCTGAGCTACAGAACTGTATTAGAGTTAAATATATGTTGTTTTAAGCTGTTAAATTTGTAACAATTTATTATGGCAGTAATAATAAATTATAATAAATAGAAAGCAAAACATTAAATATAACCTAAGACCTGAGCCCTCTCATATCAATAACCATATAAAATGTAAATGGCCTAAATACACAAATAAAAAGAAAGAGGTTGGTCAACTTGATTGAAAACACAAACCAATTATATATTTCTATAAGAAATTCATTTCAAATTGTCTATTTGATTTCAAGTCTTATTATACAGCTACCCCGATATGTGCAGGTTGGAAATAATAAGGTGAAAAAATATCATGCAGCCATTAATCAAAATAAGGCAGCAAGGCTATATCAATTGCAGTAAACTAGAATTTAGAGAAAAGTACTAAAGAAAAAGAGAGACATTATGTAATAATGAAAGATTTACTCTGCCAGTAAGGCATAGCAATATTAAATGTGTAAGCATCAATTATAGAGCTATAAAATATGTGTAACAATAATTGATAGATGTGAAGGGAGAAATACATAAATACACACTTAGATTTGGACACTTCAATATCTCTCTTTTAACAATTGATAGAACAATTAGAAAACCATCAAAAATACAAAGGACAAAGCATTGTCAACAAACAGGATCTAATTGACACTTACAGAACTTACATCCAACAATAGCAGAATGTATATTCTTTTCTGGGGCACATAGGTCATATGTCAAGATAGATGATATCCTGGACCATAAAACAAATAACTTTTAAAATTTCTTTTGAAAATTGAAATCATACACAGTGTGTCCTCTAAGCTGAATGAACTCAACCTAGAAATCAATATAACTGGAAAATCTCCAAACACTTAGAAATTAGTGTTACTATTACTTCTAACTAATCCATAGGAGAAGGAAGTATTCTCAAGAGGAATCAACAAATTCAGTTAACTAAAGAAAATTAAAAATGCAACATATCAAAATTTTTGGACATAGCTAAAACTTTTCTGAGAGGGAAATTCATAGCCCTAAATGTATAGTATAGAAAAGAGGAAAAGTCTCCAATCAATATTCTATAATTTCTTCTCAGGAACCTAAGTTAAGAAGAGCAAGATAAACCAAAAGCAAGCAGGGAAGGAAATAAAAAAGGAAGAAGTAGAAATCAATCAAATTTAAAACAGAAAATCAATTGAGAAAATCACTGAAAAAAAGAGGTACTGAAATGATTAATAAAACTGACAAATCTCCAACAATCCTGACAGAGAGAAAGAGAGAAAAGACACAAATAACCAATAAGGAATGAAAAAGAGGATATCACTGGAGAGCCTGCAAACATCAAAAGATAATAAATTTTTAAACAAATAACTCTACCTACTACATTTAACAATAGATAAAATGGACCATTCCTTGAGAAACACAAAGTACCACCACCACTCACACAGTATGAAATAGATCATTTAATAGTCCTGTAACTAGTAAGGAAATTGTAAGTACAAGAAATCTCTAAGCACAGATGGTTCCATTGGAGAATTCTTCCAAACATTTAGAGAAAAATTAGCACAAATTCTATACAATTGCTTCCAGAAAATGGAAAAGATGGCAATAATTACGAGTTCATTTTATGGAGCTGGTATTACCCTGATAGCAAAACTAGATGAAAATAGTACAAAGAAACTACACACTGATATTACCCATAAATATAGACACAAAACTACTTTAAAATATTAATAAGCAGAATTCAATGAATATTAAGGTTATACATGATGATCCAGTGAGATTTACTCCAGAGATTCAAGGGTGTTTCAATATTCAAAAGTAAATCTGTGTAATCCATCCTACAAATAAGCTAAAGAAGATATTCACAGAGTCATTATCGATCAATGCAGAGAAACCATTTGACAAAATCCAATATCCCTTCATCAATAAAATTCTCAGGACTATAAGAAAAGAGTGGAACTGGGGCACCTGGGTCGCTCAGTGGGTTAAAGCCTCTGCCCTCGCCTCAGGTCATGATCCCAGGGTCCTGGGATCGAGCCCCACATCAGGCTCTCTGCTCAGTGGGGAGCCTGTTTCCTCCTCCTCTCTCTCTCTCTCTCTCTCTTTCTCCCTCTGTCTGCCTCTCTGCCTACTTGTTATCTGTCAAATAAATAAATAATAATTTTAAAAATCTTAAAAAAAAAGAAAAGAGTGGAATTCTTCTACTTGAATACCAATAACTACCAAAATCTCAGCAGGTTATTTTTATAGATATAGACATGCTTATTTTAAAGTTTATATTGACATACATAGTCTCTAGAATAGTTAAAACTATTTTGAAAACAAAGCTTCTGTCTATTTGATTTCAAGTCTTATTATACAGCTACCCCGATCAAGACTGTGGTATTAGCAGAGGACAGACATACAGAACACTAGAATAAAAGAGAAAACCAAGAAATAGACACAAGTATATATGCTCAAGTGATTTTTGACAAAATTACAAAAAGAAATCAATAGAAAGAGGACAGTCTATTTATCAAATGGAAGGCTGCTAGAGCATTTAGTCATTCATAGGCAAAAGAAAAAGAAAAAAAAAACATCTAAGCCTTATACCTTATAAAATAATTAACCCATTTTGGATCACTTTGATGAAGTACAAAACAAAACAAAACCAAAAAAAACTAAGAAAGAATCTTTAGGGTTAAGAAGAAAGTTCTTACACATGACACTCAAACACCACCAGTGAGAAGGAAGGGGAAATAGTACAGCCATTCTATGAACAGTTTGACAGTTTCTTTAAAAACTCAATATGTACTTCCATTCGGCTCAGCAATTGCACTGCTGGGCATTTATCACGGAGAAACAAAATCCTATGTTTATTAAAAAATCTATTAAATGAATATGCATGGTAACTTTATTAGTCATACTCTAAAACTGTAAACAATCTGAACGTCTTTCCATGAGTGAATAGTGAACAAAATGCGGGATGTGGCATATTACTCAGCAACAAAGAGGGATGAACTATTGACACTAGTGACGATGAGGATAAATCTGCACTGAACTATGCTGAGTGGAAAAAAAGCCAATCCAAAGGTTACATGCTGTATGATTCCATTTATCTAATATTGTTAAAATGACAAATTATAGAAACAAGGAATGGATTAATGGTGACCATGGGCCAAGAAGGAACTGGAGACAGGAGGGAAATCAGAGCAGCTGTAAAAGATCAACACGAGAAAGGCGTATAGTCATGAAAATATTCTGATTTTTGATTGCCTCAGTGTCAGTAACCTAGTTGTATTTAGAGCTGTGCTTATGCTAAATAAAGAAACAAACAAACAAGCAAACAAATACCTATTAGTGCACTTAGTAAATGTCTTACTATGTGGGAATCTGTGAGGTGCCATATGATGAATGGGTAAGATGTGTGTTTCTCCTGTTCTCTCAGGTTCTGACACACGAGTTCTACAATTACTCTTCTATGAGCCAAGACCATGTTAGTTCTCTTAGAGTTGCATTCTCCTGGAAAGCGGCCTTTGTTGGTTTTTTCCCTTCCTTTGGCAGCACTCCTTCCACAACTTTCTCAACAGTCATTTTGCCCCCACAGGTAGGCTCTCACTCTGCTTAGACTTTTGCCGAGGGCCTTTCTCCAACTGGCTCGCTTGTGTCTTTCCCCCTCGGCAGAATTTCCCACCGTACCACTGACCTTTCACAAGCCACCTTGTTACCACACTGTACTTCTTCCCAACATGAGTATGTAGTTTCTTCTCCACTCTGGATCTCAACCATGAAACTGGTGAAGAGGTCACTGTTGGCTTGTTTTATAAAAATTCTTCTTGATTCTCACGAGCCAGCATTCCCCGTACCTATTTACATAGGACAGTGAATGCAGAACTGAGGTATTTCCAGCAAAGGAAACAAGGATGTTGCATTTCCTTTGCTATGTTTTTTTGTTTGTTTGTTTGTTTTCTGCTCTGCCTCTTTAAAACAAGTGGATATTGAGGTTCATTTGTATCTGTTTAGAATGACTAGATTTAATAAGAGCATTACTAATTCTTTGAGAGAAAGAATAATAAAAAGAATGGTATTTGAATTCCCGTGCTCTCTTGTTGTGTTTGTATGTTTGTCTTTCTTTACCATCTAAATCAAATAACAATTTTGAAGGCAGCCTATCAGAAGACCAAATGAAATTGTGGTGGCATACGTTCTTTTTTTATAGTAACAAAAGGTTTAAATTTGGTTGGATTCTAAAAAGACTCAACTTGTGGGGAGTCAAGTGGAGGGAGAGAAACTGCCTGGGGAGACAGTAGAGGAACCCATGGCTCATAAAAGGAATAACATGGGATGGAGACGTCAGAAACTCTCAAGGGGAAGGTAAGAGAAGGTAAGGTGGTATTAGTTTTGAGTGGAGATATTTAATATTAGATTATCATTTTATCTCTGGGAAACACAAATTTGATATCCACTGCTAATATAATACAACTGGATATCTAGGAAACAGAATGATAGCTGTTGTCCTAATAACACAAACTAGAGAATGGATATTTCTGAAAAATTGTCACAAATGGAAAATGCAAAGTTAAGAATGTTGAAAACAGTGCTTTAAAATTGTACATCTTTAATTCATCAAATAAATACCAGCATAACTCATTTAATTAACAGCTGTCATAATTGATTACCTTTATCTGCTCTTAATTCCTTCGAATAACAGGACATGTTACAATGGCACCATTTTAAATACCACTACATTGCATAGCAATAACTTTGTGACATATGTGGCAAGATGTAACCAAGATCTGCCTGGAAGAGAAAGGAAATGTAGGATGAAAACATTGAGGCTTTACAGCTCTTGGACATGTTTAGTATGGTGAATCATGCTCAAAAATGTTAACTGATACAAGTATCTGCTCTTTTGGGGCACCTGGGTGGTTCAGAGGGTTAAAGCCTCTGCCTTCAGCTCAGGTCATGATCTCAGGGTCCTGGGATCAAGCCCCACATAGCATCATAGCATCAGGCTTTCTGCTCAGCGGGGAGCCTGCTTCCTCCTCTCTGCCTGCTTTTCCACCTACTTGTGATCTCTGTCTGTCAAATAAATAAAATCTTAAAAAAAGAAGTATCTGCTCTTTTTTCTCCTTTGCATCCATCTTTTCTTTCTTTCTTTCTTTCTTTCTTTCTTTCTTTCTTTCTTTCTTTTTTTTTTAAGAGAGATTTTATTTATTTCTTTGACAGAGAGAGCAGAAGTAAGCAGAGCAGTAGGCAGAGGGAGAGGGAGGAGCAGGCCCCCCGCTGAGCAGGGAGCCCAATGATGTGGGGCTAGATCCCAGGATCCTGGGATCCTGACCTGAGAGAAGGCAGACACTTAACCGACTGAGCCACCCAGGCACCCCGCATTCTTCATTTCTATGCCAGTAACACGGAGATCATATTGCACCTGAGTTTTATCTTAGCCTGCGTGCATAATGTTGCTCTTTAAGGAACAACTCTGGGTCAGAAACTACAGCTTAAGAATGATGCGTGCTCCATTTACTACTAGATTAGGCTAGGAAAGCTGTTTAGCTTCTTTTTTTAGTTTTCCCATTTTTTGATAGACAATTTTTAGAACACTTTTAGTTTTACAGAAAAATTAAACAAATAGGCTGTGATTCTCTGTATTTGCCTGTCTGTTTAGTTTTAGAGGCAGTAGGTTACCTTGTGACCTCAATTTGATATTGGATCTAGAGGAGTTGTTTTCCAGTTTGTTCAGCTTTTTTCTTGCTATGAGGATGGGAACAATGATGTCCTAGCTTCTTACATGTCACAGAGGAAACTGAAAATCTCCCATTTGTTTTTAACCTCTTGGGACTCTGTGCCACTATTTATAGCCTTGCTATTCCCTGCATATCATTCCCCCCACTGGACTCATGTGAGGGGTCAGCCATAATGCCTATCAGTTTGAGTGGTACCAAAGATCTGCGGGATTCACTACAACTGATACTAAAGACCCCACCCTGTCAGTCTCCTCAGGAAGCCAAGGCATTAATCTCTGTGTCGGTGTGTCTCAACCAATCAATTTAACTAATAAATTCACTGAGCCTGAAAGAGTCAATTCATAGTACAGATGCATCCCCTGAACCCTTCTTACCCTAGTACTCTGAGGAATAGATATCAAGTAATTAGCTTTGGCTAGATTGAACAGGTTTTCTACCTCTATACAAGACAAAAACAAAGAAACAGAGTATGTTAAAATAAGGGTTCATCCCCAAAAGTGTTGCAAGCTAGGTCAGATGACAAATTGAACACAAGAGCACAATACAAAGCACTTGTTTTATTTAGGATAATACTAGACTCTGGAACAGATAAAACTCCGAATCATCACAGCTTAATCCAACAGAAGTTTACTTTCTGTTCACATAAAGTTCAAATTGTGCCTTTCTCTCCCAGCATATTAGAAATCCAGGTTTCTTCCCTCATGAAGGTCCATCTTCCAAAGTTGCCATGCTCTCTAACAAGGGAGAAGGGAAAAGTGCTTAGAAGATCACCCTTGGGAAGGGTTTGGAGACAGATGATTGGATGTGAAAATTAACTCTATTCCTCAAAAAAAGAATGGGTTTGATTTGGTGATTAAAGTTTTCTGAATCTGGGGCATCTGGGTGGCTCAGTGGGTTAAGCCGCTGTCTTCGGCTCAGGTCATGATCTCAGGGTCCTGGGATCAAGTCCCACATCGGGCTCTCTGCTCAGCGGGGAGCCTGCTTCCCTCTCTCTCTTTCTCTCTCTCTGCCTGCCTCTCCCATCTACTTGTGATCTCTCTCTGTCAAATAAATAAATAAAATATTAAAAAAAAAGTTTTCTGAATCTATTTTGTCTTTAAAATTTGTGCATTAATACCTTACTCAAAGCTTACAGCTGAAATTACAGAATGTGCTTAAACTCCCTAACTGGATTTGACACTCAACAGGTATTCAATGAATGCTGACATTTCTCTCTCTCTCTCTTTTTTTTTAAATACATTTTTTTACTAGATTGTGTGGCTTGTCCATAAAAATACATGGGTAAACAAATGTGCACACATACATATGCATAGTTAACTTTCTGTACATATTATAATTCAGAGTTTTTATATGGTTACTTAATAGCTTTTCAAAGCACTTTCAGAATGCTTTGATAGCAAAAGGGTGAAGAAGATAATAGATGATGACATAGGAGCAGGTATAGGAGGTTAAAGCATGAAATTGTCATTTTTAAGTACAAAAATATGTTTTTACAATTTTATATATTCAAACTAGTAAATCACATTGTAGTCTGGGAGAGTTATAAGGGAGAGAAAGAACCTATACTGACTTCTGGAGGATGGACATGATCTAGATACCCAGCAGGCAGGAAGGAAAAGCCTTTAGAGGGGCAAAAATACATGCTCTGTTCACAAAACAAAACAAAACAAAAGAACATTTGGGATTGAATATTCCAATTGCAGCTTGCCTGTTACTCAAGAAAGAGGCAAAAATTCTACCCTCATTGCTCATTTAACATATTCAAATTCCATAAAATAAAAAGACTTTATACTTATCAGTAGCTGCTTTAATTACTTTTATTCATTCTCATTCACTTGTGAGCAGCTCTCTGGATACTTGATAGGACAGTATAAAGTCACTGAGCTCTTGTTCTTCATGAATAATCTTTTTATTCCCTGGACAGTCGTTTTATAAAGGAGGACTCATAACAGTATGGTAATTAATCCCAATCAAGTTGTCCACTACAATTTTCAGGGTGTAAGGTGTGCTCAAGCATCAGTGTAAGGCTATTCACTGTGCCCCCTGTGTCTCCAATCAAATTATGCATAGAGAACTATTTGAAGTATAACTTAACTCCCACCATGCAAACAATGACAAGTCTCAGGTCTAGGTCTGGTGTTCATAGCTAATGAGGAAATCTGTCAGACAAGGGAGAGTTTCCATGCTGAGAATGTGCTGTGATAGGTTGGGTATAACATAGATTTTGGAGTAAGAACTTTCAGTGTGGAAACAGACCTCTCTTCTATCAATTTGGACACTTTAGTGTCATACTCCTTTATGCTTTGGTTTCCTTATAGGTAAAGTACAGATATTTAGATACTTAATATAAAGTGAGATGAATTCATAGTGATCCTTAAGATATTTCTGATAAATATTCTTTATGAGTGATACCTTCGGTCTGGTAAAAAGATATTAAGTGGATACTATGTAACAGGCACTATGTCTCAACCTGGAGATATACAGAAGGGTAAATCATGGTCTCTGCACTCAGAATCTTACAGTCTGGACATGAATTCAGTAATAGATCATTTCAATTTAATAGAGGAAGGGCCACTGTAGTAATTAACACTCCACTACACAACTAGCAGGCGTTAGGCCTGGGGAATGCCTTTTATTCCATTTAACTTTAGAGCTCCAGTATTAACTGCTGCACTGCTCTGCAGAAACAGAGAAGCCACCAGCATGCTGGGACATTAGGAAATGTAAAACTCACTTAACCTTTCTATTAGGAAGATTATAGAATATATATACTGAAGAAAATGAATTTACAGGGTAAATTTATAAGCAGGGGAAAGAGAACTGAGAAAAGCAAGGAAGCTAGAAATAGGAAGGCATGTTCTTGAAATTGCAATGAGGTTTCTAATGCTAGAAAGTATTAGTGTGCTGTTGCTGCTGTAACAAATTTAGTGTCTCAAAACAACACCAATTTACTATCTCACAGTTCTATAAGTCAGAGTCTGGATGTAGCATGGTTCAACAGGACCTGCTGCTTAGAATTCTAGCTCAGAATCCTGAAATCAAGGTGTCAGCTTCATGGCTTCATGAAGCTATAGACTGTGGCTATAAATCTGCATCCAAACTCAGCCAGGTTGTTGATTGAATTCAGTTTCTGCCTATTATAGGGCTAAGGCCCCTGTTTCCTTGTTGATCGTCAGTCTGGGGACTAGCCTTTGCTTCTAGAAAATATTTATATTCTTTCTCATGCTTTCGACTTGCCCTCCTTTTCCCTCCCTACCTAATTCTATAGTAATAGTGGCTCAAGTATCTTCTTATTTTGAATTTGTTCAGTTTTCCCTTTTTCCATATTTCTTTGACTCCATGCAAAGAAAATTCTATGTTTTTAAAGGCTCATGTGATTAGATTAGGCCTATCTGGATAATCCACAATGCTCTCCATATTTTAAGGTCCTTAAACTTAAATATATTTCTAAAGTCCCCTTTTTCAGGTAGCATACACATTTACAGGTCATAGGGACAAAGGTATGGACAATTTTGGAAGTCTAATTTACCTATTGGATGGAGAATCTGGTGGAAAGAATTATAGGGAGTGCTTGTGGGAGACATAGAGGGGCTAGATCAAAAGTTGATGAGAGACCATGGAGGAATTTTTAATGAAAGAGTAATGGAGTCAGGCTTTCTTCTTAGAAAACAAATCACAGTATTTGCAGGTGAAAATAAAAGGAGATAGAGTGAGGGCAGAGAGTTCAGTTAGAAAAGTAATATAAGTATTTAAGAAAAAGAAAATCCTTTACAAATCCTGAAGTAGCCTTTCTGGCTGATTCTCTTTCAGGGTCTCTCATCAAGTTGGAGTTGAGATGTTGAACAGAGCCACGCCATCAAAAGGCTTACCTGGTGCTGGAAGATCAGCTTGCAAGATGACTCATTCATGTAGTTATCCCTCAACAAATAGGCCTCTTCATCAGTTGAATGACAACTGGGTAGTTGCCTGCCATCTTTTTTTTTTTTTTTTTTTTTAAGATTTTATTTATTTATTTGACGTACAGAGATCACAAGTAGGCAGCGTGGCAGGCAGGGTCTGTGCTGTGCTGTGCAGAGACCCTGATGAGGGGCTGGATCCCAGGACCCTGGAATCATGACCTGAGCCGAAGGCAGAGGCTTTAACCCACTGAGCCACCCAGGCACCCCTGACTGCCATCTTCTTGTCTGACCACCACTCACTTCATGAAACTGCTGAGAGTTTAAAGTTGCTTAAACTGTGCCTGGAATGTGGTAAATAATCTGAAAATGTCATTTATTATTTCTATTTTTTTTGTGTGTAATACTATTTAAGCAAATTACTAAGGAAGCCATAAGAAGGAACAATGATTCAGATGGTTGAGATAAATGAATAAACCATAAGTGAATGGCATTTAAGTTGTGCTTCAATTTAAAAAATGAAAAAGGAAAATCCCTTCTAATAGTTACAAGAAGACAAAAACTCTCATTTTTAAGAGAATGGGTGTATATAGAACGGATTTTTTTTTTTTTTAATTCTATAAGTTCACAGGATAGGGCATCCTAACTGAAGAAAAGGTTGAAAACAAAAATCCATAAGATAAATTGAGATTAGATTTTGAAGGGTCACACCAAAGCAGCCTCAAAAACTTAGTGGTCTATTTTGTTGAATAAGTAAATATAACTGAATTGCAGAACATGCACTTGTATATTGGAGGAGGCTAAGGGCTATAGGGAACAGACTGGGCAAAGTCTAGGTTTAGATGTCATTCTACATAATAAGTAGCCATCAAGAACTTACTGGAAGTAGTTATACAGCAAGGAGTTTGTTTTATCAATAAAAAATTTTAAAACACAATGAAAAATTTCTTTTGAGTTGATCTTGAATTCATATATCTGCATATGTATCATGGCACTGATTTACTCTATTTGCAAAGTTAAAGTTACCTAGTATCTCCGGGATATTTATTTAAAATAAGAGCTTAAAATATTAAATAACCTTCATGGTCCTTTTGGTAATGTGATTTTATAATGTCCAAGGCAACAAAAGGTATTTGTTTGAGGTATCTCTGAACACTTCTTTGATTAGAAACACCAAGCTGAGGCTGTCTATATGGCTCCAAGCTCTGAAAAGTCATCAAACCCTCCACAAACTTCACTGGCTCATATTGTGTAATAGAGTAAATATATGTCCCATTACTCCTATAAACAAAGGATTGAGTTGCCAAACAGTGCAACTCCATTGAAAGTCACATTGCCTTTGACATTACTTTGCTGCTTCTTTATTTTTTTGTTTTTTGTTATGTTAGTCACCATACAGTACTTCATTAGCTTTTGATGTAGTGTTCCATGATTCGCTGTTTGCGTATAACACTCAGGGCTCCTTGCAATACGTGCCCTCCTTAATACCTATCACCGGGCTCACCCATCCCCACCCCCCTCCACTCTGAAACCCTGTTTGCTTCTTGAAGTCCATAGTCTATTTTGGTTCATCGCCCCTCTAATTCCCCCCCTTCATTTTTCCCTTCCTTCTCCTAATGTCCCCCATGATATTCTTTATGTTCCACATATAAGTGAAACCATATGATAATCATCTTTTCTGCTTATTTCACTTGGCATAATCCCCTCCAGTTCCATCCATGTCGATGCAAATGGTGCATTTGCATCATTCTTTCTGATGGCTGAGTAATATTCTGGTGTCAGGGAGCTGTGATTCTACTTTGCTGCTTCTGACCCAGACTCACTCCTCACTTTACTTATTTTCTCATTAATATAGGCCAATAACTCAGATGAGAAAATGGAACCTCACTAAGAGTGCCTCTGTATTGCCCTATCATGGTTATTATTACTGTAAAGAATTTGAGATACAGATTAGTCCCAACCCTCATTCTGGGACTACAGAGTTGTCTGTGTACTACAGAGATACAGACCTTTTTACAGTTGGTTATATGGCTATCCAACAACCAGAGACCTTGGCCTTTTTTACAATATCTCTGAAAGGATTAATATATTTAATAGGAATAAAAATTACAGGTTAGGATGGAAAAAATGCTATGTTTTATAGATACATTTTAAGCAATAAAATCACAGTCATATAAAATTAGGGTGGTAGCATTCTTTAACCTGTTTTTAAAAGTCTACTATTTTATGTCCTGATAACAACCATAAAACTTCCCACTAAGCTAGTGAAACATATAAATTGCATAGTACAGTCTGCAAATAGAGAGTAATGGGGAATTAGACTTGGAAAAGTAAATGCTGTGAAGTAGCAACAATTCTATCTTATGATTTAAAAATAATTTTGATGAAAAAATCTAATATCATTATTAATTTATATATATGTGAAATATAATTGTCACATTATACAAGACTTCTAAATTAAAAAATCACAAACTATATTTTCGTGGTAGTTTGTCACTATCTAGAGGGAAAGACACAGTATAATGAAGAAAAGAAAAATTAAAAGTGGCTGAGAAATAGAAAAGCAGTTTCCACTTTCTATAATTTGCTGCATTGTCAGTAAAGTGGCATGGAATTTCTGGCATTTTTCTAGTCTATCCTTCAATAGTCATTATGTTCATATTTTTATTATTTATGGATATTCTAATTGTAGAAGGATGTCAATAGGCCACTAGTCCTATTAAGCATTGCTTCTTCAATACAAGTAACATAAACAAAAATAACCTGGGAATGAGTCAGGGGACATATTTGGCTTTTCCTAAGAAATAGATTACTTTCAAGCAGCAATTATCCAGTTTGGTTTCTACTCAGTTGTAGAACTCAATTTTACTAAAATGTATTTTGAGTGACTGTCATACAGTGAGTGCAATGTATCAGAAATCTGCATCTTCAACTTATAAAGAATATACATATTCTTATGGTTAAAAATATGGCTGAGAAAATAAGAAAAAGTTCTAAGGACTCAGCAGTGGTTGAGAAGAGAGAAAAGACAAAGTAGCCTACTTCAGAATTTGCAAACGTAACATCAAAAAATAGTAACAAGATGTCTTTTACAAGGATACAGGGGAAGACATAGTATTTAATATATGCTTATTTACATACCAGGGAGAAAAAAGTTCAGAATGATATAGATTTATATTCCTAAACTCCAATCTTGTTATAAGGTAACTGGCATCTGCAGTTATAAAATACATCAACATTTTGCTACCATTTTGTTTCTCCCTCAAAAAAAATCACAAAGTATAGTCTGGAGTACAAGTTATTCAATAAAGAAATGCCATTATATATTTAAATATTTACACATTTATTTATTTATTGTATGCATTATATATTTGCATATTTAAATATTTTTCCTTTAAAATGGAACAGATTTGAAATTCCCAGTAACAAATCAGGTGGAGACTAGATGGCCATGCTTATGTCTCATTGATTTATTCAAATATTTTGAAGTTTTTATTCAAATCAAAGCAGTGATTAAACAGAAAAAATGAAAGCTACACAGATGTTGAAAGGTCTCTGCTATGGACCAACTTGTGTTCCCCTAAAATTCATATATTGAAACCCTAAACCCCAATGCAACTATATGTAGAAATAGACCCTTTAAGGGAGTAATAAAGTCATAAGAATATGACTTATGACTATTATAACTTTAAAACGTCATAAGAATAGGGCCCTAATCTGAGATGACTGGTGTCCTTATAAGAAAAGAGACCAGAGTTTCTGTCATGTGAAGAAGACACAGCAAGAAGGCATGACGGCAAGTTTATATGCAAGCTGAAAAGAGAGCTCTCAAAAAAAAAAAAAAAAAGAGAGAGAGAGAGAGAGAGAGAGAAAGAGAGAAAGAGCTCTCATCAGAAACTTAAATATGCTGGAAACTTGAACTTTCTAATTTCCAGAAATGTGAGAAAATTAATTTTTGTTGTTTAAGTTCCCTAGTCTATGGTATTTTATCATGGCAGTCTAAGAAGACTAATACGTTACCAATCATAGAGAAATTTAAACGTGATAATAATTCTTCAACATCATACCTTGATGACATATCCACATCTGGTAAGTTGAAGCAATCAAACCAACTTCCTTTTACAAATTACGAAGCAATGAAAAAATTAAAATATATTGAAGACTGTATCTAATGTAAGTTTAACATTTAACTTATATTTCTTATAATCTATGTGGAGGTGTACTTATAGATAACAACTGAAAAACATATCTGCTATCCTATAAATAAGTAAAATACATGAAACAGAAAACAACTCCAGTTGATTATTCTTTTTATTTTTATTTTTTTCATTTTTTTATTTTTCAAGATTTTTATTTATTTACTTGAAGGAGAGAGAGAGTGAGAGAGATCAGAGAGGGAGAGGAAGAAGCTGACTCAGCGCTGATCAGGGAGCCCAATGTGGAGCTCGATCCCAGGACCCTGGGATCACAACCTGAGCCGAAGGCACATGCTTAACTGACTGAGCCCCCAGGCACCCCTTGATTATTCTTTTTAAATCACAATGTACAAAAATTCAAACAAACAAAAGAAGAGGTTTGGGCTTATTTATTACAGGAATAGGTATTATATTTGAATTTCATGAGCTTCAACTGATTATATAATCTTCTTAATAACAATATATTTTTAATCAATTTACTTCTTTATGTCACCAAATATTTTTAGACAATTTCCAACTTGTGCATGTTATATATGACCATCAGGCTGCTTCTGCACAAATGAGAAGTCTTATACAAATTCTTGTGGGATCCAGATGATAATTTGTGAACTCTCTAGAAACAGATTATTACTAACTGAAATCATGTATGTCTTTCATTTGATTTTCAATTAGTTACTTTCGAACATGTTTCAAACACACATCCTTTAGGCAAGTGTTTAATTATGGCACTAGAAAAGTTACAAATATAATTATTCATCCAATTCATTAGAAATCATTGTTTGTGATATGACCTGTATTCTTCTTGAAATTCCTATGTCCATAAAAATAGAATACGGGTTTCACTTACGGTATTGCTAAGGTATAAGCAATGTGTCCATATGCTTCTTCTCTGACCTCTATGAGAAATTTCTCTCTGAGCACTCTGCTCTCTGAAGTATGAATGAAATGTAACCGTTTGAAATTTACATTTCCCAGGGACATTTGTTTTTCAAAATGAAGCAAAAGCTTTTAGTCACTGATTCTCAGGAAGGCAAACATTCAGCTCTCCAGGGATACTCAGAACACCTACAGTAGGAAGCAGGGAAGCCTTTCTCTCTCTTCTCTCAGTAATCTGCCACAGCAACAGCATCCAACTCAACCACTGCCTTAAACAAAATACATGATATAAATTGGCTGCTTCAGCCTGCAGGCCTTAAGCAGAGGAAGTGGAGGGGCTAGAAGAATGGAGTAGGTACAGAATGCCTATGTAATAAGATAAGCCAGCAGAAACATGATGACAGGGGTTAGAGTGGAGATCTTATAAAATGATTCCATTCTGTGGAAGATCTTGGTGAGCAAAATCAGCTGGATCCATGTACATGTTTTCCATACCACTTTCTTAACCTTACTCATTCAGGTTACCTCCCTGACCTAAATTTGGATTGCAATTCTTTAGCTCCGTTTGCATGTGTATCATGGCTTAAATTGGGCATCTTCTCTATGGATTTGGTTCTTGAAAGTCTGTTTAGGGTCCACTTTTCACAAACTCAACGCCTCCTTTGGAATCTGATATTCTGAGATGAAGGTCTCCTGCAGCTGTTAACAGCTTCAGCTCTGAGAGGCAGCACATGGTCCTTCTTTGCCTTTACCTGATTGTAAGGTGGGTTATGGCCTCAACTCTCTCTTCTACTTGATTATTTTGTCCAGTGCAACAAAGTCCATTCATGGCTTTTCTCCTAAATGGGAGCAAGTATGCATTTGACCAGCCTCCATCCATCATTCTGCTGTCATTTTGAAGACCATCTTGAGCTTTGAGCCGTAGTTTGCAGACTGACAACTATCTTGAGGCAAGAGTGTTGTCAGTGAGGTTGGAGAGAGTGATTGGCAAGAAGGTGAGCTCTTGCATATATCTATTCTTTAATCACAACCGAAGGTCCATTTGAGAATTTGTCACAAAATAATACGAGGAAAGGAGCTGGTTATCTAATCTTGAAGTGCACACTGTTAAAGAAAAATCGATAACAAGATACACAGTTAAATAAAGCTAATTACACAGCAACATCCCATGTTTATTCCATGAAAACTCTGTGATTATAAATTAGATGGTGATTTAACTTGCCCTTGTAAACAGCAAAACATTTTTAAACTGATGATATGATTATGTAATATGTACAGCATATCAGTTGGAATGTTTTCAGCTATGAGTAACCTGAAAACCAAATGCAAGTTGTCTTAGACAAGAAAGGAATTTGCTAGCTCGTTTAACTGGCAATTGCAGAGGCAGGGAGGGAAACTCATTGACATTTTGGTCCATCCATGTCATTCATTATAGGCATCATTTCTTTCTTTCTCTCTGTTCCATCTTATGTGTGTCATCTTATCCTAGGGCTTGCTTTCCATTTAGTCCCACAGTGACTACCTTCAGCTTTGATGCCAAATGGGCAGGAAGCAAGCTTTTCTTCTCCAACCCTGGAACAGAAATTCCAATTTTCATCCATTCAGATGCCTGCAGATGAACCAGTCCTTATGGTCATGGAATACTGTACACTGATTGACATAGATCGAAGTTATATTTGCTGATTAAGTCAATGGAGGCCCAATGCTGGTAGGTGGGCCTGGGGTCAGTCCCACCCTCTCTCCCATTCCCTACGCAAGCAGAAGAGGGTAGATTGGCAGTCAGCTCTTCATAATTGGCACTCATAGTTGATGCCACTAAAAACATTTGTGGAGAGAAACAAATGAATGAATTAAAGTGAAGGCTATTAACATAACTGAATTTCACTCTCTTTCTCTGCTTAGTGAGAGATGAGTGGACAACTTTGACACTCTTAAATATTTCTATTACAAATAGAAAACCTGAAGCTGAATTCCAGGGCAGGGTCTCATTAACATCATGGGTGTAATAACTCATTCCTCAACTTTTTCATCCTTGCAAAAATAGGAATATCCCTTTCAAAGTTGCTGTGACATTTAAAGGAGAGGATTAATCCAAATACTTCAACAACTGAAAATAACTGTTTTTTTTTAAAGATTTTATTCATTTATTTGACAGAGATCACAAGTAAGCAGAGAGGCAGGCAGAGAGGAGGAAGCAGGTTCCCAGCTGAGCAGAGAGCCCGATGTGGGGCTCAATCCTAGGACCTTGGGATCATGATCTGAGCTGAAGGCAGAGGCTTAACGCACCGAGCCATCTAGGTGTCCCTGAAAAGAACTGTTTTTAAACACTCTTTCAGGGGCACCTGGGGCCTCTGTTGGTTAAGCATCCAACTAAGTTTTAGCTCAGGTCATAATCTCAGGGTCCTGAGAGTGAGCCTAATGTCAGCCTCCCTGCTTAGCACAGAGTTGGCCTGAGATTCTCTCTCTCCCTCTCTCTCTGTTCCTCCTTTCATTCATGCTCTTTCCCTCTAAAATGAACAAGTAAATAAAATCTTTTTTTAAAAGTATCCTGAAACCATTTTGTAAAATCATATGAAAAATTTGCATCTTCAGATTTGGTAAAATGAAAGTACTCCTATACAAAAATAATCTCATTTTTAATGGTAGATTTTAAAACCTGAACACTTGGAAGCTAAAGCTATAAAATAGAACGCAATAACAATAAAATAGACTATAATGTCTATAATTTGTTTCAAAAGGAAAAATTTCTTCCTTGGTTTTTTGCTTGCACTTAATTTCAAGAAGACATATCTTGCTGGCAAGAATTACACTTTCTTAATTTGATTAAACATAGATAATTTTAGAGAAGAGGTTAAGATCACATGGATAGTTGCTTTAGAAAAAAATACATAGAATAATCTTCAATATTGGCCCAATTATTTTGGATCCTATGCTTCTTCAAGTGCCTTATAAGCTCTCTTAGCTTGGTTAGCTGATTTTTAAAAATTTCTCCATTTGCCATTTCTAGATTAAAAAGAAAAGAAAACAAAACAAAACCCAAAGAGAAGAGAAAAAGATCCCACAGTAAAACAGTTGTCTCAGAGGATAGAAAGATAACCCAATCATTTTGGCAATTTGAGCAATTTTTACTGTTTTAAATAAATTCTTAGCTCAGAGTTTGTATCAAAAGTGGGGGAGCAGGGAAGAGATAGACTTCTACAAATGCACTGGTCATTTGTTAAACAGTTATAAATGCACATTACTTTGAAATATATATGTAATTTAATGTTAGCAAATAACTACTCCCTTGGCAAACCCTTGTAAGCATGCTGCGCTCTCATTATCTGCTTAAAAAAATTTATGGCATATGAATCATGTTATCTGATAACAAACATCAACTTTCCTGGATCAGTAAGTTATATTTTTACACTGAGTAAAGCATGATTAAAAGCATGTTTACTTTCATTTTTCACAGTTACACTACTAACTTCGGTATTAAAGCAACTCTCATTACGCATGTCTTTGGGAATAAACTTAGGGCATGGGAAGTTCTAGGAAGAAAAGAGCTTCCAGAAGAAAAGAATGATTTTTACCTATTGCCTAAAATGTTGTTGATTGATACGTGCACAGATGCTTCCACTAAGATGATAAATGCACTATGACTCACAATTTGGGATGCTAATACATCCCTCATCAAAATTAAGAGTGCTGTACAGTTTGATTTACAAATTCTGTAAGTCACAAATGTAAGATTTTCATCTACAACTTTAGAAACGCGTAAAACAGTGAGCTAAGATAAAGTAAGCCTAACTACATGGCTTAGATTTCTTCTCTCAGGCATGCTGGTTAAGTGTGCAGTCTTCGAATCACAAAGACACGATTTGGATCCTAGCACACTATCCCTTGCTAGCGATGAGAAATTGGATAATAAAAGGAAGATAGTAGGATGTACCTCATCAGGTTATGATCAGTTGAATTATATCTAGACAGATACACATTTAAGCACAGATAGGGAGGGATATAGATAATAGTTCTGGTATACAGTAGATGCATCAAATAAAATAAATAGATAATAACTGTAGGTTTATTTTATCTGATAAAAAATATAGCTACTAGGAAAAAAATTTCTCTCTAATATGTAGGAAATAAGGCAAATGACTTTCAAGATAATCAAATCACAAATACACGAATTTCTTTGACATATGAAAAAATCAATACACTTTTACATTATTGAGTTCTAATTAGGCCCAAGTGAAGCTATAAAGATTTTTTTTTTTTAAGATTTCATTTATTTGATAGAGAGATCACAAGTAGGCAGAGAGGCAGGCAGAGACAGAGGGGGAAGTAGGCTCCCTGCTGAGCGGAGAGCCCAATGCAGAGCTCAATGAGGGATGATCCAAGGACCCTGAGATCATGACCTGAGCTGATGGCAGAGGCTTAAGCCACTGAGCCACCCAGATGCCCCATGAAGCTATAAAGATTTTAAAAGTGCTCAGAAAATCCCCATTGTTGCAAGGAATGCAGACACTGATCTGCAAGGTACTTACATACAAATACTCAAATACCATATCATAATAGAGAGAGGGAAGGGGATGAGAGAGATCAATTTGGATGATTTGTTACAATAATTTAAACAGCACAAAGCCATTAACTGATAGATTTCAGTCATTAAACCACTCCTCCAATAAATACTATGTTGTTTTTTGTTTGTTTTGTTTTTTATTGGTAAGAGAATTGATATAGGATGTCCAAGAAGGACTTTTTCATAGTTATAAAAGCTTCAGTGCATCTTAGTCTTTGAGGAAGTTTATTTCTGGCCCATTTGATTGCATTTGTTGTTTAAAAGGGAAAACAAAAACAAATTAAAAAAAAAAAAGAAAATGTTATAACATTTTATTTGAACTATTTTTATTTTTACACTTTTTAATACAAAGTTAATTCCAAATTCCCAGTCCACTTGAAAAATGGTCAATAAGAAGATAAAGAAACTTTGAAATGCTATTTTATGAACACATCTAAGAAAATGATTTAAGAGCTTTTCTTCTAAACACAGATGATAGACTCGCACACAGTGGATCTGTCTTTGATGACTCAAACTCTGCCTCATTAATATAACAAATTATTAAAACTAAATTATATTTTGAAGACATTCCATGTTGAGGTCAAGCACTCAGCCCAATTGAATGAAAACCTGATGTTTGATGTTTCTAGAAGCTAAAATGCTCTTTTCCCCCAAAAAGTTCTAAGCAACCTGCTTTTTAGAAGCGAGACTTATGATTTTTCATCTCTTCAAAATGTCATCAACAGAGGCACCATTTTGGAAAAGAATGCATGCTATTTTGACCCCTCAACAGCAGCTCTAAAGGTCCATTTTGAATTTCCTCGAGTTTAGTAAGTCAGAATGCCAAGTGGCGTTCCTAAGCCAACATCAGACAGATAAAAAAGCTTCCTTTTACTGTCAGTTCCTTTGGGAGGATTATCCTCTACAGCAAGACCAGCCAAAAGAAGTTGCATCAAATGTGATTTAACTTAACATATGAGTACCTACACTTCCTAAGAATAGTTCTAGGGGGTGATACTATGTTTGCAGAAATTTAATAAGTAGATTAATATTTAATGTAACATGGTTTTTATTTTATTTTGATGCTGAAATTATTTTTCCAACAGTGTGTGACTCCAGTGAGATAGAAAAAGTAAACAATGCCATTCCCTTAAGATTTAAATAGACTTAATCTGTAGTTAGTGAATTAATAATGCAGTGATGCCAGAGAACATTAACAAATGCCTTTCCAGTTGAAGGGGATACAAAAGTGACATTAATGCCAGGGAGATTCACGTAGTCGGTTTGATTTTAAGAGCTAGGTGTTGAAATATTGAGCAGCGAAACATAGACTTTATAGGGATATTTATATTCCTGGAATTGTTTTGCCATGAGCAGTTACAGAGCTGTTTGTAGCTCCAATTTAAGGGACAATTACCCGAGGGACTTAACACACAAATTGATTAATTCACCCCATCTTTAGCAAATTGCAAGTAAATTGATTTAGCATATATAGAGCAAGGAAATCTTAATGCAAATGTGGCCTCTTCTATTTTCCTATGGCATCCCTAATTAGACATATAGTCCATTTAAAAGTTCTTCATACAATGTCTGTTGTATCACAAGTACTTAACACATATTAAGAAATATTAATATTGGAACATTTAGGTGGCTCAGTGGGTTAAGCATCTGCCTTTGGTTTACGTCATGATCCCAGGGTCCTGGGATTGAGCCCCACATCTGGACTCCCAGCTCTGTAGTGAGCCTGCTTCGCCCTCTCCCTCTTCTGCCTGCCATTCCCCCTACTCATGCCCACTCTTTCTTTCTGTCAAATAAATAAATAAATCTTTAAAAAAAAAGAACTATTAATATTGGTCTGCAGTTAGGGGTAGGAAGTATATAACCACGTTGAACCGCCAATAAGAAATATTAGTTTTTAATTTCAACTCTGATGTTAGGAATATAATTTGGGTAAATTGTTTTGTCCCTAAGCTTCCAATTTTCATTTGTCAAATCACTTTGAAAGACAACCTACTCACTGGAGTTTTCTCTTGAATGAGATAAACATTCCCTTGAGTAAGATAAACATGTAGTGTAGGGCCTCACTCATTCTAATTAATAAACACGAGTTTGGTCCTCTTTCTCCCTTATGAATTTTGGGGTGTCAACCCAGTTCTGATGCGAACAGTGTGACCTTGAGAAGTCACTAAAACTCTCTGTCTCAGTTTCTGAGATCTGAATCCAATAGCAATCAGGAAATTGCTGTCTCTTCCTGAAAAGGCTGCTTTTTAGATGAAATGAAGCAGTGCAAGTAATAATACTTGGTGAAGTTAAAAGCTCTTTTTTCGATGCAAGGGCTTATTATAGTAGATGGAAAATGTTCCCATTTCATTTTGTCACTAAGGACCTTTTAAAAAGCTAACAATAACTCAGTCAGCAACGGGAAACCATAAACTAACAAATGCATTCCAGGTTCTCATAACGTGATACTATTATCCTGGTGCTACCGAAGATTAATAATAGATTCTAAGTCATTATGTAAATTATTAATGTTATGTAAGTTGATGGTTAATGTGATTGAACCTATTTGGTAAAGAATAAAAATGTCTAGAAATAAGTATGATCATAGCTAAAACCAGCAGATGCTACTTCTGCTGGGTTCTGAGAAATCTTTCTCCTAAAATGAAGTGTGCTGGAGGACTTTCAGGTGTAGCTGAGCTCATCATTCATTTCATGGTGCCATTCACATGATAAACTATTAATATCTTTCTTTTCATCATATATATATATTTAATCATATATACAGATCTATTCTTCAAAATAATGCTAAAAAAACACTGACAAAAACTAAAAAACTCTTTTTTTTTAAGATTTTATTTATTTATTTGACAGATAACAAGTAGGCAGAAAGGCAGGCGGGTGGAGGGGGGCGGGAAGCAGGCTCACCGCTGAGCAGAAAGCCCGATGCAGGGCTGGATCCCAGGATCCTGAGATCATGACCTGAGCTGAAGGCAGAGGCTTTAACCCACTGAGCCACCCAGGTGCCCCCAAAACTAAAAAACTCTTAAAAAAAAAAAAAAAAAAGCCTACCTGCTACAAAAGAGAAGATTCTAGAAACTGGTTATTTAAATAGGACCAAGGGGGCATGTAAGACTTTTAGCAGCTGCAGAATTTCATTATGATCACTTTATTTTTAAGGCCTATAAGGAAGAAACAAGAATGTATTTAAGGTAAAATGTTCAAAGCCACATGCCATGATAAGCTGCTATTAAGTAAATCTCTGTCTCATTTGAAGAATTCTCTGCAAGGAGAATAAAAAAGAACAATGGTTGAAAGCAATAAATGATTTATTACACAAGAGAAGAGACTCTAGAAGAAAAGTGATACTTAGCACTGGAATTTTTGGTCCAGACTTGGTGAATCATGGCAGATAAGAAAGTTGTCGTCTCTTTTTTGGAATGATTTAATTTTATGAAACTTTCTTCAGTTAAGTATTCTTGCCACGGATTACTATCCAAGCCTCACATAGCATGGGCTATACTTCTATGTATTTGCTAATTTGGGTACATGTCACCCTTCAGCTTTTCTTTTCTGAAAATTGACCTATACTTAGAAATTTAAAAGGGAGACATTGGATATGACACAATGAGACAATTGGGTGGGGAAGGGGCTGGTTTGATACATTAACCACACGTGCCTGATGAACTGGGAGACTACAGACTCATGTGGAGGAGGTCTGAGGGAGACCACATCCTGCATCAAGCCCTGGCTGATTGGGTGGTTGCAGGCACGCATAAGAGAGACTTGAGAGGGCCTGAGTGAAAGCAAAAATTGTGGCAGACTCAAAATCTGCCTGAATTTTGAATGTACACCCAACCCACGTACGGTTGCATTGGTAAAGTGGAACCTTTCTAAGTCAAGGTGTTTTGAGCTCAATCTGACCAGTCATTGGTTTATACCAAGTTATTCCAACACTGGGGTAATTTCTAAAACAAAAATAAAAAAACAAACTCAGAAACAAGACAAATATTAGATAAAACAGATTCTACAACAACATTTGTTAACAAGATAGAGTAACACTGATTATTGAGAACTTCAGATTCCTACCATCAATAGTTGATGGGATCACTAGGGAGAAATTCAGCTAGGATATAGAACACTTGAACGAACTCCTAACTCACTTCAGCTAACTGATATCTATGAAATATTCCAGCCAATGAAGGCAGAATATATATTATTTTCAAGCCCGCAAGGAATATTTTCCAGGAGATACCATATGCTAGGCAGTAAAATAAATTTCCATAAATTCAAAAGTATTAAAATCATTCAAAGCATGTTCTTCAACCACAAAGGAAAAATTTGAAATCATAAATAGAATTTTGAGAAGTATCCAAGTATGTGGCAAAGAATCTACTTCTAAATAACACATTTGTCAAAAATAAAAAAAAATAGGAAATAAAAAAAATAGCCTGAATTGAATGAAAACTAAAGGACTACATATCAATATTTATGGAATTCAGCTAAAACAATGCTTAGAGAAAAAGATACAGCTTTAAATTCTCATGGTAGAAGAGAAAAGTCTTGAGTGAGTAACTGAAGTTTCCACCTTAAGCATCTGGAAAAAGAAGAGGAAATTAAACCTAAAGCAGAAGGAAGGAAATAATGAAGACTAGATTGGGAGCCAATAAAATAGAAAACAGAAAAGCAAGGAAAATAATGAAACCAAAAGAGTAAAAAGGATTCATAACTGACAGCAAGGACCTTTCGTGATCCAAGGCTGTGCTGGAGACCTGGTAGTGTTACAGGTGTCTACAGGCAGGAGGAGCTGCCATTCCTTATTGGTCTCCAAATTAACATGACACAACAGCTTTGTCCTTGCACGTCCTACTGCATCATTTTGTGAATACCCAACTACAAGACAATGATCCTCGTTCTATGCCTTCAGTGTGAAATCCCTAAAGAAGTCATCTGAATGGCTCTTTCTGGTCTTCATCATCCCTGCTGTCACTGTGGCCTCATAGGCCAATAGCCAGCAATACCACTGAGGTCTCTTTTGGCCATGACTAGGAAAGAACCTGGAAATAATGGATTAGATGAGATAAGAGTTTATTTCCCCTACATTAGCATTTATTGAAATTGACTTGCAATAGCCAATTGTGTGCATCTCTTCTCAATTCCACATTCAGTGATGCTGCACATCATAATGGTAGTTTGAGATCAGCCATTTCATTCTGAGTCTTTACGTCACAGAAATCACAAAACGCTAAAATAATCAAGGCATTTTTCACTCTGGGAACTGGTAGTTAAGCATTTACCAGCACGGCTATGCACCTAGCTCTGCTATTGTATCAAGGAGCAGTATTATTTTCTCTTACTGCTTTCCCAAGTTCACGTAATGGTCCTAGAGAGTTGATGGGACTCTACTCCTTACTTTGTTATTTCACATAGCAGTAGGGAAGAAAAAGGGCAGTTGAAGGAAATTCAGTTTAATCAAAACCAACAGAAAGTCCACACAATGCTGATTTCCGTTGTCCAAAACCTAGTCAGTAGCTATACCTATATGTAGAGGCCTGGGAATTGTACTGACTCTCACAACTAAAAATCTTGGTTTAATAATGATTAAGTCAGAATATGGGCCACTGGTAATTGGAGGCAGTTAGAGGTTTGTGAACCAATGATCATTTAAATTAATCATCTTTCTGTTAGATGTTCAGCACCATACCAGGCAGCTATAGTAAGAGAGAATATGTTGCCAACAAGAGATTCACCGACACTACTTCCTACCTCAAATCTTCAGGGGATGTGATTAGGTGGGTTCCTTCAGAAGAAGGCTGTAAGTAGAAGTCCTACCATGGCTAGCCTTCCCAAGTTGGCAAAAAAAAGTAGGAAGTTGGTAGTGAGGTGGGGAGTGACAGAGAATTGATGAGATAAACTTTGCCCTTCTTATGTTTGTACTAATGGTGAAAAATCATCTAGTTTTTCAGGAAAAACAATTATTACAATTGTGTTACCACAGACATTGAGTAGTGTGCAGGTAGAATAATGAATGATCTCCCAAAGAAGTATACCTCGTAATTCCCAGAACCTATAAATATCTTACATTGCATAGCAAAGGGGAATCAAAGTTGCAGATTGAATAACTCTTAAAAAGGGACATCATGCTGGATTATACAATGGGGTATAACATAATTACAAGAGTCTAGATAAGGATGCACGAAGTACTTGCATTCTGGGTTCCCTCCATTCCTTGTCCTATGCGTTGCTTCATTTTTCTTCATTAATCTGCTCCTATCGATTTTGCAGCCTTTATAGAAGTATAAGACTTTCCTGAATTCTATAAGTCATTCTAGCAAATTATCAAACTTGAGGGCATTTGCAGAAACCTTTGAATTTGTAGCCAGTCTACCAGTTGTGCAGGTGGCCTGGGTACCCCACATTTAGCTGGCATTATGTAGTGAAGGCAGTTTTGTGGGGGGACTGAGTCCTTAACTTGTGAGAACTATGCTAACTCTAGATGGTCAGTGCCAAAATGAATTTCAGCACATCCAAGTAGGATTAAAACATAGTACAGTACCACCAAATAATGTATGAATAGGATGGTACCATGATGAAGATGATGTTTTATAAATATTCATTGAACATGTTCATGAGCTATAACAGTTAAAAGTGGAAAATGGAATTCAAGACCAAAGAGAACTAAAACTGCTTTAAATATGAGATAACTGAGGCCTGTATCCCATCCTTCTTGGATACCAATTTAGATCCTGTAGCATACATCTTTCCCTAAGGCACTTGTTTTAACCAAGTCACAGCGACAACTGCTTGTACACAGACTAACAATGCTTCACCTCATGACTGTTCTTCACATTTACTTGTTTGTTGAAGCAACTCCTATGGGCTCCTGGAGCTGGTGTCAAATATTCAGGAACTTTGAGAGCTAGTTGTTAAATCACTGGTAGCTTGAAATTGGCTTTGGTGGAAAAATTTCTATAATATAATTAAGACAAATGAAACCAGTGCTGTATTTCAGGGCATTCTTTGATTTTTCTCTTTCCCTTCCTCCCTCCCTTCCCCTTCCCTCCTTTTCTTTCCCTTCCTTCCCTTTCTTCCTTTTCCTTTCCTTCCTTCCTTCTTTCCTTCCTTCCTTCCTTCCATCTTCCTCCCTTCCTTCCTCCCTTCTTTCCTTCTTCTTTCCTCATTCCCTCTTTCTTTCTCTTTCCTTCCTTCCTTCTCTTGTTCTCTTACTTGGAAAGCCAGTTTACCAGCCCACCACAGCTCATACCTCTCATCTTACATTTTGCTCATTTCCTCCCAGTTGCTGACAAATGAGAATCTGTGGATCCAGCTCTGTGGATGAACAACTTGGAAAAACAGGGCAGCCAATGCCCATTGGGGTGATCATTTACCAATGGGAAACAAAATTCAGTGAGTGTATTCTTTTATTCCCTTCAATAGGCTGTCCTAATGCAATATGCATATCCCTGGTTTAAAGCCATAATTATATCCAAAAACAATGGCAATAAGTAAAACATCTTTTAAACAGAAATATTTTCCATTAATTGTAATGGACAAAATTATGACACATTCCAGTTCAATCCAAGTTACTACCATATTTTTTTAAGATAAGAATACAACAATTGAAAAACAATGAACAAAATTTGCATAACCAATAGTAGCAAATGGAAAATGAATAGAGTTTACATATAGTACAATGTAATAAAGGTTTCCTTTATTGCCAAGACAGAAAATAAGACTTAATAGTGGCTGACTGTTAGGGGAAGATGGACTTTTGGGAGTCATTCTTTGGATAACACATTTCCCCCTCTGCATTATTAACTTCACCAAATTTCAACTTCATTAGAACTCATGTTCTGCACTCAAACTGTACCTAAAAAATAAAGCTATGAAGGAATGTTTTTAGAGCACAAGAAAGACTAAACACAGTGTATTTCAAAACATGTGGAAATAAGGCATGTGTATAAAGGAATGCACAGATCTAGAAAAAGCAACGTCTTTTCCTTACTCAGTTGGCATATGCGTGTGAAATAAAATATTTTTATCTTACTCAAATATGGTACATAATTAAAATTTATTACCTGTTGATATTCACAGACTAGAAATTGCTATATCCACTATATTTATGAGTGTATTTTACCGTCTGAAACTATAATGTCAAATTCTTAATTCTTACAGCATTTGTTTACTAGATTGTTTGTGAAGAAGTTGTTAAATTGGGAAAAATAATCATCCAAATAGTGGTATACTCTTCAAGAGTTGTTATGGGGAACAGTAACTGAACATTTACTGAATAACCATTATGTAATAGTGAGTGTGTAGTTTGGTTTATCTGAAGACAATTCCATGAGATCGAACCACCACTAATGCTTGATTCACGTGGTATCTAGGCTTTCTCACATTCTCTCTCCTTTGTTTCCTGCCTCAATTTCCTTTCTCCTCATTTCTGAATTCTTGAAATTACACACTATAATAAGGTATTATTAGATAACCTTTGCTCCTGGTCAGTTTTCAACAAGAAATTTTGACCTAATATAATTAAGGCATGTTAATGTTTTATTTGAAGACAGTTGGCTAAATGAAGTATTCTCTGTCAATGCTACACACAAGCATTTAAGGGTGTTTTTTAAAAAAATAGAGACAAAAGATAAGAAAAGCTGATTCTCTTACATTATTAAAAATGGATGAGTTATGCTTATATCCATATCTATATATTTGTGAGTATGTTACTGCTGAAACTATGTCTGGATTTTGAGGCTGAGAAAGGAGAAAAAAAAAGCATCCTCTGACTGCTTTCTATCAGAGTTGACCTGACACTAAAGCTAGACCATAGTGTTCCTCCTCAGAACAAAACAGTCTCACAGATCAACATCAAAACTGCCATTCTCTGATGATGCTAGTAAAAGGCAAATTCACTTTCTCTAGACCATGCCGGCCTCAAGTCAGAATACAAACAAACTGACAAACCCTACAGATGTATTATTCACAAGTTTCTGTTTCCTCTATGATTAGGAAGTACCTGGCAAAATGCCACCTTTGTTCCTGCACCTTTAAAAAACCAGAACACCATTTGCCACGCAAGTTAAGTGTATGTTAGATGGGAGCTCCCTGAATAACAGAAATTGGAATAAAGCTTTCCTCCTAGTTTTCAGCTCAGTCCCTATATATTTGAGAAAAGTGCGTGTGTGTGTGTGTGTGTGTGTGTGTGTGTGTACACCTATGGGCCATTGGAAAGTGATCAAAACTTGAGTTGCTTTAATTCCCCCAGTACAAGTTAGCCCCAGGAAACAGCATTTATCAAATTTACTCCTCCCACAAAGGAAGCTAGGACATTTCCAAAAAGTAAATAAAAGTTTGAACTCCAAAACACAACCAGAACTATTATTGTACCCTATTAGATAAATTCCCCCCAGATGCAGAACTGGAGCAGCTTGCTCAGTCCTTTCTTGTCTCCAATCTTATTTCCTGGGATAAATGTTCAATCTTCTCAACACACAAATTCCCATCCAGCTGTGCTAGATTAATTTGTTTTCCTAATTGGACTGGATTGGAGAAAATAAGGTGGCTTCCCAAAGTCATGCAGGGTGTTGCAAAACCACAGCTCTTTTTTAAAGAGATGAAAAGTCTCCTTTTGTAATACCCTCCTCCCTTGTTATAACCAGTATGGATGATCCTCTTTAGATGATACATTTTCACTCTTGGTGAGTTTAAAAAAAAAAAAAATTAAAAATTCTAAAAAGTGACACTGCATTGCAATGTCAACTGGCAGACATGGTAGTAGGATGGAAGATGCACTTAAGGACCTCTTCTCTTTAGTAGAGGAAGAGAGAGAGGAAAAAACAATAATAATTGACAAGCAAGGATGCTAAAGAGGTATGAGAGAAATAAATGTTTTTATTGGGAAGGGAATGGGCATGTTGGGAGGTGGCACATTTGAGTTTGGCTTAGAACATGGTATTTAAGAGTACTGATCCCAGAACGGGGCTGGGCTGCCTGATTTTGAAATCCTCTTCTCTCCTGCCATCTGCAAAACCTTCAGTTAGTTACCTGCTTTCATGGAGCTTATATTCTAGTAAGGAAATAGACCAAAGCATATAATGCATTAATAAATAAATAATAAGGATTTTTAAAATTTTAGTTCCAGTATAGTTAATATCCTGGAATTATATTAGTTTTAGGAGTACAATATAGTGATTCAACAATTCTGTACGGTACTGAGTGCTCACCATAACAATTGTACTCTTAACCTCATTCACCTATTTTACCCATTCCCTCACTCATCTCCTCTCTGGCAACCATCAAAACAAACAAAAGTTTGTTTTCCATAGTTAAGAGTCTGGTTTTTTGTTTGTTTCTTTTCTGATATTCATTTGTTCTGTTTCTTAAATTCCATATATGAGTGAAATCATATGGTATTTGTCTTTCTCTGACTGATTTCCTTCACTTAGCATTATAGTCTCTAGCTCCATCAGTGTTGTTTTAAATGGCAAGATTTCATTCTTTTTTTATAGCTGAGTGATATTCCCTTGTATGTGTACCACATTGTTTTTATCCATTCATCTGTGGATGGACACTTGGACTGCTTCCATAATCTGGCTCTTGTAGATAATGCTGCAATAAATGTAGGGGTGCATATATCTTTTCAAATCAGTGTTTTTGCATTCTTTTGGTAAATATCCAGTAGAATAATAAAGCAGAACAGTAGAATAAGTGAAGAACAGCATTGAGAAGGTGGATTGTGTCAAGGTAGGGAAGCTGGTTTTCAATAGTAAGAGGACAATCGTTAACCACTGAAAGTGTACTTACTGAAAAGGTAACATTTATACTTTAGCACTTCAGAGACAAGAAACAGGGAATATAAAAACAATTAAGGATGCCTGGGTGGCTCAGTCAGTTCCGAGTCTGCCTTCAGCTCAGGTCATGATCTTAGGGTCCCGGGATGGAGTCCAGCCTCACATCGGGCTCCCTGGTCAGGAGGGAGTCTACTTCTCCCTCTGCCCCTCCCCTCCCCCACTCCTGCTTGTGCTCTCAATCTCTCTCTCTCAGAAAATAAACAAATAAATAAATACATAAAATCTTTTAAAAATAAAAGCAATTAAAGTGGCAGCAGTGCCTACTGTGTTTAAGCAATTTATTATGACTAAAGTGTAGTGAGTGAGGGGGCATAGTAGGTGGTGAGGTCAAGGAGACCAGGGACAGCCTGGCCTTGTGTGGTTATTTCAAATACTGTAAGAACATGGGAAGCACTTTAAGGCTTTGAACAGGAAAATACAATGTTCTTATAGCAAAATTAGAAGGGATGTCTAGTTGAGTCATCAACTAATAAATAACTTAAAGAATTCTGATGATAGATTACTCTGTGATTCTCAGCATACAACTTCAAAAAGGTTTAAACCATTAAATATCATTGCTAACACATCCTTTTCATCTTTTTATCTCCATCTACCTAGTTATATGAACAAAATCTTTTCAACCTGTGCATCAATAGATACGAAAAGATTATATCACCATTCAAATATATCATTCAATTCCTAGAAATCTCAGTATTTGTAGTCTAAAGAGCAGATCCAAAGAGTACCAGCTCAACTTCAAGCCAGCACAGACAGTGGGAACTAAACTTTGGGATCTGTTTAAAGTGAATGAAATTAAGGTCTGGCTTGGTGCAAAATCCCACCTGGTCCCTACTACATGGGAAGTGAAATGACTGACAGCTAACATTACTTTTAAAGTCCACAGAAGCCACAGAAATGGTGTGAACTGGGGCTTCAAATGTTATCAGGGAAATCTCCAAATAGCACATTTGATGTGATCTTCTGTGCTACGTGTTCACATGCATGATTTCTCTCAGTACTTACACCAGTCTTTTTGTCAAGAGATGGAATCACTAACTGATCAAATTTGCAGCACATAGCTACCCAGTGAATCATATATCTATTTCTATATCTTGATTGTATATATGTATCTTGATTATACATTTATATCTATTACTTTGATCATATATATATATCTTATTCATGTGTAATAGTGTTTTATATGTACATATATTTGCAAAATTTTGTGTGTATGTGTGTGTAGGTGTAGCTTTAACTCACATTTCTCACTCACATAAAAACACTCATTTAGTAAGTATTTGGTGAATGATTATTGGTTTGGTTTTACTTAAGGTTTCAGCTTTGAAGTCAGTAGCTGTAACGCAAGTGTGAGTGTTCCAATTTGATGAGACATACAGCTCTGCCATTGTGATTGTGATTTTTTTTACATTTTTAAAAATCTGACCTTGTGGGGTAAAATTCACAATCAACAACCTTAGACATAGTTTTATTTCAGGAGGTTACAGAAGAATAACAGAAATCCCAAGGAAAGTGTATGAATGTCCCCAGCAATGAAAAAAAAAATGATAGTATGTACCAATATTCTCTATCATGTTCATCCAATACAGTAGATTTTTCTATGATAAACTGGATTAAAATGAAAAAAAAAAAGGATAGTCCATTAAAAATGAAGTGAAAATAGGCAGTTTAACCACTGGGAAACTGGTAAAATGGTGTTTCAACATATTTCATTGCAAAAATTTAGATTGGAAAAGTTAAGTAGGTAAGAGAATGCCTCGATTGTGTAGCCTGGTTGTTTAGGGCAGATATTACTGGTCCAACACTTGGCACTTACAGTGCTTGATAAACATTAATCTATTTAAAAGTTTCAGAAGATTAGTTTTGATCTCCAAATGTTTACATGGATTAGGTAGTGCTGTATCTTAAATCAAGTATACAGAGTAAATGTAAGGTGCCATTTGTTGCTGGAGGAAATGAAAAATATGGGAGTGGGAGTAGGAGAGTTAGAAGGGATTGAACAAGAAATCAGAAGATCAAATTGAATCTTCCCAAGACATTACTGACCTTGAGCTAATTACTGACTTGCTATTTTCTCTTTTTTTTTTTTCTTTTTTAAAGTTGATCTGATATCAAGCTCTATTCAACTACCTTCTGGCTGTATGATTTCAGGCAACTTATGTAACATTCCTGAGCCTGTATTTTTTCCATCAGTAAAATTAAGATAAATGTTCCTACTCTATAATATTTTGGTGAAGATTTAATAATATATACCCCATATATGAAAAATATTATGTAACCGATAAAATATTATATGGAAATCCATTTATCTTATTAAAGAATATAATCAGGTATTGCATCCTCTGAAAAGCATTCTTTGGCTTCAAGACTGTTTGAAGGCTCTGAGTATTCCCATATCATCTTCTGCTTACCCTTAGCAGGGCAGATAGAAAATACACATTTGAAATCTGTTCAAATAGATCCCGAAGAAAAAATATGAGGTATAACATGTCTGGGTAGTAAAAGCTCCATATGTTAGATAGAAGGACAGAATTAAGGTCACTCAAGTTATATTTCTTCATCTTTACAATTGCTTTAATGTTATTTAGAATATATACTTTCAGTAGAGGAATGAATACATTCCAATGTAACATGGAAGGCACATAATCTTAAGAAAAGTAGAAGCTATTACCAAGAATGTTTAAACCAAGGAGGAGATTTTCAGTCTATATAAATCACTCCACGGAGGAAGCAGTTCAGTTTAGAGACAGGTGGTCATGAATACTTAAATGAGAGCTCTGGTATGAGAATGAAGATGGGGTGGTAGGTTGAATGAAATAAATATTTAGGAGATAAAGCCTTCAGGTCTTGATGATCTAGAAGGAAAGGAAGAAATAGGAATAATAGATGATGCTCAGATTTATATGTATTGGAGAATTATCTAATATTGGCAGAAGTCAAAAATGAGAAAGATAATAAGCCCACTTAGATTAAAAACATGGAAATGTGTCAAGAATTGAATGCCAAGGATTGTGTTTTCCTAGAGAGTAAGGCTTGCTTAGATGTAAAACAAAACAAAGCAAAATTTGGTTTTCAAAGGAAAATAAACTATATTCATGAGGCTCAATTTCTTTATCTATACAACAGGTATATGATTTAAAAATAAGATTAAAAAGAGAGAGAGAGAAAAAAAGAAATCCAGAAAGAAAAGCAAAGCTGGACTGTGAGATATTGTAGTGAAATTGTTTATTCATATGTTAGATCGTTTATTCATATGTAAGATTGCACTTAGATATTCATCTAAGTGGATGCACAGATACATAGATATCTTCATCAGTAGCAACACCAACCGTTGCAATTCACTGTGGATTGTTCTACGCTAAGAGTTCTTATGTCTGCACTGCTAGATCTTTAAAATTCATGCATCAGCCCTCTGAAGCCATAAAATCAATTTCTGAATTTGTAGTTACCCTGTGACAGAGGAGAGAGAGTGTCTTGGGCAATGAAGGGCCACGGTTCTGTAATCTCCACAAGAAGAAAAGACTTCCTATGTGTGATCGAACAATGACAATTCATGATATAATTCTTAAACTCCATAAGGGTTTCCAAAATCTTATACAGGTTCATTCCCAAGATAAAGTTTGCTGACACACATCTAAGCTAGATAATTTTTCCCCCCTTCAGAACATGAACAACAGGTCAGTTAAACTTGGAGATTACTTTTGGATATAAATTGCAAAGACAATGCAGGACTGACTTTGTGTGAATATGTCTACACAAAGTTTATTTTGATCTTTTTTTCCTAAATTGATAAAGATGTTGAGGATTGCTGCTTTATGCTAATATGTCTTAAAGAAAGTAATAAAATTTGAGTAGAGGCAAGAGTTTTTTCGCTTTCTGTGGTTTCAGAGGAATCTTTATCACAACAGGTTGTAAAATGATACAGAGTAGGAATACAGTTTATCTCTTTCTTTTGAACTAAGTGACTGTGAAATTACCTGATCTCTCTGTGACCACCTACTCCTCAAAAAAGAGAGGAATTATAAAAATGCTGAATCCTCTTGACTTCTGTGATGAGCACATGAGATAATAAATGGAAACCTGCCATGCAAATATAATGATAGCTTCAAATAAGAATGTTCTTTCATATCTTAACATGTTTTTTTTTTTAAGATATTATTTATTTATTCAACAGAGAGAGAAAGATCACAAGTAGGCAGAGAGGCAGGCAGAGAGAGAGGAGGAAGCAGGTTCCCCGCTGTGCAGAGAGCCCAATGTGGGGCTCGATCCCAGGACCCTGAGATCGTGACCTGAGCTGAAGGCAGAGGCTTAACCCACTGAGCCACCCAGGCGCCCCATCTTAACATGTTTTTAATGGAAAGTGGCCACATGTCATTGGAGAAAAATGCATTTCAGATGATTAATTTCCAAACTGAACAGAAAAGCTATTGTTAGCAAACTCTAGCTAGGGGAAAATAAAATTGTATTTTGTAACCTTAAAGTCAAAGTCCTGTATTAACAAAGGGGGCTGTCATTTTCACTTACCAAATGATATACAATTCAAATATGAGTTGATTTTGCCTACTTAAATTTATGTCACTCTTACTATTAGCCAATGACGTGTATCCAGCTTGCATATGTTGCTTCTCAGTTATTTTAGTGAGGTGGAGGTTTAAGTATATTATTTCTGTTCTGAGAGGATGCTTATTTCTTCAATTCCATTAAAAGAAGGAAGTAATAGGTTAGCGCATGTGCTTTCTCTTCATAATAAGGCTTGGAAAAGGAAGGAAGGAGTTTTACATATATTCCTAACAGAAGGATGAGATAAAAGAACCATGGTATCTACAATTCTTATGTCAATAATATACCTCTAAGATGGCAAACTTGGGGTGAACCCTTTGGACAAGAATTCTTACTGACGAATTTATCTTGTGTACCCTTAAAAGCAATCTTTACTGAACCCCAACTTTGAGTCAAGAACTAGGTTAGCTGTGTTTTTCCCAAGAGTAAGTCTTGTTTAGGTGCAGGAAAACCCAATAACTCGATTTTCAGAGGAAAATAAATAAACTACATTGATGAGCTTCAGTTTCTTAGCTCAACCAAACCTTGTTAATTATTGTTAACATTTTGCTTGATTTCACTAAAGTTTATGTCTCTCTCATAAACCTCGCCTGAGGTGAGTGGACTCTGGTCACCAGTTCCAGACCACTGTCAGCCGCTGGTGCGAATAGAGGAGTTAAAGCCAGGGGAAGATTAGAAATCTTCAAAACATAGACACAACAAGCGTAATTGTCCTCATTGTCCCGTATTCTTTCTATAATCTGCGTTTACCCATTAAGAGTCCTGCAGTGGCATTATGGGGCCAGGGTGTATTTCTGGACACTGCTCACTCCTGCTACCCACTGACCTGAAATAGGGGGAAAGTTATGCATTTCTAATTAGAAAAATATGTGTAAATGCCCTCTCTACAGGCCTAAACTGTATAATCTGGTGAGGGACCCCTGCTTGTGACTAAACATCTGACAGTCTTTCCCCACGAATTTGGGTGAATTTGGCCCCCTTTCCTGCTTAGATTTCCACCCCACCCGCACCCTTCTCCTCCCCATTCTGGGCAGAAAAAGCCAGAATCAATGGTGCCCCTGGTGGGGGCATTAGACCATTAGATCCCCGCGCAGGGCCATCGCCACAGGCCCCTCCCTCTCCCCGTGCTCCCTCCTGTGCTGGTGTCAAATCACGTTCCAGGCAGTGGCCCGCGACAGTCCCAGCATCCCGGCAGGGCTTGCCTTCTGGGACAGCCTCTCCAGCGGGGCCTGTCCCTCTGTCCATCTGTCCGCCCACCGCAGGAGAGGACTGACAGTGGCAGGTGATAGAGCCTGGCACCGTGGAAAGACAGGACCCGGAGGAGGAGGGAGAGAGAAGGAGGAGAGGGAAGGAGGACCCCGGCAGGTGACAGCACCAGGTGAGTCCTGGAGTGCAAGTGACCAGAGCCAAGGGGTGCTCTACGTCACCAGGGGGGCCTGGGTACTGCAACTTTTTAGAACATATTTTAGTTCAAAATATGTCTCCACTATTCAGAATTTAAAATACTTTGCGAAAAGCATAGTCCCATTTGGAGAAAGTGACCCAAGGGCTCCCAAATCAGGGAACCATGGCTTTCCTTCCAAAGACATGTTTCCCTCCAGCCCTAGGGTAGTGGACAGGTAAAATTCAGGGAGCAGAGATAGCAAAAATGATGAAAGAGAATCCAGAGATAAACAAGAAATTGTCATCAAGTGATATTCTTACACTAGAGCGGTCTCATTCTTAGTGTGCCTTGCCCTGACAAGTGTCTGATATTAGGGTCCAGAGAGAGCAGATTGGCCATTGGAAATGTGGAAGCAACTAATAAAAGTTCTTGAACCCCCAAATGATGTGTTTTAACATCTTGGTTACATTCATTGGTGAGGGAATACTCCACAGTTTCATGTGGGAGACCTAAGAACCGAGCTAATGTAACAACCACACAAGATGGGCTCCTGGGTGGCTCAGTGGGTTGAGCCTCTGCCTTCTGCTCAGGTCATGATCCCAGAGTCCTGCGATGGAGCCCCTCATGGGGCTTTCTGCTCAGCTTTCCTCCCCTCCCCCTCTGCCTGCTTCTCTGCCTACTTGTGAGATCTCTCTTTCTCTCTATCAAATAAATAAATAAAATCTTTAAAACAAAACAAAACAACAACAAAAAAAACAACTACACAAGGCAATTAATAGAAGACAGTCTCTGAAGGCTGGTGCAAAGACCTAGGGTCAGTAGTAATTGTATAGTGTACTTCCTCATTGACTTCTGTCATTCTTCTCTTTCCTTCCTTCCTTCCTCCCTCCTTCTCTTCCTTTCTTCCTTCCCTTGTTTCTTCCTGCTTTTCCATCATCCTTCCTTTCTTCCTTTTTTACCTTCCTTCCTTATTTTGCCTTCAGCATTTTAAAATGACATTTCTTGCAAAACATCATTTGTGTCTGTTCTTTAAGTGCTGTATTCTTAGGCTGCTTTCTTCTTTTTCTTCTTTTAAATCTTTCCTTCCTCTCTCCTTTCTCAGTCTTTCTTTTTTTTAAAAATTTCCTCTTTCTTTCCTTCCTTCCTCCCATCTCCCTCCTTCTTTCATTTATTTTCTTCCTTTTCCTTTCTTCCTTTACTTTTCTGTTTTCTTTCCCTTTCTCCTTCCTTCCTTCCTTCCTTCCTTCCTTCCTTCCTTCCTTCCTTCCTTCCCTCTCTTTCTCTCTTCATTCCCTTCCCTCAGTAGTTCTACATCTAGGTATATTATTATTTTATTTATTTGGTTTGGAGTTTGCTGAACTTCTTAGATCTGTAAGTCAATGTCTTTTATCAGTTTTGGCAAGTAGCTTTTCAAACTTTTTCTACCCCATGCTATCTCTCTCATCCATTTGGGTCTCCAATTACATGCTATTTACTTAGTGATCACAAATGCTTTTTCCAAAATTATCATTCCTCCCACCTCCATGTGTTTTAGTTAGTATATATTTTACTGTCCCAGTTATTTGTTTTTAAGTTACTTTTTTTTCCTTTATTGTGTCCAATTAGCTACTAAGTGGATCTAATAATTTTATTTTTATTCAAATGTCATACATTTTATTTTTCATTTCATGTCACTTTTTATTTTATTGCCACCTCTCTGCTGATCCTATCTCTTCATATTTGTTAAATAATTTTCCAGTGGATTCTTCAAAAATGTTATACTATCTCTATCTTATTATCCTAAATTTTGGGGTCTGAGTTTGCTTTTATTGACTATTTTATCTCTCCAACATTATGCAACTACTTTGTCTTGTAATTTTTTGAGTCTGTGAAGAACATTGGTATAATAGAATAAGAGATTCTGAAGTAAAAAAATTTTAGATAACCTAAAAGGACATGTTCCTTATTCCATCAGGGCACTGGAGAGGGCACTAAAGTAATCTGATTTGGAACTGATCTGGATCTAGGCATTGTTGAAAATTTGAAAATAGGATAAGACCTTTCTCTTTAGGAAGGTTTTTAAGCTAAGCCCTGAAAAATTTGTGTCAAACTGTACCTCAAAATGGGGAAATGGTGACTCAATCTCATATGGGTCCTAATCTAGGTCTGGGATGTGTCACCTGGTGGGGGAATGACCTTCCTGTTGGTACCAGGCACCAGGGGATGGCATAGACAATTTTGAAAAAGTCATTTCAAAACACTGGCCTCCTTGAAGCTTGGACCAGGGCAAGAATTCATGGGTGTAAGGATAGTACTTCTTACAGTAAATTAGTTTGGGGTACAATGCACAATATCCAGCATGAATTGGTTCTGATTTCTGTGTCATGAATTCTTTGTAACAGTGTTATGAATTTCTGACTTATGTAAAAAATACTTTTGCTGTATACTTTTGCAAAATATGTGAAGGAAGGAAGGAAGGAAGGTTGGGAGGAAGGAAAGAACAAAGGAAGGAAGTCAGCAGGCTAGTTGTATTAGGTCAGAGAATGGGGTGTATTTTGCTGCTAAATAAAAGGAAGACTATAGCAATGGCTCAAATCTGAATCGAAACAAGAGCATGTTTACTTAAACATTAAGAACTTTAAAATGAATATAAGGTGGATTGTGGAATTTAGAGTAAACAGTCCTAGTCAAACAGGCGCTGAAAGTCAATCAAATGAATAGTGTACAAACAGTGGTTGTTTTCATGGATGCTGTGAGACATCATTACCATTAGGAAATGATTGAATTGCAATTATGTCTGACTTGTTTGCTGTTGCTTTGGAAATGTTTTAATCTCTTCAAGAGTGCTCTTAGAAGCAAAGTACTGGAAACCATGAGGATAGATTATACAAACTGAACCAAACTGTTTTATGTTACATAAACTTATTAATATAGCTTTGTGTTAAATATTTAGTCTTACTTTTCATAATTTCTCAAGGGTTATGAGTGGAGGTTATGCAAATCCATCCATGTTCCATGAAAAAAACCCATCAGGGCATTCCTGGAAAGAATGTTCACCTATAAGTATTGGAGAAAGTCACACTGCTGGAAATTGTACCAGCAGTATTGCTTAAGTGACGCACTCCAGTAGAGCCAAAGTCATAAAACCAAACATTAGGAGGAAAGGGTTAAACTTTTGGGCAGACTATGAAGGCAATATCCAACAACGACTTTGAGACAGGTGTCTTAGAGAGGAGGGAGTAATGGTATTGCTTATTGGGACTGTTCATGTCTTTGCTGAGAAGTTATAGCTATTATAAATTCTCTGGCAATAAGATTTCTGACCGAAGACTAGAAATAAGAAGCATCTAATTAATTTGTCTAAAATTTCCAAGTGTCTCTGTTGCAGCAATTTTGTATTCATCTGAGTTTTTTTTTTTTTTCCTTCTGGAATAGATTCTAGAATCACTTATAGGCCTTAATAAGTGGAACTTAAGCTATCCCCTCCCCTTCCCAGGCTGCTTTCTGTCAAAATAGTTAGTTTACATTTTATAATAAGGTATGTATTAGACTTACATACTATGTATTTTTTTAATCTGGTCTCTTTCACTCAGCCAACTTATTTTGATATTCAGCCATTGTACATACTAACAATTCATCATTTTTTCTACTGCTAAGTAGTATTCCTTTAGTGGTATATCATAATTTAATTATCTATTGACCTGTTGATGGACATCTGTGTTGTTTCTAGTTTATAGCTGTAATAAATTAAGTTGCTATAAATATTCTTGTATAAACCTTTCGTGTTGAAATCAGTGTACAAGCTTTTTTCCATCCATTTGCCAATCCAGCAGTAATTGGTAAAGTGTAGATAAAACTATTTTGCTTATTTTCTTCTTATTAAATTTTTAAATAATTCTTTATATATTTTATGCATAATTTCTATTCAGATATATACTATTCAAATATTTCCTCTCAGTCTGTGGCTTGTCTTTGAATTTACTTAGTGGTGTCTTCTGAAGAACAGATATTTTTAATGAACAGATACTTATTTTGATGAGATTTCCTTGATGAGTAGTACTTTTGGTGGTACATCTCCGAAATATTTGCCTAACCAAAAATTAGGAAGATTTTCCCCTGCGCTTTATTCTAGGAATTTTATTTTTTTTTCATTTTTTAAAAATTATTTTTATTAACATGTAATGTATTATTTGCCCCAGGGTACAGGTCTGTGAATCATCAGGCTTACACATTGCACAGCACTCACCGTAGCACATAGTTTATTTTTAACTTATGAACCACTTTGAGTTACTATTATATGCTGTACAAAATGTAAAGTTTCAATTTCTTGAATACAGATGCCAAATTGTTTAGTCATCAATTGTTGAAGATTATCTTTTATTCATTGCAGTGGCTTTGCACTTTTGTTGAAAATCAACTTAACTTATGCCTGTGGTTATGCTAAACTCATTTTGTTTTATTGATCTTTTTGTCTATCTTTATACAGCTGTCACTCTGTCACAATTATTGGGGCTTTATAATAAGGCTTGTACTTAAGAGGTATAAATCCTTCAAAATTCCTGCTTTTGTTCAAGGTAGTTTCAGCTATTCTGAATTCTCTGCAATTTCATATGTATTTTATTTTATTTTATTTTATTTTTATTTTAAAGAGAGAGAGAAATCACAAGTAGGCAGAGAGGCAGGCAGAGAGAGAGAGGGGGAGGAAGCAGGCTCCCTGCGGGACAGAGAGCCCAACTTGGGGCTCGATCCCAGGACCCTGGGATCATGACCTGAGCCAAAGGCAGAGGCTTTAACCCACTGAGCCACCCAGGCGCCCCTCATATGTATTTTATAATTAATTTACCAACTTCTACTAAAAAACTCAGGTAAGGATTTGATGGAGGGTTTTATTGAATCTATAGATCAATTGGGAGAGAACTGAGAGAACATGCAAACAATATTGAGTATTTCAGTCAAGGAACATAGTGTCTCTCTTGATTTATTTAGTTCTTTTTCATTCTTCAAACAATGCTTTGTACTTTTCTATTTACAGACCTAGTACATTTTTGGTCATATTTATCTCAAAGTATTTCATATTTTCTGATGCTATTAAATTCTGTTGATTCTTTAAAAATTCAGTTCCATATAGTTTGTTGTTAGTGTATAGACATAACTGATTTGTGAATGTTCACAATAAGACCTGAAGCCATGAAAACATATGTATTAGTTCTAGTAGCTTTTTGTAGATGGTAGTGTTTTCTATTTAGGCAATGTGCTGTTTACAAATAAAGACAGATTTATTTCTTCCTATCCTACATACTGTTATTTATTTCCTTGTTTTACAGTACTGTCTAAGACCTTCACTTTGGTATCTTATGAATCCAAATTTGGTTTAACATATAAAAATCAATTAAATACATTCCATATTTTCATAGGTTAAAAACTAAAAATTATATGTTCATCTGAATAGATTGAAAAAGGTTTCAATTCAATAATGTTGAATCAACTTGGGCATATCTGTCTTGTTTCTGATCTCACAGATGAAATATTCAGTCTTCTATGATTCACATGATAATAGCTGTAGGCTTTTTTTATAAATACATGTTTTCTAGTAACCTGAGAGTTGCTTTTTTAATCAAGAATGGATATTAAATTTTGTCAAGTGCCTTTTTGCATTTACATGCATTTTTTTTTCTTGTTCTGGATTTAATTTGCTATTCTTTTTCCAGCTCTTAAAGTAAATGTCGATGTCACTGTTTTGCAACCTTTCCTACTTTTCTAATAAAAGTGTTTGGTGCTGCAAATTTCTCCTTGTAAGCAGGATAAATACTATGCCATGCTCCTTATTATGGTCTTGTCAGTTCCCTTCAGTGAAAGACCACTAGGCATCTACTTGCTTAAACTACGTTTTCTTTATTGACTCACTTCAATGGCAGAGATAGTAACTCATTGGGGAACAATGAGCCATCTCAAGAAGAGGGTATTAGAAATGACTTACAAGGAATTTCAGCATGTGTTCGTTGCTTTAGAGAAGGGTTTAAGGAAGTGGAGCATTGATGTAGATTGAACGCTGTTTGGCATTCTTATGTATCTTGAAAATTCTTATCTAGACTGCAAGAGGAACAGAATGAGGCTGAACCTGGCATTGGGAAAGAAGCAGAAGTCACTCACTTTAGCCCAGATAAAAGGTTTGACAATCTTTAGAGTTTGTACAATGTTCACACTTTTTGTCTGCATTCAGAGGGGGTTATTTATTTCTTGATTCCCTGTGATCACAGAGTTGTCTTGTTTGATACTGATATTCTGTGACATTGTGTTCAACGGGGAAACACACTGACAGCTGTGAATGCCAAGCCAGCTTCTACCTGTTAAGAATTCTCTCTCTCTCTTTTTTTTTCCTTTCTCAGTTACATGGTCCTACATTATTTGGTCCCTGATTTTCTCTCTGACTGCTTCTCCCTATCCCTTTTCTTTCATTTCTTTCACTGCCCCCTGCCGTCCTAGACTTTTTTTCCTTTCACATCCATGGGCCACACACATTTCCAATTTTTCAGCACACCTATACTTGATAAAACTTGCACACTAAAGTGCTTCCCTCAGATCATCCAATAGATGTCTCCTTCTCATCAGTTCTCAACTCAAAAGTTACTTCCAACATCTGTTGTTTCCTGTGGCAATGTTGCTTTTGTTGTGATACGTCATTTATTGTGATATGTCATTTATGATATGTCATTTGCAAATATCTCCTTCCATTCTGAAGGTTGCCTTTTAGTTTTGTTGATTGTTTCCCTCACTGTGGAGCAGCTTTTTATCTTGAAGTCCCAAGAGTTCATTTTTGTTTCCCTTGCCTCCAGAAATGTGTCTAACAAGAAGTTGCTATGGTTGATGTCAAAAAGGTTGTTACCTGTGTTCTTTTCTAGGAATTTGATGGTTTCCTGTCTCACATTTAGGTCTTTCATCCATTTTGAATTTATTTTTTGTGTATGGTGTAAGACGGTGGTCCAGTTTCATTCTTTTGTACGTTGCTGATGTAGGCAAAGATGCAGAGAAAGGGGAACCCTCTTACACTGTTGGTGGGGATGCAGACTAGTGCAGTCACTCTGGAAAACAGTATGGAGGTTCCTCAAGAAGTTAAAATGGGGGGGGGCCTGGGTGGCTCTGTGGGTTAAAGCCTCTGCCTTCGGCTCAGTCATGATCTCAGGGTCCTGGGATTGAGCCCTGCATCAGGCTCTCTGCTCGGCAGGGAGCCTGCTTCCTCCTCTCTCTCTCTCTGCCTGCCTCTCTGCCTGCTTGTGATCTCTGTCTGTCAAATAAATAAATAAAACCTTTAAAAAAAAATTGGAAGGCACATGGGTGGCTCAGTTGCTTGAACACTTGTCTTGATTTCAGCTCAGGTTGTGATCTCATGGTCCTGGGATCAGACCCCACAGGGCTCCCCATTGGGCATGGAGCCTGCTTAAGATTCTCTCTCCCTATGCCCCTGCCCTTCTCCCCCATTCACATGCAGGAGGTGGTCTCTTTCTCCCTCTCTAATTTTTTTTAATTTTAAAAAAAGCTAAAAAATAAAACTACCTTATAGTCCAGCAATTCCCCTACTAGGTATTTATCCAAAAGATATAAAACTACTAACTTGAAGGGGTGCATCCCAATGTTTATAGCGGCTTTATCAACAACAGCCAAATTATGAAAAGAGCCAAAGTGTCTATCAGCTGATGAATGGATAAAGAAGATGTGTTATATATATGATATATATATATATGATATATATATATCATATATATATATCATATATATATTATGGAATATTACTCAGCCATTAAAAAAATGAAATCTTGCCATTTACAACAACATGGTTAGAGATAGAGATTTATATGCTAAGCAAAATATGTCAGGCAGAGGGAGACAAATACCATATGATTTCACTCATATGTGGAGGGTAAGAAACAAAACAGATGAACATAGCAGAAGGGAAGGAAAAATAAAATAAGATAAAAACAGAGAGGGAGGCAAACATAAGAGATGCTAAATTCTAGGAAACAAACTGAGGATTGCTGAAGCGAGGTGGGTAGGGTATAGGTTAAGTGGGTGATGGGTTAAGGAGGGCTCTGGTTGTGATGAGCTCTGGGTATTGTGTGTAAGTGACAAATCACTAAATTGTACATCTGAAACTAATATTACACTGCATGTTAACTAAGTAGAATTTAAACAAAAGCTTGAAACTACTGAAAAAAAAAAAAAAGTTTGCCTCAAGAGAGGCCCTACCAGTCTCTTTTCCACATCTTCTTTATAGTATTTATAGTATTTATTAGTATTGGGGACATTCCTATGTATCAATTTATTTAATGTTGGTCTTTACCTGATTTGAGAACAGGACTATCTGTCCCCATCATCATTGGATCTAAAGCAGCAATAATATCACTATGCATATATAGAACCCTAATAAATATTTGCCAAATTATGTTTTATAATACTTCAGGGTCTATCACAAAATATTTTGTACAGAATGAATGTTTAGATGTAGAACCCAGACATAAATTTTAGGTATAGAATTCAGACAAAAAGGATTAATTTTATGTAAAAATGGTACTAAATGACTAATTTAAATTAATAAATTTAACTGTATATAGCTCAGGAGAAAAATGAGGTCCGCAAGATTTTCTGTTTTTTATTGACTGCTAAATGGATCTGTTTCTCACTCTTATTCAATATTAATCTGATTTTGAAAAAATATTATATCTGATTTTGAGAAATATTATAATTATTATCTATGCTTACATGAGCCATTTCATCTGATTTTCAAAGGGGGTTATAGTCATTTACCTTTTTCCTCCCTAATCTTAGGGAGACTTATAAGTCACTTATACCTGGTCTAATACATTCATTTAAGTTCCATGATTAGAAAACTAAGGCCCACAGAATAAATGGCACAATTCTTTAGTGGTTCATGGTTATTTTTATATACAATGTTACGTTCAGATAACTCAGTTTTCTACATTCCATTTCGCTCCTAAGGATTTGATTCCATCTCTATCATTCATCCTCAGACATTTTCCAGTTTTAACGTATCTTTTCTAAATCCAGGTGGCTGAGGCAAGATGCAGGGTTCTTTTTTTTTTTTTTTTTTTAAGATTTTATTTATTTATTTGGCAGAGATCACAAGTAGGCAGAGAGGCAGGCAGAGAGAGAGAGGAAGGGAAGCAGGCTCCCTGCCGAGCAGAGAGCCCGATGTGGGGCTCGATCCCAGGACCCTGAGATCATGACTTGAGCCAAAGGCAGAGGCTTTAACCCACTGAGCCACCCAGGTGCCCCAAGATGCAGGGTTCTAAGGAAGAATTGCTCACTACAGAACAGGAAGACTGACATCTGAATCATTAAGTATTCAAATCTAGTATTCCTTTCTAATTATACTTACTTTTTCCTTCCATTACCTAATACATTAGTTTTTTGGTTTTTGTTTTTCAATTCCTGTAGCCAATTCTTTCTTATTCTATATTTGAATTTTTACTTGCTCTATTGGAGTTCATTGTTTGGCTCTATAATACCAGTGAATTCTTTTGGATTTTAAATCCAAAAGGTGAGGTGATTTTAAGTCACCAAAAGGTGAGCTCACCTAATGCATCCCATTGTGAGATAAGCTTGATCTTCATTACTTTATTCAAGTTTTAACAAGGATATGAGAAAAAATCTACTCAAATTGATGACTTCTATGAAACATTCTGGCATATAGGGCAAATATTAGGTGGCAGATTTCTGTGGCAGATACTTTGTAGAGATGATCTCATTTAATTCTCTCCAGAACAGTATGAAGTGGACACTATTATTCCCATTATTCAGATTGGAAAAATGAGACCCAGTAACACACTTATCTAAAGTACAAGAGCCGGCCTCGGAGATAGACTTATTTTCTACCACAGGCCATGGTTCTAATCAACTTGGGATGCTGTCTTTCTTCTTTCCCTCCTTTTTTCCTTTATTCCCATCTATTTTTTACTACCTGGCATGTTTCCTCTCTCTTTCTTTATTATGTTGGACATTGGGGGAGACAACAAGGAATTGGGCAGAGAACTTGCTTTCGATTACTTCATGAGCTCTTCCTTCATTTAATCACTGTGCTATGTATGAATTTAACATTTGTTAAATGTTTTTAATAAGGCAAAAAATAAAATATAAGAACCCCTACCTAACCTAAAGAAAGGATCGGTTTCCCCCATCCCATTGTTCTCTTATAAATATAATTATAAAAATATAATACAAAAATATTCTCTAATCTTTTATTTTAGATATTTTAGAATTCTAACAGATCAGTTCTCATTTGGAACTTTATTCTATAATCTGATACCTTTATTTTATATTATAAAGATTATAGGAACACATTTTAAACTTTAAATAATGGGTGATAAATGCAGGATTTTCAGAAGGATTTGATGGGAAGAATATACATTTGCACAGTTTATGCCTGACGGACAACTTTAAAAATTGCTCTTTGGAAGTAATTGACAGCAGGAAAATAAATAATGCAAAGTTCACACATGAAAACAAGTCAACCAAATAAACCAAGAAAAATGTTTTCTTTTCCAATAAATCATAGAGAATTAACTTGTTGAGTGAATCTGGAAAAAAAAAATGGCATGGTTGAAATAGAAAAAGAATGTGGTAAATAAAGTTAACCAAGCAACTAATTTAGTTATTTGCACAGAGGGATTTTTTGAAGTGTTAAATACTGGCATTGTAATGAATTTTTAATTTTGAAATTCTGTAATTTCTTAAAATTGTAAATGAAAGGAATATAATTATGCAAAAAATTAATTATATATTAAATTAGGATAAATTAATTGCTTTGTTGAGGAAAAGTCTCCTCAAAGTAATAAATAAGTAATACATCACTTTAAAGAGGATCTAAGACTTATTGAGGACTGATCTCAAGATTTAGTGCTTTGTATTTTTATTTCCTCAGTTAAATGGATTTTACTTAAAGTAGTCTTCAAAATCATTAGCACATTTGCTATGGTAATTGCTTTAAGTCATTGTTTATCTGAAACAATTCAGCTGTCTAAATTAACATTACTTCCACCTTTTTAGTCTTGTAAAAATAAATCATCTAAATTTAATTCATTTATAAGGCATGGAATATTGGATTGTACTTTATTTTTTCACATTTTGCTCTCATTAAAGTTTTACTACATCCAGCTCTAAAGCATACATTCCTCTCTGTATTTTGACATGAGTAGCAATGTTGCTCAGGATACTTTGCAAGGGCGTAGATTCATAGCAATTTTGGAAAACTGGGCTCTTATGATTTCTCTGATTCCTGAGTGCTTGTACTGTTAAAGTTATAAATATGGAGAGATGTGAAGACACAGGATTACTTCTATCTTAAAGTGTTTGGTTGCTGATATGTCCTTTCAAAAATAATATTGAAAATAGATGAGGACAAGGAAAGAAAGCATTGCCTCTAGAACAGTAGGTAACTTTAATATTTGCAATCTATTGAGTGCAAATTTTCTGCCAAAAATTGGGTTAATCACTTTGTATGTGTGTTCTCATTTAATTCTTCCAGCACACTCAATAAGATTATTTCTTTCATTATTTATTACATTACCTTATGAATGAATAAAAAGAACTTTCAGAGTGAAATTAGTGTCTAACAATAATGACATAATTTGCATATTTGCTAAAATTATGTTTAACTGCAGATAACAAATCTGGAAAACACTGGCTTAAACAAAACAGAACTTTTATTTTTCTTTCTATTTATTTATTAAAGATTTTTATTTATTTATTTATTTGACAGAGAGAGAGAGAGAGAGAGATCAAAAGTCATCAGAGAGGCAGGCAGAGAAAGAAGGGGAAGCAGGCTCCCTGCTGAGAAGAGAGCCAGATTCGGGGCTCAATTCCAGGACCCTGAGAAGATGACCTGAGCCAAAGGCTGAGGCTTAACCCACTGAGCTACCCAGGCACCCCAGAAATTTTATTTTTCTTACATAGAAGTTTGGAATTAAGGGTCCCTAGATGGCTCAGTCCCTTAAGGGTCTGTCTTTGGCTCAGGTCATGATCCCAGTGTCCTGGGATCAGAGCCTGCTTCTCCCTTTCCTTCTGCCTGCTGCTCACCCTGCTTGTGTGTTCCCCCCTCTCTCCCTCTGTCAAATAAAGAAAGAAATCTTTAAAAAAAAGAGAGAGAGAGAAAGAGAAGCTTGGAAGTTAGCATTTCAGACTAAGGTGGTGATTCCATGAGACTATCAAGGTTCTGGACTTTTATGTTTTTATGAGTTCAGTTATCTTTAGCCTGTATGCTTGGTTCATAATGGAAAGACAGATGTTCAACTCTAGAATTTAGTTTTCTTTGTAGAGAGGAAAATGGAAAGAACAAAAGTTGAAATATTCTAGGTAGATGAGTCCCTTTTTCCAGTTTAAGAGAAGCTTCTGGAAGACTCATCAAACAACACTCACATCCCATTGGCCAAAAATACTACATCATATGTTCACCGTTACATGAAAAGAAAGTTGGGAAATGCTGATTTTTATATAAGACCTTTGCTATCATTAAAATAAGGAGGTGTAGTGTAGAAGATTCAAAGGGAGAACATAAAGTGAAGAAGAAAGGGGAGTTTTTTCCCCCTTAGGAAGCCAGAAATTGGAGTCCTCAGTTACTGAATGACTGAACAATTACTTGGAGCCAAATTTGTCTAAGCCTAATCTAGAGAGATTTATTGTTATATTATGGAGCATGATCTGGATTTCCTGAGATTCAGACAAGTGGAAAAACTTGAATAGCTTGTAGTAGGCTTCAATAAACACTAAAGGTTCTATTAGGTGAATGTTACAAAAACATGGTGGGACACAATGGATCTGAAAGGTGTCTTTTTTTCTTTCTTATAATTGTAAACTTGTAAAACATTTATAATGTAGCACATATAGCCCTACTGAAAACACCATGTTGAAACTTTAAGGATGTGAGAAATATAGTCTGTAGTTTTAAGAGAAAATTGCCTTTGTGTGCTCGATTGAAGTTCAAGACCACAACAGATAAATTAATTTATTATGATCTTCATTTTCCCATTTTTGTAGAGATGCAAGTCTTTCTGTGCAGAATTACAAGGAGGAAGGTAATTTCAAATGCTAAATTTATTCTAACTTATCTTTTTTTCTTTTTTAACCTATGAACTCATACATATTAAGAAGAAAATCAGTTAAGGGGCACCTGTGTGGCTTAGTTGGTTGAACGTCTGACTCTTGGTTTCAGCTCAGGTCATGATCTCAGGATTGTGGGAACAAGCCCTGCACTGGGCTTGGTCTTCAGTGGTTAGCAACCTTAAGATTCTCTTGCTCTGCTACTCCTCCCACGGGTGTACTCACATAAGCGCGTTCTCTCTCTCTCACTAGTATAGATAAACAAATCTTTTTTTAAGAAAAAGAAGAAACTCAGTTGTGTCTTTAGGAAGTTGACAGTGTAGAAAATCTATTGAGACACTTTCATCTTGCAAAATAAATAAAGAAAATATTTTGGTGAATGTGACCAATTTAAAACCTGGTTTTAAGGTTTTTGTTTTGTTTTGTTTTTAATTAATCTCAAACACACGTTAAAAATAATAGTCTGGGACGCCTAGGTGGCGCAGTCGGTTAAGTGTTCAACTCTTGGTTTCAGGTCAGGTTGTGATCTCAGGGTCATGGGATCAAGCCCCACGTAAGGCTTTGTGCTCAGTGTGGAGTTTGCTGCAGTTTTCCTCTCCCTCTCCCTCTGCCACTCCTTCCTACCCCGTGCCCTCATTCTCTCTCTCTTTTTAAATAAATAAGTAAATCTTTAAAAAAAAAATGAATAGTCCATCCCACTTATTAATTTACACCACAGATATCAAGAGAGTTTGTATTCTGGTCCAGGTAAGAGTATCATCCTTACAGACAGAGTCTAAGTTCTAGTTATAAGCTGTTGCTTTAGTCATATATGAAATTCTGTTTTGCTTATAAAATAGATTGCAAGACACTTGATGCCAGAGACAGCCCATGTTTATCATAGTTATGTGCAACATTTAGTGTTTTTGCTGCCATATAATAGGAATTCATTAGATTAATATAAAATATTAATAAGTTAATTATTTGCATTTTAAAGTAATTGATGACAGAGGATTTAAATTGTCAAAATATATAATATTTAACAGAAGCACAGGATAGCCTAGTTAATATCACACTATTTGTACTTAGTACAATATAAGCTCTCCTGGGTCACCTAATGTTTAATTATGTTTTAACATAATCTATATATGTTTATGTATTTATGTTGCTAATCCTTCTCCTTTTTTTTACATCTCTGGGAGACCAGTCCATTTACATAAAATTAAATTACTTTAGATTTTATTATTCTGGTTCAGCTTAAGGACACTATTTAACTCTTTTTTATTTGTTTCAGAATTTGCCGATCAGACAATTGGAAGCAAGATAGCTGTCTAAGAATCATTTTCTTCTCTATTGCTTGTCTTATAAGTAAATAGACTGAGAGTTTTTGGTAAATACTCTTTATTTAATGCTGTAGTGAGGTCCTTTAATTTGGGCACAGAGCATAATGTTAGCTAAAGCTCTTTCTGGTAACAAAAGCTTCATGTTAATAAAATTGCAATTAAACTTCTGGCATCTCCCAGTTGAAAAAAATGTAATCCTTCTACAAAATTAAAATGGAAAAGAAAAAATTCCAGTAATTGGAGGAGGGTTAAATGTGATAAACAGCTGATGAATTATTCAATACTTGGCATTCCTGGCAAATCTATAGAATTTAATAAGCTTCCCTAATTGACTTTCATGCCAAATTACATTATTTTGTTCTATATTTTTATTGAAAAGTTCTTGTTAGCAAAATGCTGAGTTCTGACAAATAAGCATACCAGCATGACCACTCCCATTTTACAGATATAAAAAAAGTTCTAGTATTTTCCTTATGTCTTATGAATGTGTTTGTTTAGACAATGGTCAAATTAGGCAAATCATTCTCAACCCCAAAGGAATGATAGCATGTACAAACCTGGGCTGGATTCACTCACAGAATTATATTGGGGGAGGAGTTGGAAGGAGCAAATATCTGCGCAGGATAACCATATGTGGACAAGTCTCTAGGTCTGACCTAGTGGGGAAAGGGAAAATAATAGTATGAAGGAGAGCACCAATTATGCTTTTATGGAATCTTATGCAGCTGAATCTTGGCCATTCTCCTTTCTTGATTACTGGCCTTCCTTTTCATCTGACATAATAAAGTCAAACTTTGAACTGGCATCATTAAGAATTTGCTAACGGTGCTTAGATTATACCTACCAGCACAAGCCTAGTATTAAGGTGTTTCACAGTTAAACAAATAATCAACTGAAAATGTGACTTTTTTTTTTTTTTTAGCCAACACGCAAGAGTGGTTTTCATCTATCCCCTCATTCTTCACTCTACTATAGGCTTTGTCCTTCTTATACTGTTATAAACAGTGTATTTCTTTTTAATTTTTATATTTTTGTCCACCTTTATTGAAATATAATTAGCAAATAACACCATGTAGGTTTAAGGTGTACAACATAATCATTTGACACATGTATATATTGTGAAATGATTACCACAATAAAGTTAGTTAACATAGCGTCACCTCACATAGTCACCATTTTTGTGTGTATGTGGTGAGAACATTAACTCTCTTAGCAAATTTTAAGTCCACAATATGCTGTTGTTAACTATAGTCATCATGCTATACACTAGACCCCCAGAACTTATTCATCTTCTAACCAAAATTATATTCTCTTTGACTTACAACTCCTCATTGTCCCCAGCCCCAGTCCCTGGCTGTCAATCTCTTCTGTCTCTGAGTTTGATTCTTTTAGATTCCACATATAAGTGAGATCATACCGTAATTTGTCTTTCTCTGTCTCACTTATTTCACTTAGAACAATATCCCTGAGTTTCATCCGTGTTGTCATAAATGTCTGGATTTCATACATGTATATACATGCACATACTACATTTTTAAAACATCTATTCATCCATTGATGGACACCTGGGTTGTTTCCATGTCTCGGCTACTGTGAAGAATGCTCCAGTGACCATGGGAGTGCATCAATAGTCTATTTTAAAAGAGGCAGAATTGTATTATTTAATAGCAGGAATGCCTAAACCTGGTTTCTTGGTGACACTGCTCTGGCTTTGAGGTGATATGGCTAAATTAATTCACCTACTTCATGCCATGGTTTTCTCCTCTCTCAAATAGGCATAGTGATAGGTACCCCACATTGTAAATAATATAAAATGTATTGCACTTAGAATAATACTTTATGCATGATAATTACCATATTAATCTTCGTTTTTGTTGTTAAAGGGTCTTTGTCACAGGATGCCTGCCTATCATCCTTAAACTTCATTCCTACTGCTGATGCATCATACCATGTTGTGTAGCCTAGTAAATGAACCAAGATCCACTTGTATCCCACTTAGGTCCACAGCAACCTGGACAATCATAATAGAAAGTGAGTTTTAGGAGACCTCATTAATATTTCATTGGTCTAAGTGTTTCTTATAAAACATAAGCAAATCTATGACCAAATACTTCTACTCCTAGATATCTACTGAATAAAAATTAAAATGTATGTTTAAAAAAATCATGTACCTGAATGTCCAGAGAAACTGAATTGGTAATAACCCAAACTAAAACAAACTAAATGTCTACCAGAGGTTCCTGGATAAACAAATTGATCATACTGTATTGTGGGGTACTACTTGGGAATAACAAGGGAAAAACTACTTATTCATGTAGTAGCAAGGGTATATCACAAGATATGCTAAATGAAAGTAGTTGAAACAAACAAGTACATATTATATGATTCTACTTATTTGAAGTTCTAGAACAATCAAAAATAATTTATTGAAGACTTAATGTAAGTTTTCTGGAAGGATGTGAAAATGAGCCATCAATAGGAAAAAGCTATATCAAGACCAGGGGTGTCAGGACATATATATGCTGGAAAACCAAAAATAATGTGTAATTGGTTAAAAAAAAGTAAGTTTTTGCTTTTAGTAATTTAAAAAATTTCCTTTGGTAAAATTGTTTATAAACTTGATTTTTCTTTCATGCTTTAGTCAAAAGTACTGCTTGCTTCAGGGGCATGGGGGTGTGGGGGACCTTCCCTAATTGAAGACTCAGCATTTTCTCATAAGGTAACAACATTGAGTATGAGTGGCTCTTCTGCATGAATGTTTGCAGACATCACAAGGCAGAGCATTAAAATAGTGACGTGAGGGCCTCCCATTTTTTTTTAACGGAATTAGCAACTTCACCATAAGCAGTGGTAAGGTTTCCATAAAGTTAAAAACAACAGAGAGGAGTGTTCTAATACATGTCTGTGGGTTATTTTAAATAGAGCTTTGAGAGTAACAAGGGGACTGCCATTTTTGTTTTTAATGCAAAAAGAGTTTGTGAAACTGTAATGGCTTATTTAAAGGGAAATGCATGACTTAGAAGGAAGGAAACTTGCTTTCTGTTCTTTCTCCAATAATTTGGAGTAGACACTTACATTTTGAGGGATTTCTTCCACCCCTTTGCCATCCACTAACTCCACGGTGAGATGCCACCATGTTGCTTGTAGTCCTGGGGATTCAAGCAAAACAAACCTTCTTGACTAGAGGGGTATATTCTAAACAACAACAATAATGATAATAACAGCTTGTTATTTTCAAGCTTTTATGTTCTAAGCACTCTGCAATAAGGCATTGAACATGAATTATATCATTGAAACTGCAAACTCTCTGGAGATAAAATTGTCAGAAATCTCACGCTCAAAGAAAGAAGTGGTTTTCTCCAAGTCCAAAGTCAAAAGAAAGAGGCAGAGCCTGACTTCACTTCTGTGTTTGTAGTGCTCCCAGCTCCTTGTAATGACAGCATTTTCACCCTCCCTGGGCTTCTGTTAGACCCACGGTAACAAGCAGTCCCATCATTCGGGTTCTTCCTTTGGCTGGTGGCGATGAGGGTTGCTCAGCTCTCTCCGTGCTTAAAATTTACCTGGACACTCATGATCAACTTGGTTCTCTGCCCACATTTCATTCTGAGTCACTAAACGGTCCCTGCCAAAACCTGGTGCTCACAGTGCTATAGGCAATTGACAACCCACCTGAGTCTCCTTTGGAAATGGTCCTGTGGTGATTTGGTAATTCCCAATCACCATTCATGTCTACAGACACTCCTGAATTTTCTGTGCATGCCTTCAAAGTTGCAGCATCCTTAGTCCCCTGGGGTCACTGTGGCCTCCAGGGACTGACCAGGAGATAGTCTCTGTGGGTTGTTTCCTTTATTTGTAAAATGACATGAGCACTATCTATCCCCCACGTAGCAAATCTGCTGTGAGGACAAATGAGGTGATGTACGCAAGAGCTCTTGGAAGTTTTTCACCTCTTTAATGTTCTCCTTTTTCAGTTGAAGAGGATTAGACAAGATAATCTCTAAAGTTCCCGTGGATCAATGATTCTATGATCTGTAATTTATGAGCTTCCTATTCAAATTCCTGATTTGGACTTCAAACACCTCAGTTTATGCTGAGGCAGATTCTAGTAAGCATTCCATAAATTAATGAGTGCGTAGAATGAATTTAAAAGCCCTCACAAGGCTAATTTCTTAAACTCCTACTTAGGTTACCTTATGTTTGGTTTTCCTAAAATGTTTGATTTTCCTAAGTCAGTCTAAGTAGACAATTGTAGTTCACTTTTAAGGATATTATGCCACTAAGAAGTACTAAATGATAGAAAATTTCTCTTACTTGCTTGGTCTGAACTGTAACCATTGCCTTAAAAAATTTCAAATTGGCTTATGACAGATATTGTAAAAAAGACCTTTTTAGTTCATCTGATCCCAAATTGAACATTTTTAATTCAAACACAAATTTGGGGCTTTAAATGACAGCTATAGTGATCAAAGGTGACCTAATTAGGCTTAAATAACACTGGGTACTTTCCAACATTTTGGTGTTTTGGCCATGCTTTCAATCTGTAGGATATTATCATTTGGTTTATGTGCAAACAAAAATGTACTATCTTTTTCTTTGATTTACAAGTAAAAAAAAAAAACAACAAAAAACTTACCCTTCAATTCCATTCAATATTCCATTACCAAATATTAAATTTTTATGGACGATTTTTATAGTAGCATCACTTTACCACTTCTTTCAAATAAATAAGGCGTAAAAAGCTAGCGACATGTAAGATTCTTGGAAGTCATGGACTTTGTACACTCTGCCTTACCATTTCTTAGCTGTGGAGGTGATGATCTTCCTACAAATAAAGCTGTTCTATATAAAAATATATACATCTTGGGCACCTGGTGGCTCAGTCAGTGAAATGTCTGCATTCACCTCAGGTCATTTTCACAAGGTTCCTGGATTGAGCCCCACGTGAGACTCCCTGCTCAGTGAGGAAACTGCTTCTCTCTCTACCCCTGGCTCATGCACATATGCTTTCTCTCTCTCTCCTTCTCAAATAAATAAATAAAATCTTAAATATATATATATATATATATATGTACATATACATATATATATGTGTATACATCTCTTCACCAAATATTGTTTCATGGTTCGCTTTCAATTGAGAAAGAGGTAATTCATTGTTATTGAACTTTTTAAGGGAACTTTAAGTTCTAGTGGCTTCATTGTCACCTTTACCTCATGATAGATAAAATTTAGTGGTCACTGACTGCTTCATATTTACAAGGGTTCTCACTGGCTTTGGTTCTCATAATAAATTACTACTTAAAGGATATTTAATTCCATAATTGAATCTTATACGTATCATTTAATTCAAAATGTAGGACTTACTAAGGTAAGACTGCAAAGAGAAAATTAGGAACAGGAAATGCATGACAATATTGATGTTTTCTAAAATAAATCACATGAATCATATTTTCCCAAGAATATGTTAGCGTATCTATTACCCAATCTCACATGCACTATAGCTGTAAGCCTCAATTGTGACATTCCCTCTTTGATCCATGAACATATCTGAAACACAGGAGATCATGATATTCCTTGAACTTGTAAATGTACTAGAAAAGCACATTATCTTTTATTATTATATCAATTTTTCAAAATAGGAAGGCTTGTATCTCTTTTCAGGTGGAAAAACAGAAGGATAAACTTCATGTACTTGATAAAGATTTTATCACCGAATGAGGGGCAGAGGCACACTTGACGCCCGCATTAGTCCAAACCCAAACCTCATGCTTTTTTCCAGACCTGCTCACTGTCGCCTTTCCAGGATTCATCCCTACCTCTACACACATAGAAAGCCCAGCTATCTAAGCCCTTGCTGTTGTTTCTGTGCAGCTCCTCTGACAGATAAAGAAAAATAAACTATGGTGAGGAATCACAAACTTACCTTCAAAATACAATAGGAATCATCTTAGGAGTCTGTCTACTTGGTTCAAACACTGGCTCTGCCTCTTAATTTGCTTCGTGATGATGCAGAAGGCGTGGAAGCCCAAAGCCCTGGGTCCTCCCATATGCAGACCTGACAAATGAGGTTAAATGAGCCTGTAAAAATAGAGATTATGGTTGGTCATAAAAGCTATACCTAACTTCTTTTTCTGACTCTTCACTAACTGCCTCACGCCCTCTCCTCTTTCTCCTTAAATGTATGGGTGCACCAGCCGGTCCGCGGAAGAAAAACAGCTTCAGTTCTGTGCCCTGATGTTGACGAAGTCACTGCCTGCCAGCGGGTCTGTTTTGACATCTGTAAAGCCAGAAGAATCGTTGACGACTGTGCACCATACTGTGAAGACGAAGGCGCTAGCATCTACAATTGGTCTGCGCTCGGGAGAAGACGGGAGCCGTGTGCCATAGAAAGTAATGACAATACCAGCTTTTAAAACCTTTATTTCCAAGACATTCACTAAAGAGATTCGGAAACCTGTTGCTCAAGACCGACTGTCCTTTAGTGAAAAACAAACACCTGCTGGCCTTCATTCAAGACCAGGTCAGCAAAGGATGACTGTGTTTTAATAGACCCGTATTTTAATATACCTGATGAACAAGGAGCCACTGGGAAAATATACTGTGTGGTCATGTGCTGGCCGGAAATGAAAAAAAGCAAAACAAGCCAGCAAACCCTCCCCTCGTCCCGCAAGGCCCATTCTCTGCAGTTATCTTTCAGCTGACAGCATGTTTTACTGTGCGTTTTACTGGCTTTACCTTAAGCAGGCATTGACCACCTTAATTGGGAGATGGTGCCAGCAACTTATGACGTCACTCTGCTTGACAACATGTATTCTTAATATACCGTACCATAAGTCCCCCGGTGTTACATTCAATCAGATCTATTCTTTTCACGGGGCTCGGTAATTAGAAATTGTACAACATTTCACACTTGATTTGAGATTTAGATTTTTCAACACTCTCCCAGAGGAGTACCGTCAGAAATAGAATGTGCTTGAATGAAATTGTTTGCTTAAAACAAGGCATGCAAAAGCATGAGCCATGCTGATTAAGGGCAACGGTTTTTAGATTTCTTTAGTTTTAGAAATACCTCAGCTCTCATTGCTTGACATGGCTGCCGATGTTAAAAATGACCATGAATATATCAGGAAGCCTTGCTCCTGGTCTCGCTTAGCGCCCCTGACAGGTTCTTGTAAATGCTAAACTGTTGTAGGAGACACATCTGAGCACAGCCTGGGCAATGCCACTGAGCAATGGGAGTGTGCTGGGGGAAGACTTTTGTCTGGATGTCACTCTGTGACTGAAAAAGAGCACAATAGAAATGACCTTCTCAATATGCTGGCAGCAAAAGAATTACCTGGTGTGAGGAGAGGTAGTAAAATATTCCTTTTAAAAGTTGGAGCAATACAATAACAGAATAGAAAAGGGGACTAAAATTAGAGGGAAAAGAGGCCAGTCTTTCAGCAGAATGCTTTGTTCCTCTCAGAATAACATCTTTTAAAAACATGCATCAGTAATCCATCCAAGTCAAACGCCACCATTGTTCAATGCCTTCTGGCCCTGGCCGGCCTTTATTCTCTCCCCAACCCCAGTCAGATCTGACACTTATTTCAAATCCTACATTTTGACTTTAGAGTCTGGTTTTCTTGTTGAGGAAAATTAATGAAATGTGATAATAAAAAGCAGAATTCCATTTATGAGTTTTGACATATTCAGAGTTTTAACAGGTATCTCACTCTCAGTGAGCCTTGGGGTGGTGGGCAGTGGTGTTGCTCTCCCAGTGAGACTTTTGGCTTCTCTCATGCAGCCCATCCATCCTTCAAGGTTATCCTCCAAAAACTTGTCTGACTCCGAGTTATTTTCCAAATAAGGATGCTCGAGGCCTTCCTTGATCCAGTCCTCACAGTACTTCACAGTCTCCACAATACAACAGAGTTCACTGCTGTCAAGTCAACCACCAAACCTTCCTGCCAAATGATTGCCTACCTTTGCCCCTCATTTCCCCACGTCTGCCCCTCATTTCCCCACGTCTGCCCCATTGCTTTTACTGTGAGTTGTACCTGTAATCCTTTGCCTTCTTCTCCCCATCTCTGCCTATTTTTAGTGCCATTTACCCCACCTCTGGCACTTAAGCCAAAATGAATGGCTAATCTGGTCAGAAATCCTATAGCAATGTATTTAGATCCTTCCTAAATCATTTCATCAATTCTCTACCATACCATGCATTATAATATACTGTATAATATAACAAACATACATTGTATAATATATCATTCAAGATAATAGACTAATTCTGTTATATTTCCTTAAGGTCTAGATGTAATTTATGTTTTTGTCTCCTCTATACATACCCCTCCCAGAATGCATTTGTGTTTAGCGTGTATTAGATAACTTAAACAGATACTAAAAGCAATATCTTTATTCTGATTTCATTCATTCTCCCTTCATCAGTACAATTTTATACTTGATTTGCTCACAAACATCTTCATTTTTCTGGCTGAAAATGATAAGTTTGCACTGTAGTCTAGGCAAAAGGCAAGAGAGAAAATGTCCTGTAAAAAAGTTGAGGTTCATGGGGTGCCTGGGTGGCTCAGTGGGTTAAAGCCTCTGCCTTTGGCTCAGGTCATGATCCCAGGGTCCTGGGATCGAGCCCCGCATCTGGCTCTCTGCTCACAGCGAGCCTGCTTCCTCCTCTCTCTCTGTCTGTCTCTCTGCCTACTTGTGATCTCTGTCTGTCAAATAAATAAATAAAATCTTTTAAAAAAAAAATAAAAGAAAAGTTAAGGTTCATTGTGGCAAATGAGTTGCTGAAACTGAAGAGGGTGTGTTAGAAGATGGAAGCAGAGCTTTCTACCCTAATTGAGCTTGGATTCATTTAGCCCATTCTTCAAGGTACCAACTCCTCCAAGGAAATTTGCCTTGATCCCTCAGAAATGCTGTCTTTACCTTGGAATTCTGTGGACTACACTATATAAAAACATCACAATTGTGTAGATGAGCCTATTACATCACTGGTAACTCTTTCAAAAACTGGACTATAAAAAAACACTGGACTATATTTTGGAGCAATTATGGGTAAGAAAGCAACAGATTTTCCAGTATTTTTTTTCTTATTTGGAAAAATGTGTCATTGCCTCCTATCCAGTCAAAATACTTCATAAATTCTATTTTAAGGTTTAACTAAATAAATCTTTTTAAAAAAAGATTTAACTAAATAAATCTTAAGAAAAAAAGATTTAACTAGACACACATCAATTAGCGAGTCCAAAACCAAGTTTTAATCTTAAGCAATTGTAGACAACCTACATACAAAAGCTTTTAGGAAAAGAAACTGGTCCTATCATTTGAATTCTAACATTCTTAATCCTTTCTAATTAAACTTGTGAAATGTCCTTAATAATAAAATTCTATGTTTGCCTACATTTGTCTTTTTTAATTTGAGGAGTAGCTCAGATTATTTTAAGCCGATCCGTTTTATCTCGCTAGGTCTCAGTTTCCTCATTTTCCAAATATAGTTCATGATACTACCTGCTTCTTTGGCTCCAGGCCATATTGCAGCTGGTGGAAATTGACTTGAGCATTTGCAGATGATTTAGTTCCTGCTCCGTCTACCTCACTGTGTTGTTGTGAGGATTACATTTGATACCGTCAAAGTGCTTTGAAACTGGAGAAGTCTTATACTAATGGTATCATCTCTGAATTGTGGGTCATTTTAGATTGATGACACCGTCTTAATAGTGCCAGAATCACCGACCTTTTGATCAGTTAATTCCATGAAATTAAATAATGTGCTTTGTTTCCACATTTGACCCAATTGTTCATGGCTGGGATAGAGGGGGTTCTGGAGAGTGTCTGCATGTGTGCATGGGCACACACGGGTTAGAGGAGGATGTTAACCTATTACAAAGTGAGTTTCACATTAAAAAAACAAACAAACAAACAAACCTGTAAATGATAATTTTATCAGTTGTTTAACCTGATCCACAGCTCAAGTTCAGATGGTACACATAGCATGGACATGCCAGCTATTAGATATTATGCTTCCATTTGAGTTAAAAACAGTCATTGTTTCCTCTTACTCTTTTCCTGGAGAGCCCTGCCCCATTGCCAAGACAACTACTGCTCCAACAGGCTGATGTCTTTAAGTTTAACTTTAACTTTTACCTTTCCTAACTGTGTAAGTAGAAAAAGGGTGAAAGAGAAAATGAAGGGCTCCTGGGTGGCTCAGTCAGTTAAGTCTGAGTCTTGATTTCAGCTCAGGTTAGGATCTCAGAGTTGAGAGGCAGAGCCTTATTTTGGGCTCCATGCTCAGCAAGGGGTCTGCTGAAGGTTCTCTCTCTCCCTCTACCCCATCTCCCACTCTCATGTCCTCTCTCTAAGTAAATAAATAAAATCTTTAAATAGAGAGAGAGAGGGAAAAAAAAATGAGATGTGCATTGTTCCTAATCCGGATTGATCTTTATAGAGGAGGGAAAAAAAATGAACTACTAAACCAGGTCTTTTCTTTCTGGTCTCTACATTTCTTATTCTCCAGCTCCCATCTCTGGACCTGGTCATGTCTGTCCTTCCTGGGCTGTTGCAGGACCTTAATTTCCTCTCTAGTCTTGTAATACATTCCAGGCTCCTCGAATGAACTGCAATTATGCATCCTTGGGATCTAAGATGAGATGTTGCCCTTCCTAGATGCCTCTATGTACACCCCAGGCATTCATCACTGTGTACCATAACACATTGCCATATTACTTGGTTTTTAGCCCCAGGGCTGATCATTCCTTAGCAGAGTTCTCCGGTGCTCACGGATGATCCTCAAATGAATGAATAAATAGGCTTAATGTGTTGAGATTTAATCTATGATACCATGTGTGAACGTTAAATGCATTTGATCTTGGTTAATTCCTATTTTGGGCACACGGGCAATGATATTCAGAGAGAGAGAGACATTGATCTGTCGAACATTACACAGAACACCTGTCTGGATTTGAGTGGAGTTTGTCTGATTCCAAAATATATATCCTTGCAACGACCTCACACTGCATTTGAAGTGATGAATAAATCTTTCCATTCCCACTGAGCCTCATAGCCCATGGGCATTTGTGGTTCACTGAGTGGCCCCATTATTCTCTGACTTGGTTTTCTCCACTGAGATAGAATTTTTTAAACCATTTCTGAAGTTTATCTCATATGAATCTTTGCAACACAGATTCTGTTCTGTATCCAGCAATCAAATTCAAAATCCACTGAGGTTTGGGATTCTCCAGGCCATTTGTTAAAAAGGACTCTTATGCTTGAATGCTTTAAGCTCCAGTATTCTCTTTCTTTTGTTCTTTTTTGAGTCTGTGACATTTTTTAAGGTTTTACTCTTCGAAACATTTTGCAATTCCCATTGTTTGCCCAGATGTATTGCACAAGAGAATGGTATGGTATCTGCCTTCCCAGCGCTTCCCCGTATCTGGTCTTAATCTTATCAAATTCTCAAAAAGAAAATTTAGAAAAAAGGAACTTGAATCTGGTGTGGTTTGTAAATTCTCTGTGTTAATTGGTATTTCTTCTACTCTTTCTAAACATGTGTCATTTTCTTCCATGCCATGGAAAAGGTCCACACACTTTGGGCAGGTGGGTGTGCCTGCATAATATGTACCAAAGGACTGGTACTAAAGTCTGCTGGTACCAAAGTCCTCCATCCAGATCCTGGCCAACCCCTAACCAGTAGCGTATCTTGGGTAAGTTACAATTTTTTGAGCATTTACTAATTTACTCATATATTAAGAGGAAACAATAATTATAACTACCTTCTTGGGTTTGTAGAATAAATAAATGTACCTTACTTGACTTAGTCTCAGAGGAACTTTAGTAAACAAATTTTTAGATATAATTCTTTTTTAAAAAAAGATTTTATTTGAGAGAGAGAGAGAGAGAGAGCATGAGCAGGGGCTGGGGCAGAGGGAGAAGCAGACTCCCCACTGATCAGGGAGCTCCAAACAGGGCATGATCTTGGGATCCTGGGATCATGCCCTGAGCTGAAGGCAGATGCTTAACCAACTGAACCACTAAGATGCTCCTGATTTTTATATAAAATTCTTTTAAAACAAAGAGATTTCATTTTAGAAATTTAAAAAAGGAGAATATAAATGTTTTTTTGAAAAAAAACTCCAATGTTAATATAATATATTTTTCTTTATCAGTTTTCATTCCATCATAATGGTTTATGGGAAAGAATACCCAGGCTTCTCACTATCAATGTGTTAAAAAGTGGGGGTTTGTTAGCAACAAAGAAGCAAATTCTCTTCTCCAGCCTCCAGAAAGGAGAACAGCCCTGCCTCCATCTGGATTTTTTTTTTAAGATTTTATTTATTTATTTGAGGAGAGAGAGAGAGTGAGAGAGGGCATGAGAGAGGAGAAGATCAGAGGGAGAAGCAGACTCCCTGTGGAGCTGGGACCCCGATGTGGGGCTTGATTCTGGGACTCCGGGATCCTGACCTGAGCCAAAAGCTTAACCAACTGAGCCACCCAGGCGCCCCCAATCTGGATTTTAACCTGTGAAACCTGTCAGACTTTTGGCAATGTAAGAGAATCAAGTTTTGTTGCTTTCAACAGTAAGGCTGTGGAGAGTTATTACAGCAGCAAGTGGAAAACTAATCTACTTACTTTGCAGCACCCACTAGGAACCATGCTTCACATGAGCAGGAATTGATCTTATGGTTGCTATATTTCTTGTATCAAGAGCAGTGACTGGTACACAGTAAATATTCAATAAATTGTTGATGAACATTAATTAATAATTTTGGATTGATTAATCCTTTTGTCAGATTCTATATAACTCAAAAGAAACATGTCAACTAATAACTTCTTACATTTTATAATTCACAAAGCATGTTTATATCTACTTGATTTTATTTTAGGGTAGAATATGAAGGAAATACACAAAATGTAGAGACTAACTTTTAATACGAATGTTGAGAAACTGAAGATCTGAGATGTGAATGAAATTTTGCTGCTTCAGGCAGGTGGTAAAGGGACAATCCTGTCCTCCAAGTCTGATATTTGACTTTCAAATCCTTGTGAACTTCTAGTGATTAATTAATTAATTTATCTAGTCATATTCATCCATAATTGAGTACTTAAGAACTAGGCAGGGTACTAGGAACTGAAACAAAGTAAACAAATGGTTCTGCCTCTGTATTTCAGAACCTGGTAGCGATACAGACATACAAATAATCACTCAGCGTAGTAAGATAAAGCTCACAGTTAAAGAAGGCAGATTCAACACATTTTTCAATTTCTCTCCAAATGCAGTCCTAAAATGGTACTACAGAAATAAAATAGGAAAAACTAGTAACTGCAGAGCAAACTCAAAGAGGACTGAGCATAAAAGATTGCTCCACTGTGTGTTTTCAATTAGAAGTGGATGAGGAATGTGATTCTCCTATGGGGCAGAGGTGGTCCCAGCTCCAAATGTTCATGAAGATGGATCTAGAAATTAGAGAACTGGCTGTCAACAAGTTCCTGCAGAGGCTTAGGGCTGAAGCAGTCCAGGAACTGCAGAGGAGGATCAAGACACAAGGTGAACACAGGGACACAGATGAAAAATCCAGATCTGTCCAGTAATCTTTTGCATAACCCTCCTCTTTCAAAGACAGAAGACATTGAAATACGCACGAGGGCTTTGACAGACACTGTACATTCCCTAAATAGTATGTTTCCCCAACTCATTTCTTCCTTTCCTACCTTCACTATTTATTTTTAAGGATTTTATTTATTTATTTGAGAGAGAGAGTGAACACACAAGCAAGGGAGCTGCAGGCAAAGGGAGAAATAGGCCTTCCGCTGAGCAGGGAGCCCAATGTAGGACTGCACCCCAGGACTCTGGGATTATGACCTGAGTTGAAGGCAGATGCTCAACTGACTGAGCTGCCCAGGCATCCCTGCCTTCACTATTTAGCCTTAAAACACCCCCCCACACACACACACCCCTCTACCCTCCCATTCTCTACAGCATTTGGGGTAGCTTTGTAAAATCAACCTGACCAATAAATTCCAGCCAATACAATCAGAGTGGAAGCCTTCTGGGGAGCTTTCTAAAAGGGTGGATGCATGGAACTACAGCAGCATATTGACAGGACAGGATATAACTGAGAGAATTAAGAACACACTGTCCTGCCATTGCTAAGCTATGAAACCAGTGACAGCAACATCCTAGTTCCAGATTTTCTACTCTGTGAAAAAGAAGTAACCTCTACTTTCTTAGGTCATCTGTATAAGTGTTTCTGTTATTTGGAGGCAAAAATCATCCCTAAAAATTACACATACAATTCAGTAGAAGCTAGAAAAGATACACGTATATGAAGTTATGAAAGAGAAAAATGTTGATGATACAAGGCCCTGAGGGGTTGGACTCCTAGAGCCCAGGTAGAGATTAGCTTTGGGCCAGAAGATTGAGGATGACTTTTCTGCTTGGACAGAAAGGATGGGTGTCAGGATGAATATAGGTTCAAAAACGGGGTTCGGGGGAGACAACATGCTGAGAAATCTTTCACCTGAAAACCTGATTTTTTTCTCTATAAAGCCTTTTATGTTTAGCAGAGGCTTTGAGGAGTTAAGGCAAAGTGAAGTTTGCAGTCAGTCACAGTTGAGGCAGCTAGGAATGGAAGCTGACTACTATCAGGAAGATAGTTATGCAGCTTTGGAGACCCACCAGAATTGCACGGGGATGACTCAGAGGTAGAGCTTTGCACACAAGAGAGCTGACAGTGATCTCGCAGACCCATGTCAGGGGAGTCTATGCTAATAAGGCAGCACCATCTAATAGAAAGAACAGGGGCTTTGGAATGAGACTGGAAAGACTGTTTTCCTAGTTATGTCACTTACTAACTTTATCGCATTGAGTCGTCTGCTTTACTTCTCTGAGACTCTGTTTACAAAATGTATAAAGAGCTATCTGCGATGTGTGGCAAATAATTGCTAAACAGTGATAAACGGTATCGATGGTGTTGCTTTTACTCCTACAATTACTGGATCATCAGTGACAAGTAATTGATAACCCAAGGGAGCTAATAGACCGAGAGGTCGGCATAAGGGAGAATTGGTGAGGTAGTGAGCAAGAATAGTTAAGACTTAGAGAGATGTAAGAACATGTGCCAGTAGTGAAAGAGAGATATCAGAGTTTAATGTTCCATGTATGAAGCACTTGGGGGCAATAACAAAAACCAGATGCCTCCGTAAGTATGATTTGCTGGAGAGTATGTGAAGGACCTTGGACAAGTCGTTGAGAAATGCTGAGAGCACAATATAAAACATGTTGACAACAAGAATACTGAAAACATCCAAGTCCAGGATCAAAGTCACAGTAGGTGTAAGTAGCCAGTAGACAAGCAAATGATATCAATAAAGAGGTATGCAGGGTTCCCTCGGGGGCTCTGTCAGCTGAGCGACCAGCTCTTGGTTTTAACTCAGGTCATGTTCTCAGGGTTGTGAGATGGAGCCCTGGGTCAGGTTCCAAGCTCAGTGCAGAGTCTATCTGTCCCTCCCCCTCTGCTCTTCCCCCAGCTCACTCTCTCTCTCTCTCAAATAAGTAAAATCTTAAAAAAAAAAAATGAAAAATAAAGAAATATGCAGAATAACAAAATTGCATGGAATTTGAAGACTGCATATCTATATGAAAATAGCAAGATATGGCAACAGACAACGGGAATGGCAACAGTGACTTAGAGAATTTTGATGTTCCCCTCTGCTGAGGGGAGCAGCACACAGGGAGTGGGAAAATCATTAGAATAAAATCAGGGATGTAGAAATCAAATGCTGTCATTGTCTAGTTTTAAAACCTTTAACAGATTTTTTTAAAAAGATTTATTTATTTAATTAGAGAGCACACACAGAGGGGTAGAGGGAAAAAAGAGAGAAATCATCAGGCAAACTGCACTGAGTGTGGAGCCCCACACAGGCTCAGTCCCAGGACCCTGAGATCCTGACCTGAGCCAAAATTGAGAATGGTGTCTTATACAACTAAGCCACACAGGCACTCCAAAACCTTGAACAGATATTTAAATTCCTGGGTCTCAGGTTTTTTAACAAGGTAGTAATGTCTATTTCTGAGGGTTACTGTCTTGTTGCATGAGATAAATTATATTAAAGCCTCAGTAGCAGTCCTCATATATGTAGCACTTTTCATTATCTTAAAAAAAAAAAAAAGTTGGAAAGGCATGTGGTCCTGGGAAAAGTCACATTTCAGTTAAGATTATCAGGAAAGAACCTTTTAGTTTCTGGATCATGCCATTAGATCACTAGAAAAGAAATTTAGGGTAAGTCATTACAACTTCTTTAACAATCAGCTCTCTTTAAAACACTGATTTACAAGTAGGAGAAAACAAATGGAACTATCTCTCAACTATGAAGTCTTAAAGCAGATTTTGAATTAGAATTGCAATTGCATTTTTTTTTTGCCATTAGACATTTCATCAATACATTCTATTGTCTTGCCTGCTGAAAGACTTTCATCAACGAGAAGATAACCTTTTAGCTAGTTATAAGGGTGAGTCAAGAGACCAGAAATCAATGAATCTCTCAGGCTTTGTAAATGACAGGGCAATTTCGTGATCTCTAACCTTTACTGCACTATAGATATTTGTTAGGAAAAATAAATAAAAGAAAGTAAAACCATTGTGAAACTACTCTACTGGGTAACAGTGATAAACTACATAATATGATGATTACTAATAATTTCTGATCCTCTTTAATGTTTTTGGATTTTCAAGTCTTAATTCAGCCTTGATTGTGGCCAAAAAACAAAAGCCCACAAGAAATATTCTCATGTATATATGAATAGCATAAGCTATATTCTTCAATATAATACAGAAACATTAAGAGATAATAAAGTATCTTAATTTTAGTGCTCTGGTAAGCCTGAAGTTTGTTTGCCTAACAAAAGGATACTTCAATTTGTACACATTTTTAATGTACATGAGAGTTTTATTTTTCCTTAAAGCCAAAATTTTTCTTTTTTGAGGAAGAAAACCAAATATCTACTTGTTGGTTAAAATGCAGTCAATTATTATTATAATTTTTTTATTAAATTTCCTGAGACATACTGATCTCTGAAAAGGCTGACATTTTGTTTAGTTAATACTTATAGAAGCTATTCCAGACAGAACTTTGAAAAACACAGAATCTTAGAGCCCAGAATTAAATGTGATTTGGTAATGTTTTTGGCCTTTAGTTATTTAACAAACCTAAGGGAAAAACAAATCAATTCTGTTGTGGATAATAATGACCAAGACAATTACTCTTTCAAATTTTCTTATTACAGGTTGTTAATACAAAAACACTGCAGACAAGTACTCTGTATTTAATATTACTCTGTGAGAATTACTTAAAAAATAAACTTTACTTTTGGGTTTTTTTTTTGTATTTTAGTAATTTCAGGTATATAGAAAGATTTAGAATATACAAAGTGTCCCCATGGACCGCAACACCCTTTCTTAAGTTTCTTCTATTATTTTTTTTTGTCAGATTTTATTTACTTATCTGAAAGAGAGAGAGACAGAGAGAGAGAGAGAGAGAGCTCAAGCAGTGGGGAGAGGGAGAAGCAGACTCCCTGCAGAGGGAGCCCAAAGCAGGACTCCATTCTAAGACCCTGAGAACTTGACATGAGCCAAAGGAAGATGCTTAACAGACTGAGCCACCCAGGTGCCTTGAGTTTCTGCTATTATTAATATCTTGCATTAGAGTAGTATATTTGTTAATATTGATGAGTATGGACATATTGTTATTAACTAAAATCCATAGCTTAAAATAAATAAAATAAAATGAGGTATAAAAATAAAATAAAATAAGGTTTACTCTTTATGTTGAACATTATGTAGTTTTTATGCTCTCTTCCCTTCAAATTCTGGGCATCTATTCATCTTTTTACTGTCTCCATAGTTTTGCCTTTTCCAGAATGTCAAATAGTTGGAATCACACACAATACATAGCCTTATCACGCCGGCTCCTTTCATTTAACAATATGCATGTAAGGTTCTTTATGTCTTTTTAGGGCTTGCGAGCTCACTTTTTTATTGCTGCGTAATATTCCATTGTATGGATGTACCGGAGTTTCTTTCTCCATTAATTTACTGAAGAGCATCTTGGTTGCCTCCATGTTTGGGCAGTTATGAATGAGGCTGCTATAAATACTTACACACAGTTTTTTGAGGAGACATAAGTTCTCAACTCATATGGTTAAATACCATGGAACTTGATTGCTAGATCGTATGGTAAAATTATTTTGTTTTATCAGAAACTGCTAACCCGTCTTCCAAAGTGGGAGTACCATTTTTGCATTCCCATCAGTCTCATATGACGGTTCCTGTGGTTCCACATCCTTACCAGCATTTGGTGTTGTTAGTGTTTTAGATTTTCACCATTCTAACATGTAAGTAGTTGTATCTTTCTGTTGTTTCGATTTGCAATTTCCTAGTGACATATAAAGTTGAGCATCTTTTCGTACGTCTATTTATCATCTGTTTTATCTTCTCTTGAGACTTCTGTTCAGATATTTTGCCCATCTTTTAATTGGAGAGAATTGAATTTTTAAGTTAATATTCGGTGCCTCAGGATAGACACAGGCAAAGACAATGATGACCAAGTCAGTAAGATTTGACCAGGAGTAGATGACTGAATAATGAAAGTCTGTGTCAAAAAAGGGAAGTTTTTCAGCCATGGTGTAATATGAGTGAGAGCTGTTACCACATCCATTCAGGTTCTCTTAGTATGTGTAAGAAGACTTATTCTCAAGTATATTCCAATTGTTGGATTGGAGAGCTTAATCCATTTCCTCCTGTTGCTATCAAATATTTAAGTGTTTAATATATAAATTACTCCTCTTGTTTTAATCAAGAACCCTATGTTAAGAATGCTTTTATTTGTTTCACAAGTATTTATTAAGTGGCTATTATGTGTTAAGCGCTATTTTAGATTGAGAAAATGCATTGCTGAATGTTCCTCAGCTAGAGGAACTTACAGTAAATTTGGAAGCATTGGATTAACATGTAGGTGCATTGAAAGTAAGACAGCTTTAAAAGAATAAAATTAAAGCTGGAAAATGAATAAAATAAGATAGGATTAATGAGATAGAGGCTGATTAGAAGGGACATCTGGTTGGAGGAGTCTCTGAGGAGGGGAAATTTGAACCAAACCTACAGGAGGAACCACATGGAGGAAGATGGTAGTGATATGCGCAGGTGTGGGCTGGAAGATTATTACAAAACTGAAGAAAGAATGAGTGGGAAAGCCATGAGTTAAGGCTGACCTTGGCATATTTAAGGAATAAAAAGAAAGCCAGTGTAGCCAAAGTGTGATAAGTAAATGGAATGAACTCTAGTAACACTTTGCCTAATGGCTGATTGTTTTCCAAGAAAACAAACCTACAAACAAAAGCAATGAAAACATTTCAGTTACAAAATAAAATCTCATACGAATGCTAAATTAAAATTTCAGAGGAATTAACCAATGAAAAGTTCACAGTATCACTTTCCCATAGGCAACTGGATATTAAAACAATAAATACTAAACCATAAAATACGTATATGCAAGTCTAACCCAATTCTGATGTTTCCCTGGATGGCCATTATGGCAGACACTAAAATATTACCCAACATGTATTTCTCACCTTCATTCCTATTAATAAAACCTTAAGTTTGTTGGAGATTGCAAGGTCCCAGCTTGCTATTTCAGTACTTCTTGCCACAGGGAATAAACCATATGACACAGACAATAACAGTAAGTCATCAGCAAAATTCTAATGGGAGGTTGTAAAAATCTTAATTTCCTGATAAAAGAGCAAGGAACAGAAATGATGGCCTCCACTCCCATACCCCTTCTCCCTTGAAGACTTTCTCAATGTATCCATCTGTTATTAGGAACACGTGTGAATGATTGCAGTCATTAGGCTACAGCCAGGTTCTCAAATAACACCACTGTGCAACTAAACCTACACAAGTTAACAGCATATCTCCCCAAGCCTGGTGATGTGAGAAAGCAATATATGGCTTCCAATTAGTCACCCATGTTCTTAATTGCTAGAACTATTAGATGATCTCTTTGTTAATCAAATATCAAAGAATCACTTTATTTTCCTGGGCAGGGGAGTATATACTGTGCTTGTGCTCAGCATAGTTACTGGGACCTCAGTGAACATTAACAGGTGGAAGCAAGAGGCATTGAGCTCTTCCGGGTGAAGCTCTTAAAGCCAGATGTATTTATCCAGTCAGCATCATTAGGAAGCTCGTGCTGCTAACATTCACATTTTATACATCAGGAATCTGAAGTTCAGAAATGTAACAAGTCCATGGCCACCCACGTCATAAGTGGCAGTCAGAATCTGAACCCAGGTTCCAGGGTCCTTGGCTCCAATCACTCCATAGGACTGTCTCCTAGAATTAACGAGCCATTTCATTACACAAGGTTGAGGGGCCAGGCTAATGAGGTTTTATGTACAAGTTCTGATTCCTTCAGGTTTGATGGAAAAAAGGATAAGTAGAGAGGGACTCTCTCTAAGATGTGTATGCTTACTGTACATATTAAGGTTTAGTATTTATATGCATGTTTTTATAACTGTTTTTGTAAGGATTAGTTAATAGTTTTGCAAGGGAAAAATGAAATACAATAATAGTCTTAACCAAGTGCCAAATACTATCTTTGCTGGAATTAAAAATGGCTAAATTATGTATATATATATATATATATGTATATATATATACACACATATGTACATATGTATTATATGTAATACATATAATACATACATTTATATAATAAAACATATATATGTATATATATATATATTTTTTTCTTTTAGAAAGCTGATTTAAAGAAAACACTGACAGATTGTTAAGAGACCAAATTAGAGGCTAGCCTGCTAATAAACGTCATTGAACAGTGTGCACTTCTGTTTGTTTTAGAAACTGAAATTTGAGAAAACGTTTGTACGCAGTCACTGCAGCTGTCCAATGTTTTTCTGGAGTTAGAGGTTCCCTGTTGTTATGGCATAATTACAGAGCCCTGTGTAACCAAGAACCTCAAAAAAATCTGCATTTCAAAGGAACTTGAGTGCCCAGCAATCTGTCAGTTCCAGCCCATACGTTGTTCAAGGAAGGAATTTGATGGTAAAAAGTCTTTACACAAATCAGATAACCAAGTTACAATAAAGTTAAGAGAATTAATTAAATTAAAGTTAAGAGAATTAATCCTGTTTCGCATGTTTTTCTGTTACATGGATATTAAAAGGCTGGCATCTCTTTTACCATTAATACTCCCTTATGAAAGTTCTCATGAGTGTGGGAATGTAATTGATAGCAGCATCATTGTTTCTTTCTATTGCTTTTACGTTCTTGCTACCAATGCCAATGCATACTTTCACAATTTTGGTGATGGCGATGCAAAATACTATTTGTATTTTGGGAATATGAAATATCTAAACCCATATACTGATAACTTGGGCTGATTTCACACAATCTCAGCATTCAAAACAATTCATCGAGTATGTTAGATATACACCCTTCTCCATTGAGGCATCTGCTTGATGGTCATTGTCAGAGAGGCTTCCCTCACCCCTGCATTGAGCAGCCAGCTCCCTTCTTCTCATCTCTGCCTTCCTTTATCTTCAGAGAACCTAAAATTGTTGTATCTATGTTTGTTTCTGCAATTTTATCTATCGTCCTTCTAGAATACGTCTTTGTCTATTCTCTGCTATGTACTCAGGATGCTGAATGGGGCTGGGCTTATGGTAGGTGCTTATTAAATGTTGGCTGAAATAACTAATGAATGCATACTGCTGATTTCTTCTCTGAACTAATTATTTAACCATGAGAGTCGTAATGTCTTACTCATCTAACATTCATGTGAAATGTGGACATCATAAGGTCTAATGGGCATTCCTTTGGGAAGATGTCCTGTTCCTTCTCACATGTAAATAGCATAGCTTACTTTGGACAACACTAAAAATATATTTAATTGTCATATTAAATGCTTTCTCATAATTATTTTGATAATACAAGTCCTTGACTCTTGGCTGAAAGAAAGAAACATTATGGTTATTATATTTTATTCTAATATAATGTAACTTAGCAAGGACCATATCATTATTATATAAAATTTCATTTTAAAAGTTCACCATAAGGACTGGAGCAATATTTACTGGCGTAATAGTTAAACCCAGGTGGAACTTCATACTTTCTTATCTTAACCATAATCCAACAAATTACTTAAATCAAGCATAATACTAAGGAAAAACAGGAAAAGTGATTAACAAAATAACTTTCTAATGGAAACATTTACTCTTATCCTTAACTCGGAAAATGGATTTATGATGAAAATTACAAGATTGTCTCTCCATAGGATGAGATATAAACCGCCATTGGTACTAAACATTTAACAGCATATGTAATAAACTATGAAGATAAAACAGAACTTACTGAAAGAGACATTTTGCACAGTCCCACCTCAGTCCCTCCCTGTCTGTACTGAATGTCAGAAGAACAAACCTCAAATTATAACCCAGAGGGAGACATACTTCTAGTGAAGTCTGATCATCTGTCTCATCTACTTTATCATTGGTCCTTGACTAGTTTCAGGTTTCATGATTTATAACAACTATTCTTTCCAGTTAATAGTTAGGTATTATGACCATTTCTAAATTTTTTTAATTTTTAAATTTTATTTTTAAATTTTTAAAATATATTTTATTTATTCATCAGAGAAAGAGTGAGCACAAGCAGGGGGAGCAGCAGAGGGAGAGGGAGAAGCAGGCTCCCCACAGAGCAGGGAGCCTGATGCAGGACTTGCTCCTAGGACTCTGGGATCACGACCTGAGCCAAAGGTAGATGCTTAACCCACTGAGCCACCCAGGCACCCCTAATTTTTTTGTTTAAATGAGTGGTGTTTTCACATTTTGTTTGTTTTTGAAATATATTTACCTGGTTTGTTTTTGATTATTTCAGAATTGACAGTGGAAGTGGAAATCCCTTTGTTCTGATGTGTTTAACCAGAAGATCATGGGTCTCAACTACTTTAAATTAATACTTTGAAAGAAAACTTGTTTTGTCCACAAATACATTGAACTCCATGGTTTATTTGTGATTAGTTTTGTACCCATATCTACATCTCTATTTCATATAAATTGAAAGTTGTCTGTATATTATGGCATTTAAAAAATACACACATGAAAATGAACCCTTTTGAGCATTTTAAAACTCATCTTTTGTTGTCTTCGTGGTTGTTGCTAATTTAGTTTTTATGTTACATAACAGAACAGCAAGATAAGAGAAAGAGTTTCAGTTTATTACAAATAAGACCCCAACACAAATAACACATTACAAATACTCTTCTTATTCATAGAAATAAAATTTTCAAGTAGACCTAATGATCACTTAATATTGTAATTCAAAGTTGTTTTTTCAGGAATCAAAAACGTATCATTAAGTTTGAAACCACTATAGTGGGTAACATAGTTCAATTATATTTGTCTACATTCTCCTAAATATTTGTCCCCTAAATGTTGCTCATACTATTAGATTCAAGTGTAAAGAAAGCATCCAGCTATGGAACTTAAGAGGAAAATATATCATTATTTCATTTAATGATTTATAGAAATAACAACACCAGCAAGCATCCCTAACTTCCTTCATGTGACAAATAGGGCAGATGCTAGTCAAGACATGTTAAGCCTCCTGTGTGTCATGTGTTGTGGTCCACATCTAGTGTTCCAAGTACAAATGCCTACCTACAGAGGCCAGGCAGGGAATAAAAATGATAAGTTTGATGAGGTGCAAACATTAAATTACACAACTGTGTGGATTTGTCCTTCTATTTCTATTTGTTTATAACACTCTAGAGACAGAAAAAAAAATCTTCACTGTAGAAAAGCCAGTGTGCAAGTACAATGAAAAATAGCAATTCCTACTTGGTCCTAGTGGCAGGGAAATAATAGTGTAGTAGAGGACATGAATAATCAGATTCTATACACTTTATAAAAGTAGTTCTAGATTTTTGTTTGCATTTTTAAAGAGCACAAGATAGTGAGAGTGGGAGGATGCACAGGGAGAGGGAGAGAATCCCAAGCAGGATCCACACCCAGCCCAACGCGGGGCTGAATCCCATGACTCTGATATCATGACCCCATACTCAATCAAGAGTCAGGCACGCAACAGACTGAGCCACCTAGGTGCCCTGAAGCAGTTCTAGATCTAACAGAGTTAACTGTCAAATCAAATGCTGGGTGTAAGAATAATATTCAAGTGTAATTCCACGTATACGTGTGAGTATATGTGTATATGCACACATACATATAAATGTATATATATGTGTCTATTTGTATATATGTGTATATATATGTGTGTATATATATGTGTGTGTGTGTATACTTTTATAGTAGGTGATCACTAAATGCTCATATATATATAAAAGTCTGTGTGTGTGTATTTGGGAGGCATGACAGTTTCTGGGTGTAGGGACTAGAAATCATTTTGAGCATGAGTTTGATGTAACTATTTGACATCCAAGTAGAGATACCGAATAGGCTTTTTAGGGAAGAGCATTTCAGGGAAATGTTTCCAAATATGTTAATTTGACAGTACTCAGCAGAGGTACCACAAATGAGGGGCACCTGGGTGGCTCAGTGGGTTAAGCCTCTGTCTTCGGCTCAGGTCATGATCTCAGGGTCCTGGGATTGAGCCCCGCATCGGGCTCTCTGCTCAGCAGGGAGCCTGCTTCCTCCTCTCTCTGCCTGCCTCTCTGCCTACTTGTGATCTCTGTCTGTCAAGTAAATAAATAAAAATCTTAAAAAAAAAACAAACCCACAAATGAGGTCATCTATAGTCATATAGACCAATATGGTAGACTTAGCCACATAGGGCTTTCATACATGAGAACTGTGAGTTGTCTGAGTTGAGATGTACTGTAGGCATAAAATACCCTGGATTTTGAAAACATATGGTGAAAAAATAACCTAAACTATCTCTCACTAATGCTTTTATACTGATTGATTGTATTTTTAATCATGTTTTAATGTCTTAAATAAAATAAATTATTAAAATTAAAACTGCCTACTCTTTTTACTTTTTATAAAATTTTACAATTATAATGTGGTTCACATTTGTGGCTGGTTTGACATTTTTCCTGGACAGTCCTAGCTTAGAGTGTGAAGGTAGAGAGGAAAAGAAAAGCTGCAATGACTGACCCATGAAACTGCTTCATTTAGAGGGATGGTATTACTTTCTGAAACTCACATGAGTATGGTGTTTCAAGAAGAAGGGAATCGAATGTATAAAATAATGCTGAGAAGCCAAAATTAGATTTAAAACAGAGAAGGGCCACTGGTGTTTATGATTTGGAGGTCATTGTTGACTTTGACAAGAGTTAGTTCAGAAAAGCTGTCGGGATGAAATCTAACTTGGAGTGAGTTCCAGAGAAGTGGGAGGAAAAGGAATGCAGTGTGAACAGCTCTTAAAATGCATCACAGAACTCCTGCTGTAGCATAATTAATAATACTGAGATTAAGACAGGTGTTAATTTTGTCACATATTGACAAGGAAAATTGATAAATAGAAGGGATAATACCTATAGTGAAGCCATTAAAAAAAGAACAAGAAATTGAGTATTAATGGATTTGCTGATTTCATTTTGTATTTACCTATCTCAATTGAAGAAATACTGAAGAGAGACAAACTTTTTTTTTTTTTTTTTTTAAGAGGGATAAAGGTAGGGGGCAGAGGGAGAATGAGAGCATCTTTTTTTTTTTTTTTTAAGATTTTATTTTTTTATTTGAGAGAGAGTACAAGTGGGGAAAGGCAGGGAGGGAGCGAGGGAGGGAGGAAGAATCTGAAGCTTCAAACTCTGCACTGAGTGCAGAGTCCCCTGCAGGGCTCGATCCTCCCACAACCAGGAGCCTGTGACCAGAGTCAAAACCAGGAATCCCACCCTTAACAAACTGAGCCACCCCGCACCCGCACCCCAGAGAAAGAGAATCTTAAGCAGCCTCCACGCCCCCAGCAGGGAGACTGAGGTAGGGCTGTCTCACAGCCCTGACATCATGACCTAAGCCAAAATCAAGAGTCAGACACTTAATGGACTGCGCCACCCAGGCGCCCGGAGGAGGAACAAACATTTAGCAATTATAGTAAGTTTCTGCATATTTGCATTTAGGGAAAAGAGCATGAGCTTTTGAGTCCAAACAATCCCTTGTTTGAATTGCAGCTCTACTAATTAACTGTATGTCATTGGGCGTAATGTAGGACAGGAATTGAACAACTGAACAAGGAAACAAACGCAGGCCTAAGATCAGAGATCAGACTACTTCCATTGTAACTGGAAAAAAGACAGACTAGGCGTAGAAGCAAATTTGTTGCTAAATCTTAAAGTAGGAAGATACAATGTTCTATTATTAGTATATCAGTGGCTGCTTAATATTACATTTTATGCCTGATGTATTTTTCAATTAACTTACTACTTTTTAAGAAAAATTAAATTACATTGTTTTTATTTTTTATTATTTATGTATTTATTTTAAAGATTTTATTTATTTGACGGAGAGACAGCAAGAGAGAGGGAACCCAAGCAGGAGGAGTGGGAGAGGGAGAAGCAGGCCTCCCACTGAGCAGGGAGCTTGGGGTTCAGTCCCAGGACCCCGGAGATCATGACCCGAGCTGAAGGCAGATACTTAATGACTGAGCCACCCAAGCACCCCAAATTATAGTGTTTTTAATATAATACAGTGTTATATTGGTTTTGAGTGTACAATTTAGTGATTCAACACTTCCTTATATTACTTTTATTACAGTGCTCATCAAGATAAGTGCACTCAATCCCCTTCACCTATTTCACCCAACCCCCACCCACCTCTCCTCTGGTAACCATCTGCTTGACTCTTGTTAAGAGTTTGGTTTTGGGTTTGTCTCTTCTTCCCCCCCCTCTTGTGTTCATTTATTTTGTTTCTTAAATCCCACAAAAAAGTGAAATCAAATGGTATTTCTCTGACTGACATATTTTGCCTAACCTTATATTCACTAGATCCATCCATGTTTTGCAAATGGCAAGATCTAATTCCTTCTTAATGGCTGAGTAATATTCCATTGTGTGTACATACCACTTCTTCTTTATCTATTCATATATTGATGGACACTCAAGCTGCTTCCAGAGTTTGACTACTGTAAATAATACTGCAATAAACATAGGAGTGCATATGTCCCTTCGAATTAGTGTTTTTATATTCTTTTGGGTAAATACCTGGTAGTACAGTTGCTGGATGATAGGATAATTCTATTTTTAACTTTTTGAGGAATCTCCATACTGTCTTTCACAGTGGCTGCACCAGTGTGCCTTCCAACCAGCAGTGTAAGTGGGTTCCTTTTTCTCCACATCTTCACCAACACTTGTTTCTCATGTTGCTGATTTTAGCCATTCTGACAGGAGTGAGTTGATGGCTCACTGTGGTTTTGATTTGCATTTCCCTTGATGATGAGTGATGCTGAGACTCTTTTAATGGGTCTTTTGGCATCTGTATGTCTTTGGAGAAAGGTCTTTCATGTCTTCTGCCCATTTTTTCTTAATTGGATTATTTGTCTTGGGCGTTGTTCTGTGGTATCAGTTCTTTATATCTTGGGCATACTAACCCTTTTTTTGGATATGTCATTTGCAAATATCTTCTCCCACTCAGTAGGCTGTCTTTTAGTTTTGTTGGTTGTTTGCTTCAATGTGCAGAGCTTTTTATTTTAATGTAGTCCCAATGGCTTATTTTTGCTTTTATAGCCCTTGCCTCAGGAGACCTATCTAGAAGAATGTTACTACAACCAATGTCAGAGAAATTACCGCCTGTGCTCTCCTTTATGGTTTCAGGTCTCATACTTAGTCCTTAATCCATTTTGAGTTTATTTTTGTGTATATTGTAAGAAGGTGGACCAGGTCCATTCTTTTGTGTGTTGTTGTTACTTTTTACTATTATGAGAATGCTGTGTTGAATAGCCTTTTGGCTAAAGTTTTATTTACATCTCTAATAACATCTTTAACATCTCTAATATTAGGGTAAACTATAAGAAACTATAGGGAGAGGAAATATATGTATTTCTGTAACTTTTAATAACAGTGTTAAAAAGTTCAAGAAATGTTGCCTAGGTGGTTCAGTGAGTTAAGCCTCTGCCTTCCGCTCAGGTCATGATCCCAGGGTCCTGGGATCGAGTCCCACATCAGGCTCTCTGCTCAGCAGGGAGCCTGCTTCCCCCTCTCTCCCTCTGCCTCCTTCTTTGCCTACTTGTGATCTCTGTCTGCCAAATAAATAAAATCTTTTTAAAAAATTTCAAGAAAAAAATAAACAAGGTTTCATTCTCACTAACAATGCATGGGAAGTGCTTCCTTCAAGAATTCTGAAAGACAGTAGTTATTAAAAACAGAACAAAACAGTGACTATCATGATTAAAGGACTACTTCTGTATAAAAGAGTCAACTGATTTCCCCAAAAATATTTTGGATGTTTTATAAATTGAGAATCTGATGCAACTCCTAAAGCTTTCTCCAAGAAAAATAAAGATGCTTCCAAAAATCTGCATTCACTATCAGAAAGGGTTGTGAATTTAGTCTTAAGTCACCTTTCCCCATTTTTATATATTGAGATACTGGGATGAAAATAAGCTGAAAAACATTTTAAAAGTCACTTCTATACCCTCTCATGGTATTTGAAACATGTGAAATTGAACACAAATACAAAGGAAGCATAAAAATGTGGTTTGTAGTTCATTTGAATATCCTTCCTTGTGATACCAATGGCAATAAACCTGAAAAATGTTTGTCCTCCTGTTTCAATTTCACAATGGTATAATTAAGTCATTGATCTGTGTTGTACCAACTGAGGCCTTTGTCAGAAAGTGAAGCAAAGATTGGTCTTTGTAAATATATGTAGGTAGTTAGAATTGTAATTATGCAAGATTTCAGTTACTGCAAGCACTGGAATAAGCTGAAAAGGGTCCTGAGAAACAGCTGTCTCTGCCTGTACTGATACAGTGCTTTACGGTTTTCTAAATAATAGGGTTGCAGAGACTATTGTGGATGCTGGTGTGGGGAAATGGAGTGGGAGTGAGGAATTGCTAAGCAGTGTTGAACATTCAGGGCCTAGTGATTATAATTTCTTTCAATGGGGCACTTAAGAGGGTATTATGAAATGTCATAGCATAACAATGGGTGAAGTAGAAGTTAAAATATTGCACTTTTCAAGGCATATCATGAGAAAATGTGTGCCAAGTAAGGTGATGCATTGCTGAGTTCAGAAGCAGTGAATGGAATTTCAAGAGGAACATTTGCATATTTTGATGGGCTAGAGGATAGATTCAGTGTTTAGAAGGTGGTACCCAGTACCTGCTGGGTGAGCTTGGCTACATCTAGAAGATTGTTTTGCTTGGGACATGTTAGAATCATTTTCACGTGTTATCTTAGAAATCTCTGAAGTAAGGATAAAAAGAATACTTTTTGAGCGCTTTCTTCTTATTAGGCACCCTTCTGGTTTACATTGGTATATGATGTCCCCTGTAATTTCTTAATTCTTCCTCTAGTTGGAATTGATGCCCATCTAGCAAACATGGAAATTGAAGTTCTGAAAGATTACATAATTTTGCTGCCTGTATATAATTAATGGGAGACACTGATATTTGAACAAAGTAGCACAACTGGATAAAACTTTGCCAAAATCTAAAGCTCATCTTCATTTTTCAAGCCATGAAGGTATCACATGGGAACTTGCAATGATTTAAGATTCTATTCCATCTTCACACTGAAATGGGTACTAAGTTTCTATCTGGTCTCCACTCTGAAAGAAGTGAACTTCAACTTGAACATAGTATCCAGTGTCTTCAAACTTTGGAGGACATTGAGTTCTAATAGGTGATGTACATCTCAAAACATAGGTCACTTGACTGCCATCAAAATAAGGTCTAGTCTAAACATTTTTGTTGGCTGTTTTCTTCTTTAGTCTTATCTCCCAAAAATCACAGCTCCAGACATGCTCAATTACTTCTAGTCACCTAAATATGCCATGATCTCAACAACCTGTGCCCTTCCCCAGGCCTAAAGCACTCTTCTCTCTCCAACCTCAAACAACTGCTACTCACTTTGATTTCTTAGTAATTCTCTACCCGAAGCCTTCTCTGACATTTGTAAGTTGAAAGCCTGCCCCCTTTTTTTCTGTTCCTGTCACATTTCAGGTTCAGCCTTTTGTACCATTTAATATCCTATATTTTAATCATCTACTTTCTTCTCTTTCTCACTAGACTTCAAACACCTTGAAGTTACTCAGTGAGTAACTTAATCAAGTTCCTGAACCTTCTCGTAGACCCATTAGTGTACTTCCTTATAGAATCAGGTTTTAGCAAAAAGCCTGTTAATTCAGTGTGACCAGATCCTCCCATCTTGGATATCTTTATCATCCTCAATACCTGATGAGGTTGCTCATCCTCCCCCAACCCCCAGGTGGTGCCTGGTTACCCTGGCCTGTCTTCAGCAAGAATCCTGTTAGATTGATTTAGCCAAAGTCCTCCTTAACCCTAATGTTTCCTCTTATTAATTTTTCATCCACTGACCCCACTCTGCTTCTTGGCTATAAATTCTAACTTGCCCATGTTACATTTGGATTAAGCCCAGTTCTCTACTGAGGTCTCTTTTTTCCTAAGGCAATAGTCCTGAGTTACATCTGTTTTAACTTCTTTAATGTCCAGTTCTAGTTTTTCTTTGTCATCATGCAATCAATCCAAGACCTGTTTGGGGACAATAAACACTCATCAGGTGATAAATGGACTTAAGTCAAAATATGCAATACAGCCTAGGAGCATCCTGGAATTTACGGACACTTGAAAATGTGCAATGCCTTTGGAAATGCTCCTAAATAAATTGAGGGGACAGAATTGACTTCTCAGCAATCAACTCAAGCCATCTAACTGCTTCAAGAAGTTTTTGAGCCATAAATACTTCTATGAAATATATGGTGGCAGGAGAAAAAACAAAAAGAAGTTGTCGGTCTAAAGAGAAACTGCAGGACATCTATTGGAGGCAGTCTGCCACATCCAAAGGAAATGTGGGCATCAGATGGCAAAACATCAGAATAGAAGTACTATGAAGAAAAACATAATAGAACAGCAGTGGTTAAAATATCTGCAAGGTACTATATTGTATGCTACAGGGTCTGAATGGAAACTAAATCTTCCCCAAAGGAGCTTGAGTGAAGGTTTGATTTGCATTATTAAAGGAAAACACTGTCATTCTCTTGCCTCCTTAATCCAGCCTGTCTAACTTGACAGGGATCTTTCAGTGGCAACAAATTAACCCAAGTCAATCCAGCTTTAGGGGAAAAAAAAGAATTCTTGGCTTTCATTATTGAAAAAACCATTCATGGACTTCAAGAATGAAAATTTTCAGGCATATATGGATGCGGGAGGTCAGGAGATACCCTCTGGATTCATGCAAGGTTTCTTTGTCTTTTTCTTTCTTTGTCAGCTTCTGTAAAAGGAAGGCTGTCACTCCATGGGAAGGTTAAATACCTGCTAAGCATTCCTGAATCACATTCTCAGAATTTAGCAACTCCAGTAGGAAGAAACTATCCTTTTATTCCACAGTAATTCCTGTAAAATTTCCAAGACTCAAACTGATATTTTGTTGTGTAAAAGAGAAAGAAACTATGAAAAAGAAAACCAGAGAAACTAACTCCTCCTCATTCCCACCAGACTGTCTCATGTTTCTGATTACAGTTTACAATGTGTGGGTTCTTTCCCCACACCAACAAAGAGTTCTCCAACACCAGCTGGATGTCCTGCAGTTTCACTCAATTCTCACACTGTCTACCTGGAGACAGCATCAGGTTTCACAGGTTAAAGGTTCAGTTCTACAAGAGTGCCCCTATCCTTTCCCACATTTCAGAAACCACTTATGTGTCGAGGTTATCACCTGTGCTTCTGAACGACCAACTATAGATTGGAGGGTCCAGTGACCCTCTCCTTAGTTTTGATTAATCTGCTAGAGTGTCTCACAGAATGCAGAGAAACATTTTACTTAGCAGATTAGTTATTCGTTTAAGTGTATAATTTAGAAACAGCCAGAAGAAAGAGATGGATGGGGTAAGGTATGGGGAATGGGCAAAGAGCTTCCATGACCTCTCCTAGTGCACTACCATCCTCTAATCTCTATGTGTTCACCAACCTGGAAGCTTTCCAAACTCCATCTTTCTGGGGTTTTATGGAGGCTTCATTACATAGGCATGATTGATTAAATCATTGACCATTGTTGGTCTATTCAACCTCTAACCCATCTTCTCTCCCCAGAGGTCAGAAGAATGGGACTGACACTTCCCACCTTCCAAACACAGGATGGGTTCCCAAGGTAACCAGTCCCCATCCTTAGGCAGATCCAAAAGTCACTTCATTGACATTAAACTCAGATGTGGTTGAAAGGGGTTTGTTATGAATATCAAGATATCTTTGTCATTCTTATTACTTAGGAAATTCCAAAGGTTTTATGAACTCTATGCAGGAATGGGATGAAGACCAAATATATCCGTTTTATAATAAATCACAATATAACACTGCCCTTTTTTTTCATTCCTCTGTTGAGATGAGTAATAAGGCTAAGTAGTTCAGTCACATGTATGTTCCTGGTAGTCATTGGATGCAGGGAATTGATACTGAAGAAAAAAAATAAAATACCATTGATGTTGTAACATTTAGTTATCTTAGTAGCTGTGTTTTCATCATTAAGCAGAGAGCCTAAATTTCATTTCTGATCGATTAATTATAATGAGCCTTCCTTTGTTAGATCACAGAGTGTCTTTGAAGTCAGGTCACTATGTCTTTTATTCACAGAAAGAAATTAGTGGCATATTTGTGTGTAAAATGTTTATTATAACCTCCAAGTATTCAATAAATATATAGTAAAATGCAATAAATGTGGAAGGACGTTAAATAAGAAATTACATAATATAGAGGAAGTCCAATTAAAAAATCAGAAGAAAAAGCAATTTTTCTTTCAATATTGCTTGAAAATTCTTATTTAGATTTTCACATTTTCTTTTTTTCTTCAAAGCAGATAACAATGCAGCGAACACCTCAAATCCTGTGTTTTTAAAAGAAAACCTCAACAGACTTCCTAGACAGAATGAACTCAAAGGTGTAGTCTCAGTAAAGATATTAATGTGATTTCAGTGAATTTTACTACTATGAATTTTTTACTACTTAAATTTACTACTTAAATTTACTACTATGAATTTTTACGGCTTACTTTGACCTAATTGAAATATAATTAGCCTAAAAATAAGAAATGGCTTCATGCTTTGATTCTTATTAAGAACAAATTGTTACCAAATTCTTCCATTTTTTTATTCCACATAAAAAATGTCTACTTCTGAGAACTATTTCATAAACAGCTGTTTGGAATATATATTATTTTTAGCAGGGTTAATACTTATTATAATTCTAAATCAATGATTTCAAAATGCTAATCCTTGAAATGCACTGAGAAAATTTTGAGGACCTAAATATTTGAGAACTGCATTCTCATAGAACAGTGCTATTATCCTTGTATAACATCAAGATGATCACAGTCTTGACAATATAATATATTTTCATTACACTTTTAATTATACTTAGTTGTTAATTAAGGATACCTTATACTGAACAGCAGCCATCTGACAAGATTAAGGGGAAATAATTGGTGTCAGTAAATAAGTACTTTGTCAATATGAGCATAGCTATTTATGACATATTGAGAAATAATCATAACATAACAAACAAATCTGGTAATAAAAATACATTGGGTGGAATTTGACATAAATTTGTATAGTGGGAAGAAATTCAACAGCTTTGTCTATATGTCCAGGTATGATACATGGTGCTAAGTATTTCTTGTGATGACTTTGTTGGATCAATCAAATTGCACTGAGGAAGCAATGAGTGACCATAAGTGGTTTTGGCCATTGTACTGATAGAATCTCCATGGTCTAAGTTCACTATGAAACTTATTTTGGCCAACATGATGGATGTGATTTTTTATCAGGCTGCTACTTTTCAATTAAATGTCATTCTGGCTTCAAAAATTAGTTGGTTTGAGTTTTCTCTTAAGGTTCCTCAAATGGTAAGGCATAAAAACTTTCTTTATCCCAGTCAAAGAAAGAAAGAGAGTAAACAGATGTTAGAGATGTTTTAATGTACTTCCATAAAAATGGTGGAACAGGAGTTGCAGCGTGGTTAAGTCGGTTGTAGATATTTTGTAGGTCTTCAATAATAAGAATTAATAGATCTTTAGTTCATGACTCTCTAATCATATGACTCAGCTACAATCATATGCTGCTGCTTCTTATTTCATTACCAACTAGTTTTTTCCATTTATAACTTATTATCTTAGATTTATCTTGACCTAGGCTCAAGATTACTTTGTGATATAATTTTTTCAAATTGGCTGATAACTGGCCAATTCTCTTTAAGGGACTCTTAGTCCCAATTTCCCAGATAAAATGTGGTAAGCCCAAATTACATTTTTGTCAGAATTAGTGCATTATAAATCACTCTTTAAAGCCTAAACCATTACTCTCTACTTTCTGTCCCTTTATAGGGACTAGAAAATGGTGATGACTAGAGGAAGTTTGGTTGTCATTAGATGAAAAAGATGGCAGAACTTCTCATCTGGCCCTGACTCAGTCATCACAAGATGATTGCATAGGGAGAAATAAGCTTTCATATTGTTTAACCATTTTTTTTTTTTACAGGTTGGGGAGGTAGCTTGACAATTTACACTATCTAATTCAGAGAATTTACTCTATCTCTATAACTGAGATACTGACATAACAACAACCACAAAAACTAAAATGTGTACCCTTAGCTTTAGTATCAGAGAATAGATGGTAAAGAAACATACAAAAGCTGGTGACATCTAAGTACCAAGCTAAATCCACCAAGTGTTGAGGTAAAACTATTTAGCAAAGCTACCCTCTAAAATAACTTGAGAGGCATTGATGTGGCCATAGCCTTTAGACACTCATGTTTTGAAGAAATAGTTAGACAAAGGTAGACTTGTAGGTGAGATGAAAGGAAATCAAATTTCTCAAGGTAAATTCACTCTACCTATATCCTTATGACTAAGAAACCTAAAAACCTCATTGTCTGGGTTTCTGATTATGACCATCTTTATTCCATATTATTATTATTATTATTACTTAAATTTAAAAAAAATTAAACACTTAAATTTCATCAAAATTTACTATTGATCACAACAACACATTGAGACATTCAGAGCAAGTAATATTCCTATTTTCACAAATGCAGTTACAATTGGTCAAGGTCTAGGTCCTACTCATGTGGTATTTATTTAGGACAAGACTTTGTGACTTTTAGTTCAGTGCTCTTCCAATAACTGTATGTTATAACAAAAGGATTCAATTTTTTTCAACAGTCATCCTATGGTCTACAGCATAGGTCTTTAATTCATCATTCTTTACATTTGGACATCTGTGTGTGACATGTTTCTATCCACCAGAAATAATCCAAGTAGAAAAAACACATTGAACAGCTAAGTAGACAAATTATCTCAGCAAGTTGATGTCAGTTATCTTCTGTCTTCAGCCACCATATTTCTGCTTTAATGTGCACACATAACCTAAAAAGATAGTTATATGAATGGAGGCCACATGTAAGCCCAATATCAGGGATTCTACTTCCCAAGACTAATCTAATCATCATTATTGCCTAATATTTGACATGCTAGCCACAGAGAGAAGTGTGACGTCTTCAATGACATCAATTCTTGAGTAAACTAAATGGAAAGCTGATTTCAATAGGGCTTTTACCTAGAAGGGACAGAATAAAAAACACATTCTGGTTATGGATTTGCTTTTTCTATCCCTTGGACTTTGACCACCACTTTCTGAGGGCTTACTGAATACTTGATGCACTGGAATGGGGCCCCACTTACAGCAAAGAAGGTGTGGTTGTGGGTTTAAGACTGGGAGATCCACCAGCCATACCACATTGGTCTCTATCTGGAGGCTTCCAGCCTGATAGATCACCAGGACAGCCAGTTGAAAGCACAGCTGAAAGGTCCCCTCTAGGGAGATATTCTGAAAGGGTAAGGTACTATCCTTAAGAACACTGACTATATATTTAATTAAAAACAATTTTATCCAGTAGAAGAAATGGACTTGCTTTTAGAAATCAAGTGTGGAAGCTGGAGTGGTCTCATTATCATTCCTGATGACCTAAGGGGGATTTTATGCTTTCTGTCTTCACAACTATGGATTCTGTAGAGTCAGAAATCCTGATATTTAGAAGGAAACTACTTTCACCTGGGACATATAAAAGTATTGTATGTAAGTATAATTATAAAATTTAGCTGCTTCCTGGGCATATAGGGCTCCTTTCGTTTCTAGGACTTTTATACATGAAGAGGAATCATCCCTAGGTAGGGATAATGGATCCTGATAATTATGAGACTGTAAGGCTGCTGTTACATAATGAGACCCAGGAAGAAATACACGTTAAACTCAGTTATTCCATGTGGATGCCTCTTATTACACTCTTGGCCAATTGTAACCATAAATTTATAACAACAGCAGCCATATTCTGAGAAGAGCAGAGGGATCAGGGCTCAGGCTCTCTTGGAAGCAGGGTCTAGGTAACTCACCATGCAAGATACTAAGGCCACAGAGATGGTAGCCAAGAGTACTGGGAAACTGGAAATAGGGAGATAGGAAGCATCATTTTAGCCCTGACACCAGCTGTCATTTGTCCAAGTTATGTCTGTTTTTTATGGTTCTCCTCAGAAAGAAAGGCCCGTTCGCATCCTTGAGGAGCAACTCTCCAAATGAATATGTAAAAGTGAATGGCTGCCAGAGGTCAATTGTAGTAGACACGGAGATTCACCATCTGGGTCTTTCAAAACCCTGTTCGCTGCCCAGCTGCAGTTGCGCAGTCAGCAGACAGCCTCCAACCTCCAGGTCTTTAGGTCTGCGTCACTTGCAGACAGCTGCCTTGTTTGGGGGAAGCCACATTCAGTGACTGAGGGGGTACGGATAGACAAGCCCAGCCATTTCAGCCTCTATGGGACATACTGAAAGGCAATTCTCACATGCAGAGTCATAGTATAGAGGGTCCTGCATTGCAATTAAAGTTTTTCCTCTTTCCAGTCTTGTTTTGACCCCCTTCTCTCTATAAGGTTGATCTCTAATAAGCTCTCTGTTCCTCAGACTGCATCTCACTGCATGCATCTGGAGAATCCATTGTGCAAGACATGACTAATCATATTTCTCCGATCACCACCACCCCATCATCAACCACTCCTCCCACAGTTTTCCTTGTGTGTGAAAGTTGTTCAGAAAACAACAAAATCTAACCTTGGAAGAATCATCCTTGGTGACTCCCTTCCTCCCATATCCACATACAATATTTTGTTTGCTAGCTTTTCAAAATTACCCACAATTTTGAGTGGAGCCTCACAATTACCTCCAAAAGTATCACACCCATCCAAGACACAAGCATCTCTTGCCTAGATTATTGCAGTAGTCCCCTAACAAGTCTCTTTGCACTAACAGAACAAAAGTGATCACTTCACAATATAACTTAGATCTTGCCATTTTTTGGCTGAAAACCCTACAATCATGGTAATCAAAACTGGGACAGTGCCCTCATATAATTTGGCCTTTAATTATTGGCTTAGTCTATCACATGATTTTATGTTCTGGAAAACTGAAGTTGCATTTGTGTAACAAAAAATCAAACTGACTACATGATACAGAAGTTATATGGAAAGGGGATATAGTCATATAAATGAGGTCTAGAAATACATACGGATATGTGCTAATTCATTGACTCAGCTTCAGGATCTGACTCCTGATAACCTGAAAAGCAAAGATTGTAATTCTTCACTTCACAGCTATTTTTTTTTTAATTTTTTAAGAATGTATTTATTTGAGAGACAGTGAACGAGAGAGAGAGAGGGCACAAGCAGGGTGGGTGGCAAGCAGAGGCAGAGGGAGAAGCAGACTCCCCGCTGAGCAGGGAGCTCCATGTGGATCTGATCCCAGGACTCTGGGATCATGACCTGATCTGAGGCAGAAGCTTAACTGGCTGAGCCACCCAGGTGCTCTCATTTCACAGTTGTTACTTCAACAATCTTTATTTCCTAGGTTAAAATCTTTATAGCTACCTTAGAATTAAAAATGGTATCTTAAAGATTTCCCAGAGGAAGTTCATTAGTCCTAGAAGTTAAATGCTACATGAAAACTCACAATATAATTTGAGATCCAGAATTTAATCAAAATTAATGATTTCCATTAGGCAACACCTTGTCTTCCTGCATACACTCCCAATTAACAATGGATGCAACAAATGAATTATCTGATCAGGTTGACCTCTGTCATCATGGGCCATATACTTAAATTGATTATATTTTCCCCAAGGGCCCTAAGTCGTCATATACTTCACTCTCATTTGTGAACATCACTTTTTACTATCTAAACATGAAGTCAAATTTAAACAATGAAAGTAAATAAAATATTTGATAATAGTGGGAGCTTAAACTAGAGGCCATAAAGAATCTATGGTGAATAGAATCTTCATTATTATATATCATTTTTTGGCTATGAAATTGATGACTTGAAAAGGTTATATTGGCTCTGTCAATTTAGTCATCTTTCTTCCTTTTTTTTTTTTTTTAAAGATTTTATTTATTTATTTGACAGACAGAGATCACAAGTAGGCAGAGAGGCAGGCAGAGAGAGAGAGGAGGAAGCAGGCTCCCCGCTGAGCAGAGAGCCCCATGTGGGGCTCCATCCCAGGACCCTGATCTCATGAACTGAGCGGAAGGCAGAGGCTTAACCCACTGAGCCACCCAGGTGCCTCTAGTCATCTTTCTTTCTTAAAGCATTTTCTACACTCTGCCCTAAAGTAAACAAGGTCACTAGATGCTCTGATCTGGAATCAGTCCAGCTCATTCATCACATTTGGCCATTTTATCTACCCAGCTGTATAAAACAAACAGGGGAATGATAGAGTTTTCATCTGATTAAGTGAAATGGATGTTAAAATGATTGGTGATAGTAATAATACAGAGAAGATTAGAGAGGGGAAGGAGCAGAGGGGAAGGAGAAAGAGGAGTAAAACTTTAGAGACTGCTTCTTACCATGCGTCATGTTCAATGGTAAGCTTTGCATATAGAGCACATCTATTCTTCACAATAAACTGATTTTTATTAACTTCATTTTAAATATTAAAAAACTAAGGATCAAGGTTTTTAAAAATTACTTTTCAATGTTAAAGAGACATTAAGTCACAAAAACCAGAAATCAAGCACACATCAGCTTGTCTCCTAAAACAACTTAACCTGATCTTACACAACTTTATTCGTTAGAGCATCACACTTACCCAATAGAACCTATTAAATGATAGATGTGTAATATAAAGTGAAGATAATGTTATAAAATAAAGTTTTTCATCATGATATTTGACTTTTATATCTAAGCTTAATAAAAGATCAAAGTACTGTAGTCAGAAAAATCTAAATTTTAACTCCACTTAAATTTGAAAGTTAGATTAATGTATTTTATTTTCCTGTATAACCAGAAGAAAAGCATCTCTATAATTTTACAAATGGTCTTTATAATTCAGCCACGAAAGTAAATCATTAATCTCACTACCTGAACTAATTTATCCTGTGTTCTATTTCTTTATACTTCTGCTCTTCCTGCATTTATTCAACTCATTAAATTGACAACGTTAGTTTGAATTTCATTTTTTTTTTTTAAGGTCAGAGGCAAAACAAAGATCCTGTGGATCTTGTTGACTGTTTTAAGGAGAAAACACAAATCTCAACTTATTAATGTCATATGATTTGAGATTATTATGATTATGAGTAAAGTCCAACACGGACCAAGACTCAGATTAGATTTGTTCTATTAAATTAAAGTTAGATTAAATGAATGAATGATTATGTTATCCTTAGTTTTATCATAATCGATAGATTTTTAAAAAGGAAGTTCTTCTTTTACATTTCTAGAAATTAGTATGAATGAGTTAAGGTTAATTATCAGGTGGTAGGTTAAGGCCAGTATGCATTATGGTTTGTAGAAATAAGCCTACCCTTGACATGGTTAATGAGAAAGGAAAATTATATGCTGGCTAATTGAACAAAATAATAAAAAATTAGTAAAAGGAAGGAATTCATAAATTAAAAAATTTAAAAATTTAAAAAATAAACACATTTTTAAAATGCACTTATTTAATCATGCTAATCCTAATATGGAGTATATGTAATTAAACCATTTAAAAAGTTTCAACCCTGGAGATGTAATTTGTTACTATTTTTACTAGGTATAGATTCATAATGACCTTTCTCCATTCTCCACCATTCAAATTAAGTTCAACTAAACTGTAGGCTAAGGCATTCCATGCTTTGATATGTCTACAAAGGGTGAAATAGTGAGCCTATGTGTGATTCATGAGGCGTCTGGCTCAAGCAATTTGTCCATAAGTTGCCAGGCAGATTCTTTGTCTACCCTCTGCTCTCCTCCTGCCTAGTCTTTTTGGCAAGTGGCTTTTATTTTTCCAGTAATGATAGGCTAGGTGTTTCTGATCATGACTTAACTGATCTCTCTCAACTTGATCCCTTGCCTAATCAAGAAAATAAAATCTTTTACTCGTATTTCCTACTTGGTTTCCTGTAGTTAACCATAAACTTGTAGTAATTACAATAAATTCCAGGTCACTGCTGCTTAAACAGTCTTTAACTGATCCTTCACAGGCTGTCACAACTCTATACCATTTGTGTTATATGTATATCCTTATTTGAGGATATTTGACTTCCTGGTGTTCTTAATTCCTTATCACTCATCCATATGGTTAGTGCTATTGATAAGGCAATTATTGTTCAAGATAGGATAAATTTATTCTAAGGTAGAAATGTATTATGTGTCCTACAACATACTTACACACACACATTTAGATAGAGTATACTGAGATTTCTGAGTTGAATTCTGAAATAGTGCCACACACACACACACACACACACACACACACACACAGACCCATAATATCAAGGAAGACTGGCAAGTATGTATAAGCCAAATACGTCATATTAGAGAAGCTATGTATAGGCTATATTCTACTAAATTGAGAGCATAATGTCAACATCTTTATGATATTCTGTCTACCCATCTTATTGCCTTTTATCACTGCACTTTGGCCAGATATATAAGTTCTTTTTTTTTTAACCTAAAAAATTCCTATTTTTCTCTTTAGTAGTAGAGGAATCTCATCTTTGACTCCATTTTTTAAAGATTCCAAACAGGCAGTGGCTAAAATATTACATAATTCCTATGCTTTGTCTTTTTAATCTATCTTTCAAAATACTGGCCTTCAAAAAGGATTAATTTAGCCCCTACTCTGATTTGGCTTAGAATCAGATTTTTATTCCAAAATGATCTTTTTAAGAAACAATGTAGTTTGCTTTAGATTATCTACATTCTCAGCTTTTCATTTATCTGTCTATGTTTATCTTAACCCAAAACTTACCAGTTAAGGGCCACCTGGATGGCTCAGTTGGTTAATCATCTGCCTTTGGCTTGGGTCATGATCTTGGGGTTCTGGGTTGGAGCCTGCATTGGGTCCCTGCTAACTGGGGAGTCTGCCTCTGCCCCTCTCCCCACCCTCCCACCCCAGCTTGTGCTCTCTCTCTCAAATAAATAAAATATTTTTAAAAAATGAAAAACTTACCAGTTAATTTTTCTTATTAGAGACGATAAAAAGACCTATGAACTGTTATTTTAGTCTCTCCAAGTTAGAATCATATTATTTAAGGAGCCATTTACTAATTGGAAACATGGAGCTAAATTTCAAAGACCTTTTTTCCCTGTGATCCAAATTCCAAATAGTAAAAATAGCAAGGTTGAAGTGAGCAGGTTCTTTAATGTTACAAATGTCACTTTCCAAGTTAGTCTCTTTTTTCAACACAAACGGGTAAGACCTTTTTTTTTTTTTTTTTAAACTGCTGATTTCTTGAGTGCTTTGAAATGGAACCTGCCTATTCTGATATATCCATTTTCTTTCGCTTTATCCTATCAGTTCTCTGGTGCATAGGAAAGTTTATTTAGCCATCAGAATCTATCATTCTGCTCTTTTCGCTTTTCAAGGACATGCAGCTTCATATGAGGCTAGTAGTATTCATAATAAAGACAGCCACTCTTGTCATACACTGGGTGCCTCCTTTTATGGAAGTACTGCTAGTAATTTTGGATATATTATTTCTAATCTTCACAACAATCACACATGGTAAATATCATGGTCTCTGTTTTGTAGAAAAGCACAAAGAGGCTCCAGAGTTTCATAACTAGCCTACAATTACACAGTTAATAATATAGACTGGATGTGAACCCAGTCTGTCAGTCTCCAGGACACATTAAATTTCCATTCAGTGGCAGCCTCATTTCTTTAGGTGATGTCATTTCCATTCTTCACCTTTACCACCCCCCTGTCTAATTTCTCATCTTTTTAAGCTACATATATCCTATTTCTACCTATTTGGACCCATGTATCTACATATCATCTGTTGGCAATCTGAAATTTATTCAGTAAAAAATGCTCAGTAAAATATCTTCCTTGGATGGGATAGAAAGCTGTCTTCAGAATCAAGTCCTGTAATCTGCATTTATAATTCTGTGTACCCAGATATCATGTTTCCTGGACTACTGGTCCACTTTCTAGATTCCTGTCTTTAATCTAAATGGTAAATAACTCTGGATCCTTGGCTACTCACTTAGATGAAACGGAGAGCCTTAACTTTGAGCCGCATAACTCCCTGCTTCAACATTTTCTTCTTGATGAAAAAGAGACTGGAATAATGACCAAAGTTTTGACTTTTATGTGAGACACCTGAATTTGGAGGTCCATCTATGTTTCACTCTTTTTTATGGCTGGATAATATTCCATTGTGTATACGTATCATTAGTCTACCAATGGACACTTAGGTTATTTCCATATCTTGACTATTATAAATAATGTTGCAATAATCATGGTAATCCATATATCTTTTCAACTTAGTATTTTTATTTTCTTTGGATAAATACCTAGAAGTAGAACTGCAGAATCATATGATAGATTTATTTTTAATTTTTGAGAAACCTCCATACAGATTCCCATAGTAGGCACACCAACAGCCACCAACAGTGAATGGGGTTCCCCTTTCTCCACATCTTTGCCAACACTTGGTATTTCTTGTCTTTTGATAATAGTCATTCTAACAAGTTAAGTAGAATTTATTCCAATGATGCAAGAGTAATTCAATATTTGCAAATAAATCAATGTGATACATCACATTAACAAGAGAAAGGATAAAAACCATTATGACTACTTCAAACGGTTGCAGAAAAAGCATTTGACAAAGCACAACATCCATTCAGAATAAAAAAAAAAAAATTCTCAACAAGGAAGTAGCAGAAAGAGAAATTAAGAAAACAGTCCCTCCTCTGGAGCAGGGATCTACTGCCTAGGTCCAGCTGGTGGCCCTAGTCTCACCCCATAGCACAGTCCCCAGCTTTGCTAGGGAGAACAAGGTTACCTGCTCCAGGACAGAAGGGGTTCTGGGGCTGGAGTTGTGGCAGGGGGCACATGAGTGTGGCAGCTGGTTGGAAAGCCCCCAAGTGGTACAGGATGGCTCCAGGATCAGAGGGTGGTGGGGCACCCATGAAAGGGGCCATGTCTAATGGGGTTCACAAACTGCGGAGCCCAGCCAACAGAGTTGTGAAGCCAGTGGTGTCCAGCACACCTCTGGTGGACTTCTTGATGCAGCTGGAAGATTATATGCCTATGATCCCAGATGCAGGGATTGGTTACAACGTGAACCACACTGGTTTTGAGGTCTCCAAACCATGCTTAATTTGGCTCATCTTACTAGCTGTCCAGAAATTCATCTCAGATATTGCCAACAATCCCATATAAGCACTGCAAAATGAAGGGCACAGCTTCTGGCAGCTCCCCAAGAAAAAGCAAGGAGCAATAGTACACTCTAAGCAAGGAAGACTTGACCCCTGTCCTCAGAGAGTATGGCATCAATGTGAAGAAGATGCATTCCTTCACTCAAGCCTCCCAACCTAAATGTATTTGTCTGCCCCCTTGTCCCTATGCAAGCCTGTTTTCACAAGAAAACTTTACTGTGACAGGCAAAAAAACAAACAAACAAACAAACAAAAAACCCAACAACCACAATCCCATTTACAATGGTACCAAAAGGAATAAAATACCTAGGAATAAACTGAACCAAGGAGGTGAAATAACTGTACTCTAAAAATTATAAAACATTGATGAAAGAAACTCAAAGTTTTGTCATGAATCAAAAGCATAGAGATCAAAGTACACATTGAGGTATAGAGATGTACGATGCCATCTTATTTATAAAATGGAATAATAAAAGTATTAATACGAAGCCTGTGTCAATTTAGAAGGAGTTTCTTGGTCTTCCGGCAAAGTCTGGAACTTTGAAGTCTGAATGACTTCTTGAGATCATTTAGCATGGCTAATTTTCTACATTTGTGTTATTAAAGATTTGGACAGTGTGAGATTAATTTTCAAATTAACCAGGAAATAAGCCAAGAATTTAGTTCTTCAAACCTTAGCTTTACAGTTTACTCTCTAGAATATTCCCACTTATTCATAAAAGCCTACAACACATTATTTCTAGACCATGGATATGGTGACCTCACACACATCTTAATAATAAAAACAAAGTTTTCACAAATAGGGTGATGTTATTTCTGACTATTTTTCAATATCTTCAGCTAAATAAAACTGGTCTCCAATCCTCAAACTAATCTTTAAATTTTTGTCCCTCAATTATTTGCGTTTTGTTTTGTTTGTTTGGTTGGTTGGTTTGTCTTCTGGTCTTTCTTCTCCTGGGGGAAAAATTAGTATGGGATCAGTGATATAATATATACTTATATACTTATAAGAATTACCAATTATTTATTGACTCTGAGATCTATAGCATAAAAAGAAAAAAGTAATATAAATTAAAATAATTGTAGGGGCACCTGGGTGGCTCAGTGGGTTAAGGCTCTGCCTTCAGCTCAGGTCATGATCTCAGGGTCCTGGGATCAAGCCCGGCATCGGGCTCTCTGCTCGGCAGGGAGCCTGCTTCTCCCTCTCTCTCTGCCTGCCTCTCTGCCTACTGGTGATCTCTCTCTGTGTCAAATAAATAAATAAAATATTAAAAAAAATAATTGTAGTAAGTTACAACTGATTAGTGGCCCTTGAACAACACAGGACCTAGGAACACCAACATCCCCACACAGTCAAAACTCCACATATAAGTTTTGACTCCCCCAAAACTTAACAACTAATAGCCTACTATTGACCAGAAGACTTCCTAAAACAGTAGCTTACCAAATATCTTGTATGTTATATGTATTTTTATTTTATTCTTGCAATAAAACAAGCTAGAAAAAAGAAAATGTTATTAAGAAAATTTTAAGGAAAATATATTTATAATACAGTACTGTATTTATCAAAGAAATCCATGTATAAGTGGACCATGCTGTTCAAACCTGTGTTTAAGTGTCAACCGTATACAGAATTTTAACATCTTTCAAAACACTCTGATGAATTTAATTACATCTAATTCTTTTTTTTTTTTTCATTTTATTTTATTTCTTTTCAGTGCTCCAGAATTCATTGTTTACGCACTACACCCAGTGCTCCATGCAATACATGCCCTCCATAATACCCACGACCAGGCTCACCCAACCCCCTACTGCCCTTCCCTCCAAAACCCTCAGTTTGTTTCTCAGAGTCCACAGTCTCTCCTGGTTTGTCTCCCCCTCCTCTTTCCCCCAACTCACTTCCCCTCTCCATCTCCCAATATCCTCCTTGTTATTCTTTATGCTCTACAAGTAAGTGAAACCATATGATAATTGACTCCCTCTGCTTGACCTATTTCATTCAGCATAATCTCTTCCAGTCCCATCCATGTTGATACAAAAGTTGGGTATTCATCCTTTCTGATGGAGGCATAATACTCCATTGTTTATATGGACCACATCTTCTTTATCCATTCGTCTGTTGAAGGGCATCTTGGCTCTTTCCATTGTTTGGCAACTGTGGCCATTGCTGCTATGAACATTGGGGTACATATGGCCCTTCTTTTCACTACATCTGTATCTTTGGGGTAAATACCCAGTAGTTCAATTGCAGGGTCATAGGAAAGCTCTATTTTTAATTTCTTAAGGAATCTCCACACTGTTTTCCAAAGTGGTGGAACCGACTTGCATTCCTACCAACAGTGTAAGAGGGTTCCCCTTTCTCCACACCCTCTCCAACAACATGTTGTTTACTGTCTTGTTAATTTTGGCCATTCTAACTGGTGTAAGGTGGTATCTTAATGTGATTTTGATCTGAATCTCCCTGATGGCTAATGATGATGAACATTTTTTCATGTGTCTGTTAGTCATTTGTATGTCTTCTTTGGAGAAGTGTCTGTTCATGCCGTCTGCCCATTTATTGACATAATCCCATCTAATTCTTATAACAACATTGTGAGTTAGAATTTATGGCTTTCATTTTACCAATCAGGTAAGTAAATCTTAAAGAATGTTTACTTAGTGGCAGTGATGAGACATCAGAGCTCTGACTAAAGCCTGAGCACTTTCTAGGACTCGCCACCACTGTTTTTTAGTATCTTAGCGTGCGTGCACCCCTCATCACCTCATGCCTCATGTTCACGTTCCCTATGCAATTTAGACTTACGTGCATGGATTTAGTTGGCAAGATACAGAATAGCAGAGGGAACTAAATTATATTGTGATAATATAAATGCAGCACCATACCTCTTATCCAAGCAACTTCAATATTAGACACCACATAATTTATATCTTGTTAATTCCAACATGACTTGGTCTCTCTAAACAGTGACTATAACCATATTGCATTAACTATTAATGGTTAATAATCCAAACTTGTTACTATACCATGCTCATGGTTCTCCAGAGAACCATTTCACTCCACAAACACTGACCTTGTCTGCAGCCACTGAAACAGATTATTTTTTTATTTTCTCTAATGTGGCATTACTTTATCTTTTGATAGGATTTAATTTTGGAAACAGGTGGACGTCATTTGTCATTCAATCTGTTGATAAAAGTTGATCATCAAGTATAATTGTATGTTCTTAATTTCATGTTGTTACTAAAATAAAGAAACAAGTAATAAATAAATAAATAAATAAATAAATAAATAAATAAATACTTTTGGGACTCATCCCATAAAATCTACAAAAAAATAAATGAAATAATTTAAGAGCTCTATTGACCAAATTCTCTTTAAAAATTTGCTGGCAAGTCATTAATAAAAGTAAAACTTGAGGGGTACCTGGGTGGCTTAGTCGGTCAAGGTTCCAACTCTTGATTTCAGCTTAAGTCGTGATCTCAGGGTCATGAGATGGAGCCCAGGATCAGGCTTTGTGCTCAGCGGGGAGCTTATTTTAGATTCTGTCTCTACCTCTTCATCTGTTCTCCCCCATTTACCCCAGTCTCACTCTCTATCTCTCTAAAATAAATAAATAAATCATTTTTTTAAAAAGGTAAAAATTGAGAACATGTTATTAAACTACACTTTTTCCTCCATTTACTAATTTTAAGATTTTTTAATGCCATCATTATTTGTGAAGACAAGTTCTTGCCTCTGGCCTTATATTAAATGAAACACAACATAAAAAGAGCATCCAAAACCAGATTCAATTTCCCAAATATGACAAAAAGAGTATTTCTGTTTTAAAAATATACTTTTCTTTGTACTGCACTGACAACCACTGAAACACAAAGATATTTCAAGAAATTTTCTGAGGGATTATAATTTTTAGCTAGCTTTATCTTTGATGCCAGAGTTTCTTTAATTACTTTTAAAGGATTTACAAAGTCTTTTCAACGAGAAGATGGTGTCAGTAATCCCCTAAATTCCCATTTAGATTGAGCTTGATTGTAAAAGTAGAATGAGCAACAAGAATCAATCCAGGATCTTCAAATGGAAACAGCAGGTTTTTCCTCTGAAAACCCATTAATTAACCGTGGGAGCCTTTGTATTCCATCCTGTTCCTGTTGGATGCCATCTCCCCCAACTTCATTAAGAGAGATGACTTGAAGAAGTTTCTTAGAATAAGAAATAAGAAATAAACTGCATTTTCAGCTTCTGTAGGAGACATCATATTTACCCACAGGAATGGTCAACAGTTATCCGACCAGTAACAACAGTGCAGGAAATTCATCTAGATTAAACAGGCTTCTTTTGTTAGAGGAAAGCCTTCCCAGCACACATGTATCATTGTCAGCAAAATGTGAGGAGTAGAAGCTTCACCCATGGCAAAAAGAGCTTTTTCATCACTGGAGACAATGGGTCCTTCTCCTCCTCATCATCAATCATCATTAATCATCACCATCTTCATCATCAGTCTTCATCAATCATCATCATCATCATCATCATCATCACCACCTTTACATCTGCATGACTAACACTTGCTGGACATGTTGTTACATTCTATGTAGTGTTCTGAGTACTTTGCATACACTAATTCATTTAATTGTTATGACATTCCATGAGGTACAAATTATATTATATCCATATCACAGAAGGAGACCTGAGGGTCAAAGAAAGAAATTAAGATGCAAAGGTTTCCATAGATTGTAATTAGTTACATTCAGAATTCAAGATATGCCATCTGACTCAAGAGCTTACCTCTAAATAACTAAATTCTCTCGTCTCCCTGAGGTGGCTCTAGAATCAGTCAGAAGTGGGTTAAAATATTAAACTCCTCATTCATTAGTTTGGAGACACTAGTTTGGAGTCAAGTAAGACATGCTAAGTCTCATTTTCGTCATCCAGAAAGTGAACAAATAATAATACCTATTTCACAAAGATGTGAATTTTTTTTTAAAGATTTTATTTATTTACTTGGCAGACAGAGATCACAACTAGGCAGAGACGCAGGCAGAGAGAGAGGAAGGGAAGCAGGTTCCCTGGATGTGGGGCTCAATCCCAGGACTCCGGGATCATGACCTGAGCTGAAGGCAGAGGCTTTCTTTAACACACTGAGCCACTCAGGCACCCCAAAGATGTGAATTTTAAATAAAAGAATTGTGAATATACTTCTGAAAGTGAGGATTAACTTTAAGATACCAAAATAATGCTTTAGTAATTAGTGTTGTATGTGTGCATGTGTATATATGTGTGTGTGTGTGAATGTGACAAGAAGCGTTAATCAAATTTAATGTTTCCTCAGAGAATAATTTAGCTCTCTGAAAATCTTGGTGATTAATCAGGAGTCAAGAAGGCTTTTAATTTAAGTGTTTAATTAATTTAGCTAATGGGATAAACAATACAAGAGGACCTAAGAAGTGAGGCAGCTCAGGGGTCCAGATTTTTGGTACCCTTAATTCTACTCCAGAACATCACGACCTTTTTTTTTTTTTTCCTTTTTGGTCTTACTTCCCATTCCTTCTTCTCCCATATTCTTTTTATTCTACATTTATTTTAAAGAAGATTTATCAGGGGCGCCTGGCTGGCTCAGTGGGTTAAAGCCTCTGCCTTTGGCTCAGATCATGATCCCAGGGTCCTGGAAAAGAGCCCCGCATCTGGTTCTCCCCTCAGCGGGGAGCCTGCTTCTCCCCCACCCCTATCTTTTTTTAAGGTAAAATCTTAAAAAAAAAAAAATAAGATTTACCAGAATTGGAATCTGGGCAGCAATGGAAAAGTCAAGTCTCTTCTCCACCCTGCCTCCATATACATACTTACAGTCCTGAGGTAATAACCCTGAAAGATTTCCACTAACACTGCAGATTTTCTCACAAGGGATTGCAGGGATATCATAAAGGAGCTCTGAGGCATTCTCCTGCCTTAATCAACATAAGAGACTCCTTGGCTCTCTGTCACATCATATTATTCTGCAGTGTTTACTTCACACTATAAATTTGACAAAGATTACAAAGCCAATCACATCTGTGACATTATATTGTCATCAAAAACTGCTGAATGGCTTGAACTCATGACAAGAAGATCAGGCAGAGATTACTGAATTCACTAGATCAGCATAAATGGAGAAGGATGGGTAGATATTCACCCTTAGCATTTTCCATTCAACCATCAGTGCCTCTGGGAATATGATATGTAGTTTGCTTTTCTGATTGTATTCTCAGACATCCGGAATTCCTCCCTCTTGATGCAAGACTAAATAGTGACTTCAAGACTACGAATCTTCATTTTTAAAGATTTTGAAAATCGTAAATTGTTCTGATGGTATGAGTTGGAAGTTCCTAAAACATGAGATTAACAAAAATAATAATAATAATAATTTCTCCAAAACATTTTTCCATCAGAAAATTTCTGTTTCCAGCTTTGTCTTGAAATACCTCTCATTGCCCCCTTTCTGTCATTTTTTTTTCATTAAAATGATTTTGTGATTATAGTTTTACTTGCAAATAAATCACCTAAAACCAATTACGTATTCTGTATGCATTTCCTCCCACAATCAATAAGATCGGTAGTAAAAGGGCTAATTGGATCTACTGGGGTTCTTCTTTGTTTCAGGCTAGTTCCTAAAGTTAATTTTTTTTGGTCTAACTCTAAAATATAAATTTGCCAGAAAGGCATTTCTTTATAATCTTATTTCTCCTAAATAATCATGTAGCATAAGAAAATATCAGCCCGCCAAATTAATGTAAAACTTCTCAAATCAAAGAGGCAGTGGTGAAATAATTTCTAGAAATAGGTTTTCTTAATCATGGTAGATAAGAAGATCAGTTACATCAGTGCTTTAGAATAAAATTGTCTTCCTCCAAAGAACTAATGTTCTATGCTTTCAAACCTCCTCAACACTCTACTAAAGTTACCTTTTATTCAAAGCTTCCTGTTGTGGTGTGTTTATTAATAATATTAATGAATTAAGTGTTTCTTACTGTGATCCAAAAACTATGTGTTTTGGACTGAATTGTGGCTCTCCAAAATTCATAAGTTGAAGCTCTAACCCAGTATGACTGTATTTGGAGATGGTGTCTTTGGAAAGTAGTTATGGTTAAATGAGTTCATAAGGGTGGTGCCTTAATCCAACAGGACTTGTGTCCTTAAAAGAAGAGGAAGAGACAGCAGGGATGCTACATAGAGAGGGAAGCCATTTGAGAAGGAGATGGTTCTCCACTGTGAGAAGATGGTCCTCTACAATCTAGAAAGAGAGGTCTTACCTGAAACCAACCCACTAGCATTTTGGATGTCCAGTCCAAATAACTGTGAGAAGATAAATTTCTGTGTTTTAAGCTGTCTAGTTTGTGGTATTTTGTTATGGCTACCTTAGCTGATACTGGAGAAGGTGTGATTATTACCAGCTCTTTGTATGTGAGGCTTAGAGATGCTAAGTAAAGGTCCCAAGATCACACAACTATGTGAAGGACACATCTGGACAACTTTTACCACTGCATGAGAAAGGACTAGAAAAGCATGTCCTTGAATGTTTACTAATAGGAGTTGACCAAGATGGCCTTAATAGTTCTCTCAGCTTGACTAAACTTTAGACGGCCTTCTTCCTGAAAATAGGCTTTGACCTCTTCATTTCTTAGAGCATCTGCTTTAGAAAGTTTGCAATTGTATATAATGGACACATTATTTGAAATATACGTAAATCTTCTCCAACACTCTTACCAGTTTTATAATCAAGGAAAGTCTTTCTCAACAACTTGGGAACCATCTTTTTTGAAATGTAAGCACTGAAAGAAATCGTGTCCCCAACTCCCAGTCTTCGTGGATGGTGGGAACCTAACTTAAAAAGGAGCAATTACACTTGGCCTAACCAAAACAAAACAAAAACAACTGCCAATGTGGGCGGGACACCACGTGCTTTCCACATGCTGTTGACCAACTAACATCATGCAGCACTTTTTCCATTGGCTTATCCCAGCACTTCAGAAAGCTCCCAGCTTTTGTTTCAGCAAAAGTTGAGTTCACTGTTTCTCCCCTATTACATTTGTATCAAGGCTTCCTTGCCTGCTAAACTGTCCAGGGCAATTTTTGCATTGACAGATTTTTAAAAGGACCCAGAAACCAAATATCTGGAATAGAATGTCAGCAAAATTTAACTTTTTAAAATATATGAAGAGGGGAGTGACAACGTGGAAGAGTCTAGGAAGCAGGCACCTGGAAACGTGTGTTCAGAGGCTGTCAGGACTAATCCTGCAGATATTTGGGTCACTGCAAAGTAGAGCAGGAAGCACCCAGTTTTTAAAATGTGTGCTTCAGTTTGAATTCCCCAGAGGTATACCCTAAGGCAAGGATTCAAGTGTAAGTAGCTTATTCAGGATGTGAAAGAAACACCAGTAGTGGAGAATTAAGGCTGAGAGAAAAGGCAGCAAATAGAGATCATTGCTTCAAGCCAGCTACCCTAGTCAGTGGATGGAGGTTAATCTCTCATGAGAAACTCTGGAAATCAGTGTAAAATGCACCACACAAATTGTGAGGGACCTGGAATATTTGTGTACCAGCTCTTGTAGACACTGAGGGTCAAGGGTATTAATTATCAGTATTTCTCTCCTTGTTCTTTTCCTCACCAAGCCTTCTCCCAGACTCTAATAAATGTATCACCTCAAGGACAAAATATTAAGGAGAAAAAATTTTTCTAAGTCAAAAGTTTTCTAGGAGTTACTGTGTTTTCATATAAATGTTATGGCTTAACCAATAGGAAGAGTTTCTTAGAATTATTTTATTTCCATTAGGAGGAAAATTAATGTCTGTTTTAGTACCTTGGCCATGTTATACGGTCTACTTACTTCAATCCTTTTGTATGGAGGAAAGACAAATCCTTAATAATACTTAGGTTGTCATTAACATACTTTCATATACAATAAGGCATTAGGCATAATTTAGAAAATGAAGATGAAACATAATGCTATTTATCATATGAAAATGTTCCAAATTAACTCTCTTGCTTACTACATTAAAGACCTTAAAGCTAACAAGTTATTTTGCCATGAAGGATTATATCTTGTATATACATATTATCTCCATACGTGCTATCTATACACATACAACGTATTTTTTTTCTTGGACAAGCAGCTTAGGTTATTTTTCTGTAAAATGGGGATAGGAAAACCTTACCCTGCCAGAGTGTTGTTATGGAAAAGAACTCACATAATTTGATTGAACGTGAGTTATCACTTCACCATCCCCTTCCTATCTCAGCCCCAACCCAAACCTACCTCCCCAGATTCCAAGCACATTCTTTCCTCCTTCTCTATACATCACTGGCCACTTTTAATGGCAGTCTTGTCTTCTTTGGCTCTCAACATATTTAAGAGTGTTTTTTTGCTTATTTTGTTTTTATATGTATAGAAATAGATTAAATAGGAGAAGCCCAGCCAACTTTTAAAGTAGGAGAGAACTAAATAATACCCCAACATGTGTGGACTCTCTAGCTTACTGGCATATTTTTTCTCAAAGCATTAAACTCATTGTGAATCATTTTTCACTCAAAAAGAAAACAGTAACATAACTTCTTTCCTTTTAAAAAATTTTTCTGTGGAAGGAGACGAGCTACAGAGTTTCATTCCATGTAAAATAGCTGGCTTTGCTCAAGAGAAACCCAGTTAAAGAGGAATTGCAGATATAAAAGGGAAAAATAAGAACTTAACCCAATGTTTCAAAAATCTTCAGTGAATGATACTGACTTTTTCTTTTGGGAAAAGATTAAAAAAATAAATAATAATAGGGATTACATTGTCTTCTTTTCCTGAATCTGCAATAGCAAAGTAGAATTTTTCTCTTTCACACTAGGAATGTCAGCATTTGACTTGCATATGTCTGCAGACATGCAGCTGATTACAATGTAGTTAAGTCCTGAGTAATTGACAGCCTTTCTTTTTCTTTAACTAAAGTAACCAATAGCTATTTACCTTTTAGAATTCAGATTTTGGGAATTACAACTAAAAGCTGTCAGAAATCAAAGAAGAAAAACAATCAGCCCTGAGGGGAAAAAGTGATCAATTTTATTTAAAAATTGATCAAAATCAAAATTGAATACTGAGAAATAGAGCCAATTTTGTATGGCTCAACTTAATACATGAAACAAACATATGATTTTTCATGGATCCATGCCATGACAGCAACCATTCTTCTATGGTGAAGTTTCTTAAAACCCATCAGTACAACTTACAAAATTCTAGGTCATTCTGTTAAGTATAAAACGTATAGTTTTTTGTCCATTTGATAAATACTCATTGAGTAACTACATGGGCCAGACCATTAAGAAAACAGACAATATCCCTGCCCTTTTGGTGTTTAATTCTAGTGTATAAGAAAATAAATAGGAAAAATAAATAAGACATGTATAACATATTGTAAATAGCAATAGGGGCTAAGGGGGAAAATGAAGTAGAGAAGGAGACTACTGTAGGTAGGAATGATGGTTTCAGTTTTAAAGGTAGTTTGGAAAGGACTGAAGGAAAAGTGAAGACCTAAAGGATTCAAGGGATGATGTCATGTAAATGTCTCTAAGATATAATTTCAGGAAGATTGGAACATAAGTGCAAAGGCCCTGAGGCAGGAGTTTGCCCCATGTATGAAGAAGCCAAGGTGGACAGAAAGGAATGGTCTATAGGGAACACAGGAGGAGAAAATTCATATGGTGAGATCAGATCAAATTGTATCTTATGAATTGTAATGACTTTGATTTGTATGTTTTTAAGATTTTATTTATTCATTTTTTTATTTATTGTTTTAAAAGATTTTATTTATTTATTTATTTGACAGAGATCACAAGCAGGCAGAGAGGCAGGCAGAGAGAGAGGAAGGGAAGCAGGCTCCCTGCTGAGCAGAGAGCCCGTGGGACTCAATCCTAGGACCCTGAAATCGTGACCTGAGCCAAAGGCAGAGGTCTTAACCTACTGAGCCACCCAGGCACCCTGTCATGCTGTTTTTAAAAATTTAACTTTATTTTATTGTGGTAAGAACATTTAACATGAAATCTACATCTTAAAAAAGTTTTAAGTGTATAATACAGTATTGTTCACTATAGGCATGTTGCAGTAGGGAAGATCTCTAGAACATGCTCATCTTATGTAACTGAAACTTTATGCCTGCTAATTAGCACATCCCCATTGCCCCCTCCCCCCAGCCCTGACAACCACCATTCAACTCTCTAACTTGATGAGTTCAACTATTTTTGGTATTCCACATACAAGTGGAATAATGCAGTATTTGCTTTTCAGTGACTGACATTTCACTTAGTGTGTTGCCTTCAAGGTTCACATATTGAAATGTTGTCACATATTGAAAATCTTTTTTTCTTTTTTAAGACTAAAACATATTCCATTGTATGTATATGCCACATTTCCTTTGTCCATTCATCCACAGAAGGACACTAAGGTTATTTCTACCTCTTAGCTACTGGGAATAGAGCTGCAATGATTGCAAGAGTGCTAATATTATTAAGAACCTGATTTTGGTTCTTTTGGGTAAATATCAGAAGTGAAGCCATATTGTGCTCTGCTGGGGTGTGAGAATTCTAGTAGGAGGGTATCTCAAATTTTGTAGTCAGCTTGGATGTATCTGGTTTTGTGCATGCTTGGGGAGCAGGAGCCCCTCAATTGATTTCTGGATGTTTCACAAAGCTATTTGTGTACGAATTGTTGAATTGATGTTTTTGTTGGAAGCAGTGAAGGGAGGATCCAGGGCTTCCAGTTTTGATGTCTTGATGATGTCATTCCTCATCATCCTCTTTACCATGTGAATGTACATTAATCAATAATGGTGCTAGTATATATTCTTTATTGAAAACTGCAGTAAAAACTTCTAGGAAATGATAGAGGTTAGTTTTACTGTGAGCAGAAACATAAATTCTCAGTGAAAAGATTTAGAATTGAATTTTATTCTTCCATTTACTAATTACATGAATTTGGGAAACTATCTTTCTGAGGATAAATAATAAGTAAGTATATTTGAAGTATCCAGTGCTATTTAACTTAAAAATTATATTTCTTTGTTGATCTGAACAAATTTATAGAAGATATTCTAATTTATTCCATGATTCATGTTTATTAGTCCCGCCAGCAGAAAGGCACATTTTATGGCAATTTCGAGCTTATATTTTGCTCTCTGTTTTGTTAATGCATCCCTTCAACAATACTCTAAATCATGCTTCTTCATGTTTACAAACAAAGAGGTATGGAAAATGGAGTTCTAGAATAATAACACTCAAAGGGGTATTAGAGACCATGTATTTCAACTGCCATCTGAAGTATGAAAGTACATTCCTTTATTTCTTTTGAGACTTTGTTAGTCCCTTAATAAATAATATTTAAGTGTATTCCTTTGAAATGAAGCCAAAATCTAACATTCTTAAGATATAAAAGTCCCCATATACGCTTTCATTTGATAGTTTGTTGGTATTATATATAGGACTTTTTTTCTAATTCCATTTATTCATTGGTTATTGATAGTCTATAGAAAAGCTCTTGATTTATACACACACATACACATTTCCCTGTTTTGCAGGCCATTTACTAAACTATTTTGTTAGTTCTAATAGTGTTTACAGTTTTGTTTTTCCCTTTTATTAAAAATATATAACAATTTCATCTGCAAACTGAAAATTTGGATTCTCTTTAATATTTGAATTTAATTTTCTATGAAATCATTCCCATAAAATGTATGAAAATATTTGTAGACAAAAGTTTATCACAATATTACACAAAAGACTAAAAATTGAAAACAGCCCAAATAATGCCCATCAATGAAGATGGGCTATAGTCTGAAATGAATGACATAATTTTGTATACCTTGGCTTTAAAAGGATGTACCAGAAACAATGCTTACTTCTAAAATCTTGTTGCAAATGTAGGCATTGTATACATGTTCAATTTTTTCTTGCCAAATTATTTCAGATTTGTCCTGTAGAAGTCTAGAAGATACTGTAACCAGCCATTCTTAGTCGATGGCTCACATATATCAAAGATCTCATATATAGACACCACTTGAAACAGGCAAAATCTGTGATTGCAAGATATTACAATAGTATAAAAGTATTTGAAAATATTGGCTTATGCACAGCCCAATTAAAAATTAATTGGTATTTCTGTCATAGGTTCAACTTACTGGTTGTAGGAAACAGATATCCTTTTGACTGCTACTGTCTATACCCCATATTGCATTCAGACACTAAACTTTTAAATACGTCTGATCTAGATCTTAGATCTCAGATTGGTGCTTAATTGACTTGGAAAGCAAAAAAATTACTTCCCAACTTTACAGGAGGCACTTCCCCCAAGCTATTTTGATAATACAGAAAGTCAAGGTCTTTAAACCTGATACACTAGGAGATGTGCTGACTCTTCAGAAAGCAACTGAGAGACAGGAGACTAGGAGGCTGCAGGACAGAAGGCTCTTGCTTTAGGAAAGACGGTGGTTTGTTAAGGAGCTCGCAGATTTCCTGAAAGAGGTAAGAATCCCCTAGAAGGCCTCAGAGAAGACCTACGTACACCTTCACCTTGTGTTTATATGGCTCCATAGGACTGAGAGGTTTTATTATGGCAGCAAACACAGTTTATTATTGATGATATTTTTAACTCATTTGCCAAGGACAAATGTGCAGGTAGTAAGAAACCCAGTTCAATATTCTGCAAAATGCCTGAAGCTAAACTCATGATTAAATCTTTTGATCACAGCCTAAGATGCATTATTTTTATTTCTTTTAGCACACAGCAAAGTCAACAGACAAATGCTTTCAAAACATAATGCTAGAAAAATTGACCTTAATAATTAAACATCAATGGACTTTTAAGAGTTCACTTACTTAAATTTTGTAAATTTTTTAATTTTAGTAATTTTTAGCAAGATTTTAGTATTTGGTAATGAAATTATAATAATTATGATAGAGGTCCACTAATGTCATCTTATTTTTAGAGAAACTTGTTTTGGGATCTAATTATAGAGAATGGAACATATTTCCAATTAAATACACACTTTCATCTTAAAATAAAAGCATTTTAGTCTTCTACTCACAAGTTATGATACCATTAGGTTCAGGAAAGCCAGAATACTCATAATCAGTATTGCTCCTAAATAGTTTAGCTACTAAAAAGATTTTGCAAAGTAAAAGCTCCTAACGTGGGGCATCCAGGTGGCTCAGGTTATAATCTCAGGGTCCTGGGATCCAGCCCTGTGCTGGGCTCTCTGCCCAGCGGGGAGCCTGCTTCTCCCTTTCCCTCTGCAGTTCCCCCTGCTCGTGTTATCTCTCTCTCTCTCTCTCTCTCTCTCTCAAATAAATAAAATGTTTTTTTTTTTTTTAAAGCTCCTAACCTGTTTTATATAAATTGTTCCTCCAGCAAGTGCTAAGCTGTATCTATCACAAGCCCCCTTTGGAACATTTAGTTGAACAAATCATTTTAGATTTGTGGGTCAACAAAGAAGTCAGTGGTAAATAAGAGAAAAATTGCTCCAAAAGTAAAAGTTAGACAAAAAGGGCCATCTTCCACAGACAAGTTATTAAAGTGTGAGGAAAAAGAACATTAACACTTATAATAAGGAAAAAAAAATGCTCACTTCTACCCTGAAAGTCTTGGGTGTCCTGCATTACCCAGGAGTAAAGAAGAGAGGTTCATTCTGTATCTCTTGGGTATCTTGGGACAGAGATAGCCTGACAATACTTTTAAAGTTTTTCCTTCAATACATTATTTGTTGTGTATTTATTCTTTGCCAGAATTTGTCACAGAAATAGAAATACTGGAATAACTAAGACCAACAACTACATTCAAGAAGTTCTCATAATTCAGCACACAAGACAGATGTGCCAACAATCATTTAAGCACCTGTGAGGTTGAATTATTGTCTACATACTATAGAGAAGTAGAACGAAAAAGGGAGTGATCAGTTTTATAATAGAAGCAGTGTGAGCAGGGTGGCCAGAAAGGTTTCACAGAAAGGAAATAAGCAATTTGAGGATTATTATGTTTTGGCAAAAATATAAAAATAAAAACTAACACTGTTGATTTCTTAATATGTGCTAAGTGAATTAATTATCTCCTTGAGTCTTAAAAAGTGCTCTTAAAGTAGGTAATATTCTCTTTTTTACTAATGAGGATCCCAAGCTCAGGTCATAAAGATAGAACAGGATAGAGTTGAAATTTAAGTACAAGCATCTTGCTTTCGAAGCCAGGACTCCCAACAACTCCCTACACCCACTCTCATTGTAAAAGGAAGGAGAGCACATTGCAATACCCAGATTGTGAAACAAATTATGCTTTAGGAGAAGTCAAAGTAATTCAGCACCTCTGAAGCAAAGGCTGTAAGTGTGAGAGTGAAAGGGTATAGGACTGGATGAAAGGATTAGAGGAAAGACCAAATGGAACCACGTAGGCTGTGCAGATGGCATAAGCAATGGAGAAGATAGGCCTGAAGAAAAGGAGATCAGAGAGACGTGAAAACCACGGCAAGAGAATAATGGCTGCCTTGAGTAAAGCAGATACAGTGAAGAAGAGAAGGGAATGGATAGAAAGATGGTGAAAAAGAAGAGTGGAGCGCTGGGGGGGTGTAATGAAAAGGGCTCCTGAAGAAGACTAGAATGAATCTTAGATTTATAACCTGAGCAACTGGGTGTAGCTGGTCACAAGGGAGAGAGTGCTTTTCTGGAGTTAGTGCCCTTATGCTTATGAGGGTTTCATGTGCTTCTTTAAGAGATGTTTGAGCCTAGTGAATGCTTAAGAAATCATTCTCTACTCATTAGAGACCCTTTGAGAAAGGCATACAGCTGTGTTTGGGCCACAAAAGGATATATGTCTCCTTTTTCCATGTAACAAATGATTTTCCATGTTTTCCAATTTGTGTAAATATACAAAAATAATCCAATATCATGGATCTACTATTTAGATTCTGGTCAGAAGGTGTAAAGACTTGCTTTGAAAACATCTAACATCCTTTTTATTTTATTTTTTATTTTTTTGTGTGTGTGAGACATCCAAATTGCTTTTCAGACATAACCCCATAGATAGTCACATTGTCTCCATGAAGTGGGCCAAAGAACAATTTATCCTTATTCTTCAAAGGTATAAAAAGGTCAATGACTCATTGGATTGCTCCAAACAGAAGCTCAGCTCTGAAGGCAGCTGGGTGCATGTAAGATCAACCACCAAATGGCTGCATGACAGGCTGTAAATTGAAGTTTATTGATACTTGATGTAGATTGAGTTCTTAGAGTCTTAGTTTACTTGTGAACAATGAGCTTAGAAGTGGAAAGGGGAATTGAAGAGGCATTTTTTTCCAAGGTAGTCAGTTTATTCTTATTCTTTGTAAGCTCTTCTTCTGACCTGTGCTTTTCTATAAATAAGAATCTCAAGGTGATGTTCAATATCAAAGAAATATCCACAATAAATTTGGCAGAAATGTTTACTATGTAAAAAATGTTTTTTTTCAGTTTATATTACCCAATATTCTATTTGTCCTCATGACTTTTATATTTTATAGTTTTATATCTAGGTCATCTCTTCTAGTTTCTGCTGATGAATATATATGTCAAATGGAATAACTTTCCCTGAATTCCAGACCCACATATTGGCTGACTAATAGATTCTCTCCAGATCAGTATATTCACAATCAACTTACTTATAATCTTTCTATTCCAATTTTGCTCCTCCTAAAATTTTGTACAAATAGTTAATTGAACCACTATTCTTCCTATTTCTCAGGCCAACTCATGAAATCTTTAATTTCTCACCTTTTCTCAGTCCCCAAATTGGTACTTTGATGAAATCCTACAGCTACATTTATAATCAAATAGATATTCCGTTTACTCTTACCACCTCCATTAACTCACCAGGTCAAAGCAACAACATTCTTGCCTGAAAAAATTGGAATAGCCTTCCAGCTTGTCATCCCAATTCAATTTTGCCTCCAAAATCTATTCCTACCATAGGAGTCAGAGTCATACTGTCAAAATGGACAATATGTTATTCTTTCACTTAAATTCACCAGTGCCTTAACTTCTTACATAGAATACAAATCAAGGGGGAAACTGTGTGGATCAGTTGGTTAAGTGTCCAACTCTTGGTTTCGGCTTGGGTTGTGATGTCCTGGTTATGGGATCGAGCTCTGCATGGAGCCCCACATTGAGACCTGCGTTGGGCTCTGCACTTGCTGCAGTCTGCTTCAAATTCTTTCTCCCTCTCCTTCTGTCCCTTACCACTCACACTCAATCTCTTTCTCTCTCTAAAACAAATAAATAATGGGGCACCTGGGTGGCTGGTTATATTTCTTTTCTTATCTTTTTGTTGTTGTTGTTCAACTTTAATATTACATGGAGTTATTTATTGTCTTTTTTTTGCATTTCTAAAACTTCTTTTGTTTTTTGTATCTACAAATGATACATCTCAAGGCATCTGATACATAGTAACTTTTTAAAATAAAGCAAGCCTTTGGATCATTCTTTGCCATTTTTAAATCATCTTAGTCATTGCTCACAATGAACACATTCGTTATGTAGAGAAGAACTATTTTATAAGTTAAAAAAAAAAACAAAAACTAACAGCTTAGATGGATTAAAGTAAATTGTCCGGGGTCTGTAACCAGCAAGTGACAGAAGTAGTTTTGACACTGGAGTTCCTGAGGCCAAAGCCTTTGGCACGTTCATTATAACACAGCTGATTCTCAGCCTGGTATTTCTCCCTCTTCTGGCAGATTTTCTCATTAGCTACAAGTGTCAGCATTGGTCTCTGACGTTTTTCGTCATTTACACTTAATACGTCGGGGAATTCACATTATGCACCAAATAATTCTCTGTGTGATTCTATTGGCAGCATAAGAGGCTCAGTGAATAGCCCTACTTTGATGCTTGAGCACACCTTACACCTTGGAAATTGCAATGGACAACTTGATTGGAATGAGGTCCTGGTCTATAATGAGTCTCGCTATGTGAAATGCCTACCCTGGGAATAGAAAAATTATTCATGAAGAACAAGAGCTCAATGACTTTACACTGTCCTATCAAGTACTCTGAGAGCTGATTATAATCAGACTAGAATGGATCAAGGTAATTAAAGCTGCTACCAATAAGCCAATAAGTATCAAGTCATTTTCTCCTTTAGAGTTGGAATATATTTGCATAGCAGGGAAGGCAAAATTTTGCCTCTGTCACTGGGAAAAACAGATAAGCTGGGCTTGGCTTGCTCAACTCCGAGTCATCTTGCTGTCACCACAGCACAAATGTGTTTTCTACATGAGCTTCTCCACTCCTGCTTATTTAGACATTTTCCCTCCTTCAGGAACCAGGACCTATTCCCAATTCACGTTATAGACTGCACAAAACACAGCAATAAAGACCAGGATGTCAAAAAGATTAAACTGTATGACAATGCTGACCATGAACCCAGCAGTTTTATATATTTCAAAGAAATATTTTTTCTCTGAAATCAAGTTTATTTTTTTTCCTTCTCTCTCTCTCTCTCTTTTTTATTAACATATAATGTATTATTTGCCCCAGGGGTACAGATCTGTGAATCATCAGGCTTACACATTTCACAGCACTCACTATAGCACATACCCTCCCCAAATGCCATAACCCAACCACTCTATCCCTACCCCCGACCCCACAGCAACACTCAATTTGTTTCCTGAGATGAAGAGTCTCTTATGATTTGTTTCCCTCCCAATCCCATCTTCTTTCATTTTTCCCTCCCTATCTCCCACAACCCCTTGCCCTGGCTCTCAAATTCCTTATATCAAAGAGATCATATGATAATTGTCTTTCTCTGATTGACTTATTTTGCTTAGCATAATACCGTCTAGTTTCATCTTCATCACTGCAAATGGCAAGATTTGGATTGGAAGAACAAATATTGTGAAAATATCTATGTTACCTAAAGCAATTTAATGTAGTCCCTATCAAAATACCATCTTTTTTTTTTTTTCAAAGAAATGGAACAAATAATCCTAAAATTTATATGGGACCAGAAAAGACCCTGAATAGCCAGACAAATGCTGAAAAAGAAAACCAAAGTTGGTGGCATCACCATTCCAGACCTCAAGCTCTATTACAAAGCTGTAATCATTAAGACAGTATGGTACTTGCACAAAAACAGACACATAGATCAATGGAACAGAATAGAGAACCCAGAAATGGGCAGAAATGGGCAGAAGACATGAATAGACATTTCTGCAAAGAAGACATCCAATGGCCCACAGACACATGAAAAGGTGCTCAACATCAATCATCATCAGGGAAATACAAATCAAAACCACAGTGAGATACCACCAGTCAGAATGGCTAAAAATCAACAAGTCAGGAAACTACAGATGTTTAGGAAGACATGGAGAAAGGTGTACCCTCCTACACTGTTGGTGGGAATGCAAACTGGTGCATCTTCTCTTGAAAACAGTATGGAGGTTCCTCAAAAAGTTGAAAATAGAACTACTCTATGACCCAGCAATCTCACAACTGGGTATTTACCCCAAAGATACAAATGTAATATTCTGAAGCAGCATGAACACCCAAATGTTTATAGCAGCAATGTCCACAATAGCCAAATTATGGAAAGAAATGAGATGTCCATTGACAGATGAATGGATAAAGAAGATGTGGTGTGTATATATACAATGGAATACTATGCAGCCATCAAGAGAAATGAAATCAAATTTATTATCTTTTCTAAATTTGGGGCAGTCAAAAGATCTGAGAATGCTTTGAATATGTACTAAATAACCCTATTCCAATCTCTAAATCCTTAGTCTCTAAATTATAACACATCTGTAAAATTATCCACACATTTGTGTCTATGTATACAGGTAAATATGTGTATTTCTCTATGTTCACATGTGAATATACACAGTCTTTGAAATATTATAAATTAATGAGAAGGGGAAGAAAATCATTATATGTGTACCAGGCCCTAATAACCCACATTCTTACATTTCAGCCTCATCGTCTTAAGAATTAGACATTGCATCTGTTACAGAAAAAAAAAAAAAATAGGTTCCAAATGCCAAATAACTTGAACAAATGCATGCAGATAATAAATAGGCTAGCCAGGTCTCAGCTCCTAGTCCCTCTGTCTCCAAAAATCGCTCTTTTGTCTATTATAGCCCATCCCTACTTATTTAATACTTCTTAAACTTATTTTTGCATATAAAGTTAATATATGTTAATTCAGTACAGGTATCTATCAATTACCTATCCACATCCCCAGAGGGTTAAATGTTGATGTAACATTTACATAGCATTTATATGTCAGGATGAAACAATGCCTGGCATCCTCTATGCCTGGCAACAACATAAAATCTGTGATGCCTTACAAACTGAGAAATTTAAGTTAGTGTTGTGCTTATTGTATGAGAATATGAGCCCTGTAGGTAAAGCAAAATACGACTGTCATCTTGTGGTGGGATCCCCAAGGATTGTTTCAGAAGACATCATTCCCATCATAATGCCTCTGCCAGTGATGTCCCAGTGCCTGTGTGGATGTGCTGGCGGGGAGGAGAAGTTTACCCCACAGAGGGATGAGCCCTTCACAACCCACATATAGGATCTTTCTGTCTGGCATCCACTCAAAGAAAACTTAGAGATGATTGACTTCATTTTTAATCTTGCCCACCTTTTAAATTGTTGCTCTTCTTTTTTAAATCCAAGTAGGGAGAAATGAAGAAGCTAGAACTTAAGGCCTGCTAGGAACCACAGAGATTAATTACTTAGCCCATTATGCGTGATGATAACCTACACTCCAGAGACTGTTCATACAAATTCCAGTAACTGCTTTCTGAGGATGCTGTTAGTAATTAGTGTTATTATAGCAGCATAGGAGGGAATTTGGGATTTGTAGAGGGCTTTTGCTGCTCCTAGGACCCTAACGCTAAATACCCTGCTACTCAGATTGAATTGGCTTGGTTCTTAACATAGTTGCAATGACAATTATGAAACAAATAGCAACGACTATGTACTGTGTCTATACTACATAATTTTTGTTCATTATGTCATTTATCCTCACCACTAGCCAAGGTAGCTTAATTCCTAGGAGGTCAACACCATCTTTTCCACTTTCAGTTTTGATTAAAATATCCTTCCTATCTTTCTTCCTTTAACTTTTAACTTAGCAACTGGCCCACAAATTGATAGGTGGCCACTAGACTTAGCTAATTAAATAGTATAGTATTCTAAGTAGGGCTAAAATCATTATTCATTAATCAAAGGGCCTTCTGCAGAGCACATTCATATTTTACAATTAATCCATTTGAGACCAGAATGTTGAATAAACATTTTAAATCAACCACAAGTTACACACAATGCCCTGGTATAGTTGTGGCTAAAATTCAGGTATGAAACTAAACAGAGACTGGCAGTCCAGACAAGATGGCATTAATTCATCATTCCCTACTTCTCTTCCCCAAAGTATAACTTTCAACTCTAAGTCAGAGAAATATAGCAAGAAATAGACAAAAGACAATCCTGAGAGTTAAACATAAAGAGTAATTCAAATTGGTTGAAGACTTCAGGAATAGAGAGGCAGCATAGCAATCTATGGCGTCTTACAACCCCCATCCTAAGGAAGACAATCCAGATCCAATGTCTCCTAATCCTAAAACTAGCATTAGGAGACCACCTAGAATAGGTTCAGTCCTATTGGAGTTGAACAAAATTTCCTGTGATAACACCAAGCTGAACCAGCAAGGCAAATGGAAAAACAGAAAATCTTAGCAAAGAAATAAAAATCATTAAAAAAAAAATCTCATGGAATATATGGAACTGAAAAATACAATAACAGAAACCAAAATCTCCCCTGTTGGGTTCAATAATAGAATGGAGATCACAGAAGAGATAACCAGTGAATTCAAGGGCAGATCAATAGAATTTACCCAATCTGGGGCATCTGGGTTGGCTCAACCCATTAAGCATCTGCTTTTGGCTCAGGTCATGATCTCTGGGTCCTGGGATCAAGACTTGCATTTGGCTTCCTGCTCAGCAGGGAGTTTTCTCTCTCTCTCTCTGCCCTTCTGCCCTGCCCCACCACTCATTCTCTCTCTCATTCAAATAAATAAATACGATTTTTTTTAAATAGAATTTACTCAATCTAAACAACAGAGAGAAAATAGACTTAAAAATCAAATGAAAGAGAATCAGTAGAACATTAAAGAGATTAAGAAAAAGTTGTATATTTCAAGTCTCAGAAGAATTGAAGAATGTTAAGCAGAAATAGTAGTAGGATAAAAGGTGAAAACTCTCAAATCTGGGTGAAAAGCATAAATTCAGGGAGGCTGGCTGTCGCAGTCCGTGGAGCATGAGATTCTGGACCTTAGGGTTGTGAGTTCAAGACCCATATTGAGTGTACCGATTACTTAAAAATAGAATCTTGGGAAAAAAAAGGCATAAACTCAAAATGAATCTCAACATAAACCCAAATAAATCCATCAGGATACTTTATAATTAAGGTTCTGACAATTAAAGAAAGAAAAACTTGAAAGCATGTGTTATACTGTTTTCTATATTCTGCTCCATTCTTAATTACTACAGCTATAAATCTTGAAATTCTAGAGTGATCCCTCCATTTTATTCTTTTTAAAAATTTGTTTTAACTATTCTAGGTTTTTGTATTTCTATAGGAAATATACATAAAATAAATAAAATATGACTTTGAAAAAGGTGTAAAAGCAATTCAATGGAAAGATTTTTTTTTTTTTCCCCAACAAATGCACGGGAGTAGCTGGATATCCTGGGGTGGGGGTAGGGGACCTTGAGTATCTCACATCTTACACAAAAAACAGAAGACATTATGGACTTAAGTGCAAAATGTGAAAATATGACTTTTTAGGAAAATTTGTAAGAGTTCTACTGGATCTGAGACTAGGCCAAATGTTCTTAGAATTGACACCTGAAGCACAATCTATAAAAGGAAAAAAAATGATAAATTATGACATTGAATTAAAAACCTCATTCTGAGAATTCCTACAGGAATTTATAAAACAAGCTATTAACTGTAAGAAAATATATGAAACTGCGTTTCTGACAAAGCACCAGTATCTAGAATACCTAAGGAACTCTCAAAACTCAATAGTAAAAAAAAACAAATGATCCAATTAAAAATGAATAAGAAAATATTTGAACAAGGATTTCATCAAAAAGGATATACAGATGACAAATGAAAACGTAAAGATGTTCAGTGTAATTAGCCTTTAAGGAAATGCAAATTAAAGCCACAAGAAGATACCACTATTACGTTCCTATCAGAAGGGCTAAAATATAAAATAATGACAGCAGCAAATGCTGGTGAGGATATGGAGAGTCTAGATTATTTATACACTGCTAGTAGGAATATAATAGTGGAGTCTCTCTGGAAAAGGGTTTTTTGTTCTGTTTTGTTTTAAATTAAACATGAGACTTCCATATAACCCAGAAATCAAACTCAGATATTTACTCAGTGAAATAAAAACATATGTCTGCACAAAACATATATACGGATGTTCATAGCCAGTTTATTTGTAACAGCACAAAATAGAAAAAACTCAGATACACTTCAGTGGGTGCGTACATACCACCATGAAATATAATTAATCAAAAAATGGCACAAACTATTGATACACACAGCTCACTTTAATCTTCAAAGAATCATGCTCCATAAAAAATGCCAATTCCAAAAGGTTACATGCTATATGATCCATTTCTGTAATATTCTTGTAATGACAAAATTAAAGAAAGGAGAATATAGTAGCAGTCACCAAAAGTAGGAGGATGGTGGTAAGTATGGTTATAAAGGGGGAACACATGGTGGAAAGTAGTCCATACCTTAACTGTATCAATGTTAATACCCTAGTTGCAATAGTGCCCTCTAGTCTTGCAAAAGGGGGAAATCTGGATAAAGAGTACATCTGCACTGTTTCTTCCAAATATATATTTATGTATAATTACCTCAAAAAATTAAAAATAATTTAAATATTAAATTATATTTATACATATAATTAATACTTATTAAAAATAAACTTTCACAGTTCAATAAGAAACATTAACACAAACAGCTGACAATCTAAAAAGTTATTTTGATTCTAGCACATTTTCTAGATTGCGATTACCCATGACCTAGAGTGACGAGCGTCTTAGAATGAGCTATTTGAGGCCACACCACATTTTGACTCATTTGGTTTAAACTAAGGTTAATTGTGTCACTAAAGAAGTCTCTTAAAAAGGACAACTCCAGGGTTGCTCAAGCCAATGGCCCATTAATGTCATCAGACCCCAACCCTTTTCTTCTTTCTTCTCTCCCACGTTCAGTGTGTCAGCTCCGTTCTTCTCTTGGTCATAATCGATCAACTAAATACTGGGCATTACAGGCCCACACACAACTTCTGTCTGTACAAGAAAGTAGTCTTTTCATTGTTTCTCTTTAATGAGTGAGGAAACATTCCCCAAACGTCTCTTCCAGCAGACCTTCTGTTACATCATAGGGAAAAAAAAGAAAAAAAGAGGAGGGTAGAATTGCCGTATTTGCTTGAATTAATCAATATCTCCCCTAGTTTTATAAAACAGGTATGACACAAAATACAGACTTTGTTATTAAACAAATTTCGGACAACAAGTAATGTCTACTACAAGTGAACAAAGCTAACAGCATCTTTCTTCACTTGCAGGGAAGTACTGAATAAACCAGTTGTTAGGGGGTCTAGTCAGACTCAGTCTCAAGGTCTCTGCCTGACATTGGCTAAATCCTACACCTTCTCTGGCTTTCAGTTTTATGATCATTATTACATACTGAAACTTGGACCGGTGATTAATGATCAGCAGTTTGCTGGGCAATTTCTTGGGTAGCATTTCATTTGGACCATCAGTAATGATAATGTTGAACTAAGAGTAGACATAGATGAAAAATTAGAGTTATTTTTGATGTACTATTGTCCTTCCCTTTAATTATTAAAAATGATATTTCACATATGTCAATATTTTACATATTTCTGAGTGACAGTACTCTGATTTCCAAAAATGTGTAAAGGTTGGACTCAGTAGATAGATTCTCCTGTATTAACAGTTTGTCAAACTCTAAGGAAATTAGTTGATTTTGAAGGGTCAAAAATCTGTGGTATATACCATTATGCCTAAGCAAAACAATGCACAAGTGACCTGAATTTTCAAATGGACCATTTATCACTTTCATACTGATTTAGGCCCTAGCCTCAAAACCTTGGAACTTATTACTATTGTTATTTACTGAGCGTCACAGCAAAGCTATCTGATGCCAGTGCATTAACAGATAATTCAATTATGTGTTTTGGCTGCCTACTCTCTACCAGACAGAAGCCTGAACATGGGAGATATAACAAAGGATAACATATGGCCTTTTTCTTAAAAGAATTCATTGTCTAATGCAGGAAGACGAATAAGTACATTAAGTCATATTTCAGTACGATCAGGCTGACGATAGGAACTTAAGACAGTACAGAAGAGAAAGTTAACTCTCTCTGAGACCATCACAGCATTCCTAATGTTAGACTAAGGATTCAAACTGAGTCTAGTATGATATATTTGAGACTTCCAGGTATATAAAGCGTAAGGCAGCACTATCCCAGAATAAATCACAACTAGAAGAGACATTCATCTAGCTTCTTCATGTTAATGATCATAAAAATGAAAGCCAGAGAAGGTGTAGGATTTAGCCAATGTGAGGCAGAGACCTTGAGACTGAGTCTGAACTAGACCCCCTAACAGCTGGTTTATTCAATACTTCCTTGCAAGTAAAGAAAGATACTGTTAGTTTTGTTCACTTGTAGTAGACACTACTTGTCCAAAATTTGTTTAATAACAAAGCCTATATTTTGTGTCATACCTGTTTTATAAAACTAGGGGAAATACTAATTAGTTCAAGCAAATAAATCCACACATGTGTTTATCCTCATTATAAGCAGAATGTATTTATCCACTTGTGAAACTTGGGGCATGGCCATGTGACTTACTTTGTCCAATTAGATGACAGACTTGACAATATCAGAGACTTAAATTATGTTTCCATGATGGCTGTGCTCTTTGTTATCTATCCTTTCCCGTGAGAAGAACACAACTTGGTTAACTGCTGGACCAAGGAGGACTAGAGATGCATAGAGCAGACCTGAGCAGAATCTACAGCTAAGAGCCAAATAGTGATCCACTCTACCTATATCCACCCAAGTCAAGCTGGTTCACAAATGAATGAATAAGAGTAAATCATTGTTTTAAGTTCTTTGGGATGGTTTGTTATGGAGTATTCTTATGGTAATAGCTCACTGATAAATCTGAGTTGGGGCTTTGCTAAGGACAATGTGAAAAAGAGAAAAGTAAGTGGTAAATACTTGAGAATGGTTGCAAAGAGGCAATTAAAAAGATGACCTACGAAATTTAAGATTAATAAAAAGAAATGTATGGACATTAGTTGGTGTGAGTTAAACCATTCAACAAATAATTTTTGTTACCTACATTCCCAAAAGACTTTGGCAGATAATTTAGGAGAAACCTCATGATTAACACATTCTTCCTTATTGTCTCCTTTCCCAAAGGACCTTCAGTGTTGTTGGAGATGTGTGTGTGTGTGTGTGTGTGTGTGTGTGTGTGGAGAAAGAGAAGGAGTTATTTATATATTTATTTCAAAATCTCTTTAGATAAGCACCAAATAAAAGATATAGACCAACAAATATTCTAAACACAAAAAAGAAGATGTCATTGAGATCAAGAATGGTTAGCAATAGCTTTCCATAGGAAGAGACTATGATCTTGGTAAGATTTAGGAGAAAAAGGAACATAACATATGATCTGATCCCTGCTCTCTTGTCCCCTCCTTAGTTCTTCCAGGCCACTAATCCATGTTCCTAATGGGAGGAGTTAGATATCATTTATTTTTCTTTGTTCCCAGGGCAGAAAAATCTGAATAGTGCTTGGACCTACTTAGAGGTAATTAAGGGCACTTAATATCCCCAATTCCTAACACAGTTCCTAGCACATTATTAGAATTCAACATGTATTTATTGAATCAATCAATAAATCAACTAGTCAATAAGTGAAAAAGAATGGTAAAAGTTACTTCATTTATAAAAGTTATTTCATTTTAGCTTTGTTGCTGAAAGCAAAGTTTTAGTTAAATTTCTTTCATGAAAAATAATGTATATGATGTGATGATTACCACAGATGTGTTGTGAAACTATTTTAAAACCAAGGTACAGTTCAAGAAATGAAAGTGATTAGATAATAAACAAATTTCTCTTACTGTTATCCAAAAGTAAAATAAATTTTACTCAGACACTATATAAAATACTTGAGGAGCATCTGGGTGGCTCAGTGGGTTAAAGCCTCTGCCTTTGGCTCAGGTCATGATCCCAGGTCCTGGGATTGAGCCCCAAGTTGGGCTCTCTGCTCAGTAGGGAACCTGCTTCTTCCTCTCTCTCTGCCTGCCTCTTTGCCTACTTGTGATCTCTGTCTGTCAAATAAATAAATAAAATCTTAAAAAAAAAATAGAATACTTGAATTGTCAGCAAGTGCTTTTTCTCTCTGCTTAACCACTCTACATTATGAACAAAACGTTAAATATCTCCTGTGTTATCCACATCACCTGCAAATTGTTAAAAATAAAATGCTGAAGAACTATTGGTCATCCAAATGTCTGAAATATGAAACCTTAAATCAACTATCAAACACTGACAGCCATCCTCAGTGTAAACATTTGAGAAAAAGGTCACAATAATGAGTTTCTTAAACTATGTCAGAATGTGATATTAAAACTGTACTCTTTACAGTTTGATGAGAAAGAATGTTTTCAGTCTGACAAAAGTGGTTTCTTTTTAATGACAGAAAAGTTTGGGAGCTGGGGAGAATGAGACATAAGAAAGACAGGGAGAAGAGACAAAGACACTCATTGAAAAAGTTCTAGAATTGGAAGCTATGTTGTTAATTCCCTCTATGATTTTGGGTGAGTCATTTAACTTCTTTGATTTCCATTACCCTGAGAGCATAAGATATAAGGACTGGATTGATGATTCCCAATGTTCTTTGAAGTTTTAAGATTCTATGATTCTCTGATCCATCTCCAGATTTTAACTAAGTAATGACAGGGAGAAGATCTTACTGTCAAAGCTAAGGTAGGAAAATTTAATTTAATTTAAATGTAAAGACCCCTGTCTTTAATATATTGAAGTAGTTATGGGATATCTAGAGGGTTTGATTTTTAATGAAGATCACAGGTGATTTCTTTATGAAAGAGCCACAGAAAAGTCTTGCCTTAAAAAGAAATAAGCCTATTGGCAAAGCTCACCTTTGCTCACAAAAGCATGATGTTTATATTTAAAAAGAGAATTATTCATGCATCTGATATTTGAGAACTTCCCTATCCTTTTCTGTAATGAGATTTCAAATATGCTGGTCTTTAGACGTCTTTCTAAAAGCTCAGTTTACTGTTTCTGTTTCAACTTTCTGAACCAACTACCACATCTTCAGTTGTGAACTAGTTAAAGAGTAAGAAATTCATGAGTCTCTGGACACTGCTAGTTGCTTCTGAGCCTATACAACCATTATGCCCAAAATATAACCGTCCACCTCTAAAATCATGTATTCTAAAACAATATGTCAAACATCTCATATTTATTACTGTGAGAAATATAAAGATTTTTTCTATGTGGTGGTTTTTAAACAAGCCTGCAATTTGGCTCTAGTCCCTTCTCTTGAATCTAGCTGGCCTGAGTGACTCAGTGTAAAGAAGAGAATGCATTCAAAGTCTAGGGTAACACTGGATGTCTTCTGAGTCTAGGAGAGAAAAGGCCGTGCAATCCCACCTTGCTCTCTAGGACTGATTGCTGTTGGGAAATTTTTCTCAAAGCCCAGCCATCGTGCTCAGGAAGTCCAGGTTGCATCATGATGCAATAGGTGATCCAATTCAGAGCTCCAGGTAAACTCAGCCTTCTGGTCACTCAGGCCATATGCTAACTATATGGCTGAAGAAACTTCCTCAGGATTTTTGGCACCAGCCTTCACGTCACCTTGAACCTTGGAGTCTTCCCCGCTGAGGCTCCAGAAGTTATGGAACAAAGGCAAGCCACTGCCTACATTTGTGTCCCACAGAACCTGTGAGCACAGTAAAATTGTTGTCTCATGCCACTAAATTTTGAATGCTTGGTTGGACAGCAATAGCAAAAGCACTAAATCCTAACTTTGTCTTATCTGCCCTCCACTCCAGATCACCATTATGCACTTTACCTTGGTTTTGTGTCTCATCTCAAAGACTATCTTCTCCAAAGAGTCTGTAAATATTTGGTCAGGTGCAATGGAAGCTCTCTTTCAGGCTTCTCTTTGTTGGCTCCTCACATCATTTGACATTTATTATCCCTTAATAAACTAGAGTTATTCAAATTTTATGAGGCATTTTGTAATTATATCCCAAACTTGGAAATCTGAATATCATAAGCTTGGAAAGGGAAGAATAAATACTTTCTCTTTCCCATATACAGACTTATTTTGTTCTTCTCTATTTCTGAGTAGAACACGTGACAACAATTAGTTTTAGTTTTAGAGAAATGTCCTTTTAATAAAATATAATTTAATAAGTATTGCAAAATGAATGATTTTTTTTTTTTTTTGTCTGTAACAGGGCATTCAAAGGCATTGTGCCTTGTAACCTTCTCCAAGCATCAATTAAGAAAAGTTGGGCAGATTGGTGTATTCCAACTCATATCTAATTCTATTTCAATATGAGACTTGCTAAAACTTAGTAGTAATATGTTTAAGCAGTACAATTAAGGAAAGACTAAAGAAAAGGAAAGGTACATAAATGACATGACAGATGATTCATGAATCATTTAATTGTTACCAAAATATCTCCCCAAAATATTATTTTGTTTTTATTTCACAGTCGTAAAATATGAAACTTGAAGCTGAATGACTTTCCCAAAGTTGCTCTTCAGTAAACAGGGAATCCTGAACTCAAACCTCAGACTCTGTAATTTGAAATGGATTTCACTTTATGGAGCAAAATTGTGTATACAGGGTCAGATCAAACATAAGGTGAGATAATGTTCACGAGGTCCTCAGCATAGACAAAATAAAAGCAGTTATGAAGCATTTAACATTTATTGAGAGTTGTATTGTTTTATGTCCTCTACTAAATAAAGCATTCTTAGAGGTTCTCGTTTTCACCTATGAGGCAACTGAGACTTAGAAATTTGAAGTGACATCACCAAGGTTATATAGCAGGAGAGTTGGGGAAGTAAGTTTCAAACCAACCATTCTGGCTCTAGAGCAAAAGTCTTTATGTTCTGCTACCTTACACCTCTAGTCTTAAGGATAAAGAAGAAAACGAAGCAAGTTTTCAGCTTTGTTGACAACTGCAGAGAATTATTTTGGTACACACAGATATTAAACCATTGTTAAAAATCATGTTTTTCAAAAAGACGTATTCTAAGAATGCCTCACACAATTACCTTTCTTATCTGTTCAGTTAATTCTATTAATATAATCAACATTCAACCTTGCTAATTGCAAGATGCAAAAGCTGCTGGTTTACTATAAGGACTTTGAAGCCTCATGGCTTTTCTTCCTTCTCTATGCCTTTCTCTTACAGAAAAACCCTGATTAATTACATCTTGCACATGTCACAAGTTCACAATTAAGTCATCTTGTGGTATTTAAAACAATGCATTATGACTTTTTCTACTATACTGAAGAATTAAGGGAAGGCAAATGTGATCAATTATGGCAGATTTGAATCAAGTGATTTATTTAGGTATTTTTAATTAATTAAATACACAGATTCTCTAAAGCGGTCTCTACTCCTTTTGTAATTTCTGATTTTTCACTCAATAAATCTGTGAGAGAGGTATTTATGATTCTCATACACAAAATAGTGTTGTAACATTTCTAACCTCTCGCCCCTCCCCTGACTCCTCTCCCACATCACTTTGCCGCTGTCCTGCTTCCTCTCAGTGCTGCCCCACTCTACCTTCTCATCAAGAGGTGAAGGTTTTCAAGAGTCTTCCAGATTTTCAGCATCTTTACTAATGTAAGAAAGAGCACATGTTGCTGCAATTTCAGTCTGTCCTTTGATGGATGAAACAGTTACTCTACTCGGTAAAGGGAAATAAAAATAAAAAATAAAAACAAGAACAGAAAACGAAGTTCAAGTGTCCAAAGCCCATTTTCTTTGTGGTTCTTTTACCAAGGAAATTGGCAACACTCCTGCTGAGGCGTTCAGTTCCAGATTCTAGCATCTCAACAGGCTTCAAACAACAACAGAACACCTGCAGAGGAAACTCTCTTGGTTTGCCTTTGCAGAAAAGTCTTTCCTGTCTGTGCAGAAAATAGGCCCCCCGGTTTTTCATGCACTGTTCTATGCAAATAACGTCACTGAAGTGTGGTTCATAATCTCTGGGATGAACATCTATAAAGCAGGCTGAGAGGGTCCTAGATGCCGGTCTTGTGGCTGAGATGTATGAGAAAGACCCAGAGTGGTTTGAAGTCACATGCTGCTTTGGGGGAGAAGAGAAGGACGACAAGAAGGTCACCTGTGCAATGTTGATGCTATCATGGGAAATTCTGCCATCGTGGAAAGAAGTGAGCTGAAAAGAAAAGGTTCCAGCAGAGTCTAGAAGAGACAATCCATCTGTGTGAGAAAATGCTTCTTGGGGTGACCCAGCTGAAGTAGGGACTGAGAGAGAAAAGAAGTCAATCCCACCGTTTGCCCTGGGAAAACGAGGTCTGCTCACACTCCTCTCTCCACCCTGAGGACTCCAGAATAAGCTGGAGTCTGTCCTAAAGTGATAAGGGGTTTTGTTGGGAGTTCAAGCATGGTTTGTTCAGTGATTGGCCGTGGGTTTCGGCTTGGGTGATTTATTTTTAGACTGTCTGCTCTCTGGTTCTTTATTTGTAAAGTAGTAGTACCAGGAGAATGATGTGACCCCTGGTTTCCATGGAGGAAGTGATGGGCTTCTTAGAATAATCCTTTGGTACAGACTGAAACCCAACACTCAGGGATAAGTAGGAACCATGCCTGGGCCCCTTCCTGAGGAAGGTGCTGGTTAGCGGATCTTACCTGCTGGAGCAGGGTAGGGAGGAAACTTGTGATTAGGCCATTTGAGGTCATCCCACTTGACCACATATCATAATATTCAGCCTGAATTAGCCTTACACCACTGAGTTTAAAAACTTGAATGCCAAAGACATTGAGTGATAACCAAATATCTTCTGACTCCCAGTCCTTGTGTTTTATTTCATAATTTACTTACTACTTGCTTTTTATTTAAATCTATATCTATCTATATCTATATAACTATGTAGGTGTATAGATATAGATAGATACATAGATTTTTTTAAAGTAAGCTCCATACCCAGCGTGAAGCACAACACTGGGCTTGAACTCCCTGAGATCAAGACCTGAGCTGAAATCAAGAGTTGGATGCTTAACCAACTGAGCCGCCCAGGAGCACCTATAGTACTTGCTTTCTAAAATGATTTATAGGACACCTGGGTAGCTTAGTCCACTAAGTGTCTGCCTCCAGCTCAGGTCATGATTTCAGGGTCCTGGGATAGAGTCCTGCATTGGGCTTTCTGCTCCATGGGTGGTCTGCTTCTCCCTTCCTCACCCCTCTGCCTGCCATTCCCCCTGCTTGTGCTCTTTTTCTCTGTGTTAAATACATAAAATCTTTTTTAAAAAACTAAATAAATAATAAAAGAATTTATAGTGACATACCATAAAATGTACATGAACAATAAAATTACCAAAATAGAAATAGAGAGCTAACATTTGAAAAGTAATACAGTATAGAAAATTTTCTCCATGTGAAGGCATGAAATTAATGAAGCAAGGTTCCAGAGAACTTAACTTGCACAGACCTTTTCTAAGGTCCTAAAGGTGCTCTAAAGAAAATGTGTTCACATGGTCTTATGTTTTTGTCAAATCTACAAAATATAAAATATTTTCAATGTAATCAAATTATGACTGCTTTTTATTTCCACTTCAACTTCTCTTATACCATACTATTACTTAGAATCTTCATAGGGGCTTTTGATATCTAGCTAAGGCAAGGTGGACCTGGAGATACATTTAATTTGGATTTAGTGATGTATTCTGTACCTACAGTCATCTCTATACATAACTACATTAGCTTCCCTGATAAAAATGGCTCCTCAGACTTTTACCACTCATTGTGCCAAAAAAAACCTGGGGAAAATGATATCAAGGTCAAGGGTCAAAAGTGATGTTGCAGTAGGAACATGTCCTACAGTGTGTGGCAGGTGGTAACAGAGTAGAGACAGAGTTTGAAATATATTGAATAAGAACTTGGGATTTTTTTCCCATATTTTATGACACTTATTTTAAAGAAACTTGATACGTATTTTCACAAAATTGACAATCCTAGAGATTTCCAAGACGTTGCAAATAATGAGGTTTTATTTTTAGCTGAAAATAACTTTTCTAAACTATCAATTTAATTCCTACATAATTCTTTTGACCTAGGTTATTTCTATAACAAAGTTCTATTTTCCATCTTTATTTTAATTAATACCCTATCTCTCTGGAAATGGCTGGGTGGATATCTTCAAAATCATTAGAATAAATTTGGAATTTGATTTGGTCTGACATAAAATATACATTCTGGAGATTGAAAATATATATTAAAAGTTTTAGGGGGACTCATGGAATATTTAATATATTTGTGTGTGTATGTGCCTGTGATGTTATTTTATATAGTGTGAAGAGTTAGTTTCAGAAATGTACATTCAATTTTTCCCAAATGAAAAGGCTATAGATATTTACTAGATATTGAAAAATTGTTTTCAATTTTCTTCCTCTGAATATACACAAGTATTTTTGGTAACTAAACATTATCATGAATATAAATTGTGGCATCATGTAAGAAAAAAATTGAAAGATAAATTTGAGACCTTCTGTATTGGGAGAGGGACATACCCTCTCAAGAGCAAAGGAGAAAACAAGGTCTGGCCATCCAAAAAGAAAGTTGTTATTATCCTTATGTGTGAAAACTAAGGCAATTGTGTGGACAGTAAAACTGATGATTATCAGCGGTACGATCTAGCAAGTGAAATAAAGCCCAGAGTGCTCTCTGCTTGAGGATTGAAAGAAACCGGTCAACAGCAACAAACTGCCACAGATTAAGAAATACAGAATAGGGCACCTGGGTGGCTCAGTGGGTTAAATCCTCTGCCTTCAGCTCAGGTCATGATCTCAGGGTCCTGGGATGGAGCCCCACATGAGCCCCACATCGGACTCTCTGTGCAGCAGGGAGCCTGCTTCCTCCTCTCTCTCTGCCTGACTCTCTGCCTACTTGTGATCTCTGTCTGTCAAATAAATAAATAAAATCTTTAAAAAAATACAGAATATTTTCAAGTATGATTCAAAACCTATTAAGTTACAGTAAGTCAATATAGAAAATATTTCCCCGTAATTTAAAATCCTGACATCAAAGAGGAACTGAAAGTATAAGCTAGCCCAATGGTAAGGTCATGTTTCTGAGTGAAAATCTTTATTAACAGAGAAATTTTTGAAATTCAGATATGAGAGAGAGAAACAGAGAGAGAAAATCCATCACGGGCAAGTATAATGCAATGTAAATTAATAGTATATTAAAGAACAATTTCTAATTTCTTCAAGGTAAGAAATAATTTTCAAATTTCTCAAGCTCCACCCTAATATAGAAAAAGATCTATACTGCAAGCCTTAATTTTGATCAATTTTGTTTTCACACGGAAAATCTTCAGAGGGCATTCCGGGATGAACTGCACTGAGAATGTATTTATATGTCTTCTGGATAACAGAATGATAAATGTATTAATACATAGGGTATTAAAGTTGGTCATAAAATTGGAAAGTTTTACCAAAAAACATTTTTAATCATCATAATAATATAAAAATATTAATATATACTTGATTTTTTACAGTTTTTATTACACTCTATCTAATAATAATCAAAAATTTTCTAAACAACACTTAAAAATGAATTTGTTTGTTTTGAAAAACCTATAAGAAAATGACCCTATGCTGATGTTTCTTCTTAATTTAGTAGCTATACTCTCCACTCTCTCTCCTCTGAGCCTGGATGACTCAGCTGGTTAAGCGTCTGCCTTTGGCTCAGGTCATACTCCCAGGGTCTGGGGATGGAGTCCTATGCCAGGCTCTCTGCTCAGTGGGGAGACTGTTTTTCTTCTGCCTACTCTGCCTGCCACCGCCCTGCTTGCGCTTTCTCTCTCTCTCTCTGACAAATAAGTAAAATCTTAATTAAAAAAGATATACATATATATGCATTATACAGATTTGTATCTGTAAAATCTCTTCTAGAGCAAAGGAAAATAAAGCATACAAATGGAAGGATACTCATTCATAAGAGATTCCTGTATCCTAATCCATTGAGTCTGAGAATATGCTAGATTATGCAGCAAAGAGGATTAAAGATGGCACAAGTACAAGACTGCACAAATATTGAAGTAAGGTCCCTAATCAACTGGTCTCAAAATAGGGAAAATATCCTAGATTATCCAGGTGTGACACATGTAATAACATGAGTCCTTAAAAATGGAAGCGGGAAAAAGAGGAGAAAATCAGAGAGATGGTAGCAAGAAGAGGGGTTGGCCCAACATTCCTAACTTTGAATATGGAACAAGGGACTTGTGAGCCAAAAAGAAAGAGTGGCCTCCAGAAGTTGGAAAAGGCAAGGCTCTTTTTAGGGCCTTAAGAAAGATACAATTCTGCCAACAGCTTGACTTTAGCCCAGTGTGATCTGTATGAGATTTCTGACCTTCAGAATCGTAACATAATATATTTATATGCTTTAAGCCTCCATGTTGGTGACAATTTGTTACAACAGCAACAGGGTACTGTTAGAAGCATAGGCAGTGACTAATATGCACAGACATGTATAGCAAAAGGCAAAATTTTAAGGCTGAAGTTCTCTTGTCTTGAATTCTCTTCCAATTTTGTCGATGTAAATTCTTTAGTTGTATTGTTCTTACGGTTGTCATCTTGTAAAGGAAATGGCTGGCTTGAATTGAAACTTTCTTTAGTGGCATGATGGTATCCATTTTTGTAGTTAATTTTAAGGTAAACTGATGAGTCCTAAGATTTCTTTTTTTTTTTTTTTTATTTTTTTTTTTATTTTTTAAGATTTTATTTATGTATTTGACAGAGAGAGATCACAAGTAGGCAGAGAGGCAGGCAGAGAGAGAGGAAGAAGCAGGCTCCCCGCTGAGCAGAGAGCCAGATGTGGGGCTTGATCCCAGGACCCTGGGATCATGACCTGAGCCAAAGGCAGAGGCTTTAACCCACTGAGCCACCCAGGCGCCCCAGTCCTAAGATTTCTGAGGAACATTCTTTGAGGTTCATCAGGTCTGATGTTTGAGATAGTCATGGATGGGAATAAATAGGAGCTCTTAATGCCTTACCATCTCTCATTCTTTATTTCCAATTACCATACAAGCTGCCCAATGTTTATGCATTTTATTGTTTGTACTTTCAGATAAGGCTTCTTTTAAGAAATATGTCACATACATAAAGATATAAAATGGAATAATATTGAATTTTTGAACTAAGCTACAGTTCTATGTCTCTTCTCTATGTTGTTATGAGTTGTCTGCTGTCCCTTATGTTATTTATTGTCAGATGCCTGCCTCCAGCAGATCTCTTCTGAGTAGACTGTTTCTAGCTTCAATTTTTGAATGGCTGCACACTGGGAAACTACATAATCGTACTCACCACACGAGAGTCAAAGTTCTGAATGAGAGCCTATGGAAAGAAACCATGCATTGAGAAGACTTTAAATATACTGAGAGTTTTTCACACACATGCCAAATAAATTCAATGACCATTTTTGTAATGATGTCTTTAATGTTTCTGCCCTGGAAAAGCAGGAAAGATGTCAGTCTTATTTGATATTGCAGACCCTGTTCCTGGCACAGGAAGACTAAGGAAACATTTCTATTGGGCTGGATTTGTGAGAGGGCTGAAATTCCTAAAGCAGGGTTTGTTAAATTTCTTACCACATCTTTATGTTTCTTTATATATCAATAGATCTGAATTTATATTCTGCATATGTAAATGTGATGTTAGCAAGCTATATTCTCACTCAAATTACAATTATATTTTTAAAATGTTTATATGTTTAAATGTGTTTATATTTATATTTTTGTAAATTTTTTTAAAATGTTTCCTTGGGGGATTTTTTTTTTTTTTTTTGGAGGTAAACACATCCTTAAGATTTTGCTCAGCTATGGCATATCTTGGTCATTTGATTATAGATGTGCGATATTAGGACTGGATGATTAGAATGGGCAATGTACTAAAAATGGGAAATGCAGTGAGGAAAAATATTTTTCTGTTTTTCTGTAACTTTGTGGTTGAACCAACCCTAGAGAGTCCTGCAAAAAGAAATTAGTGTGTGGATTTCCAAAGCAGACTATGTGGATATAGGTACAGTCATGTGGCTGCTGTTAGTTATATAATCTTGATGGAAAAAATCTAATTAAACGTTTTCACATATAATCTAAATTTGTGTGACCTCTATAGATTTTAGAATCTCTAAGTGCCAATGTTGAATATTTCAGATTCCCTTCCTTACAAATGTAAAAAAGTTCTCTTTCATCAACATCCCAAGCATATAGCTAAGAGGGATTTGAAAATTTCTTTATTTTGACAAGATGATATACTTTGGGGAAAGCTATATTACTTATACATATTAAACAGATATTACCAATTCAGTGACAGCAAGATAATGCATAACAGGTGCCAAGTTATGCAACTTGGCATTTCATTATATTCTCTGTAAACTCTATAAGAGTATCACTTTATGTAAAACTTCGTTGAGGTACTCTACGCAGATTTTCAATAGAACGCTAGATAAAGCACCTTCTAGGCCTCACCTATTTCTTCTCAAGGTCAAGAGTTTGGTCGTGATTGACTGAAGGGATGTAAGCATGACTGTAATGCAGGTTAATCTCTAAAACATGGGAGAGAAAAATAGATATCACGTGAGGAGAATGAGAAATGCCTGCTTGTAATATGTCTCCCCTGTCTGACTGAATTTTCAACATTAGGTGAAGTCATTGTCTCTACAATCCCTCAGTTAATATATAACTCAACGCAAATATTTAGAGTACCTACTCTATGCCAAACACTCTGGGATCCCAGCCAGATTCCCTAGGAGATATTTCAGAAAGGCAGCATATAATAGAGACTATTGTTATCTTTCACCGTAGGCTGCCCTCTACCATGACTTTGTCTAGGGGACTTAAATTCATGATTAATACATAGAAGAGAATATCTACTGCCTGATTTCATGAGACGTTCTAAAACAGTCAAATCTAAGCTATGGTGTTAGACATCAGAACAATTTTACCTGAGAGAGATGGTAAGCCTTTCCTGGAAAGGGACTCAAGATAGCTTTTTGGAGTAAAGGAATGTTCATTTCATAGGTATATACATTTGTCAAAACTCCCCAAACTGTAAACTTAAAACTTGTACATTTCTCTGTGGGTAAATTATACCTAAAAAAAGTAAATAAATAAAAAGTATCTTATTTCATTTTTGGTAAAGGAAGAGACATAAAACCAAACCAAAATGTAATTACAGTAGGAAGAAAGTCATTTTGACTACAGAATTAGAGAAAGCCTTCATAATAAAAGTGAATTTTGAGGTGGTCACTAAAGGAAAATATTTAGTCAGATACCGATGATTGAGGAAATGATAAGAACAAAATGACTTGTTTAAAGCACAGGGAATCCTCAGCAAATAGGAGATTTGTATTGTTGGGCAGTAGGGTAAATATATGATCACAGGAATGACTTGGAAAGATGTCACTGGATACTCTAAACATTAGGCTAAACCGTGTGGAGGACTGTGGAACATTTTCACTCAGGAAGCCTTAACCGAGACGCTCCCGTCATGCATTAGAATGTCTGGCATATCAAATTAATGATTAATGACATTAATAAGAGAAATTAAGACTTTATTTTTTAATTTTTTAAAGAGTTTATTTATTTGAGAGAGAGTGAGCAAGAGAGAGAACACGAGCAGGGGGAGCAGCAGAGGCAGAGGGAGAAGCAGGCTCCCCACTAAGCAGGAAGCCCGATGCAGGGCTGGATGGCAGGACCCTGGGATCATGACCTGAGCTGAAGGCAGATGCTTCACCAACTGAGCCACCCAGGTGCCCTGAGAAATTAGGACTTGATGTAAAAGAGGCAAAGAAGCCAAAATTCGTGCTAATGGGAAAGAGTGTGCATGTGATTATTGAGTGTAGGGATGTGTGTGTGTGTGTGCGTGTGTGTGCACGTGTGTGTGTGTGTGTAGCAACTGGAGTAGTAGCAAATATTTGCATAGCAAGTACTCTCTGCTAGGTTCTGTTGAGAACACTTTTCATTTATTTAATGATTTAAACAGAATAGTCATCCTATGACTGAGTTACATTTATAACCTTCATCTGAAAGGGGAGAAAATTGAAGTACAAGGAAGTTGAGAAACATGTTCAACGTCACATGTCTAGTAAATAATCAACCAAGTTTTGTTTCCAGGCAATGTGAGCATCAGTGTTTACGGTCCATCACAGCAATGGCACTATTCCAAGAAGAGGCACAGGCCAATCTCTAGGACAAACGTGAAAAATGAAAGGGGAAATTAGGACAGATTTTGTCTGGGGCCTCTGCTGAAACCAATGCACATGAATGAAGACACTCAAGTTCCCTCCAGAAGTATTCTATTCTGATCCTCTGGGTGCTGGCACACACCATGGGGGTCTGGGCATCACTGCTGTAACTGAAAAGTGGTCGACGGAGGGGAGAGTAAGGAAGCGATTCACTACAGAGATATGTCCTGTTCTGAGTGTTTGAAAAAAGGGTGGAAATATATTGGAAATATTTTTATCCTTGTGTCAATTTGCTCACCTCTTCCAAACCTAAGTAAGTGAAACTGAAGGGTGCGGGGCCAAGAGCAAACCTGGGTATCTTCACAAAACGTTTAAACTCATATCCTGTTAGCCTTGTGTTTTGTGCAGCTTTAGGAGGAGTAGATGGAAAGCTGTTGAATGTGGCCTCAGTAGGTGAACCTTCAGTTCCCCTTCAGTTATCTCAAGGTTGCTGCTTTGACAGAGCAGGTAAGAAAATAAACTGATTTCAAATAAAACCTTGACGACAGTCCTGATAACTATATGCTTTTTTAAAAAAATGGGACAAGCACATTATCCAGGTTTCTATTTTATGTTTAGTGAAATAGAAAGTCACACAGCATTTTCAAAAGCATTAAATTATCATAGAAATAGATACATGCCATTCTGTGTGGACTAATAAATCTACAAGCATCCCTCTACAAATCTATATTCACACAGAAGGCAGCAAACTTACTTGACATCTGAAATCTTTTCCTGAAATAGCAGCCATAATTATCAGAAAGAGGGGGGTGGGTGGAAAGCCTAATAAATTTGGAAGGACAATTGAAGATATAAGAAAGCTAGAAAATGTATTTTTATTTGCCTCAATGAAACACATATTAGTTACAAGGGAAATTGAATGGAATGCTGTGACTTGGGTATTACAAAAATAAACCATAAGCTGAAAAGGTTTGAGAGATACATGTGATAGAGGCTTAGCAAGAGGCTTTCTTTAAAAACCTCCAAAATATCTGCTTTTGAGAATTCTGAACTGCTAAACTTTCTCACTGGTATGGCTTCAACACATCGGAGCATTTCCAAAGGTTGTTTGTCTACATCGCCCTGTAAAGCCTAGCCATAGAAGTGTTAGCCTTCTTTCACAGGTTAATGGCTCTAAATTGTTTTCACAGTCCTCTGCATAGCAAGTGGTACTTTCAAACTACCAAATGTAGTTGAACTTAGGTTCAGGCTTAATCATTAGAGGTGCCCAGTTAGAAAGCAGAAAAAGAAAATATGTCATGCTATGTATTAGCTCTTTACCTTCAGCAAGTCAAGAGGCTCAGCTAAATGTGCTACCTCATCACCAAATGTACTGTATCTGCCCTGCAGGGCTGTTTCAAATTATAAATGTATTTTAAGCACTGAGTATGTTCCAGATATAATTCTAGGTATTGGGTATACAGTGGTGAATAGAAGAAACAAGACCCCCTGCCCTTATGAACTGTTCATTCCAATGAAAAAGAGAGAGAATAAATTAATTTTTAAAATGAAATGAAATAAAAATGAAATAAAATATGAAATGAAAAAATGAAAATGAAAAAATGCAAAATATGAAATGAAAAAATGAAATAAAATAAAATGAAAAAGAAAGCAGGCAAGAAAATGGATTGCATGGTAATACATAAAGGTCCTCTGGTTGGGGTTGGGGTGGTAGCACCTGACTAGCTCAGTTGATAGGTAGAACCTACAAACCCATCCCAGGTCATGAGCTCGAGCCCGATGTTGGGCCTAGAGCTTACTTAATAACAATAACAAAAAGGAAAAAAAATAAATATAATAATAACAAAAAGGTCCTCTGAGGAAGTTACATATGAAGTGTCCTCAGTAAAATCAGTATTAAATGTTATTATTGATATAAAATATTTGATAATTATAACATTTTATCTACCTAGACTATGTAACCATACACCTTTCACTTAGCTGAGAAGTTATTAGAACAAAAGAAGTTTTACTTGAACGTCAACCTTAAGCTCAGTCAGCCAGGATAGATTGACAAGACACTGTGAAACAGCCTAAATTGTGGCCCCTGGAAATTATTAGGACCAAACCAAAGGTCAGCTCAATGGAGTGCTGGAAAGTGCTATCCTTGATGTTCAAAAAATTTCAGATACTCTGTGAACTAAAATGCATTGTCTCTGACATACACTCCTCTGTGCCACAATTATTTCAAGGGGAATAGAGAATCATCATGATCCCAAGGGCAAACTTGACAGTCTGAATCAGGGCATCCAGAAGAGGAAAGACATATCATTATTAAAAAATTCTTCCCTGGGGCTGCCTGGGTGGCTCAGTTGGTTGAGCAACTGCCTTCGGCTCAGGTCATGATCCCAGAGTCTGGGGATCAAGTCCCACATCGGGCTCCCAGCTCCATGGGGAGTCTGTTTCTCCCTCTGACCTTCTCTCCTCTCATTCTCTCTCTCTCTCTCTCAAATAAGTAAATAAAATCTTAAAAAAAAAAAAATTCTTCCCTGGGGGTGCCTGGGTGGCTCAGTTGGTTAATCATCTGCCTTCAGCTCAGGTCTTAACCTTAGGATCCTGGGACTGAACCCCGTGTTGGGCTCCCTGCTCAGTGGGGAGTCTGATTCTCCCTCTTGCTCTGCTCCTCCCTTCACTGGTATGCTCTCTCTCTCTCTCTCTCTTTCTCTCTCTCTCTCTCAAATAAATAAATAAAATATTTAAAAATAAAATCTGCCCTGTGTATATAGTGAGGAATAGAGGTCATCCTGCTTTTCAAAATAGGATATTGCTTATACCTCTTTTCAAGAGACTACAAAATGTTGAGACTTTATCCTCTCAAATTCCAAAATAATTTTAAACAATATTGTTTATTGTGAAAAAACACTTCTATGTCTCTTCACCACCCCCTTTTCTGTATAAAAGAAAAACAGAGTACTGCCCCTTCCAACCTACAAAAGCCTCTTTTGTGACATGAAAAGATAATGGCACCATTTTAATGGGACCAAATAATGCCTTTAAGTTACTGATGGTCCTACAACTTTGATAAGGATATTTGGCTTCCTTCCAACATGAGCACTAGGTTCCAAGAGCAAGCATTTGGAAGATGGCAGAGACTGCATCACCTTCTATGACAGACTCAACAATCACAAAACATTGCATCCACTGTAGCTAATGGCCTGCCAAGACCCAAAGAGAGAGAAGATGGACCCCAACTCTTGAGAAAGAAGTGTCAACAATATTTTTTAAATGAAGATATTAGAAAGTTGGAAAATATATCTATTTTTATGTGCCTGTATAAAATGCACAGTAATCACAATGGAAATTTAATGAAATTCTGTAATTTGGGGCATTATGAAAATAAGCCATAAAGATATATATGCATGTATATATATTTCTGTATTAGGAGATGTATTATTGGAATCAGCTTATGTGGTTATGTTGTCTTAGAAGTCCCACTATCTGTCATAATGAAATGAAATGAAATGAAATAAGACTAGAGACCCAGGAAAACCAGTGGTATTATTCAGTTCAAATTCAAAGATTTGAGAATGGGGGTTGATGGTATATGTCTTGTTCTGAGTGAGAATGACAGAACCAGGAGCACCAATATCCAAGAGCAGAGGATGATGTCTCGGCTAAAGCAGAAAGGTAATTTCCCCTCCCCTGCTTTTTTTGTTCTATCTTGGCCCTCAGTGGTTGGATGATGCCTTCTGCATTGGTCAGGGCGATTTTCTTTATCAGTGATTCAAATGCTACTCTATTCCACAGACCCTTACAGACACACCAGAAATAGTGTTTTTACAGCCATCTGGGCATGCCTTAGCCTCATCAAAATGACATAATAAAATTAGCCATCACAACACATTACAGGCTGTATTAACTCATGAGCATATGTTAGTATATTTAGGAAGAAGTGAGCAAGATGATAATACTACATGTAGCTTTCATTTTGAGTGTAATTGAATAGTATGTATTATGATTCTCTAGGACGCTAATACTGTTTCTCTTCTCTGATAAAAGAAAGTAAGTTAGAAAACTCAGAAACTGAGTTTATGCTTGAATCACAAATATTCTGCTACAGCTTTGCATATCTTTTTATCCTTTTTTCACAATTTTCTACTCTATTGAGCCTTTAGGAACACTTTTTAAATTTCCTTTAAAGGTGGAATATTTTTTGTAAATATTGACTGACTAATGTTCTCAGTGTTAATCTGCTCAGGCATATTTCTGGAATGGCCCCATGATGGTCAACATGGACACAAACTCAGAGGTGAAAACACATTTTTCTTACATTTTCACATTTTTAAAATATGTGATTATTTCATTGATATAGTTAAAGTGTATTTTATTGGATTCTTCTGCTTTCAATGAGAAGTTACAAACACTCAGTCACAAAGAAACTAATTTTTCCAGCCCTTAAAGGTTTACACCAAAAAAAAAAAAAAATAGAAAATGTTCTGTTTAAATAGGTGTCAGATAGCTGTTAATCTTCAGTAAATCTCTGCATTTACCATCAAAGCAATATAAGTTAAGTTAAGGACTTCAAGAGGCCCTTGACTTTTTGTGGGTAGTCAATTGAAAAGAGACATGATTAACGTAATGGTGAAGTATGATTTTCTAAAGAACTATTAAAAAAATAAAGCATTTGACTTTATTAAGCCAATTTTGTTAACAACAGTCTGAAAGCTTAATGTTCAGCTCAATTGTTGCGAAAGTGAAAATGGATATTTCAGATGTCAGATCAAGACTGAAGAGTATAAAAAAACAGCAGTAATAATTACATTGCATTCTGTAGTCATGTGCCAGAAGAAACACTTCCTAAGGAAGAAACATTTGAGATCACTTTCAAATAAAGGAAAAAAGTAACCACTAAGATTGGCATTCCAGGTACAGAAGACACAAGGGGACAGAAGTTCTTCTTTCACATGTACTTTGCTGTGCTTGGAAAATGAGCATTGAGGCTGGGTTTTGGAACAAGTGATCAAAAACATGACTATAAAATGTGGGACTGATAAGCCAAACTGAAGAAAAATGAATCTTTGAAAAGTCAGAGTGGCATAAAAAACGAAAAGCAACATTTACAAGAATAATTCACATGAGAATAAGAGACATTATATTCTGTGATATTAAACAGCAATTATCCCCTCTGCTAAATAGATGATAGATGATAGATTGATAAATGTTACTGAATGTGGCAGTAGATTAAAAAAAAGAAAGTTTTAAAAAACAACCTAGTTAGGAGAAATTTTAAAGTGGAGAAAAATAAGCTTGGAATATATCTTCAAGCTTATTCCCTCTCAATTTTGCCTTTCAGGGGCACCTGGTGACTCAGTGGCTTAATTAACATCTGCCTGAGGCTCGGGTTATGATCTTAAGGTCCTGGAATGGAGCCCCATGTCTGGCTCCCTGCTCTGTGGGCAGTCTGTTTCTCCCTATCCCTCTCCCTCTGCCCCTCATCTCACCCTGCTCATGCACTCTCTCTCGCTCTCTTGCTCTGTTGGAGATACCCTCTTTCTCAAATAAGTAAATAACATTTTCTTAAAAAGATAAAATTTTGCCTTTCAATCCAGTCTAATTTTCTGACAAATTGCAATTCAGGTGATGTTTGAATGTCATCCGTCTGGGACAAAATATTTCCTTCCAGTTCCAAGGTGGGCAGTCTGAACCCTAGAGAAATATATACAATTTCTTCAACTCTTTCCCATGTGCTGTTGTTGAGAAGCTCAGTGGTGAGACTGTCCTCTGCAGGCCATAATTAAAGATAACAGAAGCTACTATGGAGCTCTCCTTGGTACTGACAATGGAAAAAGGCCAATAAAAGAGTTGGAGGGGGTGTGCTTTGATCTGCAGGGACCTGGTGGATTGGTCATTCAATTTCCTTTTTTGCTTCTCTTTTCTTTACTTTATTTTTTTGAGGTGGAGAGGTGTTTTTTATTTTATTTTCGGGCATATTTTCTCAGTCTAATTTTACAACATTTCTATTGGGTTTTTCATTTCTGCTATATATATTCTTTGTAATTTCTGCTGGCTTTTTCTGTTATGGAAATGTGACCTTAAAGAAATCCATTCACTTTCACTAATGCAATATATTTTCTTATTTTTCTGATGATAATTATATTTATGCTCTAAATTATATTTAAGAACTTGGACTATTATCAGATTATTCTTATTTTGAATTGCAGAGCCACAGTCCCTAGTTCTGTGATTGAACTTAAGAGACTTACCTAATTTCCTTAAGTCTTACTTTTCTCACATGGAAATTTAATAACAGTAATTCTCCAGTGTTTATTAAACTAAATTAAACAAAGGGCATACTGTCTTGAATCTATCTAGAACATGTTTGTGTGTGTGTGTGTGTGTGTGCATGTATGAAGACTGGAAGGGCTTGGGAGAAGGTGTGGATAAAGGCAAATAGACAATAAACAAATCAAATATTAATAAGAATAACAAATAAATTAAAAAATATATGTAAACAAAAATTATATCTCATTGGGTTAATCTTTTTATTATTTTTGATGGTGGGTCTTGTCCAAACCGGGTTCCTACTTTGTGGTAAGATAGATTGTAGGGTTTATTTCTTGGAATTGTCACTTAAAAAAGAGGGAAGGGTTTACACTGGAATCCAGGAACAATGTTACATATCCTTCTTTTTTTCAAGTGGACAAAAAAATAATGCGAAGCACAAAACATACAAGTTCTGCTCCTACAAAGTGATTTCCCCTGAGAATTTTCTCATATAATGAGATTTTTAATGTGTTTGTATTTTTTCAAGAATCAGAAGTACCTATTTTGTACTCTTTTATAAAAGTACAAAAAAAAAGTTTACAAAAACCCTTTTTCTCCTGTTGTGCAATTTGTTGACCCTAATCTCTTCATTGATACTTAATTCTCTGCATACTGAACATGAACTTCTTTTTACTGAAGATGGTTTTTAAATAAATCTTAATATTCATGGTTGAAATACTGTATTGATTTCATGTTAAAATACAATATTTTCCATTAAAGGAACTCTGTAATGAAGTTAACAACAGTTATTGAAAATATATTTATTTTGGTCATATTTATGACTTTTAGTCCAAAGTTTAGTTTTGCCTCAAAATTGACTACTCCTGTGCACAAACTCAATTATTATTTTCAATATTTCTTACTGACTTTGTTCTTAAACGTTTAAGTCCTGTTTTTCATATTTAACTCCTTTACATAATAAACTTAAAAGCAAAATTATACAATCAAAATAAAAACTAAAATGCTTTGACACATTGATGGCATTAAAAGTAGGTAATAGAGTCCACAAATGTTTATTAAAAGTCTGCTAGGGTCCACATACTGTTAGAGATATTTTACTGGATCCATTTCATGCAGTCCTTATACTCTGTTCACTCATTTCATTTCTATAATATACTCAAGGGTAGTGATTACTGCAAAATCAAAGAGTGAAAATACTGATTTTGATTTGTTATTCACCTTTTAGGAATAACTCAAGAGTTATCATATTATGAAATTAGTACTGTATTTTCCTTAATGTGGCCAAAATTTATTGTATCAATTATAAGAGTCAGAGCTTTTAATAGCAAAGGACGCTGAAGTATCAGAGGCTTAACATAATTACAGTTTACTTCTCGAAGCCATTTTTTGTCTAATGTTAGTATAGCTACACCTATTTTGTTAAGGGAACAGTTTACACAATGTATATTTTTCCATTGTTTATTTTCAGCCTATTTGTGTGTGTGTGTGTGTGTTTTTTAAACTCAAAATGCATTTCTTATAGACAGATCTGTAAACTGGATCTTCCCCACAAATCCCATTCTACTAATCTCTACTTTTTGATTTGAGTGTGTTATCCACTCACATACAATATAATTACTGATAAGGTAGAGTTTCCTTTTGTTGTTTTGCTATGTGTTGTCTACATGTCATGTCTTTTTTTGTTGTTGTTCCTTTATTCTTTCATTGCTGCCTTATCTTGTGTCAAATAGATACTTCTTGTTTTACCATTTTATTTTTTTGTTGTTGTTCCTTTTACTAAATTCTTTAAGTTATTTTCTTAATGGTTGCCCTGGAATTACAGTTAGCTTCATGAGACGACCTAGGTTGGATTAATACTAAAGATTTTTATAGCATTCAGAAACTTTACTCCAAGTTAGCTCCACTCCTTCCTCCAATCCTTCCAGTCCCTCCACCACATTTTGTGCTATTATTGAGATGAGAATTACAGGTTTATACATTTTATTATTTTTTGCAGATTTATTTATTTATTATATGTAAATTTATTTATTTATATGACAAAGAGAGAGAGCGTGCAAAAGCAGGGGGAGTGGCAGGCAGAGGGAGAGGGAGAAGCAGGCTCCCTGATGAGCAGAGAGCCTGATGTGGGGCTGGATCCCAGGACCATGGGATCATGACCTGAGCCAAAGGCAGAGACTTAACTGACTGAGCCACCCAGATATCCTTCATTTCATCCTTTAGTATTTTTCGTAGGGAAGGTAATCCAGTGACAAAATTTTTCAGGTGTTATCTGGAAATATCTTCCTTTCTTCTACTTACTTAATTTCTACTGCCTATAGAATTCTTGGTTGGCAGTCTTTCTCTCTCTCTCTCTCTTTTTTCTTCCATTCATGATTGGATATTCCACCCCACTGGCTCCTGGTCTGCATGGTTTCTGATGGAAAGTCAGAATTCTTAAGGAGGATGCCTCATATGTAATGAAGTATCCTCCTTACTGCTATCAAGATTCTGTCTTTGTCTTTCTCTTCTGAAAGTTAGATTATGATGTCTCCAGATACAGATCTATTTGAGTTTATCATACTTAGAATTCATTGAGCTTATTCTAAGCTCATAAAAATGTTTAGCTATTTATAATTGCATTGGTTTTCAATAGCAGCTATAACAAATGACCACAGACCTAGTGGGTTAAAATTTTTAGAATTATTGCCTTAGAGCTCTGGAATTTAGAAGCCTGAAAAGGCTTTACTGGGCTAAAATTAAGGTGTCAGCAGATTTGTGTTCCTTCTGGAGTTTCAAAGACAGATTTCATCCCCTTGCCTTTTCTAGCTTATAATTATTTTGGATTCACCTGGAAAATTCAAGATAATTTCATTACAAGACCTTTACCTTAATTGCGTCCATAAAGTTTCTTCTGGAATGTAAGTTAACATAATCACAAATTGTAAGGATTAGGAGGTGGGCATTTTAATTGAGTAGAGTTGACACACAATGTTATATTAGTTTCAGGTGAACAACATTGTGTATTGACAAGTCTATAAGTTTTGCTATGCTCACAAAAAGTGTAGCTGCCATCTGTTACCATATACTATTACAGTATAATTGACTATATTCCCTATGTTATCCCCTCTTTTCCCATGAATTATTCATTCCATAACTTGAAACCTATATCTCCCACTCCCCTTCATCCATCTTACCCATCTCCCCCACCCTTCAAGAGCCGTTTCTAAAACTACTGAAATAATTATATCTAAGCTAATACTAGCTCCCCAAATGACTCAAAACTTTGTACCTAAAATTCATTTTGCAAACAGTTTTGTGATAGGTAAGAGAGAATTCCTCACTGAAAACTCACATAGTAGACTGAAATCTCAATATTTTCATTTGTTCATTAACCATGTTGCTATTATTAGACTTAGATCAGATTTCTGTAAAAAATGGATAGTAGTCACACTTTTAATCCTCAAAGTATCTATCATTGAATTTTATTACTCAGAATACAGCATCTTTATAGTTCTTGAAACTTGTTTTCAAAAATTATTTCAAAAAAATATTGAAAATATTATTGTAACTTCCACTTATTTGATTAAATTCAGGACTCCCTAGAAGAATTTCCAGGGGGAGTGAGGAGAACTTTTAATCTTTGAAACAAACAATTGTCCAAAATGATTTTCCCCCTTTTTTGTAGACATGAATATTTAGATTAAAAATAATAGTTCATTAATCTTTTTTTAAATTTTTTAAATTTTTTTAATTTATTTGACAAACAGAGATCACAAGTAGGCAGAGAGGCAAGCAGAGAGAGAGAGGGAAGCAGGCTCCCTGTTGAGCAGAGAGCCTGATGTGGGGCTCCATCCTAGGACCCTGAGATCATGATCTGAGCCGAAGGCAGAGACTTAACCCACTGAGCCACCAAGGTGCCCCAGTTCATTAATCTTAATGGCATTTTTCATGAACTAAAACATATCTTAGAAGTGAAGAAGTATAGTTTTCCAGGTTGTTCACCCATTCATTTGATTCATAAATACTTTGGGACATTTACAGTTTCCCAGATCCTATCGTAGATATTGGATGTACAACAGCTATAAATGTAGGGTGAATAGCAACAATATCACATATATGAAGCTTATTTTTATCAATAACTGAAGCTTAATTTAATCTTAGGTCTAAATGGTATAGGATGTTTTTCTATTATAAAGTTCATACTATTGGGATTGAGGCAACTAAGGAGAACAGTTCAATATTTATCAGCAAGTCCAGAGTGGGAGGACAGGGAGGAAAGGCATCTCAAACTGAATGAATGATAACTGCAGTTGCACTGAACCATGAAAATGCAAGTACGTCCTTGAAGTTTCTTATGATCAATCATGTTTAGAGCATGGGGTACATGGGAATTGAGAGTGCAAAATTTAGAAAGCTAGAGTGACTCTGGCTCTCCCTTTCACCTTCCCTATCTAAATTCGGGCAATTTCCTCTTATCTTTGCTTTTTTTTTTTTTTTCCCATAAGTTGTAGGCAGAATTCTTAGTTGGCTTTTTTTTTTTTTTAAAGATTTTATTTATTTATTTGACAGAAAGACATCAAAGTAGGCAGAGAGGCAGGCAGAGAGAGAGGAGGAAACAGGCTCAATGCCGGGCTCCATCCCAGGACCCTGGGATCATGACCTGAGCAAAGGCAGATGCTTTAAACCACTGAGCCACCCAGATGGCCCTCTTAGTTGGCTTTTTTGAATTTTCAACTCTTGTCGTCATAATTGTCCATGGGATCCAGCAAGCCCAAGGCTTCCTATAGTGACAACCAGAGGCCTCAAAAGTCATTCCAGGGTCTATGGGTATATATAAATCAATCTAATCTGGCATCTTCAGACCAATACCCTGAGTGTTCATCCTTATTCATTCAGTAACTTAATAATAATTCAATGAGTGTCCTTTATTCAAATATTGAAGTTGGAATTCAAAAGACATAATTCCTCCTAACATTATTATAGTCAGTTAGTTGGTTTTATGTAATTAATATCACAGCAAATATTACCAAGGAGAATTTTACAAAATGCTCTGAAAGTAGATTGTAAGAGAAGCTACTTAATCAGGAGGAGGCAGTGAGTAATTGAGCAAAGGATGGAGAGCAATAGAAAATTGTCCATGCTTAAAAAAAAAAAAAATTCAACTGAGAAATGAAAGTGAAAATGAGAAACAAAGGGAGTAACAAGTGAGAAAATGAGAACAAAGGGAGTTCTAGACAAAGGAAAGCAATGTAATAAAAGGTCCTCAGGTGAGGACCTGAAAGACTGTGTGTCTGGGACCAGTGAACTAGAGAAAGCATGACATTCAGGTAGCAGGTTTCTAATGCAATGTCTTCCTCTTCCATGTATGCAAATTCACACTATCTCTGATGGACAGCTCAAAGAATCTCCTTCATAATCTCCTGTTCTCTGTCCTCTGTACCCCAACATGTTTTAGTTCTTTGAATTTCTAAAGCCATTTTTGTCCGTATTACTCATTCCAAAATACTCACAGATACAGCCTCATATTTTCACTTATCTGTCTTCACTACATCTGGTTTTCCACTCAGATGGTCCCCAGAGAGTTCTGATCATGTCTCACATTTTTATTCATTGTCTTTAGCATCTGGCACATACTGCAATTTGTAAGCCCTGAATTTTCAACTAAAACTGGCCAAATTTGTGGATTGTCATAAAGCAATGAGTCTAGGATTTATATATGATTCAATTGGCTAATCTTTCAAGGACTTATTGAGCACTCTCTCTATGTTAAGCATTATGCTAAGCACTGGGGATGCAATGATGAATTCTGTACTCACCAAGCAAAAATTCAGCATCGTAACTAACCAATGAAAGGAATTAGAAATATATTAACCTGACAGTAAAAGGGAGAGAGGACAGAGACACAATCAATGACAGACCACAAATGGCTGGCCTTACTTTAAAGTTGGTAAGATGTCTCCCCATTTCTCATGAACACATGGCTGGAGTTCAGTGATCTTTGTACTTCCCATGGAACAAGGAACCTGCAGGCAGGAATAGCAAAGTAACAGCTGGGGCTCACTGTCTTTTCCCTTATGTACTTGAGTACATAAGTCCCTTATGTACTTATGTACTTTTCCCTTATGTACTTTTCCCTTATGTGCTTCCCTTATGTACTTTCCCCATATGTACTTCCCATATGTACTTGATGTACATATACTTATGTACATCAGTATAAGTCTTTTATCTTTCAACATATGTCTATTTTGTATTGACACTGTGCTAAGAGATAAGGATAAAACTGGGAAGAGAAAAGGCAAAATCTCCTCCCATAATGAGCTTGCACTCTGGTGGAGACAATATGTTGGTGTGCACTTGTTAAACTGATGCACATCCTGTTATTCATCTTGTCATTAGGCCTGCACCAAACGACTAAGGATAAATCTTAAGGCATGCATTGATCGTCCCTAATCTTGTCCAAGAACTAAATTCAGCATTTTGCTTCCTTCTGAAAAGGTTTCAATACTGTCAAGTAGTTTCACATTGTGATGAAATGAGTGAGTTTAAGGTCCTCAAATGTTAAACTCAGAATGTCACAGTGCCTAGAGCTTGATATTCAAGCTCCTCCTTTGGGGATTTTCTCCGTGAACTGACTGCAGTTTTGTGTCCCTCAAAAACAGCTTTTCTGCCCACTTGCAAGGACTGTGGTTTGTAGACTTTGTAATTTTTCTGAAGAGAAACCTCAGAATCGTTATAACATCAAGTTATCAATCCTGCATTGGCCTTTCCTACACACTTCTAGAAGTCACAAGCAAATACATCAGTCTAAGCAAACCTTCCTAAATATGTCATTGCTTATGGGATGCCACAAAGCTAATTTCAGAGTAAAATATGGTAAAGGGGTTTTCTTTCTCTCTGAGCAATGGCACAAGAAGAGAACTGGGTACATAAGTGGAAATCCTAAGTATGTGTCATCAAATCCTATAAAAGTGAGTAGCCCCACACTATGTGGACTCTACCCCTCCATTCAGGCTATTTCTTTTTCTTTTTTTCTTTCTTTCTTTTCTTTTCTTTTTTTTTTTTTTTTTAATGTAGCCCCACATGGGGCTTAAACTCACAACCATGAGATTAAAACCTGAGCTGAGATCAAGAGTCCTAACCTGACCTACTGAGCAACCCAGGTGCTCCTCAATTCAGGCTATTACACAGAACATATCAGGTATTGAAGTTATGAGTCTTGTGGCTTCAGAAATTCCCATGACTATGCCAAATTGACAAATTAGCTTAAATAACTGAAATCATCTGATAACAACACTCAGAATCAGCAGAGCCTCCTATCCCCAGTGGCCTAGTTTTTTCAATTCACACTAACTTTGATTCCCCATTACCTTTGACTCTTATTTTTGCATTGCATTTTTGCATTCTCTTTGCATTCCTAAATAACAACTCCTTGTTGACCTCAGACAGTCTGTGGGGGTACTCCTCTTCATTTATCTGATTATCAACAAGTAGCTACTGAATGCTGGGGTAAATGAGGTGGAACAGAGAGTCAGTGACATAGGAGACAAGATGATGGAATGGAAGGATAGGAAAAGAGAGAAAAACAACTAATGGACCATGATGGGAGGCTTTAAGAAATCAGTGATCCCATAAAGCAAAACAAGATTAAAATTATTGGGTCCCAGAGGAAGAAGAAAGAGAGGGAGAGAGAGTAACAGAAGGTATATTTGAACAAATCATACCTCAGAACACCCCTAATCTGGGGAAGGAAACAGGCACTCAAGTCCAAGAGATAGGGAGAATGACTCCCAAAATCAATAAAAATAAATCAACACCTTAACATGTAATAGTGAAGATAGCAAATTTCAGAGATAAATTGAAAATCCTGAAAACATCTTGAGGCAAGAACTCCTTAACCTATAATGGTAGAAATATTAGAATGGTAGCAGACCTATCCACAGAGAGCTGGCAGGACAGAAAGGATGGCATGATATATTCAGGGTACTAAATGAGAAAAACATGCAGCCAAAATACTTTATCCAGTAAGGCTGTCATTCAGAATGGAAGGAGAGATAAAGAACTTCCAGGACAAACAGAAACTAAAAGAATTTGTGATCACTAAACCAACCCTGCAAGAAATATTAAAGGGGATCCTGTAAGAGAGAATCCAAAAGTAACATAGACTAGAAAGACATAAAGACAATCTACAGGAACAGGGACTTTACAGGTAATAAAATGACACTAGTGATCTTTTAATCACTAGTCTCAAAGTAAACAGGCTAAATGCTCCAATCAAAAGACACAGGGTATCAGATTGGATAAAAAAAGCAAGACCATCCATATGCTGTCTACAAGAGACTCATTTAGACCCAAAGACACTTCCAGATTGAAAGTGAAAGGATGGAGAATAATTTATCATGCTAATAGGAAAACTGGAGTAGCAATCCTCCTACCAGAAAAATTAGATTTTAAATCAAAGACTGCAGTGAGGGATGAAGAGAGACACTATATAATCCTTAAGAGGTCTATCTAGCAAGAAGAGCTAACAATTATAAATAATTATACTCCTAACTTGGGAGCAGCCAACTATATAAACCAATTAATAACAAAATTAAAGAAACACATTGATGATAATACAATAATACTAGGGGACTTCCACACCCAACTCAAAGCACTGGACAGAATATCTAAGGAGAGGATCAACAAGGAAACAGGGGCTTTGAATGACACATTGAACCAGATGGACTTCACAGATATATACAGAACATATGCAACAGAATACACATTCTTCTGGAGTGCTCATGGAACATTCTCCAGAATAGATCACATACTGGGTCACAAATCAGGTCTCAATTGGTACCAAAAGATTTGGGATCATTCCCTGCATATTTTCAGACCATAATGCTTTGAAACTGGAACTCATTCACAAGAGGAAATTTGTAAAGAACTCAAACTCTTGGAGTAGAGCATCCTACTAAAGAATGAATAGATCAATCAGGAAATTAAAGAAGAATTTTTAAAAATCATGGAAACAAATGAAAATGAAAATACAACTGTTCAAAACCTTTGGGATACAGCAAAGACAGTCTTAAGAGGGATGTACATAGCAATACAAGTCATTCTCAAAATATTTAAAAAGTCAAATACACAAGCTAAACTTATACCTAAAGGTGCTGGAGAAAGAACGGGGGGGGGGGGAGAAAAAAAAAAGCCCAAATCAAGCAGAAGAAGGGAAAAAACAAAGATTAGAGCAGAGATCAATGAAACAGAAATCAAAGAGCAATAGAACAGATCAATGAAACTAGAAACTGGTTATCTGAAATAATTAATAAGATCAATAAACCCATAGCCAGGCTTATCAAAAGGAAAAGAGAAAGGGTCTAAATTAATAAAATCATGAATGAAAGAGGAGAGATCATGACCAACACCAAGGAAATACAAATAATTTTAGGAATGCATTATGAGCAACTATATGCCAACAATTAAGCAATCTGAAAGAGATGGATGCATTCCTGGAAACACATAAACTACAAAAACTGAAACAGGAAGAAATAGGAAACTTGAACATACCTATAACCAGGAAGGAAATGGAAGCAATAATCAAAGATCTCCCTAAAATTAAGAATCTAGGGATAGGTGGCTTCCCAAGGGAATTCTACCAGTTGAAGAACTAATACCTATTTTTCTGAAGCTGTTTCAAAAAATAAAAAGGGAAGAAAAACTACCAAACTCATTCTATGAGGCCAACATTACCTTGATCCCCAAACCAGACAAAGATCCCACCACAAAGAAGAATTATAAACCAATATCCCTGATGAACATGGATGTCAAAATTGTCACCAAGATTCTAGCTAATAGGATCCAACAGTACATTAAAAGGATTATTGACCACAACCAAGTGGGATTTATTCCTGGGCTGCAAGGGGTTCAACTTTCACAAATCTATCAATGTAATACATCACATTAATAAAAGAAAAGACAAGAACCATATGATCCTCCCAATAGATGCAGAAAAAAAGCATTTGAAAAAATTCAACATTCTTTCCTGATTAAAACTCTCCATAGTGTAAGGATAGAGGGAACATACCTCACTATCATAGAAGCCATATATGAAAAGCCCACAGTGAATATCAATGGGGAAAAACTGAGAGCTTTTCTGATAAGGTCAGGAACACAATAGGGATTTCCACTATAACCACGTTGTTCAAGATAGTACCAGAAGTCCTAGTCTCAGCAATCAGATAACTAAAAGGAATAAAAGGCATTCAAATTGGCAAAGAAGTCAAACTCACTCTTCACAGATGATATGATACTTTATGTGGAAAACCCAAAAGACCCCACCCCCAAATTGCTAGAACTCATACAAGAATTCAGCAACATTGCAGGATATAAAACAATGCACAGAAATAAGTTGCATTTCTATACCTTAACAATGAGATAGAAGAAAGAGAAATTAAGGAGCCAATCCCATTTACAAAGCACCGAAAACCATAAGATACTGATGAATAGACCCAACCAAAGAGGTAAAGGATCTGTACTCTAAAAACTACACTTTCATAAGGACACTTATGAAAGAAATAAATGAAGATACAAAGAAATAGAAAAATAGAAAAATATTCCATGCTTGTGGATTGGGAGAATAAATATTGTTAAAATGTCTATGCTACCCAGATCAATTTACACATTTAATGTAATCCCTATCAAAATACCATCAACTTTTTTTTCACAGAAATGGAACAAATAATCCTAAAATTTGTATGGAACCAGAAAATCTGAATGGCCAGAGAAATGTTGAAAAAGAAAACCAAAGCTAGTGGCATCACAATGCCAGACTTCAAGCTAAAATACAAGTTGTAATTATCAAGACAGTAAGGTATTGACACAAAACATATATCAATAGAACAGAAATTGCCCCTCAACTCTGTGGTTAACTAATCTTTGACAAAGCAGGAAGGAATATCCAATGGAAAAAGGATAGTCTCTCCAATAAATGGTGCTGTGAAAATTGGACAGCCACATGTGGAAGAATGAAACTGGACCGTTTTCTTACACCATACACAACGATAAACTCAAAATAAATGAACGACAAGAACGTAAGACAGGAACCCATCAAAATTCTCAAGGAGAAACAGGGAGCAACCCCTTTAATTTAAGCCACAGCAACTTCTTTCAAGACTAGTTTCCAAAGGCAAAAATGAACTACTGGGACTTCATCAAGATAAAAACCTTCTGCACAGCAAAGGAAACAGTCAACAAACCAAAAGGCAACCTGTGGAATGGACGATATTTGCAATTGACATACCAGATAAAGGACTAGTATCCATTTTCTATGAAGAATTTATCAAACACAACACCCAAAAACAAATAATCTAGTCAAGAAATGGGAAGAAAACATAAACAGACATTTCTCCAAAGAAGACATACAAATGGACAATAGACACATGAAAAAATGTTCCACATCCCTTGGCATCAGGGAAATACGGATCACAACCACAAGGATATACCACCTCACACCAGTCAGAATGGCTAAAATTAATAGGACAGGAAACAACAAGTGTTGGCAAGGATATGGAGAAAGGGGAACCCTCTTACACAGTTGGTGGGAATGCAAGCTGGTGCAGCCAGTCTAGAAAACAGTATGGAGTTTCCTCAAGAAGTTAAAAATAGAGCTACCCTATGACCCAGCAATTGCACTAATAAGTATTTACCCCAAAGAGACAAATGTAGTGATCTGAAGGGGCACCTGCACCACAGTGTTTATAGCAGCAATGTCCACAATAGCCAAACTGTGGAAAGAGCCCAGATGTCCATTGACAGATGAATGGATAAAGATGTGGTATCTGTATATACAATGGACTATTACTCAGCCATCAGAAAGGATGAATACCTACCATTTACATCAACTTAAATGGAACTAGAGGGTATTATGCTGAATGAAATAAGTCAATCAGAGAAAGACAAATATTATATAGTTTCACTCATATGTGGAATATAAAAAATAGCACAGAGCATCATAGAGGAAGGGAGGGAAAACTGAATGGGAAGTCATCAAGAGGGAGAAAAACCATGAAAGACTCTTAACTATAGAAAACACACTAGGGTTGCTGGAAAGGAGGTAGGTGGGGGTGTGGGGTAACTGGGTGATGGGCATTGAAGAAGGCACGTGATATGACGGGCACTGGGTGTTATATGCAACTGATGAATTATTGAACACTACATCTGAAACTAATGACTTACTATATATTGGCTAATTGAATTTAAATATAAATAAAATAATAAATAAATAAAACCAGTTATCTGTATGTTAAAAAAAAGAATATTCTCTATTGTGAACATAAAGAGTGATTCTGAATTTGATTGTTCAGCTAGCAATTGTTTTCATTGCCCTTCCTTGAATCTTTACTCAATGCCCTCGTAGTAATTGCTAGAATAATAAAATAATGTCATAAAGTCTCTTCTTTGGAATACCTTTAAACCTAATAATAAAATAAAACCAGGAAACAAAAAAATTTAGAAAATGATCAATTCATAATGAACTTGAGACTTTTTTACATTTTTCTTCAATTACTGTCTTCATACATACTCTGTCAGATCTCATTCTATTGCCCTTTAATGTAAACTTGGATAGGATTCATACATCACCAGCCACAACTAAGTTATTAAATAATCAGTTACTAAGTAATTCAGCTTGGTTTATTTTTTCCTATTTACCCCAACTTCTTTTTGTTTTGTTTTGTTTTTAAAGAGTTTGTTTGGGGCACCTGGGTGGCTCAGTGGGTTAAAACCCCTGCCTTCAGCTCAGGTCATGATCTCAGGGTCCTGGGATTGAGCCCCACATTGGGCTCTCTGCTCAGCGGGGAGTCTGCTTCTCCCCTTCTCTCTGCCTGCCTCTCTGCCTACTTGTGATCTCTGTCAAATAAATAAATAATTTTTTTTTTAAAAAAAGAGATTTTATTTATTTATTTGACAGAGAGAGAGAGAGAAATCTCAAGCAGAGGGAGCAGTAGGCAGAAGCAGGGGGAGAAGCAGCCTCTCACTGAGCAGAGAACCCAGTCATGAGGCTCAGTTCCAGGACCCTTGGGATCATGACCCAAGCCAAAGGAAGATGCTTAACCAACTGATCCACGCAGGTGCCCTCCCAACTTTTTATTTTGAAAAATTTCAAGCCTTTATAAAATTTGAGAGAAGAGGACAATGAGCACATTAATACTCTATATTTGTATTCACTAATTGTTGATATGTTCCTATATTTGCTTTTTTCCTTCTCTCTAAATAAGAAAAAAAGGGAGACATATTTTTCCAGAACTATTTTAAAGTTACAGTATGTTATTCTAAGTACTTTCATTTATATTTTCTAAAAACAAAAACATTCTCTTATATAATATCATTTCAAAGCCAAGGAAGTTACCGTTATCCAATATATAGTTCATAATATTATCCAAGTTAACTATTTTCAAGTTTTCCCAAAAAATCCTTTAAGTTTTTTTTTTTTTTAACATTTTATTTATCCATTGAGAGAGAGAGAGCACAAGCAGGGGATGGGGCAGAGGGAGAGGGAGAAGCAGCCTCCCTACCTGGCAGAAATCTCAATATGGGGCTCAATCCCAGGATCTTGAGATCATGATCTGAGCTGAAGGCAGATACCCTAACCCACCGAGCCACCCAGGTGCCCCAAAGTTTTTTGTTGTTGTTGTTGTTGTTGTTGTTGTTAAATTCAGGATCCAAACAAGGCTATGCAAGTTTCTATGATGGTCAATATTTTTAAAATAAAAATAAACAAAATAATTATTTATAAACTAGAAGCTCTAATTTTTAAACAAAAAGGACAGAGAGTTAAACTAGCGGGTCCAGCTCTAGGATCTATGCAACTATGAATCTGATGTTATGCATATCTCAAATGGATATCCTTTTTTTTTAATTTAATTTTTTTTTTCAGCATAACAGTATTCCTTGTTTTTGCACCACACCCAGTGCTCCATGCAATCGGTGCCCTCTCCAATACCCGCCACCTGGATCCCCCAATCTCCCACCCCCTGCCGCTTCAAACCCCTCAGATTGTTTTTCAGAGTCCATAGTCTCTCATGGTGTCTCCTGAATTAAAAAGGATATCCTTTTTAATTCAGGAGACAGTGCATTTTACCTGCAAGAATATGCACCATCTCAAACATGATTAATATATTCTTAGGAAAGAAAGAGAAACTTCATTTATAGTAACACATACCCTTTTAGATTAACATCAAGCTGAAACAATAAATCACAATGAATTGTAAGAAAAAATTTATTCACTAATATTTGAGATTTTAAAATAATTTTATATCACAATGCCCTGATTTTCAAAACTCACATACTGTATAAATCAGAGGAGTTGTTTTTTAACCTTTTTATTTTGAAATAATTATAGATACACAGGAAGTTGAAGAGATAGTACAGAGAGCGGCCATATACCTATTGACAGTTTATTCTGATAGGGAAAATGATGGCTGACCAAACCAGCAAGGGAATTCCAGTCCCTGTCTTAAAACTCTTCAGGGTTCTTCTTTCCTACCCCGTTTCCCATGCGCGCCAAAAGTACCAAGTATGTGGAAGTAGAAGTTATAAATCCCCCTCCCTGCTTGTGCTCGGGGCTCAGACCTTTGGAGAACAACCTCCTCTGAGTCCACCGGTGTTAAATAAACATCTGATTCTCCAAAGTGCCCGAGTGCTGCTGGGCTCTTCCACCAGGATCCAGTCCAGGTTCCACAACAATTCCATTATTTATATCTTCTGTAAAAGTACAATCAAAACCAGGGAATGGACGTCAGTATGAACTGTGTGTATAGTCCTATATCACCTTCTCCTATGTGGTGATTTGTTAAACTACCACTACATTTAAGACACAGAACTATTATACAACTACAAAGATGCCCTTTGTGTTACTCACCTCTCAAAGATTTTATTTATTTATTTGAGAGGGAGAGCATGAGAGGGACGGTCAGAGGGAGAAGCAGCCTCCCCAGTGAGCAGGGAGCCCAATGTGGGACTTGATCTTGGATCTCTGGGATCATGACCTGAGCCCAAGATAGTTGCTTAATGGACTGAGCCACCCAGGTGCCCCTGTGTTACTCTCTTAGTAGTCACACTCACTCCACCCCCTTCCATTGTACACCCATTTTGGTTTTGTGTTACCTGTTTATAACCGAGTGCAAGTTGTATTTATATTTTATGATTTTTAATCATTTTAGTTGTTTAAGAGTGAAAATTAGTATTTTCTATCTGCTTACATGTTCAGTTAAAAAAATAAATTTCAGCAAGAATTATTTGCAAATATTCTTAAGGTTGCAAATATTTCCAAAATTTTCATTGACAAATTGATTTTTTGAAGCTATAAAGACCTAAATTATCTCAAGTAATTCACATACAGGCATATTTTCTACTATAATAAACAACTTTGGATTAAGGCAATAAACTCATTGGATTTAGAACATTCAGCAATTATAAACAAAATTGTCTAGGTCACTAATTGGAAAATATAAATAAGGACTATCTAAACTTTCAACCATATATTCCAATAATCCTCTTTTTTAGTTTATCAGCCTTGTTTATAAATAAAATTGTCAAATAAATAATGATGCCAAGGAGGTCAAATCAACATCTGCCCCAAAATATCTCTCCCTCTCTTTCATGCACAAAGACACACACACAGAAGCACGCACACATACACACTTAAACTCGTTTAAGCCTCTGCAAGCAGAAAATGAAAAACACAGATGTATCATATACATCAGTTGCAAAATTTTCAAATGAAGCTCAAGAAGCTACTCACAACGTATCTCAATTAACAGCTAGCGCTAAAATTTGTCACACAACAGTAAAATGGATCGTTTCACCAGGCTACCTGGAATTTTCAACACTGTTTCAGAAATAATACAGTAAAGAAAAGAGAAAAAATGCATTTTTTTAAGTAAACCCTTGGTCCATGAATTGAAAACGTTTCAGATGACATAAAGACAACACATGTCTGGATCATCATTAAATTTAAAAAGTTTTCATTGTCTGATGATAAATCTACAGATATTGATAACACTAGTAAAATATCTGAAGAGGAATAGAAAACATGTTATTTGTCCTAAAACACAAATAAATCTATTGAGAATGAATTGCCTGGAGCAGTAATTTGATTAATTTGAAAGAAGGAAGATATAATTGGAAACTTTGTAAGTGTGTTGATGGAGCTCAGGAAATGACCCAAAAAATAGCATCTTTTCGTTTTCATTCTGAAATCCTATGACTCAAATAATATGTTTCTTTTTTCAGAGTCGATCACAGTCATTTCTCTTTTCACAGTCCATATAACAATTGTCCTGTAAATTTAAAAATTATACATGAAATGATTGTGGTTGGCAGAATTCTAGGATGACCCTCAGTGGGGCACACTCTTACATAATCCCGTCCACAGTGTGTTTGTGGAATGTGTGAATATGATGAACCATCACCCTCATGATTATATCACCTTACATGGCAAAAGGGATTTTATAGATGGATTAAGTTCCCAAGTCTGTTAGCTTTAAAATAAGAAGATTATCAGGCAGAGGGCCTGACCTGTGAAATTAACCCTTATATCTAAATCAAGTTTAGAGGCAGAGGAAGAAAACGATTCAAAATGCACAAGAAGGACTTGACACTTCATTGCCTGCCACATGGGAAGGGACCACATGGAAAGGAATGAGAGAAGCCTTCAACTGAGGAGGGGCCCCCAGCTGACAGATAGGAAATAGGCACCTCAATCCTAGAATTACAAGGAATTAAATTTTGACAACAAAGATAAACCCCAAAGTGGATTTTTCTCCAGAGTCTCCAGACAAAAACCCAGCTTGGATGACATGTTAATTTCAGCCTTGTGATACTTTGAGCAGAGAACTCAGCTGTGCCATGCTGGCATACTTCCCTAATTTATTCTATTGAAATAATTTTCATTGCATTAGTAAAAGAAATGAATACAAAATATACAAAAGGGAGCTGGAACATTTTCACAAAGAACAGATTCAAGTGACAGACTTTGTAAGTTGGAAATTCACCTTTGGCAATTTTATTTTGCATTGTAAAGTAAAATAAACAGACCACATATTTTTCAAAATTTTATTCATATGTTTATTATTCATGCTTTATATTTTTAGATTCACTGAAGATAAAAAGTGGCATTCATATAAAAAGATTCACACCTTCCCTCATCCTGACATAGTCCCTGGGCTGACAGTACTTTGAGCTACTATCACTCTCTTCCTGAGTTACAAATGCTGTCCGTGGAATATTTCTTACAAAGGAGGATTCAGCATCAGTTTTTAAAAAAATGAAACCAAATGTGAAGTAAGGAATATATTTCATAATTCTGTGCCACAATGTTCAAACTAATATTCCATAAAATTTGCATCCCATGTTTTTTCTTAGCCCAAAATCTAAATATAAAATAGCCCCAAGGGAAACTGGAACTAAGCTTGAAGAGGTAGGGTTTCTTTATAGAAAACAGTAACTACAATAGATAAGAGAGAGCAAACGGGAAAAGGAAACCAATGAAAGTCATACATCAAAATACTTTGTGGGTAAACAGGCCCTTTGACCTTTATTTAGCTCCTGGATACTCTACATGAGATTATAAATAATGCAAAATTGATTTCTTTTTTTTTTAATTTTTTTATTTTATTATTTATTTATTTGAGAGAGAGACAGTGAGAGAGAACATGAGTGAGGAGAAGGTCAGAGGGAGAAACAGACTCCCCGTGGAGCTGGGAGCCCAATGTGGGACTCGATCCCAGGACTCCAGGATCATGACCTGAGCCGAAGGCAGTCGCCTAACCAACTGAGCCACCCAGGCACCCCACAAAATTGATTTCTACATGCAGTGTTGATAATGTGTCATTTTATGAAAAGTGTCAACTTTCTAAACCCTTATAATAGTATTTGGACTGAAAGCTTGAAAGGAAAGTGAAATATAATCTATCATGGTATTTCTGGGTAAGGAACTTCGATAACTTAAGAGAAGTTTATGAGATTATTTAATCTATTTTTAAAATTAATTTTGCTGTCTGTATATTAAAAAATTGTTTCCATTGCCTATTTATGACATTATTTATAAACATGGCTATGTGATTTTCATCATCTAAGTACGCTTAGGATGGTTTGGTTTAAGATCTACATAGGTGGAGAACCAGGAAATCACTCTGGGGATTTCCTGAAGTGGGGAGCTTTCTGGATTTACAGAGTTGCTAACGAATCCCTATAAAAAGCTTGAGCCTTAAGAACACCTCCAAGGGATGTATCATCATCACTCTAAGTGATCAAGAGCACAAAGTAAAGATACAAAGAAAAGAGGCTCACTAGTTTCCCCATTAGAGGCAGATCAAAGGGATTGATATTCAAGGTTTTGAAGAATAAAATAAAATATTTTAAAGTTTACTTTTCCCTTTTTATATTTTTCAAGTAACTTAAAAAAAATTAAAATGACCTATATGGCTTACATTATATTTTTAGCAGATGGCACTGCTCTTGAAACACGACACAGTCTTATTTTTTTCTCATTAGAAATTCCAAAATTGTACTCATATTTAAAGGTTCTACTAATGATTAGTTGTTTATGTGTATATGTATGAATGTTCATGTGAGTTTTTGTAATAGTCTATACAGAAGTTTCCTGTCCTAACACCCCAAGTCAGCTAGTATCCATAGCAATGTTACATTCAAAATTGTCTTTCAACCTGATTACTGCCTTCTTAATTATATTTCTGCATAGAAATGGATTTTTTTTTCATGATTAAAGTCTAAGCTACTTCAAAGGCTTCTCCTCCAGAGAAGAATCAGGTCTAATCAGGAAATTTTTTTGCACACTAAATTTTGAGTCCTCTCACTAATATATTACATTTAAAAGTTTTCAGTGGCCTTGAAATTCTTTTCAGCTAGTAAAGCAAATAAAAATGCAATCTGCCTATGAGAAATAGATGCCTTATATATATGGTTCATCTTCCCGGGATCCTGCTGGGACACGAATTTGAAAAGGAAGTTTGGTGGGTACATAGTGTCACACTCTCCCCATCTGCCAGTTAAACATGTTTCCTGAATATATCCCTTCTGCCATGGGAAACATTCAGGCACATTCTGAGGCGATTTAAGTTTGGCAATTCCCTTCTAAAGTCCATATAACCCTTCCTTTAAAAGCAAAGTTCTGGATTTCATGAGATTTATAAATAAATACACAACAAAATTAACTCAGAAGTAAGTTTACCTGAGGATGAAAATGAATGAGAATCCAACATAATACATGCTTGAATATCTGTGTAATATCTCTCACAAATGTCTCTGGAGAAAGCCCTGAGAGTATAATGTTTTGTACTATTTCTCATTTCTTCTATGATTGTCATGTTTGCTTATTCATCAACTCCCTGAGTTCTCAGAAGCAAATTAATAAACAGAATTGCTCCAACAACATCCTCATGGCCCTTGAGTGCTGACTACATTTAATAATCTGTTTCATAGATCAGAGCCGGCTTTCCCCTCATGTGCTGAGATGATATTAGAAGAGCAGGAAATGCACAATGGCAGAAAATTATACCCTTGTACCCCCTGGAGGAAATATTGATTTGATATATAATCTTGAGATAGATATTTGATGGCTAATCAAGTATGAAACTTCACTACTTCCATCAACCAAATCTAATGGCAGAATTTCAGCTTTCATCTCTTCCCTATGCTTGAATCATTTTCAATATTGATTTACTACATAGAGCAATAGAATTGGATCATCTAATACTAAATCCTACTAATAATATTCCTTAATATTTATTATGTAGTTGTTTATCCAGAAATAAAGATCTTATAAGAATGGCTTGCTTCCAAGAAAATAACTCTAGCTACAATATTATTAAATAGATCACATGTGGTTAATTGCTAATTTACAATAGTAGAATATTCAAAAATTTTTCAATTGAAGGAACTTAGAAATAAAAGAACTCTGTTATTCTCTCAAATCTTAAGATCTTAATAGAACACTGATCTGATCACAAAATATATCTCTGCTGGAAGAATTTTAAAGGTCACCTCCAATGACCCACACATTTGCATAAGTCCCTCCCCTTGAGCATAGGAGGGACCTACGAATACCAAGAGACTGTATTCCTGATTATGTTACATTATTTAGCAAAAATGAAGGGACAAACTTAGGGTTGTTGGAGGAGAGAGGGGTGGGGAATGGGATAACTGCTTGATAAGTGCTTGTTATGAGCACTGGGTATTATATAAGACTGATGAATCACTGACCTCTACCTCTGAAGCTAATAATACATTGTATGTTATGTGTGTATGTAACTTTATGTTATATAATGTATGTAACATCATGTGTGTTAATTAATTGAATTTAAATTTAAAAATACAAGACTTTTAAGATATAATTAAGGTCCCCACTCAGGCAAATTCAATTAATTCAAAAGGAGATAATCTTGCCTGGGCCAGACTTAATCAGACACATTGAAAAGAGGGTTCAGGACTTCCCTTAGCTCAGAGACAGGAAGTTAGAGAGACCCTCTCTTTCTCTGTTGCTGGTTTTGAAGAAGCAAACTATGATGAGTTCAGTAACTTTAAGGAGATGAATTCTATCAACAACCACAGAAACTTGGACAAGGACCCCCAGCCCTAACTGCCACCACAGGCCCAGAGGTCACTCTGATTGCAGCCTGAGAGACTATGTGAGAAGACACCAGCTAACACACTTGAAATTAAAAGTCACAAAAACTATGAGGTCATAAACATACTTTTCTTTAAGTCACTGTGTTTGTGGTAATTCATTATGCAGCAGTAGAAAAGTAAAACAGTATCAAAGGATATTTTTAAAAAGAAATCACCTAAAACCTTAAAATAAAACACAAATATTTTATCCAATTTTTCTCCTTCTGATAATCCCTTTTAAATACCTCATATATTTGTTCCAAATCCATGTGTTTTCTGAAGCTTAAGATGGAAGAATTAGTAGTTTTCCCTCAGACTCTCCACAAACATGGTTTTCAAAGGTAAGGCCCAATAACCCATCAGAGGCAGAAGTTGCCTAGCAACCATCTCCCTCCACCACCCTGGAGCTGCTGAGTGCATCAGTTCCAAGAGCAACTAACACATGGATCAATAATTAAGACAGAAAATGAAAACCAAAGGAGAAAATGTGAGTGCAGTCCTCCATGAGGATCCAGGTATTAAGAGGCAAAATTACCACAAAGGGCCTCTCTTTATTTCCTTTGTTTTGCTGAAACGCATGAATACAAGGACTTTCAAAGAGAAAACTTCATCATTTCCAACCTCACAGATATTGTTGGGCTAACAATAGGGATTCAGCCCAGGAGAAGCTAAGTGTTGATCCAGGACTGAAGAGAGCTTCAAAATCATCTAGCCCACCCCACTCCCATTTTACTTGTAGGAGATTAAAAATAAATAATGAAGGAAAAGCAGGAAACAAAGAAAACATTTTAGAAACCAAAAATCAGAGATGGTAAGTGACTAATGCAAGAGTTAGGAGCATAAGTTATTAGAACCATTAACTCCAGATTCAGAGCCCTACCCTCTGTAAAATGCTAAGGTAGGAAGAAGAAAGGATTTGGAAGAAGGTAAACCGAGTGGGGTTTCCAGTCCTGCCACTTCCTGACTATGTGATCTTGGACAAGTTGCTTGTTTGTTTTGAGATTTAACGTATTCATCAGCAAAATGTGGATATAATTTTTTATACAGTTTTCGTTTACATGAACAAATTTATGCAGATAAAATTATCCAAACTTTCCTGGTATGTGCTAAATACTTATTATTATATTTGCCCTTTTTTTTTCCACCATTGAGAATTAAGATCTCCTTCAGACAGTTGTTTTGCAACTGCTAAAATCCCTGGAGAGGATTCTAGGGAACCCTAGAGCAACATAAAGTCAATGCAACAATAACCATGTATTGGGCACTAGTGACCATTTTGGGAATTCTGGCTCAACCCACAAAACAATTTGAGCATGATACAATTTAATACATGGTTGACTCCTTGAACAACACAGGTTTGAAGACAGCAGGTCCATTTAAACACAGACTTTTTATTCCTGATAAATACAAGGATACATTTAAATAAGTGTATTTTCTCTTCCTTATGATTTTCTTATAACTTTTTTTCCTCCATCTGGCTTTATTGTAAGAATACAGTATGTAACACAAAACATGTGTTAATCATTTTACGCTATGGAGAAGTCTCCTGGTCAACAGTTGGCTATTATTAGTTAAAATTTGGGGATTCAAAAGTTATACATGCTTTTTTGACAATGCAGGGATGGGCTCCAATCACCCCCTCATTATTCAAGGGCCAATTGTATGAAATGAAATGTAAATGTAAAATTAACTGGAGTTAAATATATTTCTCATACAAATGAAGTAACAAAAGATCTTGTTAAAAGTAGTATGACAGCTTTTACTTACTGGTAGATTAAGATGCACGTCAAATATATTTGAAGAATATATTTTACCTGGTAATAACACATTAGAAGAAGTCTTTACTGTTATAATTACCAATATGATTTTAATGAGAAAACTGCATATAAGATCTTACAAATTTACATTATCAAGTAAACCAAAAAGCTTCATTTGCATATGTTATGTAAACATAGTTTAACTCTTAGCTCCTATTTGCATACTGTTTGCAAAAGAAACAATTTGGAGAGATTTAAATCAAAATCTGTTTAAAATTCAACCATTTACATTTCTTGATCTTTATGTGATGCAGCCTCCTTCCAAAGTAACAAAGATTAGTAGGCCTTAAGATTCTGCACATTTGCAACAGAGTGTGAAACTTCTTAATGGCAAATCAAAAGAGAAAACATGGAGGCAGCCATTTAGGATCTTTAGAGAAAGCACACAGGTTATTTTTCACCACTTAGATATCAAAGGAATGTTTACTCCTGAGCTCCACTTGCTGTAATTATTTTCTTCCTGTCGGACATTTTAGGGATTAGTTTATTCCTTGAGTATCCTAATAATAATCATAATTGCCAACATTTGGTAGGGTCTCACCACAACTAAGAAAGTTACTAAAATTAATTCATTTAAACCTCACAACAGACAAGGGAGACAATATTATTATTTCTATTTTAATGATGATTAAACGAAGGCACAGAAATAGAGTAAATAGACCAAGGTCATTTAGCTTAATCAGTAATAGTGATAGGATTTTCAACTGACCAATTAGTGAATTTGAAAAATGGTCAGTAATAGTAAAAAGAAAACATTATATTTAAAAAAATATATTCACAGGTAATGCCTAACTTGTTTGCTTGCTACTTCCAGTCTTCTCAATGCAAAAACTTTTTTTTTTTTTTTTTTTTTTTAGCAGTTAAGAAATAGTTTCAGTTTTTTGGTGCTGAGTAATAAACCATTTCTAAATGTAGGACTTAAAACAACAACAATGGAATATTTTTCAGAATTCTGTGGGTTGGTTGAGCTTTACCGAGAGGGTTCTTGGTGCTCTATATCACTGGCTGGAGGTACTCACTCACCTAGCTGATGGCTGGCGCAGCCTGGAAATTCCAAGATGGCATCCCTGGCTGTGCTCATTCATGTAAACTCTCCGCATTACTGGCTTGGCTTCTTCACAACATGGTGACCCCCTAAGTCATTTTTCTTAGCTAGTGGCTGGCATGAAGAGGAAGGAAGCAAAAACTGCCAGTCCTCTTCAGGCCTGGACTCAGGAGTCCCCCACTCCCACCATATTGTTACTCAAAGCCAGTCTAGATTTAAGGAAAAGGCAAAGAGACTCTACTTCTCGATGGGCAGGAGCAGCGAGTATGTATAGGGAACCAACATACTTTTGGTAACCATTTTCTGAGATTCCCTGTCACAGACAAGAGTATATATATTTTTCCATCTCTTTTCATCTGACTGCTATCTTTAAAGTAATGTTTAAAATAATTAAATGTGGAAAACAAACCTAAGACAAAAGGATGGAGGAAGAAAGGAATAAGAGAGTCTAAATAGCACAGACACGGATATATTTTAGGGAAGAATTTAAATGGAGTTTGTAAAAACCCCAATTTTTTTAGGTTTATATGAGGTCAAGGTAATATTCTACACAGAGAAGCTTGGGTGAAGGCTGCAGGAAAGAAATGACAGTGGAGTTGGGGACCAAAAAACAAGATAGGAGGGAGAGTCCCTTCACTATAGGAATGAAAAGCCATGGGAGGGATAAAGTATGGAAGGCTTTGAATGACAGGCTGATGATTTAAAGCTGGCATTTTTGCCTGGAGTCATCCCTGGGCTTACTTTTTTAAATGTAATAGAACAACATAACCAAGGGAGAATCGGAAAGAAGTTACTTTTGGCTCAGTTGGAGATGTCAGGTTCTTGTCAAATGTTTGATCTGTTTTTGAACATACATTTCCATGGTCTTGAAATGTGATGACAAGAGGTTTGGACAAGCATGTTCATGACACTGCCAAACTGAAATTCCTCTGGTGCAAATGCCTTAGGAAAGCTTCATGCCAAGAGAAGGAGTTCAAAACATTCTTAAGAGAGTGAAAATCTGCCAAGTAATTCTGTAAAGAATCCTATTCCCAGGTTTTTTGTTTTGTTTTGTTTTTTCTTTTGCTTTTTAAGAATTTATTTATTTAGGGGCGCCTAGGTGGCTCAGTGGGTTAAAGCCTCTGCCTTCGGCTCAGGTCATGGTCTCAGGGTCCTGGGATCGAGCCCCGCATCGGGTTCTCTGCTCAGCGGGGAGCCTGCTTCCTCCTCTCTCTGCCTGCCTCTCTGCCTACTTGTGATCTCTGTCTCTGTCAAATAAATCTTAAAAAAAAAAAAAAGAATTTATTTATTTATTGGAGGGAGACGGCACAAGTTGGGGGAGGGGCAGAGGGAGAAGCAGACTCACCACTGCTGAGCAGGGAGATCCATGAGGGACTCAATCCCAGGACCCTGGGATCATGAACTGAGCTGAAGGCAGATGCTTAACTGACTGAGCCGCCCAGGCGCCCTATTCCTAGTTCTATAAAAATAAAAACCTGTCTAAACAAATTTACATGTGATGCCAATTATCTAACAAATATTGTCAGTTAAATTGATTAAGGTAAAAAATTAATGACCTATTTCTTTACTACGATGACCACAGGTTGTATTGCTCTACTCCACTCCCACCCCATACATCACACGCTCTCCACAGCTGCACAGGTATACACCAAACTCAAGAACTTTGATAAAAAGTAGGTTGATTCAGTGGTTTGATGCAATTCTATGTTTCTTATTGACTCAAGAATGAAGTCAGTGATCTGAAATAACTGAAAACAGAGAAACCTGAAGCTTTTGAAATATCACCTGAATTGTCTATGGTTTATTTATATAACAGACTCACATGTATTTCTTATTCCATATCTGGTACAATTCTAAATTATACTTATAAATAGAAAAAAACAACCCTTGGAGGAAGATACCCCTCTTACATCCTTTATACAAGAGAAGAGACTAAGGAACAAAGAGTTGGCAAAATCTGTGCAAAGTCCGACAGACCTCATGGCAAGACCAGGCTTCAAGTCCACAGATCTGGGCTCCCAAACCTGAGCCCTTCACTGCTACACAACTCATTCTTCAAGTGTCTTCTCAGTTTCCTCTATAAAAAAAACAACATATATGATATCATTCACTTATTCAACAAAATTTATTGAGCTCTTACTTTGTATCAGGCACCATTCTGAGTGATAGAAACATAAAAGCAAACTAAAGATAGCAAAAAATCACTGTTGTCTTAGAATACATGTTCTAATTGGATGAGACATGGAATAAGTAAGTAATCTTCCCATATGCAAAAATATGGATGAAACTCGAGGACGTTTGCTGAATGAAATAAGCCATCCACAGAAGGACAAATATTGCATGATATGATTTACATGGGTACACAGAAGCACGGAGTAGCAAGGTGACTTCCAGGGACCAAGGTGGGGGTTGGAAGAAGGAAAAATTGGGAAATGTTCAATAGGTATAAAGTTTCAGTAATGCATAATGATTCAGAAATAGAGATCTACTTTTTAGCATTGGGCTATAGTTAATAATACTTTATTAATACTTAAAATCTATTAAAAGAGTATATTTCATGTTAAGTGTCCCTAACACACATACACACAAAGATATCAAAATAAAGAAAAAAAAATAAGTAAACCAATAAATAAACCAGTTTATTTCAGAGCCGCATGAGCTTTGTGAAGAACATAAAATAAGATCACGTATTATGAGGGGTGGATCCCTTCACGTTAGTTGGCTGGAGAAAGTCTCTTTGTAGAGGTGACAATTTGGTTGAGAACTAAATAATAAGAAGAAGCCAAACAATCAAATAATCTGGAGAAGAATCTTCCAGGCAGAGAGAACAGCAGGTGCGACGACACTTCGGTGAAAAGGACCCTGCTGGGCACGGAGCAAAAAGAAAGGCAGTGTACTTAGAATGGAGAGGCTGAAGGGGTTTGTAACAAAAAAAGGTTGGAGAGCAGAGCAGGCAATAGACCAAGTTACATCTTGGAAGTAATGATATGGGAGACTGGATATTCGTCTAAGGACATAGATAAACCTCTGGGAGGATTTTAAGTAGGGGTGAACCATTTGAGGAAATGTATTATTTTACCTGCTCAGTAATAACTGTTAAAAGTCAAGGAGTAAGCAAAGTTATCAAAGTAAAAGCGTGACATTCAATTCCTTCCACTGTTAACTTTTAAGATATTATTTAAAGCATTTATTTTGTCAGAATTATAGCTTAATGGAATGTGGAAGAATAGTTACCAGAGGAATGTCTGTGTCAATGGCCGGTGGTGCCGTAGAAATGTGTCTGACTGCAGTTCCGAGAGACGACAATTCCGCTTGCTGGGTTCCCTTGTCTCTCCTAAAGAGGCAGGAAGTATGGTACACTGTATGCTTCTGCTCTGGGGAGGAAAAGCCTGGGTTCAGACTCCAGTTCTGCCACATTGTAGCTCTATTCCTTTGGGTATTTGACTTGACCTTTTAAGTCTCAACTTCTTAATCTTTAAAGTAGATTTGTAGTAACACCTTTCCAGGATATTCTTTAAAAAAAACAAGAGATCGATTGATGGATGGATGGGAGAAGGAGAGAGAGCGGGGTGAGGGGGCGGGGAAAGTGAGGGGTAGGGGAGATGGAAAGACAGTCTGACAGTCTGTTAGTTTGTTCTGGGTTTTTTGGTTCCTTTTTGGACAGTCTGACAGTCTTAAGCAGACTGTGTGTGGAACAGGAAGCCTAATGAGGGGCTTGATCTCACAACCCTGAGATCGGGACCTGAACAGAAATCAAGAGTTGGATGCTTAACTGCCTACGCCACACAGGCACCCCACAGGATATTCTTATGAAGATTTAAAAAAAAAAAAAAAAAAGGGTGTTTAAAACAGCACCCAATATGTAAAAAGCCTGAATTAAAAGATTATAATAAAAATGACTTGAGAATCATTGTCCTGAAAAAGCTAGCATTCATTAAAACCTTTGAAGGGGGTTGTTTCTTTCCTCCCCATCTCCAGGACCAAGTTTCTGATTTTGCTGCATGAGTTCACTTTTGGACTGTCTTGCCTTCCTAAGAGTCTTGTTCTTATTCTTCAACTGTTTTCCTTCACTAGACATCACCTTAATCCCTTCATTCCTAGAGCAACTGTTGTAACTATTGATGGACAACAACAAATTAACCCAGAACACAGTAGCAGTTCTTTCCTGGACGCACGGCACTGTACATGTGGTCGGATGGCCCTCTTCAGTCTTGTAGCAATAGCATCGGGAATGCAGCTCCCAGATCACTACAAGCTTCAGAGCAAGAGAGAGCCTGACGCTCCTGTGCACTGAGGGGTCAGGCCTGGAAATGGAAACCGCCTGCAACACTTTTGTCCACATTCCATTTGCCAGGATCCCATCTCATGGCCCAAACGCAAGGGAGGCTGGGAATGCAGAGGCACACTAACCCCATCTGCAGTGGTCACAAACAGAAGACTGAGATCTTCACTGGCAAAGCCCTAAGTACTGTCGTGGATTTTTAAAAACAGGGTTATCTACTATTGAAAGAATATAAGACTATAAGTCAGTATCCCTCAGAGGTAGGATGAGATGCTGTTATGTTAGGTGTGACATTTGTTTTTTTTCTCAAATTTAACAACCCCTTTTGGAATATAATACTGAAAGTTCAACACTTTGCCAACTCAGGTTTCAATGAGGTTTGCCGTGTTTTTCTGGTGCAAATGTGGGCAACTCACAAGGTATGCTAATTCAGAATTGAAAAGCCAAAACATTGGAGATTCACCACAGGGTAACGCTGGAGGTTATTCAGGAACAGAAATACTCCAAAAACTCACCAACTCTAAATATAAAACAAGTAACGTATCCATCAACGAATCCAATCAAAATATGTTAAAAACAGTGTCATTCTAGATGTATGTAAATGAAGTTATTAAAATGCAAATAAAATGAAGAAGTGATTGTAAAACGAAGAAGTGATTGTGGAATAATGTTAATGTTCACATATTTATACATTGGTTTCTATAATCTACGTATATTGTTGCCTTTTTCTCCCCTGCCCATGCCTTTTGCAAATGAAGCTTATGTAGTATTTTTCAAACTACTTCCAAAGTGCATTACTTAACCAAAGAACATTTTTAAAAAATCATATATATGTATGTATTTGTAGTCACAACTTAAGAAAGATGCAGGTGAGATTGGAAAGGTGATTAAAGGCTAACAAATGATCCGAGGGACGAATCAAGTTCTATATGAAAAGAGACCAAACAGGTGGACTAAATATTTGGGATTTTTAGTAGGACCAGATGGGCTGACTGTGAAAGAAATTAATATTAACTAACATTTCTACGTTCTTGCAAATTTACAGAGCAGTTTCATGACCTCATGTCAATCTATCCTCAGAATTACAACAGGCTGCTCGTGTTCTCCCAGTTTGATGGGCGAGGAATCTAGAAGAAGTGAATTGAATTGGGAAAGACAACAGGGGTAGTGATGGGGCATGGCTCTGAACTGGATACTTGTCTTTTAAATCCCAAATTCTTTAATTATATTATAAACAATTAAGAAAATATGGCCTCCTCTCCTTCACCAGAGAGCTCCTTTCTCTAGTTTCTGTTTTCACTGTTATATTGGATAAATTCTTGATGATACTCTGTTTTTCTGTTTGGTACATACTTAAGAAGTCTTGTGACTTTGCGAGACTTCTAAATAACTGATAAGACTGATATCTATTTTTTCCCATTACTTTTATATTCATTGATTTTCATACTTAATGTCTATTCTGTAGGTTGTTTTTTAACAACAAAATGGTTTTACTATTTTTAGAGTTATGAGAGACCCTTAGTATAAAAAATATTAAAAGGGGCAAGTCAGAAAAAAACAGAAGCAACTTTGAATACTAGAGAGTACTAGATATAGTATGTTTGATGCGTATTAATTTCCTATCCAGCATATTAAAGATTCTTAATTTTAATTTCTCCTTTGAACATACTCCCATACCAGCATTAATGAACCATGTGGATGTATTAATGCCTGGTGCTTGCTGAGGGTAAGTTGTGCCTAGGGAATTGAAGGTCATCGCACAGTGGCCTGAGTCCTAATGCTCCCCTGTATCTGGTCAATATAATTAGTGTCTTCATGGTTAGTAATTCAGCATCTAGCCTAAGACATTTACTTTTCCTAAGGCCCAGTATTTGCAGATTTGCTTCTATAGAAATAGCCACCATAGTTAAGGCCTCTGCCTTTGGCTCAGGTCACGATTTCAGGGTCCTGGGATCCAGCCTGCCTAGGGCTCTCTGCTCAGCAGGGAGCCTGCTTCCCCCTCTCTCTCTGCCTGCCTCTCTACCTACTTGTGATCTCTGTCTGTCCAATAAATAAATAAAATCTTAAAAAAAATAGCCACTATATATCTCATATTTTATAAAGATGTTTCAAAATGCAATCTCCTTTTAAAAAAAAATCATGAGAGTTAAGATTTAACATCTTTTATCATGCAGCAAATATTAGAAGGCAACTAACTGCATATAAATAAAAACATAGCAACTTTGGGATTATAGGCTGCACACTACCAAGGGAAAAATCTATGCTTAATAAAGCACCAAACAAACTTAAATCTTTAAGATTTAAATTTAAGACATAAGTTTTCATTAATTACTTTGTTCTTCAGAAGTGCATTATATATTTCTTAAGGTGTCTGGCTAATGTTTCCCTTTTTGGTTTCTTTGACTTTCCATTCCCAAACTACAAACCTCTTAATTTTTTAAAAAAAGATATATTTATTTACTTGATAGAGAGAGAGAGAAAGACAGAGAATGGGAGGGGTGTAGGGAGAGAGGCAGAGAGAGAGAGAGAGAAAATCTTCAGCAAACTCCCTGCTGAGCGTGGAGCCCAGACACAGGGCTCAATCCCACGACCCCCAAGATCACAACCACAGCTGAAACCAAGACTTGGACGCCTAACTAACTGAGACACCCAGGGACCCAGGCAAACTCTCTTAATATTACCACCATCCCACAGGAAAGCCCTTTAAAATGAATGGCATACAAGGGAGTAACCAAATTAACCAAAATCACAGACTCATTTCTGGAATCAATTCAAAAAGGAAAGACAGAGGAGGAAGCGTGGCTCTGTGCATATAGTTTCTCCTTCCAAACTTACAAATCAGGGAGTCCTCATCTTTGTGGGGGTCAGAAGTCTGGCAGGGCATGGCTGGGGTCCCTAATCAGCGTGTTACAAGGCTAAAATCGAAATATCTGCCAGACTGAGTTCTCATGGGTAAACTCTGGATACAAATCGACTTCTAAGTTCTTTCTTGGGGTAAGTTTGGTAAGTTTCACTTTCTTGCAGATGTAGGACTGCGGTTCCAGTATGTTTTCTGACTGTCTATTGGGGTCCACCTTTCACCTCTTAGAAGCCACTAGCATTCCTTTCCCCATGCCCTATCCATCTTGAAGCCAGAATGTACTTCCTGAATCCTTTTCACGCTGCAAATCTCTTACTTCCTTCTCTCTGACTTTTGTCTCCAGATTTAAAGGGCTCCTGTGATTAATTCAGACTGACCCAGGTAATCTGCCTATATTAAACTAAAATGATTTGGGATCTTAATTACATCTGCAACATCCCTTCAAATAAATACCTGAGTTAGTGTTTTGATTAAATAACTGGGAAAAAGTATATATACAACATGGGCCAGAAGTCTCTGAGGCATATTAGAATTCTGTCTACTGCAAGCTTCCCCATCTTTGCATTCTTAGCACATCATAGTTTGCTGTCAAATATACTACAGTCTCGACAACTTTACATTAAACTAATGCCATGCTAGGTTTGCTGTGAATGAAAATACCTATGTTAATCTGAGACCCCTTCCAGTAATAGTCATTGGGTAAACTCAAAACAATAATCACAAAATAGCCTACGGCTTGTAATACCATAGCAAGATTCTATGCCAGAGAGAGAAATGTTAGACCCTAACATCTTCCCACAAAAGTACTTTTTGGCCCAAATTTACATAAATCATAAAAATGATCTAAAATGTTAAGTGGATGAGAGGGTTTAGTTATGATCATCTCAGATCTGTAAGAACCCAAACCACCCAGTTATTTTGGAAAAATCAGATTTTCAAACTACAGTCTGTAATTGTTTCCTGGTTTGTATAATATAACTGAGGGTGGGCAGTGACATTACCTCTTCACTGAATTAATTAAAAACGGCAGTCACAGGGCACCTGGGTGGCTCAGTCAGCTAAGCATCTGCTTTCAGTTCAGGTCATGATCCTGGGATCCTGAGATTGAGCCCCACACAGGCTCCCTGCTCAGTGGGAGTCTGCTTCTCCTTGTCCCTCTGTCTGCTGCCTCCCCTTCTTTGTTCTCTTTCTCTCTGCCAAATAAATAAATAAAATCTTAAAAAAAATTGTTTTTAAATGTCAGTCACTTAGGACAGGGCCTCACATACGGTGTAAGTACTATGTAAGTCTTAATTAGCATTATAAGCTTTATGAAGATTCCTTCTTTAGACTTTTGAATTATAATAAGCCCGTGACTACTATTTCTAGTAAGAAAGTCAGAACTATAAGGATACAGAACTCAAACTATGTTGATCTCAAGATATAACCTGAGATATTATTTTTGTTTACTTTGGCTAAATTTCTAATTTTAGTTTATTATCCCATAATAAATTCTTTCTCCTACTTGTGGAGTATCGTCTACCCCATCTACTTGTCCCATCAATACTAACAAGCAAATAAAATCTTAATGGAGAGTTTATTAGGTAGGAAATAGAGACATTTTAAGAGTACTTCATTTTTCCATTTTTTTCTCTTTCTTAATACAGTTTTTTTAATTATTGCATCTGATTTAAAGAATTTCGTGACTCTTTTTTTTTCTTAAAATAATCCTAACATATATTTTTCCTGGGGCAGAGAGAACTATTCAAATGTAAGTTGATTTCTAAGATAATATGATTCGATATTGTTTCTTCTTTCTTTTTTTTAAGATTTTATTTATTTGACAGAGAGAGACACAGCGAGAGAGGGAACACAAGCAGGGGGAGAGGGAGAAGCAGGCTTCCCACTGAGCAGGGAGCCTGATTCTTGATCATGACCTGAGCCAAAGCCAGACGCTCAATGATTGAGCCACCCAGGTGCCCCTTGATTTTGTTTCTTATCAAAGACAGTAGATGGTCAACATAGATTAAGTGGGTGCATCTGGCTGGAAAAGTCAGTTGAGTGTCAGACTCTTGGTTTCAGCTCAGGTCGTGATCTCAGAGTCATGAGATGGAGCCCCTTGCTGGGCTCACGCTCAACACAGAGTCTGCTTATGAATCTCTCTCCCTTTGCCCTCCCCACCCCAGCCCCCTACCCTGCTCTCTCACTCTCTCTCAAATAAATAAATCTGTAAAAAAAAAAAAAAAAAAAAGATAAAGTGGCCCAATATTTCTCATAGGGATTTCTGAAGTTTATAGTTCTTATTATCTGTCCATTTTTGTTAGCAATGAAAAATGCCATTGACTACATTGCTTACAGTTTCGAATCTTACTAGTTACACTGTAATGAATTTATATCTTGGTTCTTCTCAACTAGATAAGTACTAGCTGGATTCATACCATCTTTTATGTTTCTGTATTAACAGGAGTACCTGGAACAGTACTTAGGAGAAACATGAATTTCAACTGGATTTTCTTGTTTCTCCAATCTATTCTCAACTCCTTTATTTAAAAAAAAAAAAAAAATCTAATCCAAGTAAAATCTCCATTTTTCAAGTGAAGATCACTAGGCTGTTTCAAAATAACTCTGTGTTGTTGACATTTTTTTTTTCTGAGTGAGAATAAACTTAAAAGAGCTGAGATTTTTCAATTTTTCCAAATAGCTCCGAGACCTTTAGTGTTTTTCCCAAAGTGGGAGTGTTGGTTAGAAGTTCAGTTGCTAATAAAGTTCAAAAGTCCTCTCTTTTTTAGAGCTGTAATCTCTTATTTCACTACTTATTTTAAAATAAGCTGTAAGTAACTTACTCCTTCTTTATTGTGTGGTTTTAAATGATTTGTTTATGTATTATAAATGTGACCTCCATTCCAACTATATTGATTTTGCAATTTAAGCAAATGATTTTATTTGTTTAGCTTTTAAAAAGGGATTCATTTATTTACAAAGCTTGAATTATAGTAATTGTTAGTAATCGTTAATGGAGATAAGGCCCATCTTCCGTCAGCGATAGTATCTCTGCATAAAGCCTTTAATTTCACCAAAAAATTATCAAAATCTCTAAATATTTGGTATAAAAATTATATTCATGAAAGAGGACAAATGAATGCACATAGAGATGATGAATCAATGCTCATGCTTATAATATGAGTAGGAAAAGACTTACTAAATTTATAGCTGCCACTTATTTGGAATTTATTTTTTTTTAGATTTATACACTTATTTATTTGACAGAGAAAGAGAGAGAGAGCACAAGCAGGGGGAGTAGCAGACTGAGAGGGAGAAGCAGGCTTCCTGCTGGGCAAGGAGCTCAATGCAGGGCTCGATCCCAGGACCCTGGGATTACAATCTGAGGCAAAGGCAAATGCTTAACTGAACCACCCAGGTGCCCCAGCTGCCACTTATTTTAGATTAAAGTCCTGCTAATATCTAGGTGAGCATAAAAGAGCAATCTTTGGAGGAAAATCCCTGCTGAAAATGTAAGAGTACTTATTAAATCCCTAATATCAGAGAATAAAGTGAAGATGGGGGTCAGATGAGTGGAAGCAAACTGACAGAGAATGGAAGCAGGTTAGGTCACCTCCACAAAATGATAAAATCGACAAAGGTATTGACAAAATAAGATGCACATACAAATGTTTATTACTTCCTCATAAGCATACTCAGTATTTCACCGGGACTTATGCATCTGATGATTGGATGTCTCAGAAAAACTAAACATCAGATGAAATAATTTGGCAAAAGGTGGCATGCAGGGCCGCCCGGGTAGCTCAGTCATTTAAGCGTATAATTCTTAATGTCAGCTCGGGTCATGATCTCAGGGTTGTGAGATCAAGCCCTGTGTCAGGCTCTATGCTGGGTGTGGAGCCTGCTTGGGATTCTCCCTCTCCCTTCCACTCTGCCCTTCCTCCCCCCTCAACCCTTCACGCCACACATAAAAGTTGGTACAGACATTTCAGGGTTCATACTCATATTAATGGTAGACTGTAGGTATTCATTTAATTCTAGTCTTCATTAAATAATCAGCTTGTGGGCCAGTAGTTATTGGGTCAAAGAGGTAGCCAGGGATGAAAGTCTTTCATATTACAATTTTAAATATTTCCACTAACAATTATAAAGGGAGAATGATATCTATGTCAATGTCTAAAGATACCATGACCCTCCAGGATAAACTGGCAATGTGTCATGCCAGAACATGGACGTCAGCCCCACCCCATAAGATGGGCATTCAGAGCTGGGAGTAGCCACCAGTCCCCCCACTGGTATGAGAAGGATACAGGCTTTGAACCCTGGGGTTGACCAGGATTGATCACCATAGGCAATGACCTGTGATACGTCACCATGGAACACTGCAGAAGTCCAATTCCTTTTGAGGGAGGCCAGATTTCTAAGAATGAGGCTTTTTAAAAACTTGAACTAACCTCTCAGTTCACGAATATCTATAGCAATGATCATGGCAAAGTTTTTACCTGTCCTTAATATTTTGAACATTTTTGTCATAGATTTGAAATAAGAGTTTCAATTAGTATAAAACAATATTTGGCAATTTTAGCACAGCAATTACTAGATGAAAGTGGTATGATACATTCCTACTGGTGCCAAATTACAACGTACATGCCAAAGGACAAGGAGAGTCTTCCCACATTTGCTCAGTGATCCTTGCAGAAGTCCTTCATTATAACTAATTCTGCAATCACATTAGGGACCACAATTAAATGTACGGCATCTTCTCCTTCCTCACGTACAAAGTATGGATAATAAGACTTACCTCCTGCATTTGCTGTGAGGTTTAAATATGCAATGCTTGTAAATTTCTGATGCCAGTGCCTGAGAATGCCTCAGTATCTACTCGATACTGAGAAAACGTTAGTGTTTTCTTTAAGTGCTTTCTCTGTAAAGTATGCAATATAAAGATAATTAGTGCTTTTTCTGATGAACATAGGAATATAGACATTCCCTCTGGGAACTCCATAAAACCACTGAGAATTTTCAGTTCAGCTTATCAAGAATGACTTCTTTTTTAAATCAGGCTGCAACAAATAGTAATACATATATGACGTTTCCATAAAACCAGAGTCCTGGAGGTGTTCTTTAAAAGATTTTATCTGAAACCAATTGCAAATACATCAAAATAAAAATATCCAAGACAAAAATGTATACTTATTATATGTAACTTTTTATATAAAATTTTCTAAATGTGAGTTTTCAAGGGCAGAGTCTATGCCACATTCATCTTCGTTCCCTGAGTACATATCATGGGGAAAATAAATCATAGCACACCAAAGTTGTCACTGTATTTTATGGCCAGAAACAGCATTATAAAATGTTCATGATCTCCAGTCTCTGTTAGCAGTTTTGAGAAGCATTTTTTTCTTCTTTAGCAAAAATAATCCCCAGGCCCCTAAACATTAGTTTTCTACCACCTGATCTGCTCTGGACCTTTGGATTGTTTGTGCCCCTGGTAAGTTCAAAGAGCATGTCATTGGCTTAAAATATTCAAGAAAGAAACAATTTGAAATTACCTTACCACTTTTCTGATCTATTCACGTAAATTCGGTACTCTCAAATTGGGATGTTGAAATTGATCATGCTGAGCTCCCTCTGACCCCAAGATAATCTCGGCAACACCTGTAAAACTAACCTATGTCCACTAAATGGTTAAAAACTCCAAACACTGTCTTGGACAATTTTTTTTTTTTAAAACGTCCTTCTCCTAATCGTCCTTTAAAGTAGAGAAAGAGAACACACTGGAGAGAGTTTATACACTTGTTCCCAGGGCATCAGTTGCCCTTGTGGCATTCTGCTGGGAAGACACTCATTTTCCCCTCCTATGACAGCTAGGAGCTTCTTCAGGAAAAATAGCTCTCCAGCTGTGATGAAATCAGACAGAAAAGCAACTGCCGAAAGCCTTGAATGTGGATGACAAGAGTAATAAAATTAAGTCCGGCACAAGGGGAAAAAATCAGTCATAGAACAGGAGTGGCCCACTTAGGGCAACCCAGACCTGAAATAGGAGGGAGTGAGCACATGAAGGGAGGCATGCACAGCATCCAGGAGGGAGAAGTCTCCTTTCTCTGTGAATTTCATCCACCCATTGTACATTCTCACAACATTGTCTGTTTGCTTTGGGCCTGAGATATCCTAAAATTTGTAGACAATTTGTGGCACTCTAAGTTTAAACTATTGAGTGTACATTCTATGGTCTCAATATTCTGTGAGAAACCTCATTTCCAAGAGTTGAAATTTGTGAGATGTTAACACTGTCAGAAATAGAATTTAGGGGCTCCTGGGTGGCTCAGTGGGTTAAGCCTCTGCCTTCGTCTCAGGTCATGATCTCAGGGTCCTGGGATCTAGCCCCGCATCAGGATCTCTGCTCAGCAGGGAGCCTGGTCCCCCACCTCCCCACCCCCACCCCTCGCCTGCCTCTCTGCCTACTTGTGATCTATGTCTGTCAAACAAAAAAAATATATTTTTTTAAATATTTTTAAAAAATAGAATTCAAAGATTTTTATTTGAAGTAACATGTGTAAGTGCTAAGGGTAATGCTGAGTTCATTGCAAGTAATCAATAAATATTGTGTATTACTATTCTCATTGTTACCATTCTTTATAGAAATGATTTGTAATTCTTCAATTGTTCTTTTTTTTTTTTTTCTTTTTGGTGTGAGATGCCGGTAGGAAGGGTTAAAGGCTTAATCCTTGCATTGAACTATGTTTTGCTATTCATAGATATCTTTGCTTATTCAATATTTTTATTTGTGTAAGTGCTAACATAATTAATTTATGTTATTAAAATGCATATTTGCTTTAATGAACAATTTGACTAATAGATTCTTCTTTCTTCCTACAGCCAATACTAATTTCATGGTTTGCAAAACTGCTATTATCTGCATTTCAGTAAACTCAGTACTATTTAAGAACCATCTGGCCTTTCAAAAACAGTCTCAAAAATATATAATTTCACTTCTTGATCTTATTTTATTATTTAACTTTAAGAAAAAATCATTATTTGCAGAAAAATGAACATTTCCACATTTTAATCAGTGTTTTTTTTCTTTAACACAGAACAAAACCTGGAAGATATTAAACATAAGTATTCTTATATTTTAATTTATTAACATTTTTCCTCGTAATAAACAAAAATTTTCAATTTCTAGAATTTTTTCTGATGTACAGAATAATTTTCCTGCTAGTATTATAGTTATTAAATTTTGCCTTTTGTATTTATGTTCCTGAAAAATTGGGATTCTGATCTAAAGAACAGTGACATATTTATAAGACAAGAGAATCTGCCAAACTTCTCAACACCTGGCTCTTTCTTAGGCCCCAACACATCAGTTGACAGAGTAAAAATTCAACTGCTCATTAATTTAAACTCATATTGCAAACCTAGAGCAGCTTAGTGAAACCATATCTCTCCTTCCTCAGTTTCCTTGATATTGACAGCATAGCTACCCATTATGGCCCAGCTCATGTAAGTCTAGTTGAATTGCCATTTTAAGAGAAAAATAAAAGTCCCCCTCATTTAGTTGGTACCTGTTCTGTCAATGTGAAAAAATGTTCTAATTTAAAAAAAAAAAAAAAAGTATTCTCATGCAACCATTTGAAATGGATTATAAATCATTACTTTTCCATGTAGGAGAAAACTGAAGCTACAAAGGGCCAAGTGTTTTGTGCATGTTAGTAAGTAATGGACCTGGGTGATATGTGTTAAACTATGTTCCCTCTGTAATGCTAAATGCTAAAGTCTTAACCTTCAGCACCACAGAATGTGACCTTATTTGGAAATAACCAGAAGTAATTAGTTAAGATGAGGTCATACTGAAGCAGTGTGCACCCCTAATCTAATATGACTGGTATCCCTATTCAAAGTGGAAATATGGTCACAGAGATAGAAGAAACATGCATGGAGAGAAGATAATGTGAAGAGATACAGGGAGAATACCAAGGAGGCAGACATTGAGGTGATGTTCTTATAAGCCAAGGGATGCCAGAGGTTTACAACAACACACCAGAAGCCAGGACAAACAAATGAAACAGATTCTTCCTAAGGCTTCCAGAGGAAACTTAACCTGCAGACACCTTGATCTGGAAATTCTAGTCTGGGAGAAAATAAATTACTCTTTCTGTTGTTCATGCCTCCCAATCTGTGATACTGTTATGACAGCCCTAACAAATTATTACAAAAAGTCTTTAAAGTTCGTGGTTTCTCCTTGTGTAATTATTTGCTCTCAAAACACTTCTCCATTAAAACTTGCTTCGTATCACAGGGAAACATTTTCATAGAATAGGACTCAACACATATGTCCTGAACATATCCAGTTCCACAAAGAATGAGTCAATAAATACTTAGTATTGAAAGAATCCTAAAAGAGACAAATTTGTAACAAAAGTACATTAAAAATCCTCATCTTCAATATTGAGGAAGGGAGCCATGTCAGATTTTCTACACTCAGGATCATTTCTACCTCTTTAGGATTGTCCCTCATAAGGACATCTAGAAACCTAGGAAACACATTTTTCAGAATTCCTTGATGCAGGATTCCAGAGTAGAATCCACCAATTTCAGGCATTCTCACAAGATTTGGAAAGTAGGAACTTTCTTGCTGCAGCAAAGGCAGACACCAGTAGATTTTATCACACCCGGCATTTAACACCAGCTTCTGGGGTTTTTCCATGAATCTTACCTTTCTGCATGCTTCAGTCACTCTGAAACACTTTCATGACCTTGTTAACACTAGCAACATCTGGATCCTGTTACCGAGACTGAGGGCCAATAGTGTTTGTTCTAATTCCTCTATCAGCACTTCCAGTGTTATTCCTGTGCTACATTACTCTTCTTGAACATTCTGGAGCTGTTTCTGTTTTCATTCCTGAATCTTAACTATTAAAGGAGTTAAGAGAAGTGCAGAATAGTTGTTTTTGTTTTTGTTTTTTCCCGATTAGCTTCCACTTACAGAATCTCATCCCTGTGCATCCAAAAATGAGCAGAATTTCAAGAGATAGAAGTAACTCTTTTTCTTATAGTTAGTGGACCTGTTCACTGAGAGAGATTCCAGCATCCAGAGGTGAATCTCAACCTCACTTCCTACGTGACAGATTTAAAAAAAATTTAATGCCATGATGATTTAGTGGCAGAACACAAATCCAGACAATACATTCTAGAATCTGCATCAGCTCCTTACATACAATGCTTGACTCTTTCCTCCTAGTGTGACAAAAGTACTTTGCTTAAACTTACATTACCTATCTATAAGCTGCCTTGCTAATATATACATTTGTGTTTTTAACATTCTCATTCCTTTTTTCTCTTCCCACGCCCAAATTTCCTATTGTTAATTAATTCTAAACACTATCCAGTCAGTACGATAAAGTACGTGCTCAAAGAGAAGAATAAAGATCCATTAAATACCCAGTTGAAAATTTTCAACTTAGTTACTACCATAGTAAAATAACCAAGCACTGAAATGATTTTTGAACTTGTCTCTAAAAATGACTTTTGTAGTAAAATCATATGTGAATAAAAGGAAAAAGGGACCCATGTTGTTCCCAATATTCAAAAAGCACAGTCTTACTTAATACGTGTGATCTAGGCAGATTTTTGAAATAGATCTTTTCTAGATATTCTAAAATAAAGTTAGACCATCATCCTAATAGGTAATACACAGATTTCAAGCATGATTTGAAAACAACAGTGTTTTTCCTAATGAAAAATAAATAAATAATAAAATAAATAACAAAAATAAATAATAACAGTTATTATTGTTATTAACCTACAGTTAAAATGTGTTATTAACCTACAGTTAAAATGATTACCATGGCTCATTTTTTATCTCAAAAAACATTTATACTATAATATAGTTTATTCCATGATGTGTGAAATTCTAATTTATTAGATTATTTTTTCTCTATTAAGCAACTCATTTAAATTATGATTTAGTAATGTGGAGCTTTTCTCTCCTTTTCCATCCCCATCGTAAAAAACAACAACAACAACAACAAAAAAAAAACACGTAAATTTTAAAAATGATATACAATCACCTCTGTAACTTCAAAGACGAAGCCATTTTGTTTTTAAGGATTTTGATAAGTTTTTCTCTGGACTCAAATGCACTCTGACAGTTAATGAACCTAATTTAAGAGTGAACAGATGAGGGGAATAATAGAAAATTTGAAATATTGGTGACATGGAGGTGAACATCAAAAATTAATTAAACTTCACATTATGAAATGGCCATTTAAAATATAGTTTCTTTAAGTCCTAAAAAATTGTTTTTCCCCAAGCAGAGAGAAAAATAAAAACTAATACATAATCTACTTGAATTCTTTTTATTTATTACAATACCTAGGTGTCTAGGGTTCATTTATTCGTATAAGCCCAACATAAGAAATAAACCCCAAATGTAAGGAAATTAGCAAATTTGTCCAGTTTAAAATTATATTTATTTACCAAATATAATTATCCTCTTTAAACCTCTTTGTTCATCAGGTTATGCACTTTAAAATGACAGACAGCATGGACGAAGTCTAGACACATACTTTTAAGTTGTCAACTTCAGCAAGTAGGTATGAATTGAACTAAAACTTCTACCTTACTTTTCTATCTTAACCGTGAATATTGATGTATCAAAATACTAGAACAGGGATTTGGATTAATTTCAGGAAGTATACATTGTAATTATTTTTAAGAAATACAACTGAAATAATATGATGAGGTGGAATTCTCTTTAAAGAAGCACAGAAGTCTCAGGGCACCTGGATGGTTCAGTCAGTCAAGTGTCCAACTCTTGGTTTTGGCTCAAGTCCTGATCTCAGGGTTATGGTTTCACATCCCACATCAGACTCCACGTTCAACACAGAGTCAGTCTGAGAATCTCTTCCCCTCCTCTGTACTCTCTATGAACTAAGAAAATCTTTTAAAAAAATAGTACACAATTTTCATTTTCTATTGACAAGTAAAAAATTAAAGTGATTTTTCTGATGTCACCCTGTAAATAATAGTCAACATAGGAAATGTGACTCTTTGCTTTTAGACAATAGGGTATTTTACTACTATTCTCGGGTGTATCCAATAACATTTCAGAAAGAAAACTGCTTGCCTAATAACAACATCCCAATTAGTTAAATTAGACTTGATTCCTAGGAAAAATAAGATGAAAAAAATAATTTGACCTGTGAAAATTATTGATTTCTTATAACCCTAACCTAAGTATCATTCTTTTCAAATTAAAAACTTTTGGAAATGTTATTATCCAATATCCTGGGTTAACATTTTTGTACTTGAGTAGGTACAGATTTGCAGGCCATCCTATAGTTCCTACCTGAGCCATAATACATCTTCATGCTAATACATAATGCTTGTTTTTTTGCATTATTATCTATTATGATAAAACAGGCTAAAATAGGGGCGTCTACGTGGCTCAGTGGGTTAAAGCCTCTGCCTTTGTCTCAAGTCATGATCCCAACGTCCTGGGATCTACCCTGCATTGGTCTCTCTGCTCGGTGGGGAGCCTGCTTTCCCCTCTCTCTCTGCCTACTTGTGATCTATGTCTGTCAAATAAATAAATAAAATCTTAAAAAAAACCCACAGGCTAAACTAATGGTTAATTATAAGAAATATTTAGTTTGAGAAGAAGACTGGTTTTACTTTTTCCATTTACTTAACTGTATGATGTTGAAAAAGCCATTTAATTTCTCTGAGACTTAGTTTCTTTGCCATGTAAAATTATTAGATGTATCTGAGGGGTAAGTTTAGAAAAAACAAATGAGATAAATTGCAAAGGTCTCAGGCTGGGGCTTGAGTATAAAAGGAAGATTAAAAGAAATTGCAGAAACATCTGTTGAATAGTTGGCTCTATGTTCTACCTAATCCTATGGAAAATGACATTTCAAATGTGTTTGCTTTGTATAACACTTTAGATCTACCATCTAAGTGTTCTTACTTGTATAAGTTTTCTTGCAAAGTGACTATTCTAAATTCCTAATCCATAGTTACGTTTTTGTGGTTTTTTTTTTAAGATTTTACTTATTTATTTGACAGAGAGAGAAAAAGAGAGCAAGAACAGAAGGAGAGGGAGAAGCAGACTCCCCCACTGAGTAGGGAGCCTGCTGTGAGACTTGATTCCAGGACCCTGGGATCATGACCTGAGCCAAGGGCAGATGTTTCACTGGCTGAGCCATCCAGGTGCAAATCTTTCCTTCTTTTCTTTCTGCCTTCTTTAGTTTCCATCCTTCCTCTCTCCCTCCCTTCCTTCCTTTTTTCTTATATGTATTTTTTTTTTTTTAATTAGTGAGTCCCCTGTCACAAGAGCCATACCAGCCAGCAGTGGCAAATGGCCTTGCTGGGACACTAGTTATGAATGGGTTGACAGATTCAGCTACAACAATAATTCCCAATCTTGAAACAAATTAGGACTACCTAATGGACTTCAAGAAATTCAGATAACTTGGCCCAACTTAGATCTAATAAATTTAAGTGTGTAGGGAGGGTAGCTAGGAATATGGATTAGAAAATTTGAACCCACCCCCACCCTCCATGTGATTCTAATCTAGTAGGTGAACAACATTTGAGAACAACCGATCTAGGCAGGTTTTTCTTAGTTACAAAATGTATTGCTAAAATTAATACAGAATATTAGTTTCTTTGCTCCTACTGATTTCCTTCTGACCGATGAGCCAATTTAGTTTCCAGCCCTCCACGAAAACAAACTGTCTGAATTCATGCTGCAATTACATTTTTATTTTATACAATCAATAAAAATTAGATTGTGCATCTAATATGTCCCAGGCAGTTTCCCATCTACTCTCTGACCCCCTAAATTAATTGCTTTTCAAATTCTTAGACTTTTAGCATTTCCAACGGTCATATGTACTCTGCCCCTGAAATGTAGAACACATCAAGTGATCCTTTCAAGTCAAACATTATATTTTCAATATGATAAAAATGTTAGTAAGGAGGACAACCTGCTCGCAGGCTGGACACTTGTCTCTCTGGGAATGTCTCTAAGCAGGACCTGTGGCCTGGGCCCTGCCCACATCACCGCACACACACTCCTTTCCTTCCAGGACCACCCAGCAGCAGGAGCTACTCTCCTCCCTGGCTCAGGACTGCATTTCCTTCACCTTCATGTACCCGTGAAAATCATTTCTGGATGCTTTACAGTTAAGGATGATTGTGAGGAAAATCCAAAAGTACGATAAACACTCAGAAATGCTAAACGGAGTGAATACTAAATGCTAAATGTTCATTTGTCCAAAGCAGTGTAGCTTCTGGCAGAGAAAAATTCAGAGTCAGGCACTGAGAAGTTAAGTGTAACATAACAGACAATGCAGTGAATAGAGTACCGTAGCATTCAGTCATCTGTGTCTCAACTTGCTTAGTAGAAATCCTTCATTAACAGGTTTCCTCTATTTGCAAAGGACAAGACTCATGGGGTTGTCATTTATGCTATTACAGCTGAGAATTCCCTCTATTATTTACTCAACTAATAACCTAGAAAACAGAATCAATAGTCAAAATGTTTTGTTACAATGGGGTAGGAGAAGAGTAAATGAAACAAGTTGGGATTGAGAGGGAGACAAACCATAAGTGACTCTTAATCTCACAAAACAAACTGAGGGTTGCTGGGGGTGGGGTGTAGGGAGACGGGGGGTGAGGTTATGGACACTGGGTAGGGTATGTGCTATGGTGAGTGCTGTGAAGTGTGTAAACCTGGAGATTCACAGACCTGTACCCCTGGGGAAAAAATAAATATATGTTTATAAAAAATAAAATTTAAAAAAAAATGTTTTGTTACAAAATTGCTAGCCTCAATTATTTTAGGAGCCCTGTGTTTCCTTAACACTCTTCAAAACACCAATAAATAAGAACCTGACATCAATGGCAAATAGACTTTAATGCACACACTGGCACCAAGTAATCGGTAGAAGGTGTCTGGAGTGGGGTCTTGTGAAGCACTGTGAAGTCGTGTCCAGACTTTTCGGGAATGAGTGCCCAGCAAGGATAGTGATGTCTGCTGTGGCAACAGATGGGGATGGGTTTATGCCAATCCTGCACAGAAGTCAAGATTATCATATGATATTATAGTCATCTGTTTATACGCCTGTCATCCCCTGGGTATTTACTACTTCGGGAGAGAGGCTGTATTTAACTTACCTTTGTATGATCAATAGCCAAGGCAGAATAGTTAACTTATTATTCCCTTTGATGAATGATTGAAAGGTAAGAAATCAAGCAGTGATGTGGGTGGATTTCTGTTCTTTCTAAAGGTAAGTTCAAGCATCTGTACATGTCATGACTGAACGACATACAACTCACACTGTTGTGTGCCAGTCTCAGCCTACTGATAACCAGTGTTGTGCTATTAGTAGTGTTGTGGCTGGACTGGCCCTTGTGGTTCTTATGATTGCGAGATGCCCTCAGCAATAACTCTCAGGAAACATTGGGAACAAAAATGTGTGTGGGGAGGGGGTATTACTCGAATGTTTTGGGAAGCACATGGCACACAGAGGACCACACAGTGAGATCCCACCCAGGTGTGTTTGGGGGGAGGGGAGGGAGTAGAGGAACCCAGGGTTCTGCTTTAAAGGGCTCAAGGGTGTGAGGCTGGGGTTTCATAGATTCACTCTTAATTGGTGAGTTCTAAGCAAAAGAGCACACAGTTAAAGTGATAGGGGAAGGAAGAAACAAGTGGCTCAAATTGTCAGTTTCAGAAATCAACCAAAAGGAGGGGTGGGGAGAGGGATGGCTCTTCATCCATTTAGTCCTGTGGCTGGCATTGTGTTTATTTAAGCCATCCTTTGAGTAGACGTCTCTTTGAAGTGAAAGTCTCAGCAATGGAAGCTTATGTCAGCATTGCATTACAAACAAGAAAAACTAAGAGTCAAGATTTATATTACACACACTCCCCTCTGTTCAACTCATTCTACCTCCTGCCTTAAAGGGACCAGGAATTATTTTCATTCTTCATTCAACTCTACTTCTGTGTGTGTGTGTGTGTGTGTCTGTGTGTCTGTGTGTGTTTTAAATCCCAGTATAATTAACAGTGTTTCTGTTTCTTTTTGAATTGACTTCTGTGATTTCCTAATCAGGGACTTATTATATCTGCATTTCTAATCTGTTGGCTCCTCATACTAACTATTAATCTATAAACACTTCTTTCTCTAGCTCTCTCTCTCATTCCTCCCCCCACCCCCAACCCCGGCTTCTCATTTTCATTTTAATATCCTCTTCCAAGGTCAGGGTGTCAATAATTTAAGGACTGAATTAATAGTTTTAAATACATATGCATACATACACATATTCATATTTTTTTCATTTCTTCATACATGTCTATTTTAAATAGCAAACTATCAAGGCACCTCAGTGTAAAAAATAACTTCTGTATTTCAATACATTCATTTATCATATAGTTTTAGAATTTAAGAAATCTGCAGGTGACTGTCCTTTTAGTAAATAAACCAGACTTTTTTCTCCCTGCTTTCAATAACAGCCCACTGTTTATGCACACATGTCACTACTAAGAAAGGGAGAAAAAAAGGAAGTTCTACTTGCTCATTTTCAGCTTGTTACAATTCCAGAAGAGGAGTTAAATTGAGTATAATGAAGATGTGTGATTCTTCAGAGGTTTGTTAAAGTCATTCTTATCGCCATGGATGTGAGTAATTAAGACTTGGTATTTTTTAATGAGATTGAAATAATTAGCTAATAGCACAGCGGGCACCTGGTCCCTGAACAACCACACCAGTCTCTCAATCAGTTTTGTTTGTTTTGTTTTGTTTTGTTTTGTTTTGTTTCCAAGCATTTACTCTTAGGAAATATATATAAGTCTGTACTGTAGCCTACTGTCGTAAGGAGTTTCCAGTTCATTTGAAGAAAGAGCATCCACACAGAAAAAAAGAAATAATATGGAATTATAAAATAAGGACCACCATCAAATAACCTTGGAGCCATCCTTGATATCATCATCTACTTTATGTACTTGGTCATTGGTTAACTAAGTCTTGTTGAATCTTCCTGCAAAATATTTCTTGAATTCTACTCCTGTCCAGGTTGGTTGTCACTAGTCTTATTCAAATCTGTTATCTCTAAACTGGTCTCAGGATCCTTTTCTGTTCAGTCAGTCTCTAGTTTCCCTAATTCATTTTCATAGTGAGGGTGATGCTCTTAAGAATGTCATTTGATCTGGGGAGAGGAGCAAGATGGCAGAATGTAGGAGACCTAAATATCATCAGGTCCCAGGAGTTCAGCTAGATAGTTATCAAACCATTCTGAACACCTACAAACTCAACAGGAGATCAAAGAGAAGAAGAGCAGCAATTCTAGGAACAGAAAAGCAACCACTTTCTGGAAGGTAGGGTGTGTGGACAAGTGAATCCAAGGCGATATTTGGGAAGATAGACTGTAGAGGGAGGGACCAGCTACCAGAAAGTGGTAGAGCAGCAGAACACAAAATTGGAACTTTTAGAAGTCTGCTCCACTGAGGAACATTGCTCCAGAAGTTAAGTGTGGGGTGGAATGCTCACTGGGACAGTGTGCCCCGGGGTCACAAAAAGACCAGGGATTTCTGAATGTGGCAGAGCTCCCAGGTATTGGAGTGGGGAAGCTGGCTGCAGAGACAGAGCCAAGGAGTGTGCTCCCAGCTCGAGGTTGGCATAAATCATGATCCAAAGCACACTTGGACCACTGCTCTTTGAGCAGGGACCTCAGAAGTGGCAGATCTGGGAAGAACCCCTCCTTCATCCTCTGGGAGGAGTGGCACAGGAACATGCTACAGGAAGCTGCTGGGTTTGGAGATTCCAAATGGAACCATGTGCCAGAAATAGAAATGCTCGGTCACAGTGCAGTTGAGCATGGAGTGTGGCCAGAGGCCAAGGAGACAGGAGTGATTAACTGCTTTTCTCTGAGGGCTTACAGAGGAGTGGGGCCCTGAGATCTCAGTTCCTATGGGGCCGGAGATTGGGAGGCCGCCATTTTCTTTCTTCTCCTCCAAAGCTGTATGGAAAGCATTAAGGGAACAAAAGCTACTGGAGAGCAAAACCGAGCAGATTATTTAGCCTGGCCCCTGGCAAGGGTGGCATAATTCCACTTCAGGCAAAGGTATTTGAGAATCCCTGCAAGAGGCCCCTCCACCAGAAGATCAACGGGAACATCTAGCTAAGATCAAGTTTACCAATCAATGAAAACTGCGTAACTCCAGAGCTAGGGGAATGCAACATGTAGAATTCCTGGCTTTTTCCTCATGATATTTTGCCTTTCAAAGTTAAATTTTTTTAATTTTATTTTTTTCTTATTCTGTTTTTAAAATTTGTCCTCTTTCCTATTTTAATGTTTTTTTAACTATTCTATCTTATAAATACCTTTTTAAAAAATATATTTTTTTAATTTTCATTGTTATAGTCATATTCTATCCTTCAGTGTATTTAACCTTATTTTTTGTATACAAATAGGTTTTCCTTTCTTTCAAATTTTGGGTTACAGTTTCTTCTAATAGATCAAAATATACCTTAAATCTAGCACATGGCTTTGTTCTAGTCTCTAGCCTGATCACATTCTTTCCTTCTTTTTTTCCCCTCTTTTTTCCAACCAACTTCTTATCAATTCCTTTTTTAGAATCTTTTTTAATTTTCATCCTTACAGTCATCTTCCATCCCTTCATCATGTTTACTCTTATTTTTGCATATATATGTTTTTCTTTCTTTCAAAAGTTTCTTCTAACAGACCAAAATACACCCAAAATCAAGTATGTGGCCCTGTTCTATTCACCAGTATATATATACATACACATATACATATAAATATGTATATGTGTATGTATATATATAAATTTTTTATTAATTTTCATTATATAATATAATAAATATATAATTTTTATTATATAATATTATTATTATATTAATATATAATAATGTATAATAAAATATATAATAAAATATTATTTTTGTATAATAAAATATATAATAAAATTGTATTTTTCTGGAGTCATTGCTACCCTTTCAGTATTTTGTTCTCTCATTCATCTATTCTTATATGGATGAAATGACAAGGTGGAAAAACTCACCCCCCCAAAAAAAGAACAAGAGACAGTACTGACATGTAGGAACCTAATCAATATGGATATTATTAAAACATCAGAACTAGAGTTCAGAATGATGATTATCAAGGAGCTAATGGGGCTTAAAAAAATCATGAGAGATACTAGAGAATCCCTTCCTGGAGAAATAAAATCCCTTTCTGGAGAAATAAAAGAACTAAAATCTAACCAAGTTGAAATCAGAAAAGCTATTAATTCAGTGCAATGAAAAATGGAGGCTCTTACTGCTAGGATAAATGAGGCAGAAAAAAGAATTAGTGATATAGAAGACCAAATGATGGAGAATGAAAAAGCTGAGAAAAAGAGAGATAAACAACTAATGGACCATGAGGGTAGAATTTGAGAGATAAGTGATACCATAAGATGAAATAACATTAGATAATTAGGATCTCAGAAGAAGAAGAAAGAAAGGGGCAGAAGATATATTGGAGCAAATTATAGCAGAGCATTTCCTTAATTTGGCAAAGAGAACAAGCATCAAAATACAGGAGGCACAGAGAACCACCCTCAAAATCAATAAAAATAGGTCCACACCCCATCATCTAATAGTAAAACTAGCAAGTGTCAGTGACAAAGAGAAAATCCTGAAAGCAGCTCTGGACAAGAAGTCTGTAACATACAATGGTAGAAATATTAGATTGGCAGCAGACCTATCCAAAGAGACCTAGCAGGACAGAAAGGACTGGCATGATATATTTGGAGCACTAAACAAGAAAAATATGCAGCCAAGAATTGAAAATAGAAGGAGAGATAAAAAGCTTCCAGGACAAACAAAAACTAAAAGATTTTGCAAACACCAAATGAGCCCTCCAGGAAATATTGGAAGGGATCCTCTAAGCAAAGAGAGAGCCTAAAAGTAACAGACCAGAAAGGAACAGAGACAATATACAGTAACAGTCACCTTACAGGCAATAAAATGGCACTAAATTCATGTCTTTCAATAGTTAGCCTGAATGTAAACAGGCTAAATGCCCCAATCAAAAGACACAAGATATCAGAATGGATTAAAAAAAAAAAAAGACCTATTGATATACTGTCTGCAAAAAACTCATTTTAGACCCAAAGACACCTCTAGATTTAAAGTGAGAGGATGGAAAACAATTTACCATGCTAATGGACATCAAGAGAAAGTTGGAGTGCAATCCTTAAATCAGATAAATTAGATGTTAAACCAAAGACTATAAGAGATGAGGAAGGACACTATATCATACTTAAAGGGTCTCTCCAACAAGAAGATCTAACAATTTTAAAAATCTATGTCCCTAACGTAGAAGCAGCCAATTATATAGACCAGGTAATAACAAAATCAAAGAAACACATTGACAATAATACAATAATAGTAAGGGACTTTAACAGCCCCCTCACTGAAATGGACAGATCATCTAAGCAAAAGATCAACAAGGAAATAAAGGCTTTAAATGACACACTGGACAAGATGGAGATCACAGATATATTCAGAACATTCCATCCCAAGCAATAGAATACACATTCTTCTCTAGTGTGCATGGAACATTCTCTGGAATAGATCACATCCTCAGTCACAAATCAGGTCTCAACTGGTACCAAAAGACTGGAATCATTCCCTGCATATTTTTAGACAACAGTGCTTTGAAACTAGAACTCAACCACAAGAGGAAAGTTGTAAAGAACTCAAATACATGGAGGCTAATGAACATCCTACTAAAGGAATGAATGGGACAACCAGGAAGTTAAAGAAGAATTTAAAAAATTCATAAAAAACAAATGAAAGTGAAAATACAACTGTTCAAAATCTGGGACAAAGCAAAGGCAGTCCTGAGAGGAAAGTATATAGCAATACAAGCTTTTCGTAAGAAGCAAGAAAGGTCTCAAGTACCTACCCTAACTCTACATCTAAAGGAGCAGGAGAAAGAACAGCAAAGAAAGCCTAAACCCAGCAGGACAACAGACATAATAAAGATCAGAGCAGAAATCAATGAAATAGAAACCAAAAGAACAGTAGAACAGATCAATGAAATGAGAGCTGGTTCTTTGAAAGAATTAATAAGATTGATAAACCCCTGGCCAGATTTATCAAAAGAGAGAGAGAGAGAGTGAGAAAGAGAAAGGACCAAATTAATAAAATTATGAATCAAAGAGGAGAGATCACAACCAACACCAAAGAAATACAAACAACTATAAGAACATATTATGAGCAAATATACACCAGCAAATTTGACAATCTGGAAGAAATGGATGCATTACTAGAGATGTAAACCACCAAAAACAGAACCAGGAAGAAATAGAAAACTTGAACAGACTTATAACCAGTAAGGAGATTGAAGTAGTCATCAAAAATTCCCAAAAAATAAGAGCCCAGGACCAGACAGCTTCCCAGGGGAGTTCTACCAAACATTAATACCTATTCTCTTGGAACTGTTCCAAAAAATACAAATGGAAGGAAAACTTCCAAACTCATTTTATGAGGCCAGCATAACCTTAATCCCCAAACCAGACAAAGACCCCATCAAAAAGGAGAATTACAGACCAAAATCCTTGATGAACATGGATGCAAAAATTCTCACCAAAAGACTAGCCGATAGGATCCATCAATACATTAAATGGATTATTCACCATGACTAAGAGAGATTTATTAATGGGCTGCGAGTTTGGTTCAACATCCCCAAATCACTCAATGTGATACAATACATTAATAAAAGAAAGAACAAGAACCACAGGATACTCTCAATAGATGCAGAAAAAGCATTTGACAAAGTACAGCATACTTTCTTGATCAAAATTCTTCACAGTGTAGGGATAGAGAGTACACGCATCAGTATCATAGAAACCATCTATGAAAAACCCAGAGGGGATATCATTCTTAATGGAGAAAAACTGAGAGCTTTTCTGCTAAGGTCAGGAACATAACAGGGCTGTCCACGGTCACAACTGCTATTCAACGTAGTACTAGAAGTCCTAGTCTCAGCAATCAGACAACAAAAAGAGATTAAAGGCATCTGAATTGGCAAAGAAGTCAAACTTTCACTTTTTTGCAGATGATATGATACTTTATGTGGAAAACCCAAAAGACTCCCCTCCAAATCTGCTAGAACTTGTACAGGAATTCAGTAAAGTGTCAGGATATAAAATCAATGCACAGAAATCAGTTACATTTCTATACATCAACAACAAGACAGAAGAAAGAGAAATTAAGGAGTCGATCCCATTTACAATTGCACCCAAACCATAAGGTACCTAGGAATAAACCTAATGAAAGAGGCAAAGAATCTATACTCAGAAAACTATAAAGTACTCATAAAAGAAATTGAGGAAGACACAAAGAAATGGAAAAATGTTCCCTGCTTGTGGACTGGAAGAATAAATATTGTGAAAATGTCTATGCTACCTAAAGCAATCTACATATTTAATGCAATCCCTATCAAAATACCATCCATTTTTTTCAAAGAAATGGGACAAATAATCCAAAAATTTATATAGAACCAGAAGAGACCCTGAATAGACAGAGGAATGTTGAAAAAGAAAACCAAAGTTGGTGGCATCACAATTCCAGACTTCAAGCTCTATTACAAAGCTGTCCTCATCAAGACAGTATGGTACTGGCATAAAAACAGACACACAGATCAATGGAACAGAATAGAGAGCCCAGAAACAGACCCTCAACTTTATGGTCAACTAATCTTTGACAAAGCAGGAAACAATGACCAATGGAAAGAAGACAAATCTCTTCAACAAATGGTGTTGGGAAAATTGGACAGCCACATGCAGAAGAATGAAACTGGACCATTTCCTTATACCACACCCAAAAATGGACTAAAAATGGATGAAGGACCTCAGTATGATACAGGAATCCATCAAAATCCTTGAGTAGAACATGGGCACCAACCTCTTCGACCTCAGCTACAGCAACTTCTTCCTAGAACCATTGCCAAAGGCAAGGGAAGCAAGGGCAAAAATGAACTATTGGGACTTCATCAAGATCAAAAGCTTTTGGACAGCAAAGAAAACACTCAATAAAACCAAAAGACAACCAAAAGAATGGGAAAAGATATTCGCAAATGACATATCAGGTAAAGGGCTAGTATCCCAAATCTAGAAAGAGCTCATCAAACTCAACACCCAGAGAACAAATAATCCAATCAAGAAATGGGCAGAAGACACGAATAGACATTTCTGCAAAGACGTCCAAATGGCCAACAGACACATGAAAAAGTGATGAACATCACTTAGCATCAGGGAAATACAAGTCAAAACCACAGTGAGATACCACCTCACACCAGTCAGAATGGCTAAAAATTAACCAGTCAGGAAATGACAGATGTTGGCAAGGATGTGAAGAAAGGGGAACCCTCCTACATTGTTTGGTGGGAGTGCAAGCTGGTGCAGCCACTCTGGAAAACAGTATGCAGGTTCCTCAAAAAGTTGAACATAGAGCTACCCTATGACCGAGCAATCGCACCACTGGGTATTTACCACGAAGACACAAATGTAGCAATCTGAAGGGGCACATGCACCTAAATGTTTACAGCAGCCATGTCCACATACCCAAACTATGGATAGAGCCTAGATGTTCATCAACAGATGAGTGGATAAAGAAGATGTGGTATATATATACAATAGAATACTGTGCAGTCATCAAAAACACAAGAAATCTTGCCATTTGCAATGACGTGAATGGAACTAGAGGGTATTACGCTAAGTGAAATAAGTTGATCTGAGAAAGACAACTATCATATGATCGCTCTGATATGAAGAATTTGAGAGGCAGGGCTGGAGGTTGTGGCGGTAGGGAGGGTAAAAAGGAAACAAGATGGGATTGGGAGTGAGACAAATGGTAAAAGACTCTTAATCTCAGGAAACAAACAGGGTTGCTGGGTGGTGGGGGGGATGGATAGGGTGGCTGGGTGATGGCCGTTGGGGAGGGTATGTGCTATGATGAGTGCTATGAATTGTGTAAGCCTGACGATTCACAGACCTGTACCCTGAAGCAAATAATATATGTTAAGAAAAAAGAAAAAAGAATGTCATTTGATCCTATTGCTGCTTTGCTGAAATCCCAATAATAGCCTTCCCTTTCTCTTGAGAAAATGTTAACACCTCTTTTCCATCTGGCCCAGCCTCCCAATGAGCCTCATCTTGTAACTCTCATCTTTGTTCCCTGAGATTCAGTTACCCTTTCTTTGTAGTTTTTATGCCTACATTTTTTTGAGGGCAAGAACATCCTTGCTTTTCCCCCTTACATCCCTCACAGATGCTGGAACAATATCTAGTGATATTATTGTTTATAAATATTAGAGAATTCTTACTAAATATTTTTTTAAAAGATCAGAAAGATAGTGAAAGGCTTGAACTTGAAATTGCAGTCATGGAAGACAGAGACATTGCTGCACTACTGTATCACAGGCATCACTTTGATCAAGATGTGATTTTTAAAAAAAGGCATGGCTAACACAATGATAAAGATTATTTATAGGAGATGTCTTCCTTTAATTTAATATAAACTTTTTATTATTTAAATATCCCTTTTTTACTTTTAGTAATAGCTTCTATTAAGCGGCAGCTTTGCCTGTTCATAGAGAGCTGTGGAAGACTAGGATTGTAACTAATGCATTAGTGTATCAGATACTGGACAGTTAGGAGAGAGTAAGGTTGTTCAGTGGGGACCCTTCAATGACGCCAGCCTGCATAAGATCAAACACTCTTTGCCACTTACTGCCTACACAACACTAACTTCCAAATGACTTGGTTTCCTAATCTACTAGAAGATATAATAATAGTAATAGTAGTAGTAGTAGTAAGAGTAATAGCAATAGTAATAATAATGATAATATTTACCTCATACAGCTCTTGTGCCCAGTCCAGAGGAAGTGCTTAATAAATTTTAAAGGCAACTTAAACCAAGTTCTGCTTTGGGGCATCTGGGTGGCTCAGTTGGTTAAGCGTCTGCCTTCAGCTCAGGTCATGATCCCAGGGTCCTGGGATGGAGCCCCACATTGGGCTCCCTGCTCAGCAGGGAGTCTGATTCTCCTGCTCCTGCTTCCCTTGTTTGTGATCTCTCTCTCTCTGTGTCAAATACATAAATAAATAAAATCTTAAAAAACAAAACAAAACAAGTTCTGCATCTTAAACCTCACTGTGCACCCATCCCCAGCATGAACCCTGGCATGTAGTCTTGAACTCACTATTTGCTTATTAACAAAATGAATCAGTGAAATTCTTTGGGTGAGTTGGGGAAATATTCATGCATCCTTTTAAGAGTATTATGTTAGTGGCCGCTCTAAGTCAGGCTCTGTGCTGAATGAGGCTATGAGGAAGAACAAGTGATCGGAGTCCCTATGCTCAAGGATATAAGAAGCTAATGAGGAAAATGGACAAATAGTAGGGGAAAGTTCGGTGAGGGGGATCCTCTGAGAGAACAAAGTACCAGACACTATGGAAACTCAAGGCAGGGGAAGTAATTGAGCTGAGAGGTACGGTGAGGGATGATTTTTCACCTGAATTTTGAGGCTCAAGTGGGTGGAACTGGTCACAAATCTGAGAAAGAGAAGACACTGGAGGAAGCAAAGTTCCGGGGCTCAGGGAAGGAGGCGCATTTGTTGTCACTGTGAAGCATCTCTGGAAGACCCAGAGAAGAGCATCAGAAGCAGCTGGATATGCAAGTCTGGCTGCAATGGAAAACGGTTTTGTGGCATCTCAAGTTTTTACAAACGGCGAAGTCTTCTCAGAAAAAGAAAACCACCTTAAATAAAAACCAGGTACAAGAACAAGGGCTTAATACTTGCACAGAATTTAAAAGAAGAAATCATAATATATACTGCATTTAATTAAATGATGACAATACAAATCTCACAAAAGCCAAAAGTAATGTAAGACCTTCAGTAATGTAATATGCTGAGTGATACCTCCATAATCTCTTTTTCTTATAATTTTCAGCCAGGCACTCTTTACTTCAACAAAGAACAACTTCATAGCATCATTTATCATTGAAAGAATAAAAAAATAATTCAGTCTTTCTTCCAGCATATATGATTGAAATTTACTTAGAATAGTTTAGAAATTAGTCTCCTTTTATCAATACCCTGCCTCTGTCATTTCCTCTGTAGTTTCTTACTCAAGAGGTTCTTCTTTTCCAGGAGCAAGTCCTGGAGGAATTCTGACTTTTTCATCTCACTTGATGCGCCTCCATTCAGCTCAGACAGTTCCTCTCTGTACCATGCGTCCTGGAATGGAGGAAAGAGAAAATGGTAACCAATCTGGTGGTTTCATGGGTTTCAAGCAAGGAGCAGAACATTATCCTTGTCTAGCGTACTCCTTGGGCTCAAAGATAGGGTCCAGAAGTTTGATTAGCTCTACCAAGGACAGGATGTCACTGGGAGTTGGAGGAAGGCAGAGGGTATTTGAAGAGCAGGCAACGCATAGTTTTACCACAGTCACAGGATTAACACCAGGGCAAAGAATAACCCCGACTAGAGTAGCCCTCCATGATTCTGGCATATAACTGGAGCCATCACCATCCCTTGCATATTTGGAAGAGAACAAACACATGGAGAGTTGGAAGGGGTTCTGGCAAGGAAGCTCTACAGCTAAAGTTTTATTTACTATGTTTTTGGGTTCTGGAGTTTAGATGATGTAGCACTAGTTCCTAAGGTGTATGGAAAAAGTAATATAATTTCTGTCTTGGAGGATCTGATATTCTCATTGACAAATTTACCTTGTACACTTGCATATATAATAGCCTAATGTGATTTTGGGTGGGCAGCCTTTATAAATGTTAAATAAATGTCACAGACAATCAATGCTGTTGGGAGGGGAGGACTATTGATTCACATCGGGTGGTCAGAGAAGGCTTTGTAGGGAAAATGAGGCTTTAATAAAACTCTGAACCACAAAGAGAATTTATGTAAACATAGGCAGGTGAAAAATTATTAGTGCTATGAAAAACAATGTGAGAAAAAGCATGAAGGTAGGAATTGAACGTGCCAAGTACCATTCCAAGTAGCTACTCTTGAGCCACCAAGAAAAAAGGTTATGTGGACATCGCCAGTATTTATGAAGAAATAGTCCTGCATGTTACCATCATATGTGGAATAGAGTTTGCTAAAATTTCATCTTCAGGCCAAGTAGAAACACAAAGAGAATGATTTCTGCTCCTTGAAAGAAGATAGAAAAGACACTGATTTATAGAAGCAGAAGAAATAGATAGCCAAGCATCCCTGCAATAAATACACCTGGATATGTTAGCTGTGAAAGTTACTGTTCCTTTCTGGTGGGCGGGATCTGTAGCCTCAATTCCTTAGAACATCCTGAAGAAGAAAGTAACTGCACATTCCCATGAGACCTAAATAGCAATGAAGTTTAAAAAATATATATATGTATAGATGATAGATAGATAGATAGATAGATAGATAGATAGATAGATAGATGATAGATAGATAGAGTGAGTAAGAGTCATCCTCTGGAGGCCGAGTGTGGGGATTGCAACATAGATCCAGGTGCTGCCTTAACCCAGTTCTGTCCATTTTCAAGCTGTTCACAAACTCAGGGCTGGATGTAGGGATTTGCATATTCAGCTCAATCACATTGAAAAAGGAATAATAGCTATTCAAATATGTACTGACAATCTACCTTCAAATTATAATTTAAAAATGGAAAACAAGACAATAGAAGTAGATTTATGGGAAGGAAATAGCAGTTAATGACAATACAAGCTTTGTTCATCAAACACTCCTTAATTCTAGCATTCAAATCTCACCATATCGTCCCTGACTTCACTGGCAAGATTCATTTTTTTCTTCCATTCAACAAATTTAAACCTGTGCAATCTGGAGTTGAAAATGTGTTCTTTCTTAAAAGGAAAGAACCTGTGTTGGTCTTATTAAACATCCCCAAACTTTTCCTTGAGAGCTACCATTTACTATGTCTATGCACATTAAACATTTATTACTATATTGATCTTCTCCCTCACTCCACTCCCTGTGACCTGCCCAGTCTCAAAGAAAAGAGGTCTGTACCTATTACTAAAATACCTCATCAAAAATGGACTTCCAAGTCCCAATGTAAATGTCAACACTTAACATTAACTTTTCTGATGGTCACATTCTTTTAAGTACACATTTAAATACAAGAAAAACACAGACACACACACACAAAACACTTTTGCTTATAAACTTTCTTCTTATAAAAATTATGGTTAACATTTACTGACTGTTTTCTATGTCAGATACTTTGCTAAATGTATGACAAGTCTAATTTTATTCAGTACTCATAATAACCTTATAAGTATACATCATTATTCTCTGTGTTTTATAGGTAAATGGAGATACAGAGAGGTTAAGAAAAATAAGCCCTGGCTATAGGGGACTGCGTGCTTACCCCCACAGACATGTCTAAAGGAAGGGCACTTCATGGAAATACAATGACTCTTTTTATTATTTTTTTTAAGAATTTTTTTAAAGATTTTTTTTTTTTTTGAGAGAGAGAAAGAGTGAGCAGAGTGAACAAGAAAAGTACATGAGTGGGGAGTAGGGGCGGAGGGAGAAGTAGACTCCCCATTGAGCAGGGAGCCCGGTACAGGGGTTGATCCCAGAACCCTGGGACTGTGACCCAAGCTGAAGGCAGACATTTAACTGACTGAGCCACCCAGGTGCCCCAACACAATGATTCCTGATTAAATTGAAATTCTAGGATGACTAAAGACTCCTTTCTTCAAGAGACTTCATTTTTTGATGGAAACAAGAAAGGAGGGTTTTTTTATAAATATATAATTACAACCATCTCTTGTCCCCAATTCGCCTCTCAAAAAAAATTATCCTATCTATACTTATTAATGTCTAACATAGACAGATTATCTGGCATTAGGGAATCATGGATATCATGACTGAAGGAATAAAGAGTCTAGGACACCTAACAGGTCCCATGAGTAAGTTCTGAGGAGGACAGGACCTCCCAGAAATTACTTGCAAAAGTTTGAGTGTATATGGATACGTGTGCTTTTCTGATTCTGGGGTTCATGTCTTTCATCACCTTTTCCAGCACTCAGTGACAATGCATTTTGTTAATCACCACTGTCCTGGAGAAAATGGATCACCAAAGTCTGCTTTTCAGCTAGACCTCTTAGGCTCCCCAGCTTGGGTGAGTTCTCTATTCACATATACCCCAAAAATGTTATTAAAATCCAGAGTTCTCATGCCTGTGGAAGTCTCAAATTCCATTGTGTCCAAAGTGTAAGTCTTCCCAGCATCCATGTAGTAGAAAAGAGGATACCAGAACTTGAGTCAAGCCATCTCTAGAACTCTTTCCATCATGTACCGTGTAGACCGAAAACTCAACATCTACATTTATAGAGTGGAGTGACAGGAAAATCACTGGCATCTGCAAAGACAACTTGTTTTGTTTTGTTTACTTTTATATCAGGTATCAATTCAGGTTCAAAACATTCCTTGCTGGAAGATCAATGTTAAAGAAAAGTTTAAAGCATTAGCCTGTAGTGTATATTTTTTTAAGCTAGATTTATTTTCAATCCTTAAGCACAGAGATAATAGGTACGATGTGTTTAAAGTTTTGCTGTATTATATGAAAATGATTCTTTCATTCAGCACTATTCTCATATTTATTTAGTGTGTTGGTCACCATGTAGATAAATAGTTTTTCAAAGATGAGTTGCTTGGCAATGGGTGCCCAGTCTCAGCCTGCTTCCTTAGGGGACAGATAAGGAGCAATCAGATGATGCTATTTGAAACCAAGCTGCCTAGAATCCACTTCCAAGTTTATGTCCATTAAGATCTCTTACTCTCCTCTTCCTTCTGGCTCTTTTATATCAAAGTAAACAGAAAATGTCAGGAACAGTAGTATGAAGCTTAGCATAGAAATATGCAAATCTCTTTTGAAGTATTATCTATTACTCTCACTGTTAGGGTGTCTCACTAGAAGGATTAAATCCGCAGCTTGGAAGCTTTGTTTGGGGTACTTGAAATAAATGGAACATTACATATGAAAATGGTCATGGATACATTTTTAGTAGCTTGCCAATTCTAATTGTATCCATCAGGAGACACTTTAGTAAATGAGGCCTTTTGAAGAGGTTTGACATAACACAGTATTTTTTCTCCTTGAAAGGAAAAATAGTCCTATCCATCTCTTACCCTAATTTATAGCTAGGTAAAAAGCAAAGCCACATATAAAACAACCACTATTTAAAAGTCTTCAGTAGTTATCGTTAGTCTTTAGGACTCTAAAAGTAGCGTATAAGGGTCTAGTTTCACACTCTAGAAGGTCCAATAATGGCTCTACTCTGGTCATACCCTTATACCAGGGAAGAGGAGACTGTGTGGTCAAGGGGAGAAAGCAATCTGGCATCCTCTAGATCCCTCTCAGGATCCCTAAGTTCACCTAATTTGTTGACCAAATGACCCTGAACTTTCTCCCAGGGTCTACAATGGCCTCTTCCAAGTTCCTTCCTCCTAAGAGTGAACTATGTCACCAATAGGAGTATCTCCAGTCCCAGTGAATGTTTAAGAAGCTGCTGTTCACAGGGATGTGGCCGAGCTGTGGGCTGGAGTGTCCACATACAGGAACAACAGGTATCTTTTGGCACAAGGTGGAACCATGTGTGGGGGAAAAAATAGTCAACTGTGGACTAGCTCTTTTGTTGTTGGACCGTTTTGTTGAAACCCAGTGAGGCCAACATTTCTAGATAATAGCCTAATCTGCCAGGCCAGTATGAAGGTTTATATGGAATCTAAGAAGATATATATTTTATTTAACAGTTAACATAATTTAGATCTTCGGAAACTTTAGACACATGATACATGAGTCTCCATGTGTACCCTTTCCATGGGTCCCATTTAAGAGCAGACTGCTTCAAATGAAACCCTCCCCCTTTGCCCAGCACCATTTTTCTTCAACACTGTAACTTCTATTAGGTTGTGAATTTGCAAGTAGTTAACCAAAGACAAGTTTTCCAACACAGTATTCTGTCTTTAAGTGTTCTGCCTGTGCATTTGCCTTGTGAGTGGTGTGCACGGTCTTCCCCAGGCCTCCAGACTCCATTCCACCTTGTCCTTTAGACAAACACTTCTTTCAAGAAACAGCTCTAACATACCTCCTTGATGAATACTTCCGATTAGTCCTTTGCTACACTTTCTGAGCTGTACCTGGGTGCCTCTTCCTTTGTACTGTCAGTTGTCGCTTCTTGGCCTTTCGGCTAAGATCAAGTGTAGTATATTGTCAGTTGTTCCAATAGCTTCATTTACCAGACCCAATTGTAGTTGTTAGTTGTTGAACACAGCTATGTGTTTTGAGGAATTCTTCTAATAGCAAAATCTATCTAAAATAGCTGCTTATTAAATGAATCCATAAAAGGACCTGGAAAAAGTAAGATTCACCAATGGCAGGTTCACACTGAGGATGGGAGTACAAGGTGGGTTGGGGGGGGGGGCTATGTGGAGATATTACTGATAGCCTATCTGCCTAAATCACAGATGATGGGTAATTCAATATGGTGGAACACAAGTAAAATAAATACTATGTATTTTATTGGATTTTCCGAAAACTAAGTATAATTATTCTCCTGTTTTTACCTTTCTAGGTCTATGAGCACTTAGAATGTATGTACCAAACATAATTCATACTCATCAGTAAGTATTATGACACAGAATTACATTACTCATAGCCAGAGTGAAGAAAAAAAATATTGAATCAAAAGGAGATATATCTACATATTAGTATCTACCAGACTATTTGATACTATGCTGCTTCTTTATTTTTCCAATTTTTATCACACAAAATGGAAGTGCTTTTTAAAAAAATATATTTAATTTTGGGGTGCCTGGGTGGCTTAGTGGTTTAAGCCTCTGCCTTCAGCTCAGGTCACGATCTCAGAGTCCTGGGATCAAATCCCCCACCGGGCTCTCTGCTCAGCAGGGAGCCTGCTTCTCTCTCTCTCTCTGCCTGCCTCTCTGTCTATTTGTGATCTCTCTCTCTGTAAAATAAGTAAGTAAAATCTTTAAAGATTAAAAAAAATTTTTTTTTAAGATTTTATTTTTAAGTAATCTCTACACCCAACATGGGGCTCATACTTAAAACCCCAAGATCAAAAGTTACATGCTTTACCTGCTGAGCTGGCCAGGCACTCCCAAAATGGAAGTGTTTTTTAAAAAAATTTTATAAAACCATAAATTTCAGACAGCTTCATTAGTGAGAGTTTCCCTGGTGCCCTTAAGAAAATCTTTGTTGGAATATTGGCATGCTTCGTGGTCATATGAAATAGGGATGTATCTGTTTTGCTGTCTTTATATTCTACTTATGTTCCACAAATAAGAAAATAAAACCTTGAATAGATTAGGGAACTTGCTGAAGCCCCAATGTCTGGAAGGAGGTAGAACAGAATTTGAACCCTGGCCAGCTGGCGTCAGAACTTGCCCTTTGAACCTTCATCTCCTTAGGGTCTTCTTCCTTGTGTGTGTCTCTGTGTCCTCTCCTCCTCTCACTCAGATGACAGCCATTGGATTTAGTGCCCATCTTAAATCCAAGATTATTTCATACCCAAATCTTTAATTAATCACATCTGTAAAGACCCCCTTTCCAAATAAGATCACATTCCAGTGTCCCAGGTGTATGACTATTTGGAGACACTGCAGCCTCTATTTCAGCCAAAATCTTCAGGCAGAGATCAAGTACAGAATCAATAAACATTATGTCCCACTAGGTTCCTTGCTTCTTTCATCTCTAAAGTGGAGAGGATATCAGCATACTCCTCTAGGACTATTGCAAAGACCTAGTGATTAGTTCATTTTTAATACATAAAGTCTGCTCCATAATAAACAATTAATACCTGAAGTTATTATTTTTTAAGTGCAAAGGCTGAATTGAGATTTATTGATTTATTGATTTATTGATTTATTGATTTATTATGTTTTTAGGCAGCACAGTGCAGTGAAAGAATTGCCAAAGCTCCATATTCTGTCTCTGCCACCTGCTCTTTAATAAGTCAAAGACTCTAGGAACTTTAAGTTCCTCATCCGAAAAATGAGCATCATAATATCTGCTTTGTCCTTGTTGTGGGGGGAGGGAAGGTGATGCCATCAGCTGCTTCCCTTGCATGCTCTTCCTGTGCAGGTCAGGCCCCAGCAGACCTCCCTGCTCCTCAGTTACCTAGAGAAGGACACAGGCCTGGCAGGAGGGAGGCAAGGACTTGCTCAAGACCCAGGAAAATGAGCAGCACAGAGCTTCCTCTTGGATGGAAGCTGGGGGTATGATGTCTGCCTGTTATGAAGAAGAGGAAGTATCCTCCAGCTTAATAATCAAGCCCAGAGATGCCCCAGGCACCCATCCACCCCTAGCCCCAGTACCTCACAGTCATGCAGAGACAGGGTCCAACAAAAGTCCTGGTCTCAGGACACTGTTGCCAATGGGGATGGAAGACATGTGCAACTGGGGAGCTGAGGCTGATCTTGCCCCAGAAAAGGGATAGAGCTGCCCTCAGGAGCCACCCTCCTCCTCCAGGAGACCAAAGAAAGAGGAGGTGACACCCTTACTCTTGGCCCTCCATGTGTGGCCATAGGAGGGGCTCAATGCATTTTTAATAAAGATACAAAACATAAATTAAGTACGTATCTCTACCTGGAAAGCTTAAAGATATACAAATATACAAAATGAGAAGTAAATGAAAGCTGTGGACTTCTAGGTGAATCTTGGTTGATATAAGTGACATTTGAATGTTACTATGTTTCCTTAATATATCAATTTCAATTGTTTCAACAATTTAGAATTGATATAATAGCAAATAAAACTGAATGCAAAATAACTATAAACTATAATGCATAATATGAATCTAAGGCAGAATTTTTTAGTAATAAATATGCCAGATGCATCTTATTCTGTTTGGTTTTAGAGAGACAGAAAGAGTGTGTGGGAGGGGAGGGGCAGAAGGAGAGAGAGAGAATCTTAAGCAGGCTCCATGCCCAGTGCAAAGCCTGACAGAGACTCAATCTCAAAACCCTGAGATCATGATCTGAGCCAAAGTCAAGAGTCAGATGTTTAAGCGCTTGATCCACTCAGGTGCCTGCAAATGCATATTATTATTAATAGCAATGTTTTGGGCCAGCTTCTCCAATTTATGAAACATATTTTGAACCCTTATTTTGAAATTGTCCTCAAAGTCAATTTACCATCCATGCTTGGAGCTCACTATTAAATTACTCTTTTAACTAAGACATCATTTCTTCTATATCATAAGAAGCAGCAGAAGCTAGTATACATTTGAGTATTTAATATTCACCTATTCTTGAAAAATTAATTATATACATAATGTAATCCTTGAAATAACCTGTGAAGTTGTATCATTTTCATCTTTGTTTAGAGATGAGAATACTACATAAGGCTAGAGACATAAAGTAACTTTAATCAAGGCCATACAGCTAATAGATGGCAGCATGAGAGTTTCACCTAAGTTTCTCTCTGAGTCCAAAACCATCTTCTCAACCACTACTCAAAGCAAATTCCTCTTCTTCTAGACCAGCCTTACTTCTCTCCACTCTCTTCTTCTGTCACTTTGAGTAGAAAATCTACTAGTATTAATGTGGGTTGGAGAAAGTCATGGGTTGTGGAAGAAACCTAGAGATTAGGACACAACCTGATATCTTAGCCTCTTGGATTACATTCTAAACAGATTCAATTCATTATTTAATTCCAACCTATTTCTCAAGAGCTGAAATTCTCAAACCCTAACATATGGCAAATTTCTTTGAAGTTGTTTGTCTTCCTCCTTCTCCTCCTCTTCCTCGTCTATCTCTTCCACCCCTCCTCCTGTTCTCCTCCCTCTTCATCTTCCTCTTTCTTTCCTCCCTATCACTCTCCCTCCTAAAATTTTTTAACTTAAATTTTGAAAAATACTTAAAATAATATTTTATATAACAACACTGATTGAATTTGTGTGATGGTGTCCTGTGGCTTGTACATCACCAAGCATCTTTAAGTATGTTTTTAACACAGGATGAAAAAGCCCAGCATTTAGATGGTCTAAAGTTTATCTTTGGCACAACATGACCCTCAGAAACTGCAGGAATGCAGTGTTTGGTCTTCTCTTAAAATTGCTTTCACTGAACTACCTGAACTATCCTCTCATAAGAAACATTCACTGAAGTATTTACTGCATTTATTGAGGAACTATTACACTGTAAGACATGATGCCTGATTATAAGAAACCCTAAGGGAAATTTCCCTTAGCCTTTTACATTAAGAAATCTTGTCCTTATCCTATATGATGGTCTCTGATAAATGTATTCTTTTCTCCCATACAAAGCCACATGGCTTCTGGCATTATATTTGATACATTGGCCTTATCTTAACTTCAAGTTCTATTTTTACAATGAAATATCTTTTAATTGCTCTACTTCAATTAGGTTATAAAATAAATGTATAAGCTATTTTAAACAAGTTTTGAAAAGAGGCAGGATATTTATAAAAATTAAATAAAGAAATGCTCTCACCTGACTGGACTTATTCATTTATGAACTCTAAAGTATTATGAATTCCCTGAGGCCAAAAATCTGTATCCATTTCCCTTTGGCTTTTTATCCATTGCCTTTTACAGTGTTGTTGTTGTTGTTTGTTTGTTTGTTTGTTTCATCTTTTTTTTAAGACTTTTTAATTTATTTTACAGAGAGAGAAAGTACACATGGAAGGGGACGGGGAGAGGTCCTTGTAAAGCAAACTCCCTGCTGAGCATGGAGCCTGATGCGGGGCCCAAGCTCATGACCCCGAGATCACGACCTGAGCTGAAACCAAGGGTCAGGCACTCAACCAACTGAGCCACCCAGGTTTTACATGGTAGTTGCTCAACAGACATTTTCAAAATGGGTGTGTTTGGTTACAAACGGAAAGTACAAATAACAGTCCCCATACTCAAGTTGGGAAGTCTGAAAGGGAATAAAAAGTAATGTATGTGCCAACTTACTAATATTGGTTTCTATAGTCTTCAGATGTCAATAGAATTTTGGAAGGGGACATACGAATAAAGACATTCTGGCAACTTAAAACTAGTAAAAAGTATTTCTCCAAATGTCATGTCTATTTTTATAATCAGGTTCCATCTGCCTGTGCTTGTCTGACACCCTAAAATGGATTTAATTTCTTTTGCTTTTATATCTGTGTTGCTTTTGTTAGTAGAGGTGGTTACGGGCATCTGCTCTACTTTACTTCGAAAGGTCACTGCGTCGGAGACCACTGAATTATCATAGATATTAGCAACAATTTAAAAAAACCCAGCATGCATGCTTTCTGCTCTTTGGCCATTAAGTTTGGCTAGCTTGCCCACCAGTTCACAAAAGTGAGCTGTGACCGATCCCAGCAGCTTCTAAATCATCTTACTCCACCACCAACACTCAGTGGGAACTGGGCTTTAGTTCTAGGTGTTATGTTCACAAGCCCACCTCCCATCATTTGTTAACCTGAGTTACAGTAGATCTTAAAACACCTATTATAACCCCAAATCTGTTTAAAGAAAATCAAAGAAAGATAAAAAGCTATAATAGTAATCTATAGTAGGTACGTTTTGTTTTGTTTTTACAAGAAGTCAATTCTGTTTTTATTTGGAGTCCGAGAAACTGATGTTTGGTTGCCAAAAACACACATCTAGCTGAAAACAACAGGAGCTTATATTACCACTACCTATCAGAAAGGTTGTCAGGGTCATAACACATTTCAACACACATTTTCATTATTCATTTTTTTCTTTTTCTTTTCATTATTCATTTAAGAGTAGAGATGATTATTCTTATGCTACACAATCTTTCTTAATTGTTGATTTTCTTTTAAACTCCATGGGAGAATTTGTTTTATCAAAATCAGGTGATATTCATCTCTTTTCTAATTAGTTCTTTTGTAAAAGGTAAATCAAATTAAATATGTAAATTATCAACCCGATACATACCCAGATCTTTTTCTAAAAGTTGAAAAGTAAATCTTATATGATAAAGGACAAAATCATCAAGTTTACGCTTTTTAAAATTCCCCTTAATGTTTATACACATGTAAAAATGTAAAAGAATGGACGTATTATGTAAAAACTACAGCAAAGCTGTGTTTCCCTGGAAAACATTATCTAGTTCTCATTCTTCTTCAGTTCGGAGCTGGCAGAGTGGCCATGCCCTCAAGGACTGGTTCTCCTCTCTTGTCCTGAAGAGGATGTGGAGGTCATGCCACCACACAAAAGCTTAAGCCTCAACTCTCCTACTGACCCTTAGGTTAAAAACCTGAGTTAAGTCACACCACAAACCAACCACCCACACCCTGGGCCCAATAGGAAAGAAAGGAACTAAACTCTAAAGTAGCTGTAGGACCTGGTCAGCAGGTACCAGCGAGAGCAGGGAGAGCACACATGTGTGTATTGGACTGATTCTGAGTGTGTAAGATCAAGGGGAATGGAATATTAAAGTGGTTCAGGGAAGTCTATCTATCTGGAAGCACTTCCTGGTGTAATAGCATTCATCATCTTGGCGAGGAACAAGGAGAGGGAGTTTGCAAGCGCACTGCTAGGAAGACTCCTGGAAGGGTGGAGAAGCTGATGGCCCATGCCAAGTGGGAGGAATGTCAGATTTAGGACAGGTGGCGGAAGAGATGAAAGACTCACAGCCGTGGCTATGCTGGGGTGGCTCCGCGAGGTAACTCTTGTTCCATCACTAGTTTTAGTGTCATTCAGATGATTCCCACTGTGATCTAATAACACATGGGCCGACTTCCATCCCTCCACACCATTGTTCATCGCACCATATTATGCTTGTTGGTTTATCCAACAGGATCCTTGAGGCTAAGAACTCTGCTTCAGGCTCATTTATCTCCAATACAGACTAATGCCTGACACACGATAAGAAGCTAAAATGAGAATAACAACCAGACAGATATAGTCATAAAGCATTTACTATCTGCCAACTGCTATGGGCTGAATATCCCAGTCTTCCCAAATGTTTATTTATTTTTAAAGATTTTCTTTATTTACTCGACAGAGAGAGAGAGAGAGATCACAAGCAGGGGAGTGGAAGACAAAAGTAGACTCCCTACCAAGCAGGGAGCTCGATACAGGGCTAAATCCCAGGACCCCAGGGTTTCAACCTGAGCAGAAGGCAGACACTTAATTAAATGAGCCACCCAGGTGTCCCCCAAATGTTTATGTTGAACTCCTAACCTCCGATGTGATGGTAATAATAAATGAAGTCTTTGGGGGGTAATTAGGTCATAAGGGTAAAGCCCCTGTAAATGGGATATTTTTTTTTTTTAATAAAAAGAGGCATGAGTGAGCTTGCTTTCTCCTTCTCTGCTTTCTGTTATCTGAGGATACAAGAAATTAGCCATTTGTAAACCAGGAATCAGGCACTTACCAGACATTGGATCTGTTAATATCCTGATCTTGGACTTTCCAGACTCTAGAACTGTAAGAAATAAATAATTTTTTCGCATTTAAACCACCCTGTGTGTAATGCATATTTGTTACAACAGCCCAAAGTAAGACAAGAATCATTGGACTAAATGCTGGAAAACAATCATATCCTTTAGTCCTTAAAGCCCAGGTAAGTAAATATTATGTTATCTACAGTTTCTGCTTAAGGGAGTTCAGACCATGGTTACATTGTTATTGCAGAACAGGCATCTGAACACGGACAACCTGACTTCAAAAAGAGGTGGGCTGCTTTCCCAGTTAACAGGTACTCAATCACTGTTGAGTGAATGAAACAGTTGGCATAAATCATTACATATTTAACATGAAGATCACATCCTTGTGATCAAAATGAGAATCTCTTTACTAGAAGACAACTATCTCCAAGCAATAAATGGAACCATAGTTTTTTTTTAAGTAATTATATTGCAGTTTAAACATAAACAATTTTAAAAATTAAGATACAGTAATTATAAGGAAAGAATTTTGATTAAAAATCATAAAACTTGAAGATTCCACCCATGGTAGTGAGATTTCTGGAATTAAAAACCTTAAAATTAACTTCAAAATGTGACACATTGGTCACATTTTTGTCAGTGTTGTTTTTACCTGGCAAAATGTGTATCCTTAAAGTGTGACAGAAGGCAACATTTTATGTCTTTCTAATCTTGAGACTGTAACTAATGCCTCATTTTTGCATTACAGATACTATCCCACTCTAACATAAATTAATTAAAAAGAATATGCATCTTCTTTTCCCAAAGACTGTACTACCTAACCCCCTAGGGGTAGTAGAGAGTGAAGGAATTACAGTTGAAATACTGAGCTTAAAAGTTCACTTACATGCTCACTTTTCACATTTCTGAGTTTATCCAAAAATAATTGCTCCTTTTTTTTTTTTTAAAGATTTTATTTGTTTATTTGACAGACAGAGATCACAAGTAGGCAGAGAAGCAGGCAGAGAGAGAGGGTGAAATAGGCTCCCTGCTGAGCAGAGAGCCTGATGCAGGGCTTGATCCCAGGATACCCCAGATCATGACCTAAACCGAAGGTAGAGGCTTAACCCACTGAGCCACCCAGGTACCCAATAATTGCTCCTTTAAAAAAAATGTAAGGATCATAAATTTCTTCAAGCAATGAAAAAAGTTTTCTAATTCAGAATGAACAAAAGTGCTAAAAATATTTAGAGATCTTTCACAAAAACTATAAAACATATTCTAGTGTCATGCTAGACCCGACGAAGAATGAGGGTCAGTTCTTTCCGAGGAGGTCAAAAGGGATCTGTGGCTTAGACCAAAGGCAGCCTGATTTAATGTCTCTTAGTTCTTTGATGGCCTCAGGACTTCACTAATTCATTTATAAATATACTGCTTTCATTTGGAAAAGATAAAGTAAAGCTTTTAACACTTTTAATTAGCTTTTTAACTTCAAACAGACCATATAAAGAAAATAATTGAAACTCAGCCCTAACCTTTCAGAAAAATTAAAGGAGAAATTAAAATTTTACCTCTGGTCAAGAAAATTAAATTTGTTTGGTCCTGATTTGCCTTCTGTAACAATTAGGGCCCAAGGTATTTTAAACAAATGATATTACAAGCAAACAAAATATTTTACCCATGAACATTAACATACATCAATGAAAATACATGGTAGAATGTATTTTTCAAAGTCATAGATTCTTAAACTTAAATAAGATAAAAATGACCTAGTCAGACGGTCATATCAGAAGTTAAGAAATCAAGCCTGAAATTACTAAAACTCTCCATTTGGCCTGACTACCTCTGGGTTTACCCCATCAACCTGGACATTTAGTGTTAACGTTTGATACTGTGATTTATAAGAAATAAAATTTGGTCTTCATCCCCTTTTCTGCCACAAATCTCCTACAACCCTTGGACTTTTCTAAGTGATGAGAACAGTCAGGGTGTCTTGTTATGTTTATGATGTGAATTTTTGGACCATACCCAAGGATGAGGGCTGGTTGCCAAGAGAACTAACCAAGTGATTAGAGGTTTGGAACTTTTAGTCCCACCCCCAGATCTCCAGGAATGTGATAGACTGGTGGTTAAATAAATCATCAATGGCCAATGATTTAATCAACCAAACCTATGTCATGAAGCCTCCATTAAAAACCCAAAAGGATTGGATTCAGGGAGCATCTGTGTTAGTGAACATGTGGAGATTTGGGGAGGGTTGTGGGCATGGAAGCTCCACGCCCTTTCTCATACCCTGCCCTACAGATGTCTTCTATTGGGCTGTTCCTGAATTACATCATTTTATAATAAACTGATGATCTAGTAAATAAATGTTTCTCTGAGTTCTGTGAACTGCTCCAGCAAATTAATTGAAATCAAAGAGGGGGTTTTAGGAACTCTGACCTATCACAAGTTGGTCCAAAGTCTGAGGATTGAGGCTCCTGGGTAGCTCAGTCAGTTGAGCTTCTGCCTTTGGCTCAGGTCATGATCTCAGGGTCCTAGGTCTGAGCCCTGGTCAGGCTCCCTGCTCAGCAGGGAGTCTGCTTCTCCCTCTGCCCCTCTTCACTCACCCTCCCCATCCCTGCTCCTGTATACACACACTCTCTCTCAAATAAATAAATACATAAAATCATTTTTTTAAAGATTTTATGTATTTATTTGTTTGACAGAGATCACAAGTAGGCAGAGAGGCAGGCAGAGAATGGAGGAAGCAGGCTCCCTATTGAGCAGAGAGACTGATGTGGGTGGGGCTCGATCCCAGGACCCTAGGATCATGACCCAAGCCGAAGACAGAGGCTTTAACCCTCTGAGCCACCCAGGCACCCCTAAATACATAAAATCTTAAAAAAAAAAAAAAGAGTTCGAAGATTGCTTGGTGTTTTGTGGGAAGCCCTCCCACATATATAGAACTGCTAGAATTAGGTTCAAGAACTTAAAAAATGTTCTGTTTGCCCACTTTTATTCAGGGCCTCTAGCAGCTTCTATGGACATGTACTCACCGAATGACTTCTGGAACACATTCTTCCTTAAAGAAAATAGCTAGCTACCTTCCTTTCTGGCTTACCCAGGCCTGGCTCCAGGCACATGTCTTAGCAGAGCACAGGCAGGATTTCAACCCCTACTGGCCGATTAGTGCAGTGTGCATGAGGTACAATCATTCAAGCTGACTGTACTTTCATTGTTGACTATTTTATAGGTGTCTTCCTGTACTTTTGTTTTATAGGAGAGGGAGAACTCTTCCTCTACCCTCAAGGTCTTCTAGGTGGATTGAGAATTAAATTTACATGAGACAGTTTAACAAGGAGGAAAAAACAAAGTTTTATTATGTGTACATGGAAGACGGATCATGAAATTAAGACTCCAAGAACTGACTACAGACAGTTTTTGTACATTTTAGACAAAGAGACGATAAATTTGTGAGGAATTTATAGGATAAGGAAAACAGGTGTTTGAGAACTCTAGTTAGTAAGGAATTCTAAACAGAATTTGGCCCGAGATAGTAAATTAGTAAAAAGCAACAAAGTTTATTTTTATAGCTTTCTCTGATTTAAAGTCCCCATCTCAGGGGATAGGATGTCTTTTTACCTCTTAGTATAAGAAGGATACTTTTCATATGGGAGATTTGTTTCCTGCTTTCAGGGGTTTGGAGGAGGGTATGAGTTCTTCCTTTTTATTCTTTTTTTTTTTTTTTTAAGTGACTTCTACACACAATCTGGGGCTCGAACTTAAAACCGGGAGATCAAGAATCACATGTTCTACCAACTGAGCCAGACAGGTGCCCCTGTGTTGTTTCTTAAGTAATATGTATTTGAAATAACCAATATAATAAATTGGCACATTCTGTGAGCTTTCCCTTGGCCCCTACGGTTTTTACAAGAGTTGCTCTAGTTTACCCATCTAGCTCCTTGCAATTCTAATTGTTGTGAAATTCCCCTCACAGGAATATCTGCTCCTCCTTTTTCAGCTCCCAGGCACCTAGTGGCCCTGCAACTAAACATGCACCAACCATTGATATGACCATGGATCTCCCCTGCCACAAAAATAAAATTCAAATAGCAAACAAATTCAATAGCAAAATTCAATAGCAAACAAAATCACTCCGCTATAGTTACTCTTAGTTAACAATCACATTATTTTGACCAAATTCATACTATGCTTTTTTTCATTTCTCTCATTTTGATTAAATCAAAATTGTCAGATCAACATTACAGACATAACTTACACAGTCAATTCTTATTCTTAAAGTTATTCACTATGTGCTCAGGGAAACTATTATGTCATATTAGAATAGCTTATAAAATAAAGAATTGAGGGATGCCTGGGTGGCTCAGTCAGGTAAGCATCTGCCTTCAGCTCAGGCCATGATCTCAGGGTTCTGAAATGGAGTCCTGTGTCAGGCCCCTTGCTCAGTGGGAAGCCTGGTCCTCCCTCTGCCTGCTGTCGCCCCCCCCCCCGCTTGTCTCTCTGACAAATAAGCAAATTTATTTAATTAAAACAAATTAATTGTTTGTCTCTCTGACAAAAAAAAAATTAATTTAAAAAAAATAAATAATTACATTTTTTAATAGTGGTTTATAACTTTAAAATCATCTTATAATTCCATGTCATGAAACTAAAATTAAACCCATTTCTCCTTTCTTCAGGTAATACAGCTATATTACATTCCTTAGCACCCTTGCACTTAGCTGTGGCCAAGACCAAATTCTGGTAAATGGAATATGAAAGAAGTGAAATAAGCCATTTCCAGACATGGACTATAAAAACCTCCCATTCGTCATTCCTTGATGCTCTTTCCTTTTCATGATGTGACCCAGGCAAGAACTGGGAACTTAAAGGCCATTTGAAGAAGGCAGAAACACAAAATGGAAAAATCCTCAGTTTCAGAATCACGTACTTACAGGAGTAAAGCCACCAGTCTTTCAGGAGCCCCTGTTTTGGATTTTGTGTAAGCAAGAAATCAACTTTAACCATGTTTGAGAAACTATGTATTTTAAGGTATGCTTGTTACTGATGCTAACTGACTTGACTAACACATGGCGTTCACTTACACGGAGAATGTCAGACTAGAATAAGAGAAGATCAGAATATCAGAATAGAAAGATAAGTATCTTTCAAGAAAGCAAGCAGAAACTTCTTAAAATGAGCAAACAAAATTATGTATGTCTCAAGATGTTTTGCTGAAAGAATATTTTTGAATATAATTATTTGTAAATTATCTAATTTAACCAAAACCTTGAGAAAGAAGGAGGAAGCAGACAAGCTCTAAAACACTGAAAAAAAAAAGTAGATTTATTAGAAATTAAGAGGTTGTTGCATAGTGAATGGGAACTTGGACCCATTTAACTGGGCACTATGGTAGGTTTAGGTGCTTGAAACCATTTTATTTTATTCTTAAAATATATTTTGAGATAACATTTTTACCCCAAATGTGTAAATGAGAATAATGATATTTAGCATATTTTCTATGCTAACTAAAAATGTGATGACTTTTTTTTCTAAATTTCATTCCATTCAGCAATACCATGTAACACGAGTCTGAAATTGACAGATACTTTAAATTTTGAGATAGCTAAAATGTTTAAACTCAGAAGTATATGTTTATCCTTCAATGAAAGGATATTAACTAAAAGATTAACCTTTTCATAAGGTTTCTGATTAAAATTCAAGTCAACACATGGTTATAGGAAATGGACTTACTGTCTCAAATTTATCTTTATCACCTTTAGAGAATTTCATATTTCTAAATTCTGTATATTCAACATTTCATGACTTCAAAAGGAGCCGGTAAACTGTAGAAAATCAATGCATGTTTTCTAGTTGAGTACAGGAGTTTACAGGAAGACCATTACACTATGAATAATTAAAACCACTTCATATTTAAAGGCAAGAATAAATACATATATGCATACATATATTTGCACATATAGATGCAATAAATATTTTAAAACAACTTTACTAATAATTTACACTATTGAATTATTAAAACATGTCAGCAACTATTATCCTTCTGAGTAACTCAATTTCAAAATTAGGCTTTTCCCCAAAAAAACAGGTCTAAATGACTGCATAACATTTTAACTCTCTCTAATGTATTATGAATGAATTTTAGTCTTAAAGCGTCAATAATCTGAACACAGTACTTTCAAGAATAAGTATAGCTTTATAGATCATTTTATGAATGTGCCCACTTATTTTAGTGTAAATGGGAAACAGATACTTTAAGAAGAAATTGCCATCTTCCATTACCTAAACTCAAGAATCACATCAACTATTTCTTGCCATTGAGTAATGTTAAGAACTGCTCTTTATTTTTAAGAACCACTGGAGAAAATAAAATTCTCAGCTCTTACATCCATACTTAAAGCATTTTTTTAAAAGGATACAGTAGATATGTACTTTACCCTTATGTACATCCTTTTTTGTGAAGTTAAAATTAATTCATTATATATTTGTCATTCTGGGTAAAAGACTGCTTTAAAGAAAACAAAGTAAACTCCTGCTTTTGACCAACGATGTCTTACTAGTCCCAGTGTTAGACATGAAGTTAAATGTTTATTACTTCTGCACAGTTAGGCCATATAATAAATAAATATCAACTAAATGAATGAATTAGCTTAAAATGGCAAATATGTGATAAGACTTTCCAATTTCTGAGATTAATGGTTATAAAAAACAGTACAAATTTATCAAAAGGGGGAATATTTGTGCCCTCAAACTTACAAAGCCAAGACAAATGTCTGTAGCATCACTGACTGTCAAGGAAAATATAAAATGTACAAAGAACAAGAACATTGCAAAAAGGCTCTAATTTTTAATCTTATGATGTATATATCAAGAGCTACATTTTATTTACTCTTTATACCCTATTATTATTCAACAATCTGCTACACTTACTCTGTGCCAAGCTCTGGAATAACACTTCTTGGGAATTATCTTATGTATCTTTTCAGCTCTTTCTGATGAAGTTATTATTAAAATTACCATTTTCACAAATAAGAAACCTATTTACTTTGCTTCTTAAACAAACAGCTCTCAAGAATTTTCTATGTGCCAGGTACTCTATTAAACATTTCACAAGTATTAACTCATTTAATTCTCAAAGCAATCCCTTGAGTTAGAGATCATTATCCCCATTTGCAAATGAGGAAACAGAGAGAGATTATACCAAATCCCCAAAGTTCCACAGCTATCAAGTGGTCAAGTTTGCATTCAGACCCATGCATTTCTGGATCTCACATGAAGGACACACAACTAGTCATTAACGGGGAAGAGTTCTAAACACAAGACTACCCGCAATACCAGAGAGGGAATGAGGTAAGTATGGCCCCTGATCGGAGGCATGCACTTCCCAGGAGCTCTGAGCCTTGTTCTGATGCACACTGCTCCATAGGGCACAAAGTCCATGAGGCTAAGGCGAACACTCCTAGAAACCCATCTCTGGTCCTCCTCAACCATGCACACACTTCCAACACAGACAACCTTAAACCTGGAGAGTGGTCAAGAGCAAATTGCGAGACGTGGACTGAGTGTGGATGTGCAGGCTGAGATGCCCACTCAGCCCTCCCCTGCAACAGGACAGAGAAGGGACTATGGAAAGAAGGAGATGGACACATTTGGAGGCCAAAATCTAGAAGCCAACGGCCAGGTCCCTCTGTTATTTATTCAGAACTCTATGATAACTGAATATTTTCAATAAAAATCTGCTCCTGCAGGTCATTATGAAGGCATATTTCTTCAAAACAGAAGGAAAAGAAATATTTATTTAATAATTTATAACTCAGAAGTTTTACGATTTATAACTTTCAAATATTTAGATATATGTCATTTGTACGTCCATTGATTTCTCTTACCCAGAAATCTTACAAATTAGGGAGTAAATCTATTTATCTAATTCCAAAAAAATGCACGTTCCTAATCCTTATGCTGTGCAAATTTTTTTTCAAAACTGATGAAAAATGTGTAACCCAAAATAGCAGTGTACATGACAGTCATATTTTTTTAAGGTTTTTATTTATTTGAAAGAGAGATCACAAGTAGGCAGAGAGGCAGGCAGAGAGAGAGAGGGAAGCAGGCTCCCTGCTGAGCAGAGAGCCCGATGAGGGGCTCAATCCCAGAACCCCAGGATCATTACCTGAGCTGAAGGCAGAGGCTTAACCCACTGAGCCACCTAGGCAACCGACAGTCATATTCTTGAGGTGAAAGAAAGGAGTATCTCTCTTCAACTGCATTTTGTTTTTTATTTGTCAGGTCTTTATAACTTGAAGCTGCACAGAAGTTCATTCTAGAATTGATGAAATGCAGAGAAATCTTTAAGATTAAGAAAGGGACCCAATAGTTGAATATAAAAAAAAAATTAAGCAATTATGATATTGTTAATTGTATATCTGCCAGTTATTTTACCAGCAAGAGAGAGATTTATTTGGGAATAAAAGAGAACTGAAATCCAGGACAAACAAGCTGTTGCAAAACCATAGACACGTCAGGGGAATGAAGGAGAGGTACACTTTTTTAAGGAGAAGGGAGGTGAGTTGGGAAGGTTTCTTGCCAAATTAGAACTCCCAAACCAAAAATAATCTTTTCAATAAGTGTTAATATATCTCCATTTTGAAAAATGAGCTTTGAAAGCCCTAGTCACACATGACTAAAAATGATGAACTATGATATACAGAGCCAAACTAGTAGATGAAAGTGGTAATCTTTGGGGCAGGGAACACTAATACAGAAAATGTTTAAAAAAAATTCTTAAAATCCAACTAAAAAGTTTTCCATTAGGTAATTTTTAATAGCTTTTCTAGTGAAAGAGCATTGTTTTATGAAGTTAAAATGGAAATACTTATCACATCTCACTCTCTTAAAACCTTCTCAGTTCTACATATGGAGGCCAACTGGAATGTATAAGCAGTCAGCAGGTTTTCCTGCCCTTAATGTCTCTTATCAGTATGCTCATATTACATATATTGTTCATCTGACTAGTTAGAGACCTCTTTATAGGTGGGAAGGATGCCTCTCTTTTTAAGTTTCAATCTTTTGCAAATCACACTTCTGTGATAAGTCAGAGGTATTTAAGAATTATTGACAGTGAATATTTAGTTATTGTCATTTAGCACTAAAACCCAAAGGAGAGAAGTTAATCAACAAAATTGCTCACACACAACAAAAAGTCTGCTTGCGAAAGGAGAAAACGCAATCTATTATTTGAATGGCTTGCTATACTCTCCCCATAATATGGATATTTAGATAAATACTAGCGAGTATGAATTTTCAGGTGGATTTTGCTTAAATATAGACAGTAGTCAGAAGAAAACCACAGGCATGTATCATAATAAAACTACATTCCGTTACTCAAAGGAACATTTAGGAAAATAGATGGTTGTAAAATTTTAGCATAGATCTTTAAAAAACTATTCTTATTATAGTATGGTATAATTTGATTATAAAATGTCAGAATTGTTTAAAAAGGGAAAATTACATTTTTTTTTGTTCAGTCTAACTCTAAAACATTTTAACTAACTTTTCCCCTATTGAACACAATATTTCATAGACTATTTAATAGTCTAATGTGAAGAATAATGTTATCAATATTTCTGCTCATTGGGGAACTGTTTTAAGCTTAAATATAATCTAAAGTTACAGTTTTAGAGAACCAACAAGAATACTAAGTAGATAAATAAGAATTATAAATAGCTACACATCGGAAAACCCAAAAGACTCCACTCCAAAACTGCTAGAACATGTACAGGAATTCAGTAAAGTGTCAGGATATAAAATCAATGCACAGAAATCAGTTGCATTTCTCTACACCAACAACAAGACAGAAGAAAGAGAAATTAAGGAGTCAATCCCAGTTACAATTGCACCCAAAACTATAAGATACCTAGGAATAAACCTAACCAAAGAGGCTAAGAATCTATACTCAGAAAACTATAAAGTACTCATGAAAGAAATTAAGGAAGACACAAAGAGATGGAAAAATGTTCCATGCTCCTGGATTGGAAGAATAAATATTGTGAAAATGTCTATGCTACCTAAAGCAATCTACACATTTAATGCAATTCCTATCAAAATACCATCCATTTTTTTCAAAAAAATGGAACAAATAATCCTAAAATTTATATGGAACCAGAAAAGACCTCGAATAGCCAGAGGAATGTTGAAAAAGAAAGCCAAAGTTGGTGGCATCACAATTCCGGACTTCAAGCTCTATTACAAAGCTGTCATCATCAAGACAGCATGGTACTGGCACAAAAACAGACACATAGATCAATGGAACAGAATAGAGAGACCATAAATAGACCCTCAACTCTATGGTCAACTAATCTTCGACAAAGCAGGAAAGAATGTCCAATGGAAAAAAGACAGCCTCTTCAATAAATGGTGTTGGGAAAATTGGACAGCCACATGCAGAAAAATGAAACTGGACCATTTCCTTACACCACACATGAAAATAGACTCAAAATGGATGAAGGACCTCAATGTGAGAAAGGAATCCATCAAAATCCTTGAGAAGAACACAGGCAGCAACCACTTCGACCTCAGCTGCAGCAACATCTTCCTAGGAACATCGCCAAAGGCAAGGGAAGCAAGGACAAAAATGAACTATTGGGATTTCATCAAGATCAAAAGCTTTTGCACAGCAAAGGAAACAGTTAACAAAACCAAAAGACAACTCTTAGAATGGGAGAATATATTTGCAAATGACATATCAGATAAAGGGCTAGTGTCCAAAATCTATAAAGAACTTAGCAAATTCAACACCCAAAGAACAAATAATCCAATCAAGAAATGGGCAGAAGACATGAACAGACATTTCTGCAAAGAAGACATCCAGATGGCCAACAGACACATGAAAAAGTGCTCCACATCACTCGGCATCAGGGAAATACAAATCAAAACCACAATGAGATATCACCTCACACCGGTCAGAATGGCTAAAATGAACAAGTCAGGAAATGACAGATGCTGGCAAGGATGCGGAGAAAGGGGAACCCTCCTACACTGTTGGTGGGAATGCAAGCTGGTGCAACCGCTCTGGAAAATAGCATGGAGGTTCCTCAAAATGTTGAAAATAGAACTACCCTATGACCCAGCAATTGCACTACTGGGTATTTACCCTAAAGATACAAATATAGTGATCTGAAGGGGCATGTGCACCCGAATGTTTATAGCAGCAATGTCTACAATAGCCAAACTATGGAAAGAACCTAGAGGTCCATCAACAGATGAATGGATAAAGAAGATGTGGTATATATACACAATGGAATAATATGCAGCCATCAAAGAAATGAGATCTTGCCATTTGCGATGACATGGATGGAACTAGAGGGTATCATGCTTAGTGAAATAAGTCAATCGGAGAAAGACAACTTCATATGATCTCACTGAAATGAGGAAGTGGAGATGCAACATGGGGGTTAAGGGGGTAGGAGAAGAATAAATGAAACAAGATGGGATTGGGAGGGAGAGAAACCATAAGTGACTCTTAATCTCACAAAACAAACTGAGGGTTGCTGGGGAGAGGATGGTTGGGAGAGGGGGGTGGGGTTATGGACATTGGGGAGGGTATGTGCTATGGTGAGTGCTGTGAAGTGTGTAAATCTGGCAATTCACAGACCTGTACCCCTGGGGATAAAAATATATTTATATGTTTACAAAAAATTTAAAAAAAAATAAATAAATCCACATTAAAAATAAATGAATAAATAAATAAATAAACAGCTACACATCACTTATAGTCTGTTTTAGCCATCAAATAGGTTTAGGTCAAGGTCTTTAGGCCTCTAATTCTTCCACCAGTTTCTATGGTTCTTAAAATTATGCCTCACTATTATCCATTTGAGTAGTGAGGAGTCCACATGCCCACTGATTTCCATCCATAATTAGTTAAGTGTTACAGGATGAGGTGTTAAGCCTCAATTTGAAGTTTCTCATGCTCGGGTGGTATTCAGTAGATGTTGCATATCCAGCATCAGAGAACCGCAGAAGTAAGTATATCCATGTCAGACACTACTAGGTTATTCCTACATGGTTGTCATTTCAATTATTGAAATAAAGAAAAGACCAAGAGAACATGACATAGTGCTCTAGAGCTGTGTAAGTCTAATACATAACAGCCATCTCAATCTTAACATGTCTAAAAATCTATATTATTTATTTTTACCCACCTCCAAATATATTCATCCTATAGTTCTTCCTGTCTTCATAAATGGCAACCCCATCCTACCAGTCGTTCAAGAAAAAATAGTAGTAACCTTAATTGAAGTAGGCATCTTGTTAGCTAGGCTACTGATGTGGAAAATTGAGGAAATTTGATATTACTACATACAAACTAGGTCATATTTATACCTATGTCAACATAATTTGGTTTGATAAAGTATGACAGAAAATACATTTCTAGAAATCCCTCCACATGCTAAATACTCCTCAGTATTTAGAGAAGATCAATGGAGACTATCTCTTTTAGGAGATTACTTGAGTTGAAGAATGGACTAGAAAAATAAATAGTAATGAAAGACTTATAGAAATCTGTGTGGTAGACCTCTCAGAATGGTGTCAAAGTAAAAATGAGAACAAGAAGCCTACAAGCAAATACATAAATTCAATATGTAACTTCTACAACACAGATTTTTTTATCATTTCCTACCAATAATATGGAAATATACTTAACATGATGATATTAAATGTTAAACCATATTTACTAATGAAACTTGATGTTTCATGTATATCAATTTAACATTGTTTGATTCAAAACCTGTTAAAAGGTGTCTCAAATCTCTCTTAGTTGTCTACAATCAAATTTTATTGATTTTCTAGTAATTGCTCTACTAAGCTACACAATTTCAATTAAATATGGGTAAGTAATAAATTACTTAATGATTTCAGACAAAACCTTTACTAATATTTAAGTCCCCTCCTCAATAATGACCTCCTCCTAAGTTATTGGATTTTTAAAATGTATGTTTTCCAATGAAGTTTTATTTAATGCTTTACTAAATTAAAAGGCTAATAATATTTATAAAAATTAATATTAAATTTTAAATTAAATATTTAAAGAAAGTCAACATTTTATTTAATTGGCTTATTAATTGTCATATCAAAGAAGTTTATAAAATAAAACCATTCTCAACATTGAACATTCAGTGTCCGTTTTGGGGCCAATGTAAAGAATTTGTATCTTGCTTCTTGCACATTACAGTTAGACCAGCAAATACACAGACTTAAGAGTCATATGAATTACTTAATATTGCAAAATATTCCTTATATAACCAAGTGCAAGTGTTCTGAATATAACATAAGCTTGTGAATAACTCTAGAAACATAAACCAGAACATGGAGAGAAACAAGGAAATGGATATTCAGCAGTTTTTGCAGTTTTTAATTATGCAGGAATTGATTGCATTCATGCTACCTGAAAGACAGAATTTGACAAGTTAATTTTTCTTTTCTCTATGTAAGCACTAATGTCTTTCCAATACTTCTTGCATTCCTTTCAGCAGTGACACCATCTTCACACATAGTCATCCTTTGTTTTAAAGACATTAAACAGTTATTTCCCTGGGGCCTGATAAAAAGAGACGTTTAGGGTTCTAAAAGCTGTTCATTTTTGAGTGTTTGTGATAGGTGGGGCTGGAGCAGGACACTTCCTGTCCAATTCTTGGGGTGTATCCACAGTGAGGTTTGTCTTGCTGGGCATTGGCGATTTCTGTGAACATCAGCAATGTCTCTTGTTATACAGAACTACGCTGTGCATTTCAGTTTTCTAGAATTTCTGATCCTACCTACCCAAATCTGGTAACATCCACCAATCACTGTGAGAAGCATAGAGCCTTTTACACATTTCCAAAACATCTCCTGGGTGGAGATGTTGCTCCTATTGTTATACAATCCCCTAAAGTCAGATGTGTGAGAGGTGAGCTGGCACAATTTAAACACAGGTAGACATGACTTCATTTGAATCTATGGGCTTATTAGATTAAGCAGCATTTGGTGCATAGCCCTAGAAAGGTGAAACAGTAAGCAGAATATTTGGACAACAGAGGAATTCTGCTGCATAGCCTCACATGCTTGATTTTGATTTTTTTTTCTTTCTTTTTTTTTTTTTTCCTACATAACAATTTCTCCAAGGAATTACAACTATTAAGTGGCACATTCACCTTTCTTTGTATTCTTATAGCCGCTTATCTATGTTGGTCAACAGGAAGGATTACTATAAAAATATGAAGGTTCAGGGTGCCTGGGTTCAGTTAGTTAAGCATCTACCTTTGGCTCAGGTCATGATCTTGGGGTCCAGAACCAAGTTCCATGTCGGGCTCCCTGCTCAGCAGTGAGTCTGCTTCTCCCTCTTCCTCCACCACTCTTTCCCTGCATCTGCCACTTGTGCTTTTTCTCTCTGTCAAATAAATAAATAAAATCTTTAAAAAAAAAATAACTTAAAAAAATATGTAAGTACTGGATAGCAAGACTGTGGCAAATACAGTCTGTTCCTATTCCTATGATACCTGAGACAAAGCACAGAGTGTCAGCATCCAAGTACTCTCCTGCTGAAAAAGATGGGTCTTCTCTGTCCTCAAAACACATTCCAGACACCCACCAGCAAGTGAGCTGACTTGGTAGAGGAGATGAAATCTATTTGCCATCCTCAGTGTACATAAAGGTTAAGAAACTACTAATGAGGCCCCGATTTAATTATATGTGTGGTTAGGTTGATTTTTATAATCTTCAAAGTCTCCACAAAAGGTAAAATATAATTTTAGACACTCTTGAATCACTACAATATAGATAAAGGATGGTAACAACAAAAACGTTATGGCCTGTGAGAAGAAGACTGCGATTTATCTGAGTATGTGTTTAGTTAGCTAGCTTTCTATAAAAATGTCTTTCTAAAAGATTATTTACAGCAAAGTTATTAAGATATGATAATATTCAGAATAGCATAATGTGCACCTTGCTTAAAGCAATTTTTTCTTTCTAAGCTTGTCAATCTCTTGACATAAAACAAGTAGAAATGAGAATTTGAAAAAGTTCTTCAAAATCTTCTACAACTTGATTTATTGATTTTTTTAACTATGAAATTAAATAATAGTTGATTAATGAAAGTAACAATTGGAAGAGTAATGTTCTGATTCAAAGAAAAACACTTGGGTGGCTTTTACATATAGTGAGATTGGGCCAGACTCACATTACATTTGCAAAGTAATACTATTGTTTTTATATACTGCCAACACCTCCAGAATCATACAAGTTTTAAAAACATTTTTTAAAAATACAATCTTTTCTAGGAAAAATCACAAAAATATACAGCAGAAGGGATGTAGGAATTTATAAATTTTGGTTCTGTTATTCAACAACTAGGAATTCATGAACTAATTCAACTAATTAACAATGAACTAATTGAACAGAAAACTCAGATACTCACACATACACATACGTACATAGAAGCCCAGGATCCTTCAGTAATACAATCTTAGCATAAAAATATAAAAGTATACTATAGATATAAAATAAAAATATAAACATATATAAACATATATAAATAAGTATATAAAATATACTATAGAGAGTAGATAGCAGATAGAAAGAAAACAACACAAATGTTTTAAGAGAAGGAATAGCCTAGTAAATTACGGAATGGCAACACAGAATAGGATTGGAATTCATAATTATGGAGTCTCTCAAGAGAAGGAGAAATGTTTACAATCGGATTTCAAAAGCAGACAAGCCATGTGCTTAGTGACTACAATTCTGTCAACTGCATTTGCAGGTGGAGAGTGAATAAAAATTCACATGTGCTAATAAAATAATTTTATTTGGATAGAAAAAGTAATTTGCTTTTTGTCTCTGTAGATCTCTAATTTGTTATATGAAGTTTCTTTTAATGATAAAAGAAACTGCTTCACTAAACGAATATTAAAAATTTACATGCCAATTAAAAGCAAATATATAGAAAGAAAGCGTATTTATACTATGGTCAAAAAAGAATACTTGATGTTGTTTCTATGTTGCTTTAATAATCATCTTGATAACAGTTTATATTTAAATACATCTTCAGGGTGTCTTAATTGGAGACTAACATGCAAAACTGAGTTTTGTTAATATAATAAAGAGACTGGAATAATAAGATTTATACAAATTGGATTTTTAAAGTGGTTTGTTTATAAGGGCAAACAGCCAATAGTAAAACACCAAAACAAAGTACACCATGAAATATTAGCCAGCTAAAGATTTGAAAAGCAATCTTAGCTACTTTTATCCACTCCCAGCATTCAATAAACAGAGAGAAATATTACACAATGTCCCTTCATAGAACTTTGTGAAGTAGCTCTTATCTATGCAGAAGTGGAATGTGATGCTCAGAAATCACTCAAGCTTTGCAAAACAAAAAAGATTAAAATTCAGAGAAGGGGAAAATGCAATTAAATGTTTGTACAACTGAATGAAGAAGACATCTGAGAACTCAATAAAAGCTCAAAATCCTTTTTAAATATCTAGTTAGACTCAATTATTTTCTCCCCCTTGCTATGTCTGCAGTTGCTGAGGAAACAGCTCATCACCATGGTTCTAGAGACTACATCTTAATCATTTGTAATCCTTGTGGTTGCACCAAACCAAGTCATATAAACCAAAAGATTCTGAAGTTTTGAAAGAAATTAGATAACAGATAGAAATATATCTATGGTTTAGATCACCTAGCTTAAAACACCTAATTAGATGAGGAAAACAAAGGAAGAGAGTGTTCTCTACATTTTCCATTTGTGTCAGATTTGACCCCATCACAAGAGAGAATTAAGTAATTATGGAGCATTCACTGGAGTCCAGAATTTCTGCCTCATTGTTCTTCCATTTCACAGTCAGAAAGCTGAGCTCAATCATTTATCTTGTCAAGGTTGCTTTCACTTTGAGAAGATAGAATCGCCTACCTCCTCTTTCCTGATCATGTTTCTCTCCCTTTCCCTTTTTGTTTTTTAATTTTATTTATTTATTTATTTATTTATTTATTTAAGAGAGAGAGAGAGAGCACGAGCAGGGAAGGGGCAGAAGGAGAGAGAGAAGCAGATTCCCCACTGAGTGAGGCACTCTCCCAGGACTCAGATTTTGACCTAAGCCCAAGGCAAATGTTAACCAACGGAGCCACCCAGGTGTCCCTCCCTTTTCCTTTTTTTTTTTAATCCCCCTTTGTCTTAAAAAAATGCAAGGATAAGAATCATACAATAAATTTAATTAATAGAATAAGACTACCAATTAAGTCTTCAAATATCATGAGACATTTATGAACTGAATGACAATAAACAAATTTCCTGCATATCTGAGACTTAGTGGAAAGTGCCAAAGAGGTACTAGCATTTCCTTAATACTTCAGTATTAAGTACTTAATACTTCAGTACTTAAAGTATTAATTTAAGTACTTAATTTAAATTAATTAAATTTACATTTACTTAGGTACTTAAATACTTAATTAAGTACTTAATACTTTAGTAGCAAACTCTAGGTACTAATAACATGAAAAATAGGATACCTATTGCAACGTGTTCTTTCTCTGGCAAAAGTATATTCTAACTATGGAATGTGGTCATGTATCAGCTAGAAAGCAAAATAAAAGACATAAAATATTCTTAAAAGCACAGAGGATCATCCATCTTCCTATCCATCTGGTCATTCCTGGCACATGATAACAGCAGCATCCACAATATACCCCAGAAGCATTCATTTGCTAAATCGTTAGCAGATGTAGCATGGCTGGGCCTTTCCTTAATCATTATTAATTTAATTTGAGGGAGATTAAAGTTTTTCTTATCATTATAAGAATGGGGAGAATGATGTGATTAATTATGCACATTCACATCTATTCAATTAGAATCATAATACTGGAATAACTTTACTAAGCAATTAATTCAACTCTTTTCTCTATAAATAAGAAAACAGAGACCCCCCCAAATTTTTGCCATTACCTAGTCGCAAAGTATTAAATATCTGCATTAACTATTCTTTGAGGCTGAGACACTGAAAAGGTTTATTATAATACAAATATTTTCTAGAAGGCATAATGTGTGCACAATTAAAGCTAATTTAAACTAATACCTTAGCTGAAAGATAAGCACAATTTAAACTAATACTTATGTTTAATCAACTGAGCTACAGTCAACCAGAAATATCACAAAAGGAGAGAATGTGGAATGCAAACATTCTGACAGGAAAAGCAGAGGGAACATTAATGTTCCCATCAACCACTATCACCAGGATTTGCCATCACTAACAAGGTTATACTCATGTACATTGCTTGCTAGAGAAGAAAGACTCCAAGCATAAAGAAAGAAACAGCATCCAGAAGGGAAAATGAAGAGCAGTTCGTGAATAAAGTAAACTTTACAATTTGTATCTGGGAATAAGTTTAAGACACTTCTAAACTTGTATGTCAAATTTTGGTAAAGAAAACAGTTTCCCCATGGTCAGTGTGTTTTAGACTTTTGGGAACCCTCCCATTTTCTGTGAAGTGTGTGTGTGTGTGTGTGTGTGTGTGTGTGTATGTGTGTGTATAGGGCACAGTGATTTAAGGACTTAACATGAGGCTAAACCTAAAAATATTTCCAGTGCTTTGTTTGTTTGTTTGTTTGTTTTTAGTAATCAGCATCATTAAAGCTGGTAAGGACTTTGAGTCAAATTTCCATTTGTCACTCTGGTCTTCAGAAGATGTTATAGACCTATTTCTCCCTCCTTTTCCTTTCTACATGTAACCATAAACCAAGCAAATAAATTCAAGAGGACCGAAGGAGAAATCTGAAAGCTGGTAAGGAAAAAATGAACTGGATGAGACTGCAGGACTGGAGAACACTGTTGCACAACATCATATGTCCCTCCACACAACAGAAGACCCACGCCAGTTGTTTCCTGACCCCTACTCTAGCAGTAAAGGTTGAAATGGTCTCATTTGCTAAGTAAGCTCATTTCTCCCATAGAACAAATGGGAATGACCAACAATAACCAGGAGGGTAAAAGCTCTTCTATTGGGGCCTGAGAATCCTTACATCCACCAAAAGATATAAAACTGAAGGGTGGAATCTGGGACAGGAAATGGCCAAAGCAAAGGAAAACTGAAGACTTTGTCACTAGCAGAACTACTGTTAAGCAGTGACTAAAGACAGTTTAAACAGAAAGGAAATGATAAAGAATCCTAAAGCATCAGGAAGAGAGAAGAAACAACAGAGCAGGAATAGGGTACATGTTATACACTGAGTTTTTTTTTTCTTTATGAGTTTCAAAAATCATATTTTATAGTTGAAACAAAAATTAATTCTTAAGATAATAACCTTTAAAATTGGAGGAAACTAAAAAGATCTACATGAAAATGAGGTTTCTGCATTTCATTTAAGTGACAAAAGGTTGTCACTGTAGACTGTTTTAAGTCATAATGTATACTGTAATGCCCAGAGCAACCATTGTGAAAAGTATACAAAGAGATACACTTAAAAACATTGTAACTGGACGCCTGGGTGGCTCCGCTCCATCCACTAAATGTCTGCCTTCCACTCAGGTCATAATCCCAGGGTCCTGGGATTGAGTCCTGCGTTGGGCTCCCTGCTCAGCAACGAGTCTGACTTTCCCTCTCCCTCTGCCCCTACCCCCCTCCTGCTCTCTCTCTCTCTCTCTCTTTCTCTCTCTCTCTCAAATAGATACATAAATAAATTTTTTTAAAAATAAAACAATGTTAGCATGAAATGTGTAGCTTAAAAAAAATAAAGATAGAATTAAAAAAAGCTTGAAGTAATGTATAGGAAGGCAAGAAAGGAAAAACAGAAATAAGAACTAGACAAAGAGAAAGCACAAAATAAAATGATAGACTTAAGTACTAATATATCAATAATTACTTTGAATGTAAGTGATTTAAATATATCAATCAATAGACAAAAATTGCCAGAGTGGATAAATCTCTCTTTCTGTCTCTCTCTCTCACACACACACAAACAAACTCAATTATATGTTACTCATAAGAAACTCAGTTGAAATATAACAATGCTGGTAAGTAGAAATAAAAAGATGGCTGCCTGCCTCTCTGTCTACTTGTGATCTCTGTGTCAAATAAATAAATAAAATCTTTCTTAAAAAAGCAGCATTAGCTATATTAATATCAGTTAAAGAGGACTTCAGAGCAAATAAAGTTATTAGATACAAAGAGAGACATTAAATAATGATAAAATAAAAAAGAAGTTAAAAAATCCAAATCAGAAAAGAAGTAAAATTGCCTCTATTTGCAGATGACATGAGATTATGTAGAAAACCTTAAAGACTCCACCAAAAAACCTGTTAGAACTAATAAAAGAATTAAATTGCAGCATACAAAATCAGTGTACAAAAATTAGGTCCATTTCTATACACCAACAACAATCAGAAAAAAATTAAGAAACAAACCCACTTACAATAGTATTTAAAAGTATTTAGAATAAATTTAGCCAATGATGTAAAAAGTTCTATGCATTGAAAACTATAAGACATTGATGAAAGAAACTAAAGAAGACAAAAATTAATGGAAAGATATTAATGTTCATGGATTAGAAGAATTAATATCTTTCAAATGTTCATTATACCTAAAGCAATCTACAGATTCAATGCAATCCTTATCAAAATTCCAATGGCATTTTTCACAGAAATAAAACAATCTCCAAATTTGTACTGAACCTCAAAAGACCCAAATACTCAAAGCGGTCTTGAGAAATAACAAAGCTGGAGGCATCACACTTTCTGTTATTCAAACTATATTACAAACCTATAGTAAAAACAACAACAACAACAACAACAAAAAACCCAGAATGATCTTGACATTAAAGACAGATACAAGATCAGTGGAACACCTTTTGCCAGAGGTGCAAAACAATCAATGGAGGATAGTCTTTTTTAACAAATGGTGTGGAGCAGTTGGATATCCATGGACAAAATACTGAACTTCAGATATGTTTCATATTTGATACAAAATATACTTCAAACTTAGGGACTTAAGTTTTTGTAAAGAATAAAACTATTAAAATTTTTGCAGAAGGCATGTGAGAAAACTATTGTAACCTAGGTATGGCCAGACAAAAAGCTCTTAGACTGAAACAAAAAAACATGATTTGTTAAAGAAAAAGTGATAAAACAGAATTTAAAACCTTTTAAATTCATCAAAACTTAAATTTTTTTTCTTTATGAATCTATTAAAAGGATAAAAAGACCAGCCGCAGATTAGTAAAATACATTTGCAGACCATATATCTGACAAAGAACTAATGTCTAGAACATAGGAAGAACTCTCAAAACTCAACAGTAAAAAAAAAAAAATTAGAAAGTGGACAAAAAACATGTACAGATGTTTCAGCAAACACAACATACAGATGGCAAATAAGCACATGAAAAGATACTCAATAGCATTAGCCACTGGGAGAATGCAAGTCAAAACCACAGTGAGATAACACTACTCCCCTATCAGAACAGCTGAACTATCAAGAGGACAAATGTTGGCTAGGGTGAGATATAGCTAATGGGAATGTAAAAATCAAGCAGGCACTCTGAAAAACAGTTTTGCAGTTAATTATAAAAGAAACACGTAATTACCATATGACTCAACAAATGTATTATTAAGCATTCAGCCCAGGCAAATAAAAATCAAATAAAAATATCATAGTAATATAGTAATAATAATAATAACTGGTGTTTATTGAGGAACTTGCATGCACAGGGTATTGTTACAATGCTTTAAAGGCATTCATTCATTTAATCTTCATAACAACCTTTAGGTAGGTTCTATTATCCCCATTTTACAGATGAGGAAAACTTGAGGAACGCTACCTAGGTAATAAGCCAAGATCTGAACTCAAGCAGATGAAGATAAGAACTCACACACACAGGCAATGCTCTATATTGCCTTCCTTTAATTGATCTAAAATATTTTTCTTTCTCCTCGGTGTGGAGAATAAATAATTCCATCATTCACTTTAGCATTATCTAGATAAGTGTATCACTTGTAAGAAAGAGAACTGAAAGGCAAATGTTCAGAAGGAAACCAGGGTGAGCAAGTCAAACAGCCAACATACCTGTAGGAAAATCCAATATATGGGCATGAGACATGCTATGGCATCAGGCAGACCTGGGTGCAAATCTGCCTCCATTCTCAGTAGCTATAATATCTGCACTATTTAGGACTATTTCAGGGGCAAGTATTATAAAATCAACTTTCTACAAAAGAATATTGGTTAGAAAGATATTGATGCTTCACAGAAACCAGAAGCCAAAGCTATTAGACCTAACTCAGAAATCTCAAGGACTAACACAGGGGATTTGATATCACTGGGATGCCTTTTCTCTCCATCTTTATCTCTTTATCTCCTACCACAATGTGGCATGGACAGAGTAGCCAGCAATACTGAGCCTTGGAATGCATGACCAAAAAGAAAAGGAAGTCTTCCCTTATACCTCCAACAAAAATATCCAGTGAAATTATTTCAAATGCTCTATCCTTTTCTATCCAATCACTCAATTACTATGAGTCAGGGGGTATATCCCTACTTTCAGAGGGGGGAGACACATCACCAGAAGGATGGGAATAGTAGGAATTAGCAAAGTATATAAACACAGTAACTATCACGAGGTTATGTTTTTTACAAAATTTTTTAGAGAGAGTGAGGTAAGGGGAGGGCAGAGGGAAAGGGTAAGTGAGAATCTTAAGCAGGCTCTATTCCCAGTCCAGAGCCTGGCATGAGGTTCCACCACATAACCCTGAGATCTTGACCTGAGCAAAAATCAAGAGTCTGATGTTTAAGCCACTGAACCACCCAGGCGCCCCACAAAGTTAATTTATTTTTTATTTTCCTCATTTGAAGTCCTATGTTTCTATATCTCCCATAAATTCAATTATATACAAAGTAAATAGCATATTGAAATGCTCAACACATACTAGTTTCTTCATGTCCCTGTCCCCTTTCTCAGAAATCATAGGCAACAGTTGACAAAGGACAAGAGATCACTAGACAAGAAAGTAGAAAGGAGGAACTTGTACCTTTTTTTCTGCTCTTCCAGGCCTTACCTAAATAAAGTTAACTCTTGAACAATGCAAAGATTAGGGGCACTAACCACCCTTATAGTAAAAAAATTGCATGTAAGTTTGACCCCTACCCAAAAACTTTACAAATAGCCTACTGTTGCCAGAAGCCTGACCGAAACATAAGCAGTTGCCTGACACCCGTGTTGTACATTATATGTGTTAGTACTATATCCTTACCATAAAGTAAGCTAGAGAAAAGAAAATGTGATTAAAATCCTAAGGAAGAGAAAATGCATTTACAGTACTGTATTCTACTGACTGAAAAACATCCACGTGTAAGCGGACTCACACAATTCAAACCTGTGTTGTTTGAGGGTCAGCCACAAGGGGAAGTAGAGCCAGAGACCACTGTGCTAGGGAGCTTTTCTTCAAGCCTTCTGTCTGTACTTCCACAGTATTCCATACGTGGACAGTTAGGGTGCCATCATACTGGCTATAGCTACTGACTTGCATGTCTTGCTTTCTTGACAGAATGCAAGTTTTGGAAGGTAGATAGTATGGTTGATTTATCCTCGCTCATCTAGTAGCAATGGCTAATGTCTGAGGAGTGTTCCATCAAACAAACGAATGAATGAGTTTAGGTCTCATGAGTTCATGGCAGTGGTTCCGTTTTTAATGAATTGCATATAGACTGAAATAATATTGAGATTTAATACCTATCAGGACCATCCATTCCTAAGTAGTTTATATCTATCATCACATTGAATCCTTACAATTCTGTACGTTTTAAAAAATATCTGTATTCTGGGGTGCCTGGGTGGCTCAGTCGGTTAAGTGGCTGCTTTTGGCTTAGGTCATGATCCCAGGGTCCTGGGATTGAGTCCTATGTCAGGCCCCTGCTTGGCAGGAAGCCTGCTTTTCTCTCTCCTCCCTGCTCATGCTCTCTCTCACTATCTCTGCCTTTCTCTCTAAAATAAATGCATAAAATCTTTGGAAAAAAAAATATATATTCCTTTCTACCTCTGCCCCCTGTGTTTTGGATGCAGAAACTGAGAGTTAAAGGGTCAAATGATATTTTCCCTAACCCACCCAATTAGGGTCAGGATTCTGGTCTTCACCATGACATTTGTATGGATGTCATACATTTCACATGAATATATATATATATATTTTATGAAAGCTTGTATGTAGCCAAGGACTTTATTGTTAAACACCATCTGTAGTTTCTTGATCCGAGAGCACCTGACAAGAGTAGGTGATTTTTTTCTGCCTGGCAGAAGGCTGCTGGATATCAGGGCTCTGAGGTGCTTGTCATCCTATTACTATGCCTTCACTTGTTGGCTTGTAATTTTTACCGAAATACATGTCTGTACGAAAGTAGGTTTTTCCCTGATCCTATTATCTTCTTCTTAAGGAACATGCCTAAACTTGTTCTGTGTAGCCTGTCTTTGTAGCATTTAGCTCGGGGTCCTTCCAACCCTGCAGTTATCTCAGCCAAAGAAGAGGAAACGCCAACCTTAGAAGCAAAGTCTGCAGGTCGCTGTGAAATAAAACCTGAAAGAGTCTCTCCAGCCCATGGGCGAGAATGTTCTTACTCCTCCAGAGGCTTTCTCTCTCCTGGTAGCTGACTTTCACAAACAAATCACAGAAGAGAAACACATAAACCTGGACTCCATATTTTTATATTTGTATGTTAACTATGCCTCTCTGAAAGAGGACTTAATCTCAGGAAGAAGAAACCTAGAGAGGCAGATTTCTCTTCAGATTATTTGGCAAACCCAGTCTCAACAACTGATTAGGGTAATATTTTCCTAAGGTCAAAGAGCACCAATCTTCCAAAGAGCAAAATCACCAAGTGCGTTTTGTCACATTACAAGTCCACAGATTCCTAAAGTTTCTCTACTCCTTTTACTTCTGCTTGCCAGTGAGTTAATCCTTTCTTGAGCTCATCATCTTCTTGTTGTACTTTGACAGATGCAACTAACACCATCTCCCATGTTGTTTTTCAATACATTCACTAGAGCTACAAGTTCATCGTCATCCAGCCTAATTCCTATGTTTTATGAAATGTGGGACTCTCGTTCTCTTTATTGCTCTGGATAATAATAAATCATCACCGGTGCAATATTCATGGTGTCTATACTGTATAATTATTTACTGTAAAGTCACCAGAATCTATTTATTCATTTGTTAGAGATAGAGAGCACGAGATAGGGGAGTTGCAGAGGGAGAAGCAGACCTCCCCCCATCAGGGAACCCTACATGGGGCTCAATTTGGGATCCCAGCATCACGAGCTGAGCCAAAGGCAGATGTTTAACTGACTGAGCCACCCAGGCACCCTCATGAGGACATTTCATAGCCACCCTCCCCTGCTTAAAAGACTACTAAAGTCTGCTGCACAACATAGGAAGAGCTGAGCTTTAAAATCAGTCAGATCTGCATTCTGCAGAGAGAACTATTTAAATACCAATAGTGCACTGGTCATATAAACTTTATGATTTTCAGATTTTTTTAAATGCAAATGGGTTATAATGATTTTTACTTTCCAGTGATATGGGGAGTTTGAGCGAATTAACCTATGCTGAGTTTTAATGCAGGACCTGACCTAAGTACACTGAAAATGTCCATCTTTGTTTCTGCACGTTGTCTATCTAATGGCATTCATATGACAAGTCTTAGCTTACAAGGCTGTTTGCAATGTGGCCTACTCCACTGTATTTTTCCATCTATACTACTGTAAAAGTGAATAAAGGAAACCTCAGTGAAAATTAAGTCAGGAGGACAAAGTAGGGAGCTTTCCTGCCCCACTACTACTCCTCCTCAGTTGCGGACCACAACAAGAATAAGCTTATTTTACTACTCCAGTAGGAGTAAGGAAGAATTTCTCCTTGCCCAGCAGTAAGCTCAGTCAATAAGAAATTAACCACAGTGGGAAGCTACATGCCATAGAATGAAACTGGACCACTTTCTTACAACATACACAAAAATAAATTCAAAATAGATTAAAAGACCTAACTATGAGACAGGGAACCATCAAAATCCTATAGGAGAACACAGGCAGCAATCTCTTTGACATCAGCCTTAGCAACTTCTTACTAGAAACATCTCCAGAGGCAAGGGAAACAAAAACAAAAATGAACTATTGGGACTTTCTCAAGATAAAAATCTTCTGCACAATGAAGGAAACAATCAATAAAACTAAAAGGCAACCTTGGAATAGGAGAAGATATCTGCAAGTGGCATATCTGATAAAAGGTTAGTATCCGAAATGTGTAAAGAACTTCTAAAACTTAGCACCAAAAAACCAAATAACCTAATTAAAAATGGGCAGAGGAAACGAGCACACATTTTTCCAAAGAGGATATACAGATGGCCAATAGACATGTGAAAACATACTCAACAACACTCATCATCAGGGAAATGTAAATCAAAACTACAGTGAGATATTTACCTCACACTTGTCCAAACGGCAAAAATTAACAACACAAGAAACAACAGACATTGGCGAGGATGTGGAGGAAGAGAGCCCTCTCACACTGTTGGTGGGAATGCAAACTGGTGCAGCTACTCAGGAAAAACAGAATGGAGGTTCCTCAAAAAGTTCAAAATAGACCTACCCTATGACCCAGCAGTTGCATGACTAGGTATTTACCTAAAGGATAAAGAAATACTAACTCAAAGAGATACATGCATCTGATGTATATATAGCAGCATTATCAACAATAGCCGAATTATGGAAAGAGCCCAAACATCCATCAACTGATAAATGGATAAAGATGTGGTTTGTATATATATACAATGGAATATTAGTCAGCCATCAAAAAGAATGAAATCTTGTCGTTTGTGATGATGTGCTTGAAGCTCGGATGTATTATGCTAAGGGAAACAAGTCAGAGAAGGATAAATACTATATGATTTCACTCATGTGTGGAATTTAAGAAATAAAACAGATGAACATAGGGGAAGGGAATAAAAAAAGAGAGAGAGAGGCAAACCATAAGAGACTCTTAACTATGGAGAACAAACTGAGGGCTGCTGAAGGGGAGGTACAGAATGGACCAAAGGGGTGATGGGTATTAAGGAGGGCACTTGTTGTGATGAGCACTTGGTGTTAATGTGAGGAAACACTAAATTATACTCCTGAAACCAATATTACAGTATCTGTTAACTAACTAGACTTAGATAAAAACTTAAAAAAAAAATTACCAAAAAAAAGGTATTATTGGCACACTACTACTGTTTTAAAAATTTACCTTTAAAGATAATAAAGTATTTATCAAAAGTAAAAGTAATAAATAAATTATCATGACCTAGCCAGTGAGAAATCATTGACGCCAGCAGGCCAGGTCTGGGATCCAGAGGGGAACCCGCAGGACCAGTCAAGAGGGTCCCTGATTGTACGCAGGATAAAATAAAATGTGAGCCAGCAGGAGGTGAAAGCAGAGTTTATTGAAGGTACAGAGAGAAAGCAGGTACAGAAAGAGTGGCCAGGAGACTCAGAATGGAAGGGAGGGAGTCTTAGTCTTGTCTTTGCTTGGGGTCTAGGATTATTTATTGAAGATCATAGTCTGGTCTATGTGTCCTCTCAAGCATCCAGGAACTGGTGTTATTCCTTGGAGCCAGGGGATCTTGGCATGGAGATATTTAGTCCCAGTGGTTTTGAATAGCCTATGATGGTCTCATCTGGTCATTCTTACCTGGTCCTCCCTTAGATGTTCTCTATTCTAAAGAAATCATTAAATCTTTGCCGCTTACAAGCAGGACATACACTGTGTGCATTCTGAGGCATGTATAAAGTGGGGATTCAAGTCCTAGCAAGAATAAAAGCAGGAAAAGGAGCAAAAAGTGGGTTTTTATGGAGACCTTCAATTTCCCCCTCTCACCATCACCACCCTGAACTCTCAATTTTCTCCACTGACTTTTTTTTTTCAAATTTTTATCTACCTGTCTATCTATCTATCTATCTATCTATCTATTATCTATCTATCTATCTATCTATCTATCCATCCATCTATCTATCTGGAGGGTGAGGGGCTGAGGAAGAAGGAGAGAGAGAATTTTAAGCAGGTTCCATGCCTAGGGTGAAGCCTGATGGGGCTCGATCTCACAACCCTGAGATCATGACCTGAGACAAAATCAAGAATTGGACGGTAAACTGATCGAGACACCCAGGTGGCCCCCAATTTTTATTTAATTTCTAGTTACTTCCAATGACTTTCATTTTAGTGGCCCTTCCCAGCATCCATCTTTTCTTTATACTATTCCTTTCCTTTGATCTCTTATGTGAAAATGTTGGGGCCTGGGAGTAACTGGCCAAGAAAGAATTCTTGAGATGCGTTAGGTGCAAAAAGATGGTTTATTAAAGCATTGGAACAGAACCCATGGGCAGACAGAGCTGTACTTGGGTTGTGAGTAGTGGCCCCTTATATACTTTCTAGTTGGGAGGGGCCGGAGATATTGTAAGTCTCTAGGGAATTTGGAAGCAAGGTTTCCAGGACCTTGAGGAGGAAAAGCTCACTTATTACTGTCTAGTAAAACCTTAGTCATGAGACCCTTCAGTTGTACATCAGTGGGCCATATGCTTAGAGGATGATTGCTAACATATATTTTGGAGGATAGAGATAAAGGAAGTTTATGAAGAAATTTTTATATTGTCGCAGGAGACTTAGAGGGTCCTGGAGGTGAAGCTAATGTTGAGCTAAAGTATTAACATTGAGTTGGTTGAGTTCCTAGAGGAAGGTCACTCTGCCTATCCCAAGGACTTATCAAAGGGCTAAGTTGTAAAGAAACTTACTTTTTTGTCTTTTGCCTTGTTCTCCACATCAATCTCCAGACTTGCCATGTTAGCTTGTGGAAACACATGTTAGTTTGTGTGTCCCAGATTGGAATTTTGACTTTTTCATAGCCCCTTGTTCCCATGTCCCTCTCTCTGTATTGGTGTTAGTGTCTCGGGGGAAAACACAGTCATTCTCTGCCCTTACCTTTGCTTCCTTTACCCTGTTTTTAAGGTGAATTGTAGCCTCACTGTCTGCTTCACTTGATTACTTTGTCCAGTTCACCTTGGCTTATGCCTGGCTTTCCTTCTAAGTCAGTAGGCATTTGACCCCTCTCAATCAGTATTTTGTCATGAATCCAAAGAACTGAACTGAGCACTGGGTGGTGATTTTTCAAGACTGTCTTAAGAGGAGGTTGCTTTCAGCTGAGCTTAGTGGGAGTGATTGGCAGGAAGTTGGCCTCCTGTATATCTCCGCTATTTAATCAAGGCAGAAAAAGCATTTGTGAATTTCATCACCATCTTCAACAACCTAATTTGGGGGGGAAAAAAAAAGCTGCCACTTGTCAAGTCTTGTAAGGCAAAGCATCAAGAAGAAAATCGATAGAAGATGCACTGTTAAAGTCTAATTAAATAATATCAATCACCCCATCTTGATATAATGAAAACTCTGTGATTGTGAATTAGTGCTTTGTGATGCTTTTATAAATAAGAATAATGTTTTTTCCTCCTGCTGAGATACAAGAACATACTAGTCTCAGTAAGAAGTAACGGAATAGCAGTTCTCAAGTGCAAGGAGAACATAGACTTCAGAATCTGTTTTGGCAACTCACCAAAATCAGCAAGGACCCAGCTGGTTTCTTTCTATCTGCTCAGCCTTTATCTGTGTCAAATTATGCTAAGGTTTGCTCTTCTGTTATCATGATGGTTGCTTTCGGTTTCTGAAGCAACATACTTCATTGTCCATATCCTGAGGTTCTGCAAGATTCCCTACTATAGACTTTGAACAGAAATCTCTGGCTTCACCTGCTCAGGGGACCTCAGTGACCACCCTGAGCCAGTCCTCCTGGATGGTGATTGCCGTGCACTGAGATACCCAGGCTTAGGTTGTTAGCTCTTTCTCCAAACATAGCAACACCAAGGTCGAAGGGACCTTGCTAAGTGGATAGGCTTGGATAGGCCCACTGTCAGGACAAACTGGCATAATCAGTCCTGCCAGTCCCTGGGCAGAAATCCAAGCAGAGCAGGACTGCTGAGACGTGGCTGCGAGTTCGGGGGCTCCACAGACGACCTGTTCGGGCTCTATTTTTTCTGTTACTTATTTTCTTGAATTTCCCCATTTCTAGATGGTAATTAATGATTGGAAAATCCAAAACAGAAAAAAATCCCAAAAAGAAAAAGGTGTCTTATCACCATTGTAACTGCAAGTTTATTTTCATTAGTTCCAATAAATGTTTAAAACAGGAGTCAGATAGAGAAAAGGATAAGTGAGAAGAGATTATCCCCACACACATTGCAATTTTAAATTCTCACTTTATTATATATTTATATATATGTATACACAACATGAATATATATAAATTCTAGTTAAATCGTTCACTTAAAATTAATTTTTATTTATATATCTATTTGTATATCTATTTACTTATTTTAGATTATTTACTTATTTAAGAGACAGAGAGAGAGAGAGCATGGGTGGGGGCAGAGGGAGAGGGACAAGCAGACTCCTTGCTCAGCAGGGAGCCTGATGCAGGGCTCGCTCCCAGGACCTGGAGATCACGACCTGAGCTGAAGGCAGAGGCTTAACAGACTGAGCTATGTAGGCTCTCCTAAACTTAATTTTTTTACAGTAAATTATACTTTAACCTTACCATTTATTAATGAAACATTTGTCTCATCTGCCTTTTTAAAAACTACTAGGTTTGCTGGTTTTACTCTGATCTTCCAAACAATAGGAATGAAATTAAAATACTTATTACTCATGATATGTCAGAACAATCTGACACTTCATTAGGATATTTACTCATAAAAATTTTAAGGAGATTAGGTTTTTTTTCAGTTTTTTTAAATTTAATATTTTTCAGTGTTCCAAAATTCATTGTTTATGCACCACACCCAGTGCTCCATGCAATTCATGCCTTCCAAACTACCTACCACCAGGATCACCTAACCCTCTACCCACCCCTCCCCTCCAAAACCTCAGTTTGTTTCTCAGAGCCCACAGTCTCTCATGGTTTGTCTCTACCATCCTCTCTCCATCTCCCAATGACCTCCATGTCATTCCTTACACTCCACAAGTAAGTGAAACCATATGATATTTGACTCTCTCTGCTTGCCTTATTTCACTCAGCGTAATCTCTTCCAGCCCTGTCCATGCTGATACAAAAGTTGGGTATTCATCCTTTCTGATGGAGGCATAATACTCTATTGTATATAGGGACCCTATCTTCTTTATCCATTTATCTGTTGAAGGGCAAGGAGATTACTTTTTAGGAGCCTATATATATATATATATATATATATATATATATATATATTCCCTGTGTTAAATATGTACTTGGTAAATGCATGCACATTTCCACTTTATCATAATTAGACTTCCATCTTTAATTTCACAACAACTGATTGCAAATGATTCTGGGAATGAACTTAGTGAGGACAGGCAGTTCTAGGAACACACAGAGGGTTTGATTAACTTGAGAAGTAGAACAGTTTTTATCTCTCTCTAAGATGTTTGTGATTGATTTGGAACCTTCTGGCTATAGCAAGAAAACATGCTTTGGACATCAAGAAAATAAACTTGCCACAATTAGGTGGCAAATGCATAATGGTTCATAACCTGGGAAGCTAATACCTTTTTCGGAATTAAAAGTATTTTATTTTATTTTTTTAAAGATTTGTTTATTTATGGACAGAGAGAGAGAGTTGAAGGGCAAGAAGGAGAGGGAGGGAAAGAAAGAATCCCAAGCAGACTCCTTGCTGAACATAGAGCCCTCCCTACTTGGGCTCAATCCCACGACCCTGAGACCAATACCTAAATCAAGATTAAGAGTTGCATGCTTAACTGACTGAGCTATCAAGGTGCCTCCAGATTACAAGTATTTTAAATGGTAGAGATAAAGTCAATACAATTATGCCATATAAACCTTTTTTTAAGGTATGTTGGCTAAAGTTTTTAATCATAAAAATAGTTTGAATCCGAGCAGTAATAATTAGTAGCTATATGAGTTTGAGCAATATACTTAACCTCTCTGAGCTACTTCCTCCACTACAAGCTAAAGATAGTAAGATCTACTCCATACTATTGTCAGGAGAATTAAATAACATAATGTATATCAGTCTCTCAGTGCTGGCCTGAATCATCATAGATGTGCAAAGAAATGACAGTTTCTCTTTTAATTTATTAAATAAAAACAGATACTCAGAAGACTTTTGTTATACAGTCAGAAATAAGACAAAATGGCCATGGGAAATCTATATCCCAAATTTCTTTTAAACATTAAAAATCAATTCAGTTACATACACACACACATATGCATGGAGTTAGATAAATTCTTTAGGGCCATATGAATCTATGGAGATTGGAAGAGTGATAAGAAAAAGCACTTTCCATCAAGGACATCACAATCTCATTTGGAGGCTACACTGCAGGTACAGACTTGGGGGAGATCAATTCTAACTGAACAATTGTAATTTGATACATTTTTTGAACAACATAGAGCCAGGCAACTGAAAGATTTTTGTGATTGATCCATTCTTGTACTGAAGACTCTTTTATTCACAGACAGAATCAATATGGAGGGGCAGTACATTCTAAATAAGAGTTTCAGGGAATCTTATTCTTTGAGTAGGGTTATTTGTAGACATTTGACTGCATTTGCTGCTCAAAAGTAAAGACAGAACTTTTTAAATAAAAGCTTTTAAAATAAAAAAGCAAGAACACAGGAGAAGGATTTGTGTTCTCACGAATCTAGCTCCATCTCAGCCTCATAAATACTATAACAAAACATTCATAATGTTAATTAATTAATAAGTGCCAGTTGTGCTTGGAAGATTTTCCATGTTGGAGTTAAAGTTCTTAACTGGGATGTAACAGGGTATCTTATGCTGGTGTCAACGTGCATGGGAAACTGTATGTTGTTCACTGAAACCTAATGGATATCTGTATCTGTTGCGCAGAATTCTATTAGACATATTTTTGTGGATTACTTAATAACTCTGCTACTCGATGATATTTAGATGGTTTCCAAGTTTTTGTTACTACAGTAACAATTCAGTGAATATCCCTATTCTTTTTATTTTTTAAAGTCTTTAAAGGATTTTATCTATTCATTTAGAGAGAGCACATGCAAGCAGAGGGAGAGGCAGAGGGAGAGGCAGAGAATTCTCAAGCAGACCTCCATGTTGAGTGCAGAGCCCAATGAGGGGTTGCATCTCAAAACACTAAGATCATGACCTGAACTGAAACAAGGAGTCAGTTGCTTAACCAACTGAGCCACCCAGGAGCCCCTGAATATCCTTATTTATAGGAGTTCACACATATAGGGATAATTATAAAGAGTGGTCTTTAGGTCAGTGCACTGTGCAATTTTGAAATGCATATTGAAAAATTCTCCAATGTAGTTACTTCACCAATGTATACATACAACATTGGTGAGAACATCTCTTTCCCTAGTTTCCTTTCACCAACACTTTATTCACCAAAATGTATGATCTGTAGATAAATCATCATACTTTGTGGTGTGTGTATGTGTTCTATGTCTAACACCATAAAATTCCTTTTAATAGGATTTTTATTTAGGATATTCCAATTTTGTTTTAGGATTTTATTTAGGATTTTTATAATTATTCTCAATATGTTATTTATCTCTCATTTTACTTTATTACATTCTTCTGTAGGGGCAAGTTGATATAAAGATTTTTTGTTTTATAAAACATGTTAAGGATCCTGGGGCACCTGGGTGGCTCAGTGGGTTAAAGCTTCTGCCTTTGGCTCAGGTCATGATCCCAGGGTTCTGGGATGGAGCCCCGCATCAGACTCTCTGTTCAGTAAGGAGCCTGTTTCCCCACCTCTCTCTCTCTCTCTCTCTGCCTGCCTCTCCACCTATTTGTGATATCTGTCAAATTAATAAATAAAATCTTAAAAAAAAAAACATGTTAAGGATCCTTCTTTCTTTTCATATCATCTTGAAACTAAATAGGGCTTTCTATTCTCTGAACCCATAGAAAATTTTGCCTATGAAATTCTTAGAACATGGTGTTTTATTTATATCAGATTTTGACTATTGTTCCTATTTCTTTAATGGTACAAATCCAACCTCATTGCTTTCATGTATGATTCAAAAAAACAACTTTTCTTTTGTCTGTGTTTTATATAGAGATTCTATATGGGCACTGACTTTAATAGAGTCCTCTTCTGAAAATAAATATTTGGAATTCACTGAACAGTTTTATTCTTTCCTTTAAAAGTAAAGAAACTTATGAAATGTGGTCTGTGTGTTGGTAGGGAAGGAGATCTGACAGTGTGATTACTTTGCACCCTTGATCATACTGTTGTGATGTTCTCTTCCTTTAATTCACATTCTTCTGATGTTACTGGTTTGCAAACATTAGGAGGCACAATGGGAATGGCATCTATCAGAAATATTTCCTGAGATGCCAAAGATTACAGTAGATCACAAGGAAACATAATGCTATTAACACAGTAAATATTTATGATCTCATCCCAATTATCTTGTTTGGGATAGCTGGGAAAGCAACTATCTTGCTCACCCATTCTATAGTCATCCAAGGGAAGGAAAGAACCTCATCCACATAATGAATTCCCAACCTCTATCCCTGCCTAATCTGTAGGCTGGTTTTCTCGATCTGTTATTAAGTATGAAATATAGACTCTTCCCCAGATGATGGACAGCAGCAATGATTGTGTTGTCCTTCATGTTAATCCAGGTTCACTTCCCGTGTGTAAAGATAACCTTGTCCTCAACACTGCTGTGGAAGGAGGGTGCCACGTGTTCCACCAGCTTCATCAGGATGTCTGCACTGACTGTCCTACCTGCTGGGGGCCCCTTTTCCTGAGTTTCACAAAGTAAAGAAAAATCTTATAAAACAGCATGATTTTAGTGACAAATAATATGCATATTATATATTTTTATATATTATTTACATGTTATATATATTATATATTCATATATTTATACACATATATTATTTACATATACTATGACATAATGTGGAAAGGATCCAAAGTGTTTCTTGTCCTGATTTACTTTTCTCCATTTTAGAGACAAAGTGAGACACAAGTTTTAGTAGGTGCTACGTAGTATAATAATATACATTTCTTTGACCTCTAGTCAGTAGTTCTTAGTCCATAATAGTTTCTTTGTCATTCCTGAGCTTTTATGCAAACATAAGAAAGCATTAGCTACATTTATATTCAACATCAGATGGGAAAATTCTTTCCCTTTTGACAGTTCCATCCTTTCTACTGCAAGATCAGTCAAAAGAATAGCAAGGTTGAGTCAGATATGATTAGGCTGTAGATATAAATACCTGTACATTCAAAGACTAGATCCAGAGTACAACACTCTATTTTTGGATATTTAACACACACAAATTAACATTCCTATTATGTGCCATTATGTAATGCTGAAATTATTTTCTTGGAGGGTATGAATCTAGTCAGGCATAAAAAACAAACTCTGCCATTCCCCTAAATTTTAGTACACCTGATCTACACTTTGAGAATTAATAATGCAATGATGCCTGAGAATACTAATTGGTCTTTTTTAAGTGGAGGGATTTAAAACAATAATCATAAAAAATTACTGGTCAGTTAAATTTATCTAGTTGATATGACTTTAAAAACTGAGTTTCAAAAAGTTTTGCAGCTAAGTATCATCTTTGTGGTGACCTGTTTCCGTCTGCGATTGTTTCGTGACGTGAATGTGGGAGATTTGTTTAATGGACAGATGAAACCGGTTTCCAATGGTTGTACCATTTCACATACCAGTTCTAATTGTTCCACATCCTCTACAATGTGAGATCTCTCCCTTCCCCTGCCTCTTTTTATGTATTTATATTAACAGCAAGGTGGAATCTTACTGTGGTTTTATTTTGGATTACCATGATGATTAGTGTTGCTGAATACCTATCATATGTTTATTGTTTATGTTTTTATTTTCTTTTGAAGTGTACTTCCAAAATTTCCCCCATTTTTACTGCATTCTTTGTCTTTTATTATTGAATAGTGGAAGCTCTTTATACATTTTGGATAAAATCACTTACCAAATATATGACTTTTGAATATTTTCTTCCAGTCTATCTTTCACCTATGCATTTCCTTAATGCCTTTCAAAGAACAGAATTTTTAATTTTGATTAAGCCCAATTTATTATTTTTCTTTTTATGCTTAATGTTATTTGTGCCTTTTCCAAAAATTGCTATTTCACTGCAAGTCACAAAGATTTCCTTTTATGGTTTCTTTTGGAAGCTTCATAGGCTTACTATTTAATTTTAGGTGTGTGTAATCCAATTCAAATTGCTTTCTATGGATAATTTTATGTAGAGTTCCATGGTTTTCTTTTTCCCTGTGTGGAATTAAATCCTCTCATCAGCATTTGTTGAAAAAAAATTTACATTTTCCCATTGAGTTAGTTTTAAATATTTCTTTGAAAATTAATTAGAATATTTCTTTGGGTATATTTCTGGAATATCAATTATGTTCTATTGATGTATGTTTATCTTCATAGCAATGCCTCAAGTTGTCTTGATTAATAAAGATTTAGAATAACTTTTGAGATAAAAAAATAAATACTCCAACTTGGCTCTTCCTTTTCAAGATGACCAGTCTGGTTTTTTGTTTTTCCATACACATTTTAGAATCAACTCCATTTCTTACAAAATATCCTTCTTGGATTTTGATTTAGGTGACATATAATATAGACATAAATTTGGGGGAATTGACAACTTAACAGTTCTAAATCTCCTAAATAATAATTAATAATTTTCCCAATAAATAAAAGGCTACTTTTATATTTTATCACAATTTGTTTTGTACATTGATTTTATTCGCCAGAAACCACTAAAAACACCAAAAGCTTAGAAAATTTAAGAAAAAAAACCCTCTAAAACATAAATGTTAAAAAATCATGGAATAAAAATTTAAGAATACTAGTATAATAGAAGCTGTGTGAATATAAACTTTAACCTCTGTAATTGCATCCTGTCCCTGGCATTTGGGGACCTAAAATTTCATGATTACAGCATAGTTTTTCTTTCAGACTCTCCTTTTCAATATTCTAAAGTCACTGCCAGGCTTGGATAGATGTCAACTTAGAGAAACCCTGACAGATGTGAAGACAAAACCACATGTAAGCATCTAGAAAAGGTCAAGCTTAGCTGGAGATGGAAGTGTAATGACCCAGGAAATAAATGAGTGTCAAGGACACATTTCATCTACTTCCTGATTTTGTCAGTTATCAGCTTTGCCTTTATGAACTGAATAGACCCAGATAGACTATGGATGCATCTTCCCAACATCATGTTTAATAACACTCAGTTTTCTTATAAGGACAATGGCCAAGCAGATACAATCTGTATTTCATAATTCAACTATAGTCAGTAAATGCTAAACAAATAAATAAAAACAAAAACACCCAGATAGTTGATAATTTTCAGTTGTCTAATATGGTGACTTTTTTAATGGATTACTTATAAGTCTGTTACAATTTTTAAAAAAGGAAAACTGAGGTTGGTTGATTTATTTAAATTTTTTTCAGCCCATTTGTTGTTGGTCACTTCAGATTGTCAGTAGAAAATTGACACTATATTCAGGAAAAATAAAAGACCTTGGATTGTGGCACCAAGTATTTGTATATCTATTAAAGTTAGAAGGAGAAGACCTGGAACAGTGGTTCCAATCTAGGTAAAACTCATTTACCTAGGCATCACCTATGACTTAAAAACATAAATTTCAGGGTGGCTCCGTTGGTCAAGCATCTGACTTGATTTTGGCTCAGGTCATGATCTCAGAGTCATGGGATCAAGCCCCATGTCTGGCTCCATGCTCATTGTGGAGTCTGCTTGAGATTCTTTCCCCCTTCTTCTTCCTCCCCTTCTGCTCTTCACCTCCCTTGCATGCATGTTCTCTCTAAAATAAATAAATAAATAAATAAAATGTTTAAAAATATATAAATATCATCTGTAGAGCTCAATGATACATATGTCGAAATTATCCTTATTTGGTGGTTTACTAAGTTAGTTTGGGGAACCGGTATTTGGGAACTCGTTTTATCTCAACTGATGTGCTCACTTCTGTCTCATAAACTATTCATGGTTATGCATGACTACACACACACACACACACACACACACAAACACACACATAAAATTGCAATGGCAAATGTTGGATAACAAAATTTGGGTTTAGTGGGTCATAGAACAAGGTGCAGCTACTAAGAAGTAAGAGAGGCACAGCATCCTGTTAAGTCATCAAAAAGCAAACATGTTTCCTGGAACATGAAATACTATTTTTCTACCAGTATGTGAGAGTATGACATACAGAGCAAAGAATTCTACACAGACACATGCTGAAGGTAAACAAAGTAAATAATGTGATGTTTCACAGACATTAGGAGACATCGTTCTACTCTAAGTATTGACTGAACTGTAATTATGATTGACTTGTTTAATGTTTATGAGGGCTTTGATGGGGACTGCAATGATCAATAAATCAATTTGCGAAGAACTGATATCTTGACAATACCAAGCATTCCTATACATGAACATGGATCACCTCTCCATTTATTCATTTCTTTGGTACTATTCATCAGAGTTTTGTAGTTTTCCTCTATAGATCTTGTATATATTTTGAAAAAATTTTACCTGAGTATTTCATTTTTATGCTAATGTAAATAATATTGTTTTAATTTCCAACTCTCCCTTTTCATTGCTGGTATACAGGCAAGTGTTGGACTTCTATATTAATCTTGTATTCTGTATCCTTGCTATAATCACTTATAAGCTCCAGGAGATTTTTTTTTTACTGATTCTTTCACATTTTCTACATAGATGATCATGTCATCTGTAAAAAAAAAAAAAAGATGATTTTATACCTTCCTTTCAAATCTGTGTTATTTTATTTCCTACTCTTGTCTTACCGCATTAGCTGGAATTTCTGGTACGATATTGAAATGGAGTAGTCAGATGGAGACATCCTTGCCTTGTCTTGTTCCTAATCTAAAAGGTAAAGCCTTGTGTTTCTTACCATTAAATATCATGTTAACTATAGGTTTTTGTAGATATTCTTACTCAAGTTGAGGAAGTTACCTGCTTATGAACACTCCAATCTCTTCCAGTGTACACCTTAAAGAGTTTGTTATTAGGAAGTACTTTTTTAACATAAAGTGTTGATCTAGTACATTGTCCTTCATGTTATGTGTCAGAACACTGAGGTCCTGAATGTCTGAGACCTGTCCAAGGCCAAAAATGGAAATCAAAACTAAAACCCAGAACATTCCACTAAGTTTTTTTCTATTCTATCATGTGGCCACTCTCCATGTTATATCTCTCCATGATATGGTAATCAACCAACATATATATAGTTGATACCTACAATGTATCCCGAACTGTCCTCTGCGTAGTTCTGTAAACTAATTATCTAACTATAGGGAACAGAAATTAATTCCGTTTGTTGGCTCAAATTCAGTTGACCCATGAAGCTTGAGTTGCTCTAAAATAATTCTAGGTCATTTTAGATACCAAAACAGGCATGAATGAATTCTCAACACTAAAATTGTTTTTCTTCCAAGAATGCAGCTATAATGGTTCTTATCGACTTTTTAGTTGGAGTTTAAAATTATATTTTTGGTGTATTTCAGAGCTATTCACTGAATGTTTTTCTTGCAACAACAGTTCACAAATATTTGCTTATACCCCTGACCTATGAAATTCATGCTGCCAATATGTGGGATTGCTCAACAGGCAGCCTACTATCTGACAAGGATTATAGAACAATCCTTGAATAAATAAAGAATAAATACATTCCTGCTCAACTTTAATACAGGGTTTTTCTTTGTATGTATATGCATATATATTTTTATGTCTCTTTAGGCAGAGAGTGCTATAAAGAAGAGGTGAAAGGACTGAATCTTAACAACTTGGCAAGACTGTAGACCCAGAGATGGTTTTGGTCAGAAAAACATACAGTGGCATGGACCTTGGCAGATTTTGCCTTCCTCACTATGATCTTCATTAAACCCTGGTGTTATATTTGTGAATATGTCATTTTATATGGCAACAGAGACTTTACTAATGGAATTAATGTTGGTAATCAGGCAACTTTAAGAAAAGGAGATTTTTCACGAATATTCAAGTAGGCCCAGTGTAATCACATAGGCCTTAACAAGTGCAAGAAGTTGGAACAATGTAATAGAAGAGAGGTGAAAGAAGAGAGGCATCAGATCGATAAGGAAGAGAAGAGTCAGACAGATTTGAGATGTGAGGGAATATCATCTACTGTTACTAGTCCTGAAGGGTTCCATGAGTCTGGGAATATGGACAACCTCTAGAAACTGGGGAAGTTCTGCACTGATACATAGTTAGGAAATAGGGACCTAATTCCTACAACCACTCAAATCTGAATTCTAGCAAAAAATTAAAATAAGCTGGAAAAAAGACTGTTCCTTAGAAACTTCAGAAGGAAATGAAGTTCTGCCAATGCCTTTATTTCATCCCAATAAAGTCCAGAACAAACAACCAGGTGAGTCATACAGAGCCCAGACTTGTGATATATACAACATGAGATGATGAGTCTGTGTTGCTGTAAGCCATTCGATTTGTGCTAATTTGTTAAAGCAACAATAGAAAATTAATAGAGACCTCATTAATTTCTTTTTACAAACCAAGGATTACAAATATTAGAGAACCATTATCAAACTACAGCCCCTGGGTGAAATCCTGACCACTGCTTGTTTTTGCGTAGCCTGAGAGCTATGAATGATTTTACATTTTTAAGTGGGTTAAAAAAAAGTTAAAAACCTTTTGTAGAACATTATATTATATGAAATTCAAGTTTAAGTATCTATAAACAAAGTCACCTTCATTTATGTGTAGTCTATGACTATCTTCTTGATTAAATGGAAGAGTTAAGAAGTTGTGACAGAGACCATACTGGCACACAAAGTCTAAAATTTCATGAAAGAGGTTTGTTGCTATTTTTTGCCAGTTTTTCTGATCTTCTTTATGAGTCCCTGCAATCTCAGGGAGGAAAGTGTGTTTAATGGGATATGAATCCACCTCTGTCTGTAGCCCTCATAGTCTTCACACTCTGACTGTGGCCTACATTTGGAATTCAGAAATTTGATAAAACATTCTTAGCTGAATCCTTCTTACCACTTTATATGGAAGCCATAGTGTCTGTGTCAGGTAAACAAATTCTTGGGTCGTGTTTTTTCCTGTAAGCTCTGTCTCTTTCCAGATTTGGGTTGAGATGATTGCTTTTTGACTTCAGCTTCATGTTGGAATTAAAAAAATCATTTGTTTATGGTTTTTAACTGGGAGAATGATGGTCTTTTCAGTTCTCCACATTTCTGAGCCAAATCCAGATCCATCTTTTAACTTGCACATATTAGGAAAGACAGTTTTAGTTCAACCAAACTTTAGTAGTACTACAGATGTGAGACGCACTTTTTATCTCTTTCCAAACTAAATAATTATGATGAGAAGAATAACATTCACAATACATATTGAGTCAGTAATAAGGGCCAGTTATTCAATTTAATTAGAAAATGAAGTGGCCCTGAAATTTAAAATAGAATCCTCAAATTCTAGAATCTTCAATTTTAAAGAATTTGAATAGGAGGATTTTGAAGCTATGTATATTATCAAAAGGTGCGTATATCTGTCAAATTTCATTGGAAATATTACCAGTAACTGAACTGTTTGGAAGAAAATGTTTGGAAATGGTGCTGTTACCAAGTAGAAGGGGAGCAGAATTGGGGAATGAGTGGAAATAAGATTTCTGACTATGTTTGCATGTCATAATAACTGAAGAACTCTGCCAATGCATCTGAGTGAGAATTCTGTGTTTTTAGGTTCAGAGAAAGTGCAGAAAAATAGGGTTTCGAAAATATTGAACTTGAAGAATTTCCAAGTGATGAGGGTTTTATAAGGGTTAATGTTACCACAGGAATGGAATGAAGAATATGTGCTCTTACTTTCTTTACATATGCTTTCCAGTTATTGCCATCAATCATCCTTCTGTTGGAGTGGAGACATGATAAAACATGGATTTCATTAAAAACAAAAACAAAAAAACACATGGATTTTATAAAGAAATAAGGGCTGTGTCTGACTGTGTTTGAGAAGCAAAAATATTTCAGTGTAAGATCTAATGGATTTATCAGGGAAGAGAAGCAGCTGCTTAAAAGAGACAACTCAAGGTCATATGATTTTGGCATAAATCATACTCAGTTCAGCCTGGACTAGAACTTACAGGTCCAGACTCTTCTTATTTGTAAGCACGTCCTGATTGGGAATAAAGGTGAGTAGGGAAAGGAGAAGAGTTCATACTAAGTAACTTCACAAGGATTTACAGTATAAACTAGAAGGCCAGTTTAATCATTGATGATGAGAAATGTATTGGGCTGGTTAATGTATTACCTCCCTATAAAAATATCTTCACTGTTGCCCGTGTTATAAGGTAATAATAATAATAATAATAATGATTAATTCTCACTGATTTATCAAAGATTTGTGAATAAATCAAAATGTGTTAATTCCCTTAACTATTTGTAAAAGATAACATCAACAATTCCACCAATTACATCAACATAAGTCAGCCTCTGAAGTTAGGTTAAGTAAAGGATCATCTGATCATTGTGAAAATCATAATTCACATTTAACAGTCTATTATACTGCAGAGGTTGGTAATGGGATTCAGCATATCAGGTTAGCACCTTTAGATGGACAATTTAGTTCCAAATCAAGATCATGGTTACCAGTAATCTCAGGCAAATGAGCCATAGACAATAACAACATTATCTTAATTGAGTTTCACCTAATCACTCAGGGTAGATTTTCAATGGACTGGATTTTAGTACATAACTGCTTCCTTAAACATTCTACTCTATCAATTTTGGTTGAAAAAATTGTCTTGCAGAAGTTATTTTTTTCTTTCCAATTCTAAGCTTAAATCTATTCTAGAAAGTTAGAGTAATTATGGCTCAAGTGATAAACCTTTCCCTAAAATCAATTATAAACTGCAGATATTATATATTTTTGAGCAGAGAGCAACATAATTTATATTTTATTGCATTAGCTTCTTACTCCTTAACATCAGATAAGGAGAGAAAATGTGATTTCACTTGTCACCAAGATATCCCAAATTGAATCAATCAACCAACTCAATATGAGCTATTTAAATAGCATTTAAAAGAGTAAAATGGTTGGAGGTAACATGCTGGGCTACTGAGGAGAAAATAAAGTTCCTGTCCTCAAACATGCAATCTGAATCTATTCTGTTCATTTATAAGACTAAAAATATAATACAGCATCCTTCTTCAATAATTCAATATTATGTCCCCAAATTAGTTAATTACAAACATTTTAATGCTCTAGAAATTTTATAAGGCTTGTAGACTGAATTGCATGTCATGAAGCAGGTAGATCTAATCAGTCTTTGAACAAAAGTTCAGATTCTTCCAAAAGCATGTTTTGCAGGTTTTGAGTGTTACTAAATTGTTATTTCTATTTACTCTACTTCTTTCCCTGGTACTCATTTTTCTCACTTATTTCTCCTTGTTATTTATTTATTTGTTCTTTAAACAGTGCCATTGAGGAAAAGGGCAAAGAGGCACTGACAGTTTTGGAAAGAAATGTTATATTTCCTTCCTTAGAGATAAAGCAACAATCTTAGTGGGGAACAGGATGTGGGATTGATTGATAGCTATAATCTTGCAATGCTTACATTCCTGTAATCACCACATACACTGTGGATTTTATAAAGACTAATTTCTAAAGTGCAGGTTGGGCAAAAGGTGGGGCCATTATGATTTTAATATCAAGAGTCATAAAGATGATATAGATCTGGATAGAGCCTAATGTTAGTAGAAGCCAGGAAGAGGTAATAATTATGGATATTTATAATTAGGATATTGCTGTTTTTTCTTTTCTTTTCTTTTCTTTCTATGCTTTAGAAGCTCTTGGTGCTCCAAAATCTTAGGTTCCCCCCGCTCCTTGGATTAAGTGTATGTTTAAAAGGGCCTCTGGAAGATTCTGTGTTTGATTTTGTAACATAGTTGAGTTGAGTATCTATAAAGTAAAAACGTAAATTAAGTAGTAGTAGTAGTAGTAGTAGTAGTAGTAGTAGTAGTAATAGTACACAGAGACAGCCCTATTTTACTATAGAGCTGCTTTTGCAACAATCTATAAATGCCCTTTTTCTTTCTAGGCCTCATTTTAATAAAGAACCATAACTAAAGTAACATAAACACTATAAAATGCTAAGGGTACAATTCAATATTTTCAGTTTTAAATGATTCCTTTAATCAGAAGATGAATATTGTTCTAAGGAAAAGATCTTTCACTGTTCATGTGTTCATCTGCTTAATTTTATGCTTCCTAAAGCCATCATCCTTCTATGAAACATTTTTCTTCCTGTAGGGCTCCAAAGCTAATAAATTGGTCCAATTAAACAGCTTTATAATTCATGATACAAAAAAGAAACAAATTCACAAGTCCGTATTACCTCTGGCACGAACAAAGCATGTTTAACTAAAACCTGAATAAAGTGATTCATTGACTAGAATTCTATGATATTTGTGTTATCAAGCTGTTAATTTAGAAAAAAATATGATGAAAGCAAAGAGAATTATTAACTTTGTATGTGGGATATAATTTTATCCTTTCTGAAAGGAAACATGGAAAACTAAAATAAAATTTGAGAAATATCAACTACATCTTTTCCTTGATTATCTTGATATGCCTCACTTTTGACTATGCCCCTCTTGAGCTTGATAAATTATGCTTAATGAATTTTCAGTCACATTCCGTCAATATGGTTAGTTTTCAACATCATTTATAACAGTTATTAATGGTAATTTTGATGTTCAGAAGCCAATAATTAACTTCCTTTTTATTTTATGATTTGGTGCCTGCCAAAATTAAGTGCTACTGGGACTTATTTGATTTTTTTTAATTATATGGAGGGAGAAGTTTCAAATATCCCTCTTTGTTCCCCCTTAAACCCAAGGCCAATCAATATACAGCTATTATAGCTGGCAACCCCAAACCCTACTGACTGTCTTTGCTTCTCTCCCTATTCAACATCAAGCTCCAGGGAGTCAGGGACCGTACCTGCTTTTAGCACCTCTTCATACCAAGGTTAATATTAGCTTGTTTGGAAATCAATAGGCATGAAGCTTATACAATTTACTGAATTATGTACAAATTCCAATATTTATTTCCAAAAGTTCACTGCTGTGTCTTACATTAGCAATATTTCCCACCAAATAAAGCAAAACAAGAATAATCTTTATAAAACTACTCTAGAACAGAACATCACTCATCATTAGGGGAATACAAATCAAAACTACAATGAGATACCACTTCGTACCAGTCAGATTGGCTAAAATTAACAACACAACAGAACAACAGGTATTGGCAAGGATGCAGAGAAAGGAGAACCCTCTTACTCTGTTGGTGGGAATGCATACTGGTGTAGCCACTCTGGGGAACAGTAAGGAAGGTCCTCAAAAAGTTCAAAATAGAACTACCCTATGATCCAGCAATTGCGCTACTAGGTATTTACCCAAAGGATACAGAAATACTAACTCAAAGAGATACATGCACCCGATGCATACAGTAGCATTATCAACAATAGCTGAATTATGGAAAGAGCCCAAATGTCCATTGAATGATGAATGGATAAAGAAGGTGTGTTATAAATATACAACAGAATATTACTCAACCATACAAAAGAATGAAAACTTGCCATTTTCAATGACATGGATGGAACTAGAGTATTATGCTAAGCGAAATAAATCAGCCAGAGAAAGCCAAGTACCATATGATTTGACTCATATGTGGAATTTAAGAAACAAAACAAATAAACAGGGGGGAAAAAAGGACAAACCAAGAAACAGATTCTTAAATACAGAGAACAAATAGATGGTTGTGAGAGGGGAGGGGCATTGGGGGATGTGCTAAATAGGTGATGGCAATGAAGGATGGCACTTGTGATAAGCACAGGTGATGTGAAAGTGTTGAATCACCAAAGTGTACACATGAAACTAACATTAAACTATATGTTAACTGTAATTTAAATAAAAACTTTTAAAAAAGAAAGGTAGGTGCTCACTTTTATAGTTTATTAGAGACTATTTGTATAAATTCCATGTACAATTTGGACAACATAAGTGTACAATGTTTTAGTCATATTATTAATAGGATATTTTAGCAGGCTTCTAACAAAAATCCCTACTTTATCTTCATAGTTTTAGTGATCTTCAAAATATTCTGAGTAAAGAAACTAAGTTTGATTGTTTTCTCTCTCTCTCTCTCTTTTAAGATTTTATTTATTTGTCAGAGAGAGAGAGAGTGCACAAGCAGGAGGAGTGGCAGGCAGAGGATGAAGTAGACTCCCCATTGAGAAAGGAGCCCAATGTGGGACTCGATTCCAGGACCTTGGGATCATGACCTGAACCAAAGAGAGATGCTTAACTGACTGAGGCACCCAGGCATCCCTCATTGTTATCTTTCTAAGGTTTAAATGAGACTGTTTATCTAAAATTGTATTTTTCTTTTGTTGTTGAAGCCTTCATATAAAATGTTTAGCTGTACATGAAATTTTAATATTTAATAAAAGTAACTTTTTTCCTTCTTCTGACTTCAGACTGTATATTCATTAAAGGAAATCTATAAAGGAAGTCCAGATTAGTTTCAAAGATTTCAACAAACTCAGAGTGTATTCTGAAATAGGATAGGTAGTTTAAAAGTAACAAAACTGAGATTCAAATCTAACTCTCCCTGACTACTGGGGTTTCGTAAAGTCAAAGCAGAGAATGAGAAATGCAAACTATCCAAAGAAAACTCATAAATATACTTTATACTGGGAGACAAACTTTCTCTTTCAGTGGGGGAGGACAGGATGGACTATAATGGTCTATGACAGAAAATGCAATGAAAAATTCATTATCTAATCACATATTTATAAAACACCTAAAATATGCAGGCATTGCTTTAGGTTCTTAGGAGAAAACAGTGAAAAAAAGAATTCTTGTCCACACAGAGCTTGTAAACTAATGCACTTCAAGATCCTTTTGTTGAAATCCAGGATAATTTCACAGTCATAATAAAAGGATTAAGTGAAACTCTGAAAATGTACATTGTCAGTTATCAGTTCATGACCTTAATCATTATTTCTAGTTTTTCCCATACTTTTTATTTTGACAGTATGACTGGCATCACACATATTTATGTTAACCACCAAATTCCAATTTCAGCTGCAAGGAAAACAATTTTCTTTGTTTACTAGTGCAAAGTGGAAGGAGGTAGAGAATAATATTGAGAGAACTCAAAATAAGTTTCTCTGAAAAACTTTTAAGACAAAGTGGCGTGCTGGTTAAGTGCATTATATGAAACAAAACAGGATGAACCTTCAACTAGTGTATCACAGTAGACTAGCAAAATGATAAAGCTGGTTAGGGTGTTTATACTTTTATTAAATAGTTACTATGCATTTTAACTCTTCCCATGTTATGTACACATACCTAACTATGTTAAAACTGGGGGAATTTTGGAATCTGAGTATAATATAAATAAAAGCAAAAACACCTTCTTTTTTGTTTAACTAAAAGAAAAAAATGGAAGCCTAAGAAAGTTGAATCCCATGCTCTAGGTCACAAAACTAGTTAATACAGGACCTAAAAAACCACTGAGTTATCTCAACTTTTAGTTCAATGATCCCTTCTGTCTTGATTTTGCTTTAGGAATAAAACATTGTTTGATCACATGAATTCCCTCTCAAAGATATTTATTAAAATAAAAATATGCCTGGCATGCAGCAGTAAACATCTTCAGTGCAGAATTTAGGCCTTAAATGTGCAAATACCCAAGTTTTAAACGTTTTCCCCATTTTTCCTTCAGCATAAAACCAGTGGCACAGGACACATAGTCATACTGTATGTGAGTATAAAGTAGAGAACATGGAAGAGTTTGTTTCCACTGACACTGAAGTTAGGACTTAACATTTGAAAAAAATGAAACCAGGGGCATCTGGGTGGCTCAGTCAGTTAAGTGTCTGCCTTCAGCTCAGGTCATGATCTTAGAGTCCTGAGACTGAGCCCCAAGTCCTCGGGCTCCCTGTTCAGTGGGGAGTCTGCTTTTTTTTCTCCCTCTGCCCTCCCCTCCCCCTCCTTCCAAATAAATAAGGTCTTAAAAAAAAAAAAAAAAAAAAAAGAAACCAAATGACCACCATACACACACACACACACACACACACACTTGCATTCTATTTGAAGTGATAAAGGAATGTAAAACAATCTTTAAAAAGAAGGCGAATATTACCTCTTGAGGTGACTTCTCCACAAAAGCCTTCCTAGAGAGTAGCAATCTTGCATTCCCTGAGCCAGAAGACTGAGCACAGTGGAAACCATTACCCACATCCAGTTTGTTCCATTTTTCTGAAAGCTGCAGCTGGTTCACTAAACCAGGGGTTTAATTTTTTTGTTGTTTTTTTAATTTTGTTTTGTTTTTTAAAAAGATTTATTATTTATTTATTTGAGGAAGAGAGAAAGATTGAGAGCACAAGCTGGGATAGGGGCAGAGGGAGAGGGAGAGAGAATCTAAAGCAGACTTCCTGCTGAGCATGGAGCCCAAAGTGGAGTCTGATCTAGGGACCATGAGATCATCACCTCAGATCAGGAGTCAGAGACATAATGGACTGAGCCACAAGGCACCCCAGGAGTTTATTCTTCGATACAAAGTACACTGTTACTTGTACTAAAATACCAGGGCCACTACCTAGTGGAAACAAAGTTTCTTCTATTTCTTTCAGTCACTTTAACTAAAAAATACTCTCTTAAATTGAATAACCAATGTTCATTTCTTATTTTATTTACCAATGAATGAAAATGGCCATGTGTTTCTCACAGATTTGCAAGCATTTGTATTTTAGAGACTGTAGGTTTTGTGATAAAGAAAATATTCATTTCTTCAAGAATCTTAGCAAAATCATAATATGCCACTTAATTCGGAGACCTGACTGTTGGGGAACGGCAGGCCTGAGGGAAAAACCTATTGTTTGTTTGGTTTTGGTTTTGGTTTTGAACCTTTAACGGGAAAATATATAATATGGAGCTCAAGAACACTGTGTGTTCGGTGTATCACTGGGTCAAGGGTTGGGATTACACATGACTGAGGTGGCAAATCCCATATAGATATCTATGTCTATATCTATATCCATATATGTATATCCATATTTATATATATATTATAGCAAATAAAGATACATATGGTCACAGAACAAAATCTGGTGTCTGCCACAGCTGGGTCTCCATTTCTCATCCCTAAGCAGCATGCTGGGGCATTGCCAGGTACCTCCCAACATAGACACCTTCAGCAGCACATGGTTGGTCTTCCTCAGAATTCCCATCACTCTAATTCTCCTGAATGGCCCTTTGGTCACCTCAAGCACATGCAAGGTATCTGTCATTTCTAGAAGAGCCACCCACTCCAATTTGGGGATCATACACACCATGAAGTCCCCGTTGAACTCCACACTGATAGCGCCAAGGTTCAGGGGGAAACCATGCCACATATTTTACTTTGTTTTTTTGTTTGTTTCATTTTGTTTTGTTTGCTTTACTTACTTCTTTAAAAGTGTTTAATGAGCCTTTTTTTATTGAACTTTATTTTTAAGTTTTCAGTTTAATTATGGTTAGTTAACATACAGTTTTGTATTCGTTTCAGGTATGTAATGTAGTGATTCCACGTTTCCATACATTACCTGATACTCATTATGACAGGTGTCCTCCTTAATTGCCATCACTTACCTAACACATCCCCCCCACCCGCCTCCCTGCTGGTAATGATCAGTTTGATCTCTATAGTCAAGAGTCTGTTTCTTGGTTTGTCTCTTTCTCCCTCTCTTTCATTTTTTTCTTTTTGCTCCTTTGTTGTATTTCTTAAGTTCCACATAACAGTGAAATCTAATGGTATTTGTCTTTCTCTGACTGACTTACTTTCTCACCATTGTACTCTCTAGCTCCATTCATGTCATTGCAAAGGCAAGATTTCATTCTGTGTGCTCCTAGCACTCTTCGGATCAGTGTTCCCACATTGGATGCCCAAATGTCCCTGGGCTCTATTTGAGCTAAGTCCATTGACCTCTGAACTCCAGGCTTTAAGCCTACTTGTTGCAAGAACTCACAAAATTCAGACCCTCTTACGTTCCAAGCCAATTCCTATAGGGAATTATGTACTCCATGCACACTCTTGTGTGCTAGTCTGTCTCTCGCTCTTCTCCATGACTGTGGCTCCCTCCCCACTATAGTGGCCATGTCTCCACACTTCCTACCTCCTTTGACGAGGTCTATTCTCTAACTGTAGTTGGTGAGTTTGCTCTGCCAGGCTTCAGACTGATATCTGGGGTATTAAGGATGATTTGATAGTTATATTCATGGGGCATGGTAAGCCTATGGTCCTCCTACTTTGCTTTCATATTTCTCAACCATCTTTTTCAAAGGTTCTAATTATCCTTTAAAGAAGTGTCTGGCAGAAGGAGAACTGATTTCAGATCAGCTAAATTAATCCTGTCATGAAATGATGTGGTCATTGATATGGTGGACAACTGATCCATGGGAAAGGGTAACTAGACTCTTTCTCTTCCTCAAAAATGCTAGATATGCCTGGCATAAAGCACTAGACAAAGAAAACACCCTCGGCATATGCTGGCACTCAGGGGAGCAGGTACAAAATGCACTATCTACTATATTATATTGTTGTTAGTATAAAAACTATATTGTATAATACCCATATACTTTATAGACCATATATATATGATCAGTATATTTACATAGCTCTATCTAGAGAGACAGAGAGTGTACTAAGGACTCTCTAATATGTATTTCTACCCCCAAGCCTTAGATTCATTCCTCCTAGATGTCTCTAACTGAATGGGGCCACCAAAGAACAATTTGTTTCCATATAAATCCCAATCTTCCCCATATTAGTAAATGGGTCTGACATCTGTCTAGCCATTCAGACTGAAACCTAGAGTTCATCGTTGACTCTCCTCCTTTCATCTCAGCTCCGGTCCATCTATACACTCCGTCAGCTCTACCTCTACAATGTACTTCCTGAGTCTGAGCACAGTAGTCCATCCTTACCCACAGGGAATGCATTGTAAGACCTTCAGTGAATGCCTGAAAGTGCAAATAGTACTGGACCCTACATATACCACGTTTTTTCTTATACATACCTACCTATGATAAAATTTAACTTTTAAGTTAAGCATAGTCAGAGTTTAATAATAGCTAATAAGAAAATAGAATAATTATAACAATATAAAAGTTATGTGAATGTGGTCTTTCTTCTCTCAAAATATCTTACTGTACTATATTTACCCTTCTTCTTCTTATGATAATGTGAGGTGATAAAATGCCTACAGGATGAGATAAATTGAGGTGAAGGGCATAGGCATGTGACCTCATTTTAGGCTACTACTGACTTTCTGATGATACAACAGAATGAGGACCATGGTTGCCTGGGAGTAACTGAAACCACAGAAAGTGGAACTGTGGCTAAGACAGGACCACTGTACATCTGTCCATCTGCACTGTTTAAGTCTGAACCAGTCTGCCATATTCTCTCACCTCCAGTAAGGAAACAGTTTCCTGTGCAGTTCCTCTGCTTCCTCTTTGTCCTGCTACCCCCACTTTATACTCAAAAAACTAATGTAAATGAGATAATGGTGTCTTGCTTCAACACTGGAATGGCTTCCTTTGACCACAGGAATCAACACCAACCTGCTTTCAGTGGTCTCAGGATCCTTGAATTATTTGCCCCCTGCCTCTCCCTGATTGCTTCTCCCTCCACTTTCCTTTTTTTAATATGGACACTCATACTGGCTTTTTATACTTAAACAGGAAAAGTCTATTTCCTGGCAGTCCCTCTGCACTTGATGTTTCTCATACTGGAGAATACACTTCTCCCAAATCATTGTGTGGACACCTCTTTCTCATTGTTCAGTTCTCATTTCAAAGGGGACCTCCTTGGAAAATGGCTACTAGTCCCTCTTTCCACATTATTTTATTTGCAATATTCATCAGTAATTGAGTTCATCTTATATATTACCTTATTTATTTCTGTCTTTTCCCTCTTTGGGGACAAGGGTATTGATTTTCATCATCAGTACATCTCCAGTTGTCGAAACATCCTTCACATAGCAAGACTGCAATAAATATTTGTTTACCGACTATTTGTAATTTTTAAGATCTGGCAGTATTTTCTATAGTGTAAATATTTAAACAGAAACCTCTGACATGAATAAATCTTTGACTAATTTTATATATAAACTTAGAAATGTATTCAATTGTTTAACAACTTGCTATTAAAACTGTATGTAACAGGAATGGTACTGAGGTCTTTAGGACTTCAGTTTTCCTACAGGCTCTTGTTTGATGTCAATCCGACATTGAAAAAAAATCCATAGTATTATATATGTTTACAAGTGTCTTTCTCTCAAATTTTAATCATTGGGTCTTGGAACTTTCTGGATTTTGAAGCTCACAGAAGTAGAAAGGCACAACCTATTAGTGGTAGGCATTAAGTTTAGATCTTCTAAAGTAGGTCTATTGATATTTTCATAGATAACGTTACCTCTACTCACATAACTTATTTCCCTATACCTCAGTGAAAATAAAAATGTTACCTTGCAATGTAATAAATGAAACAGGAAATGTATTGATAAAGCATCTAAATTAAATTTAGATTCAACAGAAAACATAGCAAGCATATCCTGGAATTTTCTGAGGGGAATAATAGGTGCTATTATTCTCATTTCACATTCCTTCCCAGTAATTAAAATTGAAAATTGACACTAAAAAAAAAATGTTGTGCACAATCAAAACTATTAATATACATCATTTGAAAACATTAGATGCAAACTGTATCAAAATAGAGACATTTTATTTATTTTTTAAAGATTTATTTATTTGATAGAGAGAGAGAGAAATAGAGCACAAGAGGGAGGCGCAGAGGAGGCGCAGTGAAGCAACTCTGGGCTCACTGCAGAGCCCAGTGTGGGGTTTGATCTCAGGACCCTGAGATCAGGACTTGAGCTCAAACCAAGAGTTGGCTGCTCAACCATCTACACCACCCAGGCACCCCAAAATAAAGACATTTTAAAATTTAGTAGTATATTAGTAGCTGATTTTTTTGTTTGTTTATTGGCATCAGAAAACATAAGAATATCATTGTACAGTCAAATAAGATGTTTAACACATTTCCCCTCCAAAATTCTAAAATGATCTCTCTTTGTGTACAGACTGACAAATTTCTAAACTACATTAAAATTCAAATTGTCATTTCAATAGATCTGTCTCTATACTGTGACTATTAACAACACTGAACAATGAGCAAAGCCTGAAGGCTCTACATTCAAATGTTAGTATTCGCATTTCTAGAAATGAGGAATGTAGGCCATTAGAATGGGAAAACAAGAAGAGTCACAACAGCTCAAATCAGAGCACTCATCCCTGCCCTTCGCTTATGGAACTGCAGACGAGAAGATGTGGAGGGTGCCTTTCTTTGATTAATGGCATGGGATAAGAATAAATTCATGTGATCCCATTTTGTAGTAGTAATTCTTAACATAATTTCAGAGATTTGAAAAGTCTTTTAACACAGAAAGAGATTTCTAGATGTTGCATTTCTATTGTGATAGTCAAAATAGTCAAACATTCACTATTTATTTAGATGATGTAATTTTTATTAAAAAAACAACAACAACAACAACAAAAAACTCAGCACCTGGGTGGCTCAGTGGGTTAAGCATCTGCCTTCAGCTCAGCTCATGATCTCAGGGTCCTGGATTGAGCCCAAATCCGGCTGCCTGCTCAGCTGGGGGTCTGCTTCTCCCTCTGCTTCTGCCCTTCCCCTACCCACCCCACTCTGTGCTCTCTCTCTCTCTGTTCACTCTCTCCCTGAAGTAAATGCAATCTTTAAAAAAATAAGAGAAATAGAAGAAATTCCTTGTCTTAAAACAACAACAACAACAAAAACCTCATGATAGTATAGCAACTGCTCAGCTTCTGTGACTTCTCCTGATTTCACCAAGTTCTGAAGATTGAATCCAATTATCTATAAAAACCCCAGGGTTCTTGTCAGAATGATGTACTTCTATTTCTTCCAAATTACCTCTAAGAGTCCATTTCCAGGACTACTATTCCGATTTAAGTCACAACATCTATTTTGTGAGAGAGGACAGGAGTAGTAAGTGGGAAAGTCTATGTGAATTTCCACCATTGGATAAAGGAAATATATGTTCCTACGTGACATAAAATAGCCCTGGGATGAAACATGGGAGAGCCACCACTGATTCTGAAAGCTATGACAGAAAAGCAATAAGATATGTTCCAGCCACATCAGTTCATTTTGATTTCTCTGCTTAAATAGAGCACCTAGCAATTTTTACTCTTGAAAAGAAACTATCATGGAATGAACAGAATTTTTTCAAATCATTCTTCTAAGATCTTTATTTTTTTCTTTGTTATTACAGTTTAAGTCATTATCGATATTGATTAGTAAGTCTAGAGAGCCAATGTATTGCACAATGATTATAGTTAATAATACTGTATTAGATACTAGAAATTTGCTAAGAGTAAACTTCAGGTGCTCTCATAAAAAATAGAAATTAAGTGAGGTGATATGATAATTAGCTTGACTGTAGTAATCATTACATATATATACATATATATGTATATATATATATATAAATAAATATATAGCAAATTGTGATATTGTATACCTTAAATATACATACTTTTAGTTAAAAAATAAAGTTAGGGGCACCTGGGTGGCTCAGTTGGTTAAGAAACTGACTCTTGATTTTAGCTCAGGTCATAATCTCAGGGTCCTGGGAGAGAGCCCCAAGTTGGGCTCCATGCTCAGCAAAGATCCTGCTGGGGGAAGTTCTCTCCCTTTCCTCTGTCCCTCCCCTCTCTCTCTCTCAAAGAAAGAAAGTTAAAAACTACAGTGTCTGTATTGATTTTATTCATTAATCCAAACCTTGCCATTTGCTTGTCTCTTTCAATGTATTATTTAATACATAGTAATTTAAATACTAATCAGATTTAACTCAGAGTATTTTTTTTTTCCTTTTGGAAAAATATACTAGATTCAGTTTGAAAATTCAATGGAGTCTTGCTTTGCCTTTGCTGACAGTGGGGTTCTTTTTTTACTTTTTAAGGAAAAATAGAACTCTGTGACATGGGAGGGGAGAACGCTGGTTCTAAACTTGACAATGAACAAACTATAAAAACTCCATTTTCTCTTCACAGTTCATCATCACATGGGAAAAAATGCTCCACATATGAAAATGTTTCCATGAAAAAAAAAAAAGTAAAACATTCAGTGTGAAACTGTGAAGCAGCTTGGCATATGATTCAGGCTGGAGATCTCAGATGAGAACAGCCTGTGTTTTTGACCAGTCAGATTTAGACTTGGTGGTTCTGAATGAGGTTTAATAATTCCGTTAAAAAAATAACTCCCCTCAATGTAAACTGGTGCAACCCTTCTGGAAAACAGTATGGCGTTTCCTCAAAAAATTAAAAACAGAGCTACCCAACAATCCAGCAATTGCACTCTTAGGGATTTACCCAAAAGATACAAAAATACTGATTCGAAGGGATACATGTACCCCGATGTTTATAGCAGCATTATCAACAATAGCCAAGATATGTAAAGAGCCCACGTGACCATCAACTGAGGAACTGATAAAGAAGAGGTGGTACATATACATAATGGAATATTACTCAGCCATCAAATGAATGAAATCTTGCCATTTGCAATGACTTGGATGGAGCTAGAGAGTATAATGCTAAGCAAAATAAGTCAGACAGAGAAAGACAAGTACCATATGATTTCACTCGTACGTGGAATTTAAGAAATGACACAAATGTACATGGGGGGGCAGGTGGGGAAAACAGACAGGAAAACCAAGAAACAGACTCTCAACCATAGAGAGCAAAGTGGTAGTTACCAGAGGAGAGGTGGGCGGAGGGATGGGTGAAATAGGTGATGGGGATTACTGACTCTACCTCTTTTGATGAGCACCAGGTGTTGTATGGAAGTACTGAATCACTAAGTTCTACACTGTATGTTAACTTACTGGAATTTAAGTAAAAAGTTGGAAAGAAAAAAATATATATATATTTTTAAATAAGGAGATCTCTATGTCTCTCTCACACACACATAACACCTCTCTACCTTTTTTTTTTAAGATTTTTATTTATTTATTTGACAGAGAGAGAGAGACAGATCACAAGTAGGCAGTGAGGCAGGCAGAGAGAGAGGGGGAAGCAGGCTCCCTGCTGAGCAGAGAGTCTGATGCCGGGGCTGGATCCCAGGGCCCTGGAATCATGACCTGAGCAGAAGGCAGAGGCTTTAACCCACTGAGCCACCCAGGCGCCCATAACACCTCTCTATCTTAAGATTTAAAAAAAAAAAAAAAAAATGCTGCTTCTCAAGCTTGATAATACATACAATGATGTTTTTTTTTTCTTTTTTCTCTCTCTGTAAGGAAAAGAATAGATTATTATTTTTTGTAGAAAAATTTCATTTTAACAACATGGAGGTAACTGGATTTGAGAATGTGGAGACTTGGCTAGCAGACACATTTTTTTTTTTTTTAATTTGGATGAGTACTTAAGCCACAGACCATTCTATTTGTAAAAAACAAAGAGAACTATAACAAGATAGATTGGATAAAATGAAGTAAGATCTTCAATTATTTCCAAGTTTGTCATCATAGAGCACGAGCTTCCTGAGGAAAGGCCTGATTTCCTTTTTCATTTTTTATATTGGTTTCAGAGATAGAATTTAGTGATTCATCAGTTGCATATAACCCTCAGGGGTGATTACATCCAGTGCCCTCTTTAAAGCCCATCACCTAGTTACCCCATCCCTCCCCCACCACCCGCTCCAGCAGTTTCATTTTTCTGCATGCGACTATTCAATTTTCCCAACACCATTTGTTGAAGAGACTTTTTTTCCATTGGATATTCTTTCCTGCTTTGTTGAAGATTAGTTGACCATAGAGATGAGGGTCCATTTCTGGGTTCTCTATTCTTTCCATTGATCTATGTGTCTATTTTTGTGCCAGTAGCATACTGTCTTAATGATTACAGCTATGTAATAGAGCTTAAAGTCCAGAATTGTGATGCCACCAGTTTTGATTTTCTTTTTCAAGATTCCTTTGGCTATTTGGGGTCTTTTCTGGTTCCATACAAATTTTAGAACTGTTTATGCCAGCTCTGTGAAAAGTGCTGGTGGTATTTTGATAGGGATTGTATTGAATGTGTAGAATGCTTTGTCTAGTATAGATATTTAACAATGTTTATTCTCCCAATCCATGAGCATGGAATGTTTTCCCATTTCTTTGTGTCTTCCTCAATTTCTTTCATAAGTGATCTAGAGTTTTCAGAGTACAGATACTTTACCTCTTTAGTTAGGTTTATTCCTAAGTTTCTTATGCTTTTTGGTACGATTGTGAATGTGATCTATTCCTTGATTTCTCTTTCTTCTGCCTCATTGTTAGTAGAAATCCAACTAACTTCTATTCATTATATCCCACCACTTTTCTAAATTCCTGTACCAGTTCTAGCAATTTTTTTGGTGGAGTCTTTTGGGTTTTCCATATAGAGTATTAGGTCATCTGTGAAGAGTGAAAGTTTTATTTCCTCTTTGCCAATTTGGATGCTGTTTCTTTCTTTTTGTTGTCTGATTGCTGAGGCATATGCTTCTTCTATCCCTACACTGTGGAGAATTTTAATCAAGAAAGGATTATGTATTTCATTAAATGCATTTTCTGCATCTACTGAGAGTATCATATGGTTCTTACCCTTTTGTTGTTGTTGTTGTTAACGTAGTGTATCCCATTGATTGATTTGCAGGTATTGAACCACCCTTATAGCCCAGGAATAAATCTCACTTGGTCTTGGTGAATAATCCTTTTAATGTACTGTTGGATCCTATTAGCTAGTATCTTATTGAGGATTTTTGCATCTATTTTCATTAGGGATATTGGTCTGTCATTTCCATTTTTGGTGGGGTCTTTGATTTGGTGATCAAAGTAATGGTGGTCTCATAGAATGAGTTTGGAAGTTTTCCTTCCATTTCTTCAGATGAATAGGTATTAATTCTTCTTTAAATGTTTGGAAGAATTCTGCTGGGAGGCCATCTGGCCCTGAACTCTTATTTATTGGGAGATCTTTGATTACTGCTTTAATTTCTTTGTTGGTTATAGGTCTGTTCAGGTTTCCTATTTTTTCCTGTTTGAGTTTTGGTAGTTTATATGTTTGTAGGAATGCATCCATTTCTATCAGATTGGCTAATTTGTTGGCATATAATTGCTCATAATTTGTTCTTATAATTGTTTGCATTTCTTTGATTGTGATCTCTCCTCTTTCATTCATGAGTTTATTTATTTGGGTCCTTTCTTTTTTCTTTTTGATAAGTCTGACTACGGGTTTATCGATCTTATTAATTTTCTTATTAACTATTAATTAATTAATTTCATATTAATTTTCATTGATCTGTTTTATTCTTTTGGTTTCTATTTCATTGATTTCTGCTCTGTTTTTTATTATTTCTCTCTTGCTACTGGATTTAGGTTTTATTTACTGTTCTTTTTCCAGTTCCTTTGGGTGTAATGTGAGGTTGTTTATTTCAGGTCTTTTTTGTTTTTTTAAGAAAGGCCTGTATGGCTATAGACTTCCCTCTTAGGACCATCTTTACTATATCCCAACTGTTTTGTTTTCACTTTCATTTCTTCCCATGCATTTTTAAATTTTTTTTTCTTTAATTTCCTAGTTGACCCATTCATTCTTTAGTAGGATGCTCTAAACCTTCATATATTTGTTGTCCTTCCAAATTTTTTCTTGTAGCTGACTTCAAATTTTAAAGCATTGTCATCTAAATATACGCCAAGAAAGATCCCAATATTTTGGCACTGATTGAGACCTGATTTGTAACCCAGGATGTGAGCTAGTCTGGAGAATGTTCCATATGCATTCAAGAAGAATGCATAGTCTGCTGCTTTAGGACTCATGCAGTTCTTCCTGGGGGAGGGAAGGTGGTCTTGCCATGCTTCTGCCTTTTGCTGGGTCTCTGCCCAGAGCATAGTTGCACAGTCTTGCAGCAGTTTGCAGTTTATGGCAATATAGAGCAGAGAGTTGGTGCCTAAACTCGCTGTTCAGCTGACTTCCCCATTCCAATGCCTGGGAACTCTGCTGTACTTAAGAACCCATTCTTCTTGTGATCCCAGGGAACCTGAGACCACATTGTCCCACCTGGGATTCTGCCATTTTTGCCACCTGAGAACCTTTAAGCGAGTGATATCTCCCACTGCAGCAGACTTCTAAAAGTGTAGTTTTTGTGCTCCCCTGATGATAATACTTTGCGGTAGCCTCCCTAAGCAGACTCCATCCCCTCGTCCATATCGTTCAATATATAGCCCCTGATTCAAGTCTCCACATTTCCTACCTTCCAAAAAGTGGTTACTTTTCTATTTGTAGAATTGCAGCATTTCTTTTTCTCAAATCTCTGATTGATTTTACAGGTGTTCAGAAATAATTTGATAATCATCTAGCTAATGAATTATCTACCAGATGAATTTAGGGTCCCCCCTACTCCTCTGTCATCTTAACTCCGCTCAGGCTGACTATTTTAAAGGAAGTAACAAATTATACTAGTTTCTGTTCCATGTTGCAAATGGCCGTTCTTCTCTTGCAATAGTCTTGGCCTTGAAGGGATATAAAAGCTAGTATCCCTGGCTTAGGTTAAAGCAGCATGATTTAATGTTAAGACCTTGGCTCTGGGCTTGGACTTGGGCCTATATCTCAGCTCCTATATTTATTGTCTGTGTTCCCTTCTTTAAAACTCTTTTACATTTGTAAAACAGCAATATTAACACAGCCTTACTCAAAGATTTTGTGAGGACTGAATTAAAAATATGCATTAAAGGGCTTACCATAATCTTTGAGAGGGACTGATACTCAAAATATTAGCTATTATCATTGTCTGGCAGTTGCACATAATCATGTTAATTAGGATTTTAATTTCTCTTCTAGTTTCATAGGTATTATACCACACAACTCCTTATACCCAGTACACAATTACTTGTTTCTTCTATGATTAGTGAATTTGAGATGATTGGGTGATTTATTAAATTAAGCACAAAATAAAGATTCATTATTATAGCTTCCCATCTTTCAAAAGCATTTATATAAATAGTCTAAGACAAATAATAGTTTCTTTGTAAACATGCTAGAGGCTACAAAAATAATAAATCCCACACAAAAACCCTCAAGCTACTTCCTCCCATGTTTCGATTGTACATCTAGTTCTTTCTTAGTTTTAACTGAAATTCTTGCTTTAATTTGACCTTTCTCCATTCCACTTCTTTGCTTTGTCTTTTTTATTCTGATTTTTTCATGGATTTGGAATGTAATACTTTGATTTTTTTTAAATTTTTTTAAAATTTCTTTTCAGCATAACAGAATTCATTGTTTTTGCACCACACCCAGTGCTCCATGCAATACATGCCCTCCTTAATACCCACCACCTGGCTCCCCCAACCTCCCACCCCCCACCCCTTCAAAATCCTCAGGTTGTTTTTCAGAGTCCATAGTCTCTCATGGTTCACCTCCCCTTCCAATTTCCCTCAACTCCCTTCTCCTCTCCATCTCCCCATGTCCTCCATGTTATTTGTTATGCTCTACAAATAAGTGAAATCATATGATAATTGACTCTGCTTGACTTATTTCACTCAGCATAATCTCTTCCAGTCCTGTCCATGTTGATACAAAAGTTGGGTATTCATCTTTTCTGATGGAGGCATAATAATCCATAGTGTATATGGACCACATCTTCCTTACCCATTCGTCCATTGAAGGGCATCTTGGTTCTTTCCACAGTTTGGTGACCGTGGCCATTGCTGCTATAAACTTTGGGGTACAGATGGCCCTTATTTTCACTGCATCTGTATCTTTGGGGTAAATACCCAGTAGTGCAATTGCAGGGTCATAGGGAAGCTCTATTTTTAATCTCTTAAGGAATCTCCACACTGTTCTCCAAAGTGGCTGCACCAACTTGCATTCCCACCAACAGTGTAAGAGGGTTCCCCTTTCTCCACATTCTCTCCAACACACGGTGTTTCCTGTCTTGCTAATTTTGGCCATTCTAACTGGTGTAAGGTGGTAACTCAATGTGGTTTTAATTTGAATTTCCCTGATGGCTAGTGATGATGAACATTTTTTCATGTGTCTGATAGCCATTTGTATGTCTTCATTGGAGAAGTGTCTGTTCATATCTTCTGCCCATTTTTTGATATGATTATCAGTTTTGTGTGTGTTGAGTTTGAGAAGTTCTTTATAGATCCTGGATATCAACCTTTTGTCTGTACTGTCATTTGCAAATATCTTCTCCCATTCCATGGGTTGCCTCTTTGTTTTGTTGACTGTTTCCTTTGCTGTGCAGAAGCTGTTGATCTTGATGAAGTCCCAAAAGTTCATTTTTGCTTTTGTTTCCTTTGCCTTTGGAGAAATATCTTGAAAGAAGTTGCCGTGGCTGATATCGAAAAGGTTACTGCGTATGTTCTCCTCTAGGATTCTGATGGATTCCTGTCTCACGTTGAGGTCTGTTATCCATTTTGAGTTTATCTTTGTGTATGGTGTAAGAGAATGGTTGAGTTTCATTCTTCTACATATAGCTGTCCAATTTTCCCAGCACCAGTTATTGAAGAGACTGTCTTTTTTCCACTGTATATTTTTTCCTGCTTTGTCGAAGATTATTTGACCATAAGTTGAGGGTCCGTATCTCTACTCTGTTCCACTGGCCTATGTGTCTGTTTTTATGCCAGTACATTGCTGTCTTGGTGATCACAGATTTGTAGTAAAGCTTGAAATCAGGTAACGTGATGCCACCAGTTTTATTTTTGTTTTTCAACATTTCCTTAGGAATTCGGGGGCTCTTCTGATTCCATACAAATTTTTGGATTATTTGCTCCAGCTCTTTGAAAAATACCGGTGAAATTTTGATTGGAATGGCATTAAAAGTATAGATTGCTCTAGGCAGTATAGACATTTTAACAATGTTTATTCTTCTGATCCAAGAGCATGGAATGGTCTTCCATCTTTTTGTGTCTTCTTCAATTTCTTTCATGAGTGTTCTGTAGTTCCTCGAGTACAGATCCTTTACCTCTTTGGTTAGATTTTTTTCCCAGGTATCTTATGGTTCTTGGTGCTATAGTAAATGGAATCAATTCTCTAATTTCCCTTTCTGTATTTTCATTGTTAGTGTATAAGAAAGCCATGATTTCTGTACATTGACTTTGTATCCTGCAACATTGCTGAATTGCTTTATGAGTTCTAGTAGTTTGGGGGTGGAGTCCTTTGGGTTTCCAATATAAAGTTTCATGTCATCTGTGAAGAGAGTGAGTTTGACTTCTTCATTGCCAATTTGGATACCTTTTATTTCTCTTTGTTGTCTGATTGTTGTTGCTAGGACTTCTAATACTATGTTGAACAAGAGTGGTGAGAATGGGCATCCTTGTCGTGTTCCTAATCTCAACAGGAAGGCTGTGAGCTTTTTCCCATTGAGGATGATATTTGCTGTGGGTCTTTCATAGATAGATTTGATGAAGTTCAGGAATGTTCCCTCTATCCCTATACTTTGAAGCATTTTAATCAGGAACAGATGCTGTATTTTGTCAGATGCCTTTTCTGCATCAATTGAGAGGACCATGTGGTTCTTCTCTCTTCTCTTATTGATTTGTTCTATCACATTGATTGATTTGTGAATGTTGAACCATGCTTGTAACCCAGGGATGAATCCCACCTGGTCATGGTGGGTAATCTTTTTAATGTGCTGTTGGATCCTGTTTGCTAGGTTCTTGTTGAGAATCATAGCATCCATATTCATCAGTGATATTGTTCTGAAGTTCTCCTTTTTGGTGTGGTCTTTGCCTGGTTGGGAGATCAGGGTAATGCTGGCTTCATAAAAAGAGTCTGGAAGTTTTCCTTCTGTTTCAATTTTTTGTAACAGCTTCAGGAGAATAGGTGTTATTTCTTCTTTGAAAGTTTGGTAGAATTCCCCAGGGAATCTGTCAGGTCCTGGGCTCTAGTTTTTGGGAGGTTTTTGATCACTGCTTCAATCTCGTTACTAGATATCAGTCTATTCAGGTTGTCAGTTTCTTCCTAGTTCAATTTTGGAGGTTTCTAGTTTTCCAGGAGTGCATCCATTTCATCTAGGTTGCTTAACTTATTGGCATATAACTGTTGATAATAAATTCTGATGATTGTTTCTACTTGGTGTTAGTTGTGATCTCTCCCTTTTCATTCATAATTTTATTAATTTGAGCTTTCTCTCTTTTCTTTTGGATTAGTGTGGCCAATGGTTTATCGATCTTACTGATTCTTTCAAAAAACCAGCTTCTAGTTTCATTGATATGTTCTACTGTATCTCTAGTTTCTACCTCATTGATCTCTGCTCTAATCTTGATTATTTCCCTTCTTATGTGTGGTGTTAGTTTAATTTGTTGTTGATTCTCCAGTTCTTTAAGGTGTAGAGACAGCTGGTGTATTCTGGATTTGTCAATTTTTTTGAGGGAGGCTTGGATGGCTATGTATTTCCCCCTTAGGGCTGCCTTTGCTGTATCCCATAGGTTTTGGACCAAAGTGTCTTCATTCTCATTGGTTTCCATGAATTGTTTAAGTTCTTCTTTGATCTCCTGGTTGATCCAAGCATTCTTAAGCAAGGTGGTCTTTAGCTTCCAGGTGTTTGAGTTCCTTCCAAACTTTTCGTTGTGATTGAGCTCCAGTTTCAAAGCATTGTGATCTGAGAATATGCAGGGAATAATCTCAGTCTTTTGGTATCAGTTGAATCCTGATTTGTGACCCAGTATGTGGTCTATGCTGGAGAAGGTTCCATGTGCACTTGAGAAGAATGAGTATTCTGTTGTTTTAGGGTGGAATGTTCTGTATATATCTATGAGGTCCACCTGGTCCAATGTGTCATTCAATGCTCTTGTTTCTTTAATTTTCTGCTTGGATGATCTTTCTATTACTGAGAGAGGCATGTTAAGATCTCCTACTATTAATGTATTCATATCAATATAACTCTTTATCTTGATTAATAGTTTTCTTTTGTAATTGGCTGCTCCCATATTGGGGGCATAGATATTTACAATTGTTAGACCATCTTGGTGGATAGTCCCTTTAAGAATTTTGTAGCATCCTTCTGCATCTCTGACTACAGTCTTCAGTTTAAAATCTAATTTATCTGATATGAGAATCACTACCCCGGCCTTCTTTTGAGGCCCATTGGTATGAAAGATGCTTCTCCATCCCTTCACTTTCAGTCTGGGTGTATCCTTAGGTTCAAAATGGGTCTCTTGTAGACAACATATGGATGGGTCCTGTCGTTTTATCCAATCTGCCACCCTATGTCATTTTATGGGCACATTTAGGCCATTCACATTGAGAGTGATTATTGATAGATACGTTTTTATTGACATCGTGTTACCTTTGAAGTCTTTCTTTCTGTAAATTGTCTCTATATATTTCTGTTCAATGATATTCTTGGGATTTTTCCTCTTTTATAGAACCCCCCCTTAATATTTCCTGCAGTGTTGGCTTGGTGGTCACATACTCTTTTAAGCCTTGCCAGTCTTGGAAACTCTTTATCTCTCCATCCATTTTGAATGTCAGTCTTGCTGGATAAAGTATTCTTGGCTGCATGTTCTTCTCATTTAGTGCCCTGAATATATCTTGCCAGCCCTTTCTGGCTTGCCAGGTTTCTGTGGACAGGTCTGACGTTTTTCTGATGGGCTTTCCTCTGTATGTAAGGAGCTTTTTTGTCCTCACTGTCTTCAAGAGGGACTGTCTACAATTATAATTCCTCATTCTAACTACCAGATGTCTCGAGGACTTTCTCAAGAACGGGGGAGACCGTTCTGCCTCTAGTACATGAAAGCTGGTTCCATTCATGAGATTGGGGAAATTTTCATGGAGAACTTGTTCCACTATATCTTCTAGACTTCTTTCTTTCTTCTCCCCTTCAGGGATTCCAATAATTCTGATGTTGGAACATTTCATGGCATCATTTATTTCCCTAATTCTGTTTTTGTGGCTTCTAAGCTGTTTGTTCCAGGCTTCCTCCTGATCCTTTCTATTTGTTTGTTCTCCAGATCACTAATTCTATCTTCTGTCTCAGTTACCCTAGCTTTTAGAGAATTTAGATTAGATTGGAACTCACTGAGAGCATTGTGAACATCATCCCTGTAGCTTTCAGTTCTGCCCTAATCAATTCCATTTTGTCATCCATGTCTTTCTCCAACCTAGCTATTGCCTGGATAATTATTAACCTGAATTCCCTTTCTGACATATTGTCTTTGTCAATAGCCATTAGCTCTGTTGCAGAAGGCCCATCCTCTGAATTTTTCCTCTGTTGGGCATTCCTCCTCCTAGTCATTTTGGTGGGAGATGGCTGAACAAATGTAGCTGGATATATCAACCGTGGTGCAGTCAAGGTGCACCCTGGAACACTTCTGAGCAATCAAAAGTCCCCACCAAAATGAAAGAAAAAAGAAAGAGAGAGAAAAGAAAAAAAAAAGAGAGAGAGAGAGACAGGAAAAAAAGCAAGATAAAAGAGAAGGCTCAGCCCAAATGGGCCCCAAGGTAAGATTTTTGAAGTATACAAACAAAAACAGACAAACAAAAAGACTGCCCAGGGACACCTGGGTGGCTCAGTTGGTTGAGTGGCTGCCTTTGGCTCAGGTCATGATCTCAGCGTCCTGGGATCGAGTCCCACATCGGGCTCCTTGCTCGGTGGGGAGCCTGCTTCTCCCTCTCCCTCTGCTGCCACTCAGCCTGCCTGTGCTCTCTCTTTCTCTGGCAAATAAATAAATAAAATCTTTAAAAAAAAAAAAAGACTGACTACTGGCATCTTCTGCCCACGTAGAGATCCAGATGTGTATAATTCTGATCTCAGGTTGATTTCATGGGTGATCGGAGTTCTTTGGTAGGTAATCATCTCACTTTAGGGTACAGGTTGAAACGGCACCTCCTCCTACTTCCCCGCCATCTTGTCTACCCCCCCAAATACTTTGATGTTTAAAAAAAAAAAGTGAGGTTAATTATCTTGAGTACTAATTGTATCACTTCACAAAATGCTATTTGCTAAGTGAGATGATATAAATTGTTCCTATCATTTCTTTATAAGGTTTTATTTCCATTGCTATCATTCATTCCTAAAGTTTTCCAGTTTCATTTCATCCTTTCATTTTTATTTTTAAAATTTTTTTCAAAGATTCATTCATTTATTTTAGACAGAGCATACAAGCAGGGTGGGGAGGGGCAGAGGGAGAGGGAAAGAGAAACTCAGGTGGATTCACTGCTGAACATGGAGCCTGATGCCAGGGATTCCAAGACCTGATCTCACAACCTAAGCCAAAACCAAAGGCCAGATGTTTAACTGACTGAGTCACACTGGTGCTCCTTATTTTCATTTTACTTTATTTTTTAAAAAATATTTATTTATTTATTTGAGAGTTGGAGGGTGATGGGCAGAAGGATAAGGAAAAAGTTTTAAGCAGATGCTTCAATGAGCATGGTGCCTGACATGGTGCTCAATCTCACAATTCTGAGATCATGACCTAAGCCAAAAACAAGGGCCCAGCATTTAACCAACTGTGCCACACAGTAAGCCCTCACTTGATCCTTTCAAACAAAGGTAGTCAAAATAGGACCAAGAGTTCTAAAGGTATGAGAGTTTGAGCGATACGGAATGGAAGGAAAGACGAATTTTCAGACCATTATATATACACGAGTCTTCCTTACTTCACTTGGTTTTGACACTCATGGCCCTACTTGTTTTTCTTTTGATTCCTTTGGTAGATTCTTTCTTATTGGCATTGTTGCTTACTTATTAGAGTTTATTATTCTATCTCTGTACTGTGGATGACTTATTTTGATCTTCTAATAGTGAATTCACTTAATTTTACTATTTCCTACACAGTATTATCAATAATTTTGGATAAAAAAATGTCTGAAGGGGCACCTGGGTGGCTCAGTGGGTTAAAGCCTCTGCCTTCAGCTCAGGTCATGATCTCAGGGTCCTGGGATCCAGCCCCGCATCGGGCTCTCTGCTCAGCAGGGAGCCTGCTTCCTCCTCTCTCTCTGCCTGCTTCTCTGCCTACTTGTGATCTCTGTCAAATAAATAAATAAAATATTTAAAAAAAAAATTTCTGAAAAGAGTTGACTCCTGAGGTATATCTAACTAAGTAATACTTATCATGTAATGAATGTTGATTTTGTGCCAGACACTTTGTAGTCATGATCTCATTTAATCCACATAAGAAGAAGTTGATATTATCCCCATTATTCAAATGAGGGAAATAAATCCAAGGATTACATGTGTATTGAGCAAAAGTGGGCTTGGAGATCATGTCTTTTTTTTTTTTTTTTTTTTTTACACAAACCATTTTTCTAAATACCAAGGGGCATTTCTGTCCTCTCTTCCTCCTTTTGCTCCTTTCCCCTACTACATTCCTCTCTTCTTTTATTCCCTTTCCACCTCCAGACCCGTGTATGTTTCCTTTTACTTTTTCTTTATATTATTCAAGGGCTGGAAAGGTCAAAGATGAGTTGGGTCAGGATCTTAAACCCAAGTAATTCCTAGACTAAAGCTTCATTTTATCACGGTACCATCTACTTATGTGACATTTACTAAATATTTTTAAATGAAACAATGAATAAAAGAAATGAATTTCTAATGTCACCAAGATGGTGGAGTAGGAGACCCCAGCCTCCATCTCCTCACAATGATCAATAATTAAATAGCAATCTATGAACAAAAATAGTTCTAGAAGAGCTGTGTAGTCCATCTAAGAACTTCAGCAACACAGAAGAACAACTTAAGAGTAACTGCATAAGAAGGAAAAGAAAAACAGGTCCACTTGCCTGCATTATCTCATCCCTAAAACAAGCATTGCTTGATGCCAAAGGGAACTCTCCAGAGTTCTCACCAGGCAAGGGAGAGCAGAGTGAGCAACCAGGTTTTCCTCCCTTAGATCATCCCACAAAGGACATGCTTCAATTTCATCCCACTCAGAGAACAACAAACCTCCTATGTCTAGAATATGCTGGGAACAAGAAAGAAAAACAGGGGTTAACCATATCAACCACACAGCGGGCGCTACCTCTGTTCCCAGTGACCTGCTCTGCAAACAATGCTAGCAGGTTGCACTGAAGGAAGAAACCAATTTCCCTGCAGATTTCACTAGTCTCTGCCATGCAGGTATTTGTCTTTGCTGTTGCCACCTGCCTCAGTCCCTCCTGCTACCCCACTCCCAGACCAGCAAACTTGCTGGCAGCCAGCCCAGGCCTCTGCAGTTGTGCAACTGCAAGAAAGCAGCATGATGCAGTAGGTAACTTTGTATAATGGAAATACAAAGGAGCATGAGAATGGTGAACAATTACACAACAACAAATGGACAACTGGAAGAAATGGATGAACTCCTAGAAACATACAGCCTACTAAGACAGAAACATGAAGAAATAAAAAAAATCTGAACAGACCAATAACAAGTAAGGAGATTGAATCAGTAATCAAAAACCACTCACAAAAAAAAAAAAAAATGCTGAGGAACAGACAACTTCACTGGTGAATTCTATCAAACATTTAAAGAAGAATTCTGGGGCGCCTGGGTGGCTCAGTGGGTTAAGCCTCTGCCTTCAGTTCAGGTCATGATCTCAGAGTTCTGGGATCGAGTCCCGCATCGGGCTCTCTGCTCTGCGGAGAGCCTGCTTCCCCCTCTCTCTCTGCCTGCCTCTCTGACTACTTGTGATTTCTTTCTCTGTGTGTCAAATAAATAAATAAAATCTAAAAAAAAAAAAAAAAGAGAGTAAAAAATAAATAAATAAAATAAGAATTCTGCTCAAACTCTCCCAAAAATGGAGGAGGAAGGAAAACTCATAAACTCATTTTATGAGGCTGGCATTACCCCAATACCAAAGACAGATGAAGATCCTATAAAAAAATAAAACCACAGGTCACTATCCCTGATAAGTACAGGTGCAAAAATTCTCAACAAAATACTAACAGCATTGTATTAGCAACATTGTACTACCAACAGCAACATTGAAAGAATCAAACAAAATGGCAAAGTAAAATTCATCCCTAGAAACAAGGATGGTTCAACATATTTTTCCAGAGTATATAAGATTTTATGGTTGTTGATTTTTATTTCTTCAAGTTGATAGATTACTGAACTTCTCAAAATCATTAGTAAATTTACTGTGATAATTGTTTCCAAGTCACTGTTTATGGGGGTGTCTATTTGGCTCAGTCAGTAGAGCATATAACTCTTGATCTCAGAGTCATGAGTTTAAGCCCCATGTTGGACATAAAGTTTACTTAAAGAAAAAAAGTCACCATTTATCTGAATAAATGTAACTACTTTCTAATTTAACATCACTTATGCAGTCGTAGAATCTTGTTTATAAGCAAACTATTATGATATTATTTATTAATAAGGTAAGGAAGCTCAAATTACAGTGTTTATTTTATTTTTCATTTTCCCCATAGGAATTTCAATGCATCTAGCTTAAAGCAAACTTTTTTTTTTTTGCCTTATTTTGAGATGGACAGGAATATACACTTCAGGGACCTGTCAGTATCATAAGTTCAGAAAACATTTTGGGAAAGAAATTGATCTTCTGAACAAATGCATCATATATCTTGCAAAAACACTGAGAAAAATAAATGTGCCTTGTCCATTCTATAATCCAAGATTATTTGTATTGGTAAAGCTAAAAATCAGAACATGTGGGGATTCATGATTAGACCCATCTTATACTAGGTCTTATTTATTAATTTATTAATTTATTAATTTATTTATTATTTGATTATTTATTTTAAAGATTTTATCTATTTACTTGACAGAGAGATACACAGTGAGAGAGAAAACACGAGCAAGGGGAGTGAGAGAGGGAGAAGCAAGCTTCCTACTGAGCAGGAAGCCCGATGTGGGGCTCGATCCTGGGACCTGAGTGGAAGACAAATGTTTAATGACTGAGCCACCCAGGTGCCCCATAAATTAGGTTTTAAAATATTCTGTTGCTGATTTGTTCTTTCAGTGGTAACGTTCTAAGTGGAAGAAGTAAAGTATAAATACATATGTACAAAGTTTCTTCTGACTTCAAACCACCTGTTATTTCTATTCTACATGGTAATATTATCAACATTGTAGTCTTCTTTCTTCCAGCAGATTTCCTCATTGCCTACCATTGTCACACCTGGAATCTAAGGCTTGTCGTCATTTATACTTAATATAGCATATAGAATTACTGCAATATATTCTCTGTCTGTGATTCTATTGTTGATTTGGTTGCTTATGATTAGCCTTATATCATGCTCGAACACATTTTATATCTTGGAAATTGTGGTGGATAACCTGATTGAAATAAGGCAACAGACTGTATTGTCTTCTTTAATAAACCTAATGTCAAGGGAATACAAGTATTTGTGAAGAAGATGAGCTCAGCAACTTGACACCATTCTATCAAGTATCCAGAGGCTGATCACAAGTGGATCAGAATTAATAAAAATAATTTAAGCAGCTACTGATAAGTATCTTCTCATCTTCTCTCTTGGATTATGGACACCTTTGCCTAGCAACAATGGTTAACTTTGGTGAGGGCTGCCTGACTTGTTCCATTCTGAATAGTCTTTGTGCAAATAGGGTGTGCTGGTCCCTAGGGACTTCCCCACCAACAGTCTGTTTAGATCTTTGTCCATTATTTAAGAACTAATGCATGTCTCTTCCCCACTTTGTTTCTATCCCCAACTACATTGTTATCTAGTAGTCAACACCATGAAATAATTGGTATTTGGACACTTTTACTTAAGCAATGGTCATTTTATACGGTTCAGCCTAATATATTTCTATTGAACTCACCACCTATTACCTGTTCCAGATAATGTTCCAGATAGATTCTAGACACTTGAGATTATTTTTTAAAACTCTTAAACATAACAACAAAAAAAAAAAAGTAAAATTCTGGATGATAAGAGTGTATGTGTGCATAGTTCTCACAGCATATGAAATATTTTAGAAATGTGGGAAGGGGAAGAACACTCCTAGCTGTTTTCTAACACACCCACTGTAATATATTGTAGAACTTTAATACTATTTTTGCATATAAAATTTCCATAAGTTCATTCAAAATAGGAGCCTTTTTGGTTACTTACTTTGTATTTTCCATGAGGCTTTGGCAATGGCTTTGTTCAAATGGCAGTACAGCATTTTGTCTTTTCCACGCCCGTTACAAAATCACTGAAGTCAGCTACAGAAGCTATAAAACATAAATCATATTTCTTGTTATTCTACAACCATATAAAACCTGAAGTTTCCTTCACAAGAGAACGTAACACCCAATATGAGTGTCATCTTGTGGAGTGACTCAGATTATTTGTGGTAGAATTGGCCACTTTAATCACAGTGTCTTTATGTAGGCTGTTGATGTGTTTGTTTGTCCATGGGGAGTTTGCGAATAGGGAATTAATACTATCAAAGGGTTGGGGGTACTGTGGTATGAATTCTTAAATCTCTTTATTTTTTTTTAATTTCTTTTCAGCGTAACAGTATTCATTGTTTTTGCACCACACCCAGTGCTCCATGCAATACGTGCCCTCTTTAATACCCACCACCTGGCTCCCCCAACCTCCCACCCCCCACCCCTTCAAAACCCTCAGGTGGTTTTTCAGGGTCCATAGTCTCTCATGGTTCACCTCCCCTTCCAATTTCCCTCAACTCCCTTCTCCTTTCCATCTCCCCATGTCCTCCATGTTATTTGTTATGCTCCACAAATAAGTGAAACCATATGATAATTGACTCTCTCTGCTTGACTTATTTCACTCAGCATAATCTCTTCCAGTCTCGTCCATGTTGCTACAAAAGTTAGGTATTCACCCTTTCTGATGGAGGCATAATACTTCATAGTGTATATGGACCACATCTTCCTTACCCATTCGTCCGTTGAAAGGCATCTTGGTTCTTTCCACAGTTTGGTGACTGTGGCCATTGCTGCTATAAACGTTGGGGTACAGATGGCCCTTCTTTTCACTACATCTGTATCTTTGGGGTAAATACCCAGTAGTACAATTGCAGGGTCATAGGGAAATTCTATTTTTAATTTCTTAAGGAATCTCCACACTGTTCTCCAAAGTGGCTGCACCAACTTAAATCTCTTTAATATGGGACTCTTAAATATGGGTTTTTTCTGTTTGGCAACTGACCAACAGTCATTTGTAGATTCATTATTTCTCAACTTTAATCATCTTCTCTGAGAGTTGTCACTCTTCTTTTTATACAACTAGGAAAATATGTAGAAGTAAGGACTCTAGAGATTCAAGAGACCTACCAGAACAATCACTTAGCCAACTTTGAGAGTACATAAAGTACATTTCAAGGTAGGATTTTCTTTCTAGAGACCACCCTACTGGGTAGATTAAAAGTAGGAATTAGGGTTACCACAGCCAAATGCATAAACGTCCTACTATTCAGCTTCCATGTGTCTTACAGGACACTAGTTAGAGCAGCAGTAACAAAATAGCAGTTATAACTTATTGAATCATCACTCTGTAGTTTATGGGTATTATTGGTGTTCACTACAAGAGAAATGTTATTTTCATGCCCATTTTAGAGTTGAGAAACCTGAGAACCAGAGTAGTTACTCTGTAGTTACTAAAGAGTAACTAGTTTGTAGTTAGTTTGACCTTGCCAAAGGTCACCACAGTAAATGGTAGAGCTAGGATTGATATCTAGGTCTGTTTTACCCCAATGTCTAAGCTTTTAATTACCATATTATGCTGACTGTTCTGATTATCTATTGCTGTCTAACAATCTATCCAAAAACCGAGTGCCTGAAATAACAACAATAATTTATTTTGCTCATAAGCCTGAAATTTGGGCTAATCTCGATGAAAATAATTCATTTCTGTGACATTAAGTAGATAGCACATCTGGGGCTGAGGGATCCATGTTTTCTTTCTTTTTTTTTAAGATTTTAACTTGCGGATTTAATACTAATAGGGAAATAAGACTTATTTTTTTTAAATGAAAACAAAAACAAAAACAAAAAAAACTAACAACAACAAAAAATCCCAGGTCACTGGGGAAGAAGTATCCACTTTCAAAATGGCTCACTTACTTAGCTGACATAATAGTGCAAGCTGTTGGCTTCTCTTCATGTAGGCATCTCTACAAGGCACCTGAAGATTTCTCCTACAATCCTGGCTAAACTTTAAGAATGTCCCAAAAGAACCAAGGGGAAGCTGTGATAACTCTTATGGCTTAGCTTGAAAAGACATACGGCTTTAGCTGGGCATCACAAATCTGCCCCTCCTCAACAGATAATACCTTCTTATGGAGGGATTGTCAAAGTCACATGGTAAGAAGAAAGCCATCCAGTTTGAAGATATAGTCTACTAGACTTACCTATTTGCATGTTTGGAGAATCAACAACCCATTAATAATGAGTTTTTACTTAAATAAATTCTACTTTTGCATCTTACAAAGCAATTTACATTACATAAAACACAAATATAGATTGAACAACAGCAAAGAGAAACTAAGAAATGCTCCCAAATCTCACCCACCCATACATACAATGTTATACACTCTTGGGTATATTCTTTCAGTACCTCTTCTGTATGTTTGGATATGTCCAGAAGACACATGTGTATACCTATATGATACACTCACACACATGAACACATATACACACACGCACACACATACATGCACACATACACACATTTCAATCATGTTATTGATCCTTTATCATTCTTCCATCAGCCATTAGACCTATACACATGAGGTCTACTGATGTTCAGCTTTTTTTCCTACAATCTAAGAGTGGCCATTATAATCACTAAAATTTTTAATACCTGATTCCCAGCAGGAAAACCTGATATTCTTCATTTACTTATAATTAATATCCTTTGCATCTTCTTGCCTTCCTGTCTTTACTGTTAAATTCACAATCAGCACTCATGGTAATAGGAGGGCCTTTGCATATAGCTCATTACATGGGTCCTACAGACAAATATAGTATTTAATAAAGGATATGAAATCATAGTTCATTAATCAAATTGCTGCAGAGCGTGCCAGTATTCTACAATTAGACCATCTGAGACCAGAGTGTTGGGTGGAAATTATAATCAGAGAGTAGCTAATAGATAAAACAATACAAACCTTTAGTGACTTAAATACACATTTCTATTTTAATACATTTTAGCTCTATCCATGTCCAAGAGAAAGGGTTGGTAAACTTTTTCTATAAAGAGTCAAATAGTGAACTTTTTCAGGTTTGTAGGTCATATGGTCTCTGTCACAAATACTCAACTCAGTCATTACAGTGTAAAAGCAGCCATAGACAAAGCAAATAAATGAGTGTTGCTGGATTTGGTTCATGGCCATAGACTACAGAGCCCTGACTTAGAGTTATGCATAATTTTTTTTTAAAGATTTTATTTATTTATTTGAGAGAGAATGAGTGAGAGAGAGCATGAGAGAGGAGAAGGTCAGAGAGAGAAGCAGACTCCCCAAGGAGCTGGAAGCCTGATGTGGGACTCGATCCTGGAAGTCCAAGATCATGACCTGAGCCCAAGGCAGTCGCTCAAACAACTGAGCCACCCAGGTGCCCCGAGTTATGCATAATTTAGGGCATTTTTATCTGAATAACACTAAATTCTGACTTGCCCTAAACTGCATGGAAAACTAACCACCTTGCCTAACAAGAAGTCCTGAGGAAGATCAGCCCATGGGTTACTTAGGCCCAGCAATGCCAAGAAGGTCTAGGTTCTTTCCGTGTTTCTTCTCTTCCACCCTCAACATGTCAGTCTAGCTCACCCCACGGTTACAATATAGCTGGTGAGTTTCCACATATCGCTTGTAAATACAATGCTTTCTATCCAAAAAAGACAGATTAAATTCTTCCCACCTACTAACTTCGAGTTTAGGAAAGAGGTCTAGATAAGAAATATAAATTTGAAAATGTTTTCATAAAGATGGTATCAGAAACACAAGACTTAATGAGATCACAAAAAAGAGAAAATATGTAGAGAAGAAAGTGGAACCAAGGGTTGAGTCCTTGGGATCCCACCATTAACCAGTTGGATGTAAAAGGGAATTATATAGCAAAAAGAACTGGGAAGGGGCAAGTGATTAGGTAGAAATAAAACCAAGAGAATGTTAAATTGTGGAAATCATATTTTAAAAAGGTTGTCAAGAGAAAGCAATTATTAACTATGTCAAATTTTCTTTTGGGACAAATTAGATGAAAGTTAATAATAAAACATCAACTTAAAAAATAATTGAGGTCATTGGTGGCATTGACAAGATATGTTCTGGTAGAGTGATGAGTGTAAAATTATGACTAAAATAGGCTTATGAGAGATTAGAGGGGAAAAATTGAAAAAATCAGTAAAGATAACTTTTTTGGAAGAATTTTAAAATGGAGTAATGGATAATATCTGCTGGAGAAAGCTGGATCAAAGAAGACTTGTTTTTTTTTTAAAGGAATATGCTTGATTTCATATGGGAATGACCCAATAGAGATTTAAGATCTAATGATATAGGACAGTGATGGTAAGATGACTAGAGCAGTGTCCTTGAACAGAGGGAGAGATGGTAGAACACAGAGAACACATGGAGGTTTGGCTTGTGTAAGAGCATAGTAAGTTCATCACTGATAAAAGATATGTAAATTATGCAATGTAGATTCCACTAGCTAAGTGTACGTGAGAAGACTAGCTTATGGCTGTTCTTTATTGAGTGTTACAATTTTATCAGTGACAGAAAGCAAAGCATTATACATCTCTGCATTTGCTATGACTTCATGTTAGCAAACCATACCTCCCCATTCCTGAGACACAGGATTTGACTATGTGATGAGATTTCCCGAAGGGGACATTAACAGAGACATGTAAGCACAAGCTTGAAATATACTGCACTATTGGTCTTGTTCTCCTGACTTTTATTCTAAGAAGATACTTCAGTCAGCTGCTGGTCTAAGTATAACACATATATAGGAGACATAGAACTGAACTACTTTGAGCTAAGCACATCCTGATCTTAGCCTAGCTGGGCAGAATGAGGTGAACTTCAGATGCATGTGTAAGAAAAAATTATTGATGTTTTGTCACTGAGTTTTAGGGTATGACCAAATAGTTCACAAAGTTATCAGGAAGAAATGTTGAATACATCTTCTAACAAAATTTACCTCATAGTTGAAATTTCGTATCAACCATCTAATAATGACAATTCTTCTCTATAGGAAAACTGAGACAGAGTCAGTAATAATGAATTTTAAGAATTATGACACTACTTGCCATCAAAACTGTCCACTTTATTTTTATTTTTTAATGATTTTATTTATTTATTTGACAGAGAGAGATACAATGAAAGAGGGAACAAAAGCAGGGGGAGTGGAAGAGGGAGAAGGAGGCTTCCTGCTGAGCAGGGAGCCCGATTGCAGGGCTCAATCCCAGGACCCTGGGATCATGACCTGAGCTGAAGGTAGACGCTTAACTGACTGAGCCACCCAGAGGCCCCCAAAACTGTCTGCTTTAAAATTTAAAGAGAAAAGACTTTGTCAGGCTAACAAATGCAGTATATTTTTGAGTAGAAAAGTTTGAGTGGGGAAAAAATCAGACATAAAAACAAAACTGGAGAAAGAATTGATTTTTTAAAATACAGGACATATTGGCAAGAGCTCTAAAATTAGAAACTATTCCATAATGGCCTAGATGACCTTGAGTAACTCACTGAACATCTTTGTTTTCAATTATCCTTGTGCATAACATGAATAGATTAGAACAGACATTCTTCTGTGTGCATTGACATTGTAAAATTATAACCAAATTCCACAATGTAAATAAGAAATAATAAGAATGAGCTCCTACTCTCGGGGTGAAGCCATTAGAAGTAGATGGTACTGGTAGAAAGATAACCTGTCAATGGCCAGAAACAGAAGTTAGGTAAGATCCAAAAGCTTTATTCTTCAATTATTCTTCAATTATTCTACAGGGTGATTTTTATTGGAAACAGACAAAGTAAGAACTTACTAATATACTTGTTTGATATAGTCTGCCTTCCAAAATTCATTAATTAATATAGTGACAAAACTTTTCTTTTAATAAAAAAGCAAAGGTTCAGTATCTAAAACTACCCAATACTTTCATACGATAATTCTTCTCTACCATGTTTTTCTTATTTTATACTTGTAAACTAGTTGAACTATAGGTCTCAAAGACTGGGATGCTTCTCTTTGTTCTCTGAAAATACAGCCATACTTCCCAAATAATACTGTCATTCTTTGTAAGACAAATTACCAACGCAATATGTCAAAGATCTCATACCTGTAAATTTGTAAGGCAGGCAGGGCAAGGTAATATTACCCTCAGTAGAGAAAAGTAGCTTACCTTTAGCCCTATCTCATACCCCTACTATGGTAATACCTTCCCCATTACTTCCATTCATGCCTACTTTTATTTTTTTAAGATAGTATTTATTTATTTATTTATTTGAGAGAGAGAGAGAGAGAGAGAGAGAGCACGAGACCCAGGGAGAGGGGAGAGCATGGAGAGGAGCAGAGGGAGAGGGAGCAGACACCCTGCTAAGCAGGAAGCCTGATTCTGAGCTCAAAGGCAGACACTTAACTGACTGAGCTACCCAGACACCTTCATACCTGCCTTCAAAGTCACAGCTCAAATACCACCTCCTCCAAGGATCTGTGATTGTTTCAATTAATCACCATTTTGATATTAAGTAATGTTGTATTTATTTAATAGCCCACAAATAAGTAGGTTAATTACGTATTACCACAACAGAGATGACCATGCATTCCCCAAATACCATTATTTCTTCATTCATCCTTCCAAGTAGTGGAACAATGTGACTGAGATCTAACCAGTTTTTTTTTAAGATTTTTTATTTTTAAGTAATCTCTCACTCAACATGGGCCTCAAACTTACAACCACAAGATCAAGAGTTCCAAGCTCTACTGATGGAGCTAGCCAGGTGTCCCAAGATCTAACCAATTGTATGTGAATTGAAATGTGTAGACACTTCCAATCCTGGTTTATAAAGAACTCACATGTGATCCTCCACATTCTTCGCACTTTCTCTTGATATAGTTTGACAATATACCTTTGAAACTCACGTGTTGAGGAGCCACATGGTAGAAAAAATATTGTTCCATGAATTATGAATAGCAGAGAGAATAGCCACCTGCAAATCAGAGGCATCCATTTTTCCATTTTAGACATTATATGAGTAAGAAATAATCATCTACTGTGTAATGCCACTGCGATTTTGCATCTTACCATTTTATCTAGCATTACAGTAAGTAGTATAAAATTTGTACTTTGAAATGGGATTCTACTTTAACAATGAGCTAAAATATTTGCCTTTTTTTTTTTTTAAGTGTTTGATATGTGTGTGATGAAGAACCAGGTAGAAGGTGGGGGAAACTATGCTTTGAGAAATATTTGGTAAAGCAGATACTTTTGCTTACATGGAATGTAGACAACAGGTTCTCAGTGAACCATGAATCTAGATGAAATTTTTGGAAAGAGTGAGGGTTTTGTATATGTTGGTTACTTTCACCCGACTGTAGCAAGAAAAGAACCAGCCAATGTTTTGTAGGTTTTCAAGCAAAGATCAAAGGGAATTGAGAGAAATCAGAGATCAAGGGTCATATGGGTTCAGGGGGAAAAAAAAAAAGGAGTCCTGAATGTTGAATAGTATAAAATAAGAATAAAAAATAAAAAGACATTGAGATACAAAGGCCCAGTAAAAATTCTTAGTTGAACAAAATGTTCCAGCCTTGAGGTAAACAAATCCCAGAATAAGGGTATACCCTCCCACCAACTGTATTGGTAGAAAGCTTAAGATAAATTATAGAAACATTGAAAAGAACTTGTTCTACCAAAAGGGCAGAACTTTTAATGATATTTAATTGGTTTAAATGATAAAGTAGCACAAGCTTCTATAACAATAATGTCAGAGTGAATTAAAAAACAGTGATTTTCAATTATAGTGAGAGCGCTATACAGGGCTAATGTTAATTCTCTCCCCAGTTGCTCTGGGAAAACTCCCATTCTAAAATTATAGTGCCAAACATCTACTTTTCATTGTCTACCACCCCATCATTTCTTTGTCACAAATGATCTCATGATTGCCAGGTTTAATGGCATTTTCAATAATTTAGTTAAATAATTTTTTTTTTTTTTTTAGCATCTCCCCTGTGCTGGGTGCTGTGAATAGAAAGATTAATGGAATATGGTTTTTGTCCTCAAGAATCTCCTCTTCACAGGGACATTGAATCAAAGTCAACTCTATGACTGAAAATGCCCAGTAAGAGTTGCCATAGACAGATGGTAGCTACACTTGGGCTAAGCACAGCATAATGTATAGGGTTGTCAAATCACTATGTTGTTCAACAGAAACTATATTACTAATGTAACATTGTGTGCCAGCTATGCTTTAATTTAAAAAAAATGAGTTGTCTCAACAATAAAATTACTATGAGACTCTAGAAGAAGGGATTGAACACACAAGGGATAATCTCAGAGGTTTTAATGAAGATTTGGGATTAAAGTTAGATATCAGAATTTATTGCTGCTAGCAGTTTGGCAGCAGGAACCACCGTGAAAACTTCTGCTTAAAAAAAATTCTATAGAAATGGTCTATAGCTTCAAAAAATCAGGTCTCAGTCAAATCAACATCAGCCATTTATCAAAGGCAACGTATTCCAAGATACGTATTTGAGAATTTCACAATAAACATCTTGGAAAATGAAGGAAGATGGAAATAGAGTATACAGGCAGGTTTTGCAAACCGAATGATCAAAGAAATGCCCAATGGGATCCTTTACATGCAGATATCAACATTTTATGATTATCTCTTACCCATAGGTAGCCACTTGCTTGAGACCCTCCAGCTTATGCAGATTCCTAAATTCAACTTCTAAAATTCTAGTTGCCTTATTATAGGATAATTCCTTTTGGCTAGTAAATTAAGTAACACGTGTCCACTGAGGTCAAACCTTTCTTCAGTGACAATTTAAAAGTTTTGTTCTGGGGGTGCCTGGGTGGCTCAGTTGATTAAGCCGCTGCCTTCGGCTCAGGTCATGATCTCAGGGTCCTGAGATCGAGCCCTGCATCGGGCTCTCTGCTCAGCAGGGATCCTGCTTCCCCCTCATTCTCTGCCTGCCTCTCTGCCTACTTGTGATCTCTCTCTCTGTTAAATAAATAAATAAAATCTTTTAAAAAAAATAAAAATTTAAAAAAAAAAAAAGTTTTGTTCTGGGGCACCTGGATGGCACAGTCATGAAGCATCTGACTTTTGGTTTTGGCTCAGGTTGTAATCTCAGGGTTGTGAGATAGAGTCCGACATCAGACTCCACAGTCCATATGGACTCTGCTTGAGAAGAAGAGAGAAGAAGAGAGAAGCAGGTTCTCTCTCCCTCTCCCTCTGCCCCTTCCCTAACCCCTTTTGTCTCTCTCTAAAATAAATAAATCTTAAAAAAAAAAAAGTTTTGTTCTCACATTGTCATCTATAATTTAGATAGGATGGGGTAAGAGCACAGACTTCTGAACTCCAATACTATCTACGCAACTCACTAGGTTGTTTGACCTTAAACAGGTCATTTAGCCTCTATCTTATTTTTCTTTTATTTATTTATTTATTTATTTATTTATTTATTTATTTATTTTTATATTTTGTTTATCTGAGATAGAGCGAGGGAGAGCATGAGTGAAGGTGGGGGTGGCAGAGCTGCAGGCAGAGGGAGAGGGAGAAGCAGGTTCTCAGCTGAGCAGGGAGCCTGATACAGGGCTGGATCCCAGGACCCTGGGATCATGACCTGAGCCAAAGATAAATTTTAACCTACTGAGCTATCCAGGTGTCCCAACCTCTATCTTCTTTATCACAAAATAGGGATAATAATATTATTTTCTGCTTGGGCTACAGTATGGATTTTGTATGGAAAAACCTTAAAACAATGAAAGTTGTTTTTTCCTCCTAAAACCCTTCTCCCTTTCAATTCAACCTTGTCCTCACCTCATGGGGTCCAACTCAGTACCTGTGCTTTAATGGCCTTAAGATATTTAGGTAAGTTTGGATATTAAGCCTAGAGTTTGGTATGGTCCCAGCCCACAGGAGCTCTTGTTTCAAGATGAAGAAACATAGGGGCGCCTGGGTGGCTCAGTGGGTTAAAGCCTCTGCCTTCGGCTCAGGTCATGATCTCAGTGTCCTGGGATCAAGCCCCGTATTGGGCTCTCTGCTCGGTGGGGAGCCTGCTTTCTCCTCTCTCTCTGCCTGCCTCTCTGCCTCCTTGTGATCTCTGTCTGTCAAATAAATAAATAAAATCTTAAAAAAAAAAAAAAGATGAAGAAACATCTAATTTTTGTTAGTTCAATTCACTTCCATATCTCAGTGCCTAGTACAGTGCTTGGGACATGGCCAATGCTCAATGTATATTTGTTAAACTAATGAATAGATGAACAATATATAATATAGACCAGGATATGATAAATACAATAGTGGTACAAAGAAGGCAAATAAGGATAATGGATGGGAGAGATTAGTTATTTCTCAGAATTGTATATATCTAAATGGAGAAATAAGTTAGTGAAAAGAGAATTCTATTGACCTGATAGGATGATGATGAGTTTCCTTTATCTTCCTCCTTCATATTAACATTATCTAAGATTTTAATGAAATCCCATGAATTAGTCAAGTCATCTCCAATATCCATCTTGACACTATTTTACACTGTAATTAACACCATATTTTACCTGCTTCATTTAACATAATATCTCTAAAAATAAATTCAGTCTTGTAATAGGGTCAACTATGACATTTATTCTAAAAGATAATTTTAGCATTTTTAATTAAAGATATTCACCTCATAGTTTATTATCTGTCATGGTGTTGACAGTGAGCCTGTCTTCTCCTATATGGATCCAATAAGAAATAATGAATTAAGTATTAGCTTTGGTACCAAGAGACTTCGAGTCATTTCTTTGTTGTTCCATATTAATTCTGTGACCAAAGGAAAGTCATCCAATCATGCTGAAACGTTTTTCCCACATCTAAAATGAATATTTAATTATAATACCTCTTACTACAACCCCAGAGAGTTTCTTAAAGGATTAAATTAAATAAAAATTTAAAAATAGAATAAATACTAATAATTAAAATATTTTATAACAACAGTGCTAGTAGTAATAATACTGTTGCTTGTAAACGTATGAACTTTCTTTAGGAATTCCCGCTCTAGATTTTTTTGGAATGGCTGTATTTACCTATTCTCAGAAGTAGGGTGGAATGCTAAAGTCCCCATCTCTCACTTGTGTAATTCTTAAGTAAATCTGGTATAACTGGTGTGCCTACTTAATGTTGGCCACTTTGGGGGTCAAATTTGGATATTTATTTATTCCTGACAACTTGGTTGTTATAAGATGGAATGGAATCGGGTTTTTCGAGGCCTAAAGTTTATACAGTTTGGGGGCTCTTTAAAGAAAGAGAATAGATAATTATGAATACAAAATGAGATATAAAAGTTAATACACAATTAGAAGGAAAAAAATAATTTTGAACAAATTTTTAATTAGAAAAGGCTCATTAATATCACAAGTCACTGAAAACAAATAAAACATAATACTTTCATTAATTATCTACCTGACGTACCTTTATAGTTTGTAAGTGGAAGAACTTTCTACAGACTAACTCTTGACTCTTTGTCCGTGCCAGACTTAGTTCTCTTCTATTATACACATACTTCCAGTAGGTGGAATTGGCTCATACTGTGCCCTTGAACTTTAAATCACCGTTGGAGTTGATACAGAGCAATTAAGGTGTTCCTAGAAACCATTCCTACCCTGGGCTGAGAATACCACTATTTCTGCATATAATTTTGAGCCACATAATTATATTTCACTAAACTCAATCTAAAAACACCTCCCATTCACTTTCCTCTTCATGAGATCCCAAAATTCTCTGGAGTTGCTCCAGCACTGCCCAACATGAGGGGAACATGTGATCAGATGTGAGTTGGAGACAGTGGTCTAAATTGATGTGGTTAAAATATCTTATAAACATGTATGAAATGTAAAATGGTACAGCCACCCTGGGAAACACTTCGGCAAGCTCTTTGAAAACTAAACATGCAATTACTAGATGACTTAACAATTGTACATGTGGGCATTTATACCAGAGAAACAGAAAGCTGTGTTCACATAAAAATCTGTCCATGAAGGTACATTACAGCTTCATTTGTAACAGCCAAAAAATGGAAACCCCAATAGCCTTCAGTTGGTAAAACAAATGGAAGTATGTTAATAATATGGAATACTACTGTGGGTTGTAGATAAAATATTTTTATGTTCCTGCAGAGTTGGGCTTTCTGAATACATTTTGCTGAAAACGTGAGATCCAGGGCTGAGCAAGCCATGAGAACTTAATTTACAACTGTCAAGATAACCCAGGAAACCCAGGGAGACCTACCGAACTCCAGAGGTATTCATTTACATCTCAAAAGAAGATAAAGATGGGGATCTTGAAGGCATCTCTAGGTTGTAAAAGTCAGAGACACCAGAGGTTATCTGCATTTGGAGAGAGATATTTACATTACAAAAGCTAGAGGGAGAAACCAGGGACATGTACATCCCCTCTCCAACGAGCAAAGATTTTTCTCTCTCCTTTTGGGAGGAAAGGGGGAGCCAGCTACCTCTTTCTCTTGTACATATACAGAGAAAATCTATTTTATTCCATTCCTCACCAATGGCACAGATCTTGAAGTCTGTATGTATAGGAATTTCGACCTAACTTCTATCAAGCTGTCTCAAGAGTAAGAATTGGTGGGTGATATCGACATCACCACTATTTGATTTTTAAGTGAATAACGTTACTCTGTCTCTGATCCAGAATACTTCATGCACATATTGAGGGCAAAATGAATTATGATGAATACTAAAAACTCAACGGCATTCATCACTATGGAGGAATGAGCTGTTGATAATGCAACAACTTAGATGTATATTGAGGGAATTACGCTATTTAAAAAGAAAAGAAAGTGGATCCCACAGGTTACATACTGTATGATTCCTTTTATAGAACAATCTTGAAGCAACAGTAGACACATAGAACAGATGGGTGTTTCCCAGGAGTGGGTATGGAAGGGAGGTGGATATTGTTAGAAACTGCATCTTGACTGTGATGGTGAATACAGAAACCTACATGTGTGATACAATTGCATAGAACTAAACTCATGCACACACACACACACACACAGAGAGATGAACACATACAACTGGTAAAATTTTAATATGATCAGTGTATTTTATCAGTGTCACATTTCTGGTTCTGATGTTGTAGTATTGCTTTGTAAGATGTTACCATTGGAGGAAACTGGCTAAAGGGATTACAGTCTCTCCCTGCGTTATTTATTATAACTGTGTGTGAATCCACAGTTATCTCAAATTAAAACTTTAATAAAAATAGCATGAGCACACAAGCCCAGTATTAGTCCCCCTTTGAGGCCTTGGAAGGCTGTGTCCCTGAAGTTCATGCCCAGTCCCCTTTTGGTCAGTTTATGAGCACTGAGCTAGAAGCACTATGAGTTATGCTGGTGAGGCTTGATCTTTCAACCGGTGCAGAGCTTAAATGTAGACTCTGTGCAGGAAGTGAGTTTGCATTATTCATCACTGCATCCTTGGGAACTATTACTGTCTGGTGAAAAGCAGACATTCCAGAGAACTAATGAAGTAAAAACACAAAAACATAACAAAACAAAACTACATGTATCCTGATTTGATCTCAACAGTGCCTGGCTATTTGGTTTTTACTTATTCATACCATGACATTAGACTGCTCTAAAACAATGCGTTCTTAAATGACTTATCACCAAATAAACGTGGGGAGTCTTAGGTGTATGTGAAAGAGCTCCACTCGGTTCCCAGTATGGGAAAGTACAAGTAAAGTACCTGTAAAGTGAATTTAGTTTCAGACTCAGGAGAATGTCTCTGAGCAGATATATGGATTCTTTGAGAATACCACCACAGAATTAGCTGCTAAAATGTTATTTGTTCCTTCCCTTCTCTTCCCTTCCCTTCCCTTTCTTTCTCTTCCCTTCCCTTTCCTTCCTTTCCTTTTCTTTCCTTTTTTCTCCTTCCTTCCTTCCTTCCTCCCTCTCTCTCTTCCCTCTCTCTCTCTCATCTTTCTTTCTTTCTTAGCCAGCTGGCAGATCTTCTAAGTTCTGGGACTACATTCCTTAACATCTCTTGAAATTTGTGGGTTAGGATCAACATTTGAGAGGGATGAATATAAAAGGCTTAGGAAGGTTCAATAACTTGCTCAGTCTCAGACAATGAGTTGTGAAGTTGACAGTTGAATTAAGGATTTTCTTTCTCCAAAATCTGTGATTATTCTATCATGAATGAACTTGTGAGCGGCATATCTAGCAATGTATTTACATCTTCGGTCTTATGATAAAATATTTCCCTCGCTTAGGGTACTAAAAAACAATCTTATAACTGAGTTTGTTTTGTTTTTGCTTTCTCATTTTAGACAGAACATCCACTAACTTAGCATAGCTCAAAGCATTAATTTTTACAAAGATATATGCAGCCGTCAGATGTGATTACTCTTTCTTAATATGTATGAACTATTAACTCTGGGGCAAAACCAAACTTGGCATTTCCCTTTGTGAGGGAGTCTGGAGGATGAAAAGAGAAGGCAGAAAGTGTGGGGTACAGGGGCGTGAGAAAGGCTCAGCCATTCCAGTGGGACAGGAAGAGACCCGAAAGAAGTATCTGGAAAGCAAAAGCAAAGGGAAGTAATAAAAGGAACCCTAGGGAAGGCTGGCAGCAATCTTTAAAAAAGGTTATAAAAATGACATCAGCTTCAGTTAACAGACATAAGATTTTGAAAGAGCTAACAGAGCCAAGTTAATCTTAAACAACTGGGAAAAGCAGATGACAGGGGGATGAATCAGAGCAAAGGTGTCCTCCCAGGGTACATGAAAGTTGTGATGAAGATAAAGGTCACAGCCGCAACAGGGAGCAGAGGACATGGTGAGGACTGCCTGGGGTCCTGGTGGAGCAGAGCCAACCTGTGCTACCTGCCCACTTCACACTCTCTGCACTTTCAAAACTGAAGAACAGCCTAAGAGATCATCTTCTCCAACCTCCTCTTAGGCTACCAGGGAAACTGGTTCTAGAAGGGGAAGTGATTTATGCAAGGTCATGTTTTAAAGTCATCTAGTGGAACCTTGGCCTTGTACGGCTACAACATCTTTTTTTGTTATGCCATACTGCCTGCTATTTTTCACTCAGATTTAAATTGAAACTAATGTAGTTAGAGTTATACACACAGATGCATGTACGCATGCACACACATACAGGAAAGAAGAGAGGAGACACCTGCTTTATGGAAAATGGCTTTCTCCAGTTTGTTGTGATTGGCTATCACGATGCCACAGGCCAGGACAGGCCCGGGATGGGAGTGTTTCGCATGCACTGACCACAAACACCCCAGCATCTTCGCAAAGCCTTTCCGTCTTTGGGAGTGTGATCTTTACTGCCTCGTTCCTCTCATGCTAAAATTCTTAAGATCTGGAAAAAATAAACTGTGGGGACTTTAATTAATACACTTGATTGGCACAGATACGAAGCAATGTAGTGAAATGGTTCAACCAAGGGCCTTAATACAGATAAAGTGGATTCAGTCAACAACTCCCTTGTGTCAGCTGAGTGCTTTGGGGTCAATGGTAAGAGATAGTTAAGCCTCTGTTTTTGAGCTTATAAAATGAAGATGATAATATCAACTCCATGGAATTACAAGGGTTGAGTCAAATCCAACATATCCGACAGGCTTTGTGAAGAGCTTCGTCCAGCTCTAGCAGAGAGAGAGGGTTCAATAAAATGTAGAAGTTGTTACTGCTGAGAATGAGAAGTTCCCCTGAGAGGATGAGATACTTCTATATCCTTCACCCCGGCAGGATAATCCAGTCTTATGTCTGTCCCTATTACCTCCAAACCAAAGGAAATTAGAAGGCCAGACACTACGTGACCTGTGAAATAACATCCTTCAGCAAATCTCAACTCCTTAATAACAAACATATGAATAGAGTCCCAAAAACCTATGATGCTTTCTCTCTCCCAGGGCTGGAACGAAGGAAGGAAGGAAGGAAAAGAGGAAGAGAGAGAGAGAGAGAGGGAGGGAGGGAAGGGAAGGGAAGGAAAGAGAAGGGAAGGGAAGGGAAGGAAGGAAAAGAGGGAGGGAGGGAAGGAAAGAAGGAAGGAAGGAAAGAAGGGAGAGAGAGAGGAGAGAGAGAGAAAAGCAAGCAGGAAGGGAAGCAAGGAGAGAGATAAAAAGAAAGAAAGAGAAAAAACTCCAAAAAACTCCTTGTCTGCCAGTCATTTTATTTCTATTTTCCCCTCCTAAGCCCTAATTACCTCTTTAGACTAATTAACTCCTGTAGAGGCTCTGGAGACAGCTAGCAAAGAGAAGCATTTATTTTTGAAGTAAAGCAATTTTTGTTATCCTTTTCAAAGCACTAAATCACCTCTCTAAATTCAAGGCTTTGGATGAGTACCTCTCACTGCAGAAACCAAATCAAGCAATGTGTCCATGCTCAGGACTGAGCCTGAATAAATTCCTCACTTTTAAACAGATTTAAAACTTCAAGAAGTAGAGTAAGCCTCAAACATACAGACTGTTGGCAAAATTATTATTCTCAACTAATCCAATACCTGCTTGATTTGTAGTTAACTACTTTCCTATTCTAATGCTTACAATCCTCCTAAAAAATTAACAACCCCTTACTCCTGAAACATTTCCATTGGTACATTCTTACAATTCTCTGGGTAATTTCTTTAAAGACTTTATTTATTTATTTGACAGAGAGACAGACAGCGAGAGAAGGAACACAGCAGAGGGAGTGGGAGAGGGAGAAACAGGCTTCCTGCTGAGGAGGGAGCCCACCAGCGGGCTCAGGACCTGAGCGGAAGGCAGACACTTAACAACTGAGCCACCCAGGCAGCCCCTCTGGGTAATTTTTTCATGAAATGGTCATTGATAGCACTACCTGAGATTGAGTGGTCATGAGAGTTCTTTTTAGAGACGGTAATATTTAACCTGAAACTTAGTGACAAGAAAGACACAAGTGATGCAAAGTTCAGGCATGAAAGTGGAAATGAGCTGTGTTTCAAGGACCATTAAAAAAAAAAAAAAGCCAGTATGGAGAAAATGTAGGGGAGAAGGGGGAGAGTGGCGGGAGATGGTGCAGGTGGGCGGGGGCTGGATGGGTTCACCCTGAGGAGAACAAATTGCGGCAGGGAGATGGGATGGGAAGAATTACATTTGTGAGCATGAAAGAGGGTGGTGGCTTGGTCTCAAGTGGGCACCTTGAATCAGCACCCCCCCAAAAAAAACCGTGTTGTTTTGGGATATGTTTCCAGGCAGAATCGTTAGGATTATTGAGACTGGAATGGAAAGGGTGACACGAAGCAAGGAATGAAGAACGGCTTCTAGATTTTGAGACTCAACAGCAACAGGGACCGTGACTAGGTTGACAGAGATAACAAAGCTGAGGGAGAGGTAGACTTAGAATATTATGTTTGGCTATATTCCCCATGGTACCTTCCAGAATTCTGTAGGATAACTGAAATGTAGATACACTGTTTACAGCAGGAATTCATACATCTAACTAATGTAAAACAACATGAATTCAACGGTTTGAGTGCAACTATGAAATACATTTATCCCCACATCTTATCCTGAGAGGCAGGATCTCAGCTGATTAAGATGTAGACTCTTTCATGAGGCTTCCTTCTCTCCAAATTCCCCTCTGCTTCCTTCAGTGTCCTTGGCGGGCTACTTCTTAATCTCTTCAGTCATTAGTTCCTTCACCTATAAAATAAGAATATTAATCAAATATGTCTCATTGGGTAAGATTAAACACATTAATGACTAAAACCTCAGAGCACTGCTCAACATAAAGGATGTGCTGAAAAATATTACTATTTTTAACAATGCTTTTCTTACCAGATAAGCACCCATTCGCTGCCATATGATGAGTGAGTAAGGTAACGTTCTTTCTTTGGATTTATCCTCTGTTTGCTCAGAGGGTGGTACCTAAGGGCTTCCCTCCCTGTTCGTCCGTTGACCCCTTTCCTGTGGCCATGTTCTCTAGGTGACATCCTTATTTAATTCTAAAAAATAGCTAGCACTGAACTGCTAATTCCCTTGGGCTAGTAAGGAATGTTTACACATCATTTAAATTAATTTATCTCATTAATCCTATGAAATAGGTTTTATGATCCCCATTTCACAAATTAAAGAAAGAAACTTGACGTTTAGAGAGAAAAGGAAATTGACTAAGGAAGTAAATGACTAGAGCTTGGACTAACCTTAGAACTATGTGAGTGCACATGGAATTTAAGAAACAAAACAAATGAACATAGGAGGGAAAAAAAAGAAAGAGGCAACCAAGAGACTTAACTATAGAGAACAAACTGAAGGTTACTGGAGGGGAGGGGGGTGAGGGACAGGTTAGATGGGTGATGGGCATTAAGAGGGCCCTTGCTGTGATGAGCACCGGGTGTTGTATGTAAGTGATGAATCTAATTCTTCACCTGAAGCCAATATTACATTGTATATCAACTGGAATTAAAAAAAAAAAAAAAACTTGGAGAAAAAAAAGAACTATATAAATGTAGAAGTGTGTTTTGATCACCTCCAATGGCCACCTCTAGTTAAATTTGAAATCTTGTATCTTACATAGCAATAGACAGCCATATATTTCTTCCCTCTATCCATCAGAACAGCCACATCCCCCTTCTTGTGATGTTTCCCCATGCATCCCTGACCTGTCTGGACCTCTGCCAGTGTTTTCTCTCAGCTGCCTTACCCATCACTTTCCCCATGGCAGAATTTCCCACAATGCCTTGGATATCCCACAGGTTGACTTTCTTGTCACTCTTTCCTTTTTCCTGACAGGAATTTGTCATTTCACCCCATTCTGGGCCTTCTCCATGCATCACAGCTATGAGACTAATATCCAGGACCCCCAGTTTGCTTTACATAGGGTCATCCTGACATCCATGAACTCACATTCCCTGAACACTGACAGAACCTCTTAACACAAAACCATAGTCATTAATGTTCATTTGTACAGAACAGTGCTTGCAAACTGAAGTTTAGGAAAACTTCCCCCCTACCCCCATGGTAGACCAAGGAAATGAATTTTCTTTTCTTGCTTTTTTTTTTTTTTTTGCTGCCTCTTGAAAATATGTGATTGAGGTTCAGTAGAATGTGTTTAAAATCAATAAATCTAATTGCTAATTTTCTTGGAGAAAGACTAGCAAAGTGGATAGGGTTCGAATACACGAGCTCTGTTGTCATTCTTGTCTCACCACATCCCATACCGCTAATGAATAAGATAACTTGTTTCCAATGTTACCCATCAGAGGACAGAGTAAAATTATGGAAACACAAGCTCTATTTTTATGAGCAAAAATGTTTAAATATTGGAGGACTTTAAAAAGATTCATCACATTGGGAGCAGATACAGAGGTTAGAATTGATGGAAGACAGAGCATGTGGTCTTGAGAGGTGGGGAAAGTAACAATGTCACTAAAAAGGAATATCTAGTGTTCCAACAGGGATTCTTAAAGATAGAAAGAGAGGATAAAAGATGGTGGAAATTCTGGGTTGGAGCAGGGTAGAGTGATATATATATATATATATATATATATATATATATATATACATTTTTTTAAAGACCATATGCAATATGAGAATATCACTTTATAGCTGAAAAATTATGGTTATTCTCATCATGTAAACTACAGAATGCAGAGTTCAGAGAAATCTTGACCGATGATGCATAATTCAAATAAAGGCTGAGAAGCACTGCTTTATAGGATCTATGTACTTAGCTAATTGAATGAATATATAAATAAATCATTTGATTAAAATTGTCATTGAGTATATTTTCCTGCTCAGAGCAGGAAAAGTTATAAATTGCTCAGCAGTGTCCTTGTGATAAATTATGATTTTTCTAAAAGAGAAGGAATAGAGAAAATAGAAAAGGCATGAGTCTTTAAAATCCTTTTATCCTAAACCAGTGCCCCATGCTGCCTGCACTTAGCATGATGAATAATCTTTGATTATGTGAATAAAGTCAATTGAACAGAAAAGCAAGGCAATTGTGTCAGGCCTGCCTGGCATATGTCTTGTGGAAGAGCTTGGTATTCAGTGATAGCTGGGTCCATTGAAATAATTTCCTGCAATTATCAACAAATCTGAGAGTTCAATTCTCTCTTTCCCTCAAGACCCCAGGGTACAGTATAGCACAGTATTAAGACTCATGTTTAGTACTTGACTTGAGCCTGCAGGGCTCGAGTTCTGGTTCTGAAGCTTGCCTGCTCTGGGATCTTGGGGAAGTAACTTCAGCTCCTAACCGTCACTCTCTAATATGTCATAGGCAGAGAAAGAGCAGTGAGCATTACGAAATGGTGGTGCAAATAAACCGAGTGAACGCAAGTCAATTTACAATATTGTCTAAACAAACGAAGCTTCCAATAAATGTTAACAGTGATCATCTGCTTTCTTCTCTCCTTCACATGGATCTTGGCATAAACAAGATATCCCAGTAACATGTGGCTCATGTGTTTTGTCTCTTTTGTAAGAGCAGCATTATTGTATGGTGCACACCCCACTTAGACTATCTAGGATTTGAATTCTCCCTTAGTCCAGAATTTACTAGATGTATGAGGAGTGTCCTATAACCTCAGTCCTGGTTTTCTCCTTCACACTGGGGGGTTCTGAGAATTAAATGATGTGTGAATCACTGGTAAATACCAAAAGACTGCCCTCTGCTTTTATTTAATTTTCCTTCCCTGAATATTATTGTCGTCCTAATATTAATCACTGCCACAAAGATTTAATATTTGAAATGAACTCACAAAATTCCAAGGCTGTCAATTTTTCCTTACTCGATATTTGGTGATTTCATAGGACACGACACAAATACCTGAATAGCACTTAAATCTTATTCTTTTCCTGAGATTTTAAAATAGAATCTTTCTATTAAAACACAAATGCTTTGTGTAAATAATGTTACATATGCATTAGGAGGTGAAATTATACTTCTCTACTAAGGCTTATAGTACTTAAATTTTTTTTGAGGCTTGACATAAGGTTCCAAAATTTTTGTAAAATCTACATGCTTCCAGTTAATGAGGGGTTACTGAATATTAAAAAAAAAAAAAAGTCAAAACGTTATAAAGAAAATTACTACCCTTCTTCTCCATCGTCTACTCTCACAAGAGTAGCCCTAAATTTATCATTTCTTTTTTTAACTTCCAGATATGATTTCTTTTGAAGAATGAATTTTATGCCTAAAGAAACAAGTATGAAGAACATAGAATAGGGAGGTAAGCCATATTTATATGTCTGAAAACCTTTTAATCTTGTTTTCTTTCTTGAGTCCAGTTTTCTGTTACCACTTCTGTTATTGTTACATGTCTGCCTCATTAAGAGCTCTTGAGTTTGCAAATTCTGAAACGTTATGAGACAGAATACCACATGAATATACCTACTGATTAAAATTCAAATACCTGAGCAAGTTCCTAAAGAAAACAAGGCAAAGATTTAGAGGCTTTCTAAAATACTCAGAGGGATACTCACAGATGATTACAATGGTTATAATGCTGATAAATTACTTTTTTGTAATTATCTAATTATTTCCCTGATAAACATTAAGCTCAGTGAGACAGATACCATTCTCTGTACATCATGTTGTTTGTTTTTTAAATTGTAGATCTTGTGTTTCACACATTAAAAAATAAACATTTTTTTTAGACTGGATTCCATAGGGTTGAGATTATTTGAAAAACTCAGTAAGGGCTGTTCATGCAAGTCTGTGAATTTAAAAATATTAAGATATATCCATGTAAATTATCCCAATGATGCTGCTATTGCTTACAATATTTTTAAAGTAATTCCTCACTTGTGACAAATGTTTATCATATGAGTGTGGAATTCATATGAAGATTGGCAAACACATTCTAGTTAACACTACAGATGAAGGAAGTGATTAAATTGGATATATCATTAAGATGAATTTTGAGGCATGACAATAAAGATGTTGATTTTTCTGTTTCTATAGCTTTTGACTTGAACTTAACCCAGATAATCTTAAATAAAAAATAGTGTTTGACTTTTGATGGTGGATTACTTGGATATATGCAAAATCAATTTGGATGTTGAAGGGACTGAATTTGTTTTTTAAGAATCTGACCACTGTGTAAATTTCCAGCTACACTCTGAAATTGTTTGATCTGTGAAGATTTAGGTCCCCAGTTGCCACAGGAAAATATTTTAGATTCCCTTCATTCCAAATATAGAAAATAGCTCATCAACAGTATACCCAAGATACAATCAGGAAAGATGTGAAAATTTCTGTCTTTTTATTAAAATTATATACTCTGGCAAGGGCTATATTACTTATACATATTAAACAGATGTTACCAATATGACAGCAGCAAGATAATGCCCAACATGTCCTCAGCTTTACAGGCAGTAGTATTTATTATGCTCTTAAACACTGTAAAAGTACCTTCATATGAAACTCCCTGAGTCTTGTGTGGGTGCTTATTGAAAGGAAGGACTGATGAAAAGCTGTCTAGAATCAGGCTATTTTGTCTTAATGTAGGGTTATCAGATTGATCAAATAAAATTTGAACTTGAGAGAAACAATGAACAATGATTTATAACAATTTGTGTATGAAATAAAAATATAGTTTCATAATAGGCAATATTTGGGATAAACAAATATTTGATATAAACAAATTCAAATTTAACTGGGTATACTGTATTTTACCTGCCAATCATATTTTTTATGACTTACTGAGATATGACTCATATATAGTTCACCTATTTCTGGTGTGCATTTTGATGGGTTTTAGGATACTCTCAGAGTTCTAAAAATCATGACCACAATCAATTTTAGGATATTTTTATCACCACGTAATATAATTGTACTCGTTAGTTGTTACACCCCATTTCTACCCAGCCGTATCCTATCCCCAGGCCCGAGGCAACCACTAATTTCCATTGCACATACAGATTTGCCCCTATTGGATATATCATATACAGAGGATAATAAAATACATTGTTTTTAATAACTGGCTCCGTTCAGTTAGCACAATGTTCTCGAAATTCCTTCACGTTGTGGCACATGTCATGTAGCATATATCAATACGTCAGTACTTCATTGTACTTTTTTGCTGATAATAGTCCATTATATGGATCCATCGCATTCTGTTTATTCGTTAATTAGCTGATGGACATTTGGTCTTTTTCCAGTTTTTCACGATAAGGAATAACTCCGCCATGAATATTTGTGTCCAAATTTACGTAAGAGTAGAATTGCTAAGTCATATAATTCTGTGTTTAACTCTTTGATGAACTGACCTCTCTGGAGATCTTGTGGGTATCTGCTTCTCATGGGTCCTTGATCCTTGCTCATTCTTTTGCCCACTGCAATTCTCATTTATTTCCCTTTCAAGTAAAAACTTTCACTCCTGAATCAAAAAAGAAAAGCAAAATGAAACAAACCATTGTCATAAAGTCATGTGTTAGTAAGACTTTCTCAAAGTCTGAGTGAACAGAAGAAGAACTGCATTGTCATGAATCAGAGTCAACAACTTAGCATGAAATTATTAGCTGAGCCTGTTTTTAAGTCTTTCTTGGCCTTTTTTTCCCGTGTAGAGACTTGGCCTATGGCCATTTTAATTAGACTCACTTTTACCTGTTTGACTTCTGCTCTTACTTTCTCCACCACAAATCTCTATCCATTTTTTTTTCATCCAAAGCAAGTAGACTATAATTCTGCCTCAACCTATACCATCAGACTGTCATAGATAATATATCCATTAAAAAGGTGAGTTTCTCTTCCCAAGACATTTTCTGTGGTAAACTCAGAAAACAACTGTGTTCTCTTTCTAATAAATGGGCACTTTCCTTGAGTAATAACTATTTGTGGCTCACACATATGGTTCATTAGGTGAGTGAGAGGTTCAAAGTATCATAATCATCTAAATATGGAGTGAAAATAACACATAGATAAATAAGGCATCGTCCTGGGGATGCCTAGGTGGCTCAGTTAGTTAAGTATCTGCCTTCAGCTCAGGTCATGATCTCAGGGTCTGGAATGGAGTCTTGCATCAGGCTCATTGCTCAGCTGGGAGCCTGCATCTCCCTCTGCCTCTCTCTCTCTCTCTCTCTCTCTCCCCCTCCCCTTCTCTCTGATAAATAAATAAAATCTTAAAAAAAAAAAAAAAAGCATGGTCCTTCCCTTTAAACAACCCAAATTGGTAGGGAGGAAATAATTACATATCACATTCACTATTAATAAGAGAAAGTAAAATGATGAGTACTGTATTACAGATGTATTAAAGAAAACGTAGAAAATCCTGGAGACTTCTGAATAAGTGTTTTCGTTGTCATTGTCTGGCTACACTTTAAACTCAAACTTTTGTATTAATATTCAAATAGATACAAGTTTAAAAGAATGACAAACACAAATTAAACATCTCTGATGCCTGGAGCTGAAAAATATACCTGCTCTGGGTTTCAGGGTTAGAGTAATCAAAGCTCAACTGTCTTAGTGTGATGAAATAAAAATGTGGATATGCAGTATGTTGCTTGAAATAAGTTGCTGGATTATGTATCTTAAATCTGCTGGGACGAAAGCTTCCAGCATTTCTTCAGTGACTGAGGAAAACAATAGTTTCAAAGCCAGGACATTGGCAATTTTCTCGAGGCTAAGTCACTAGACTTATGGAGTTAAAATAAAAAGAAGGAAAGAAAAACCACTAACGATAAAATATGATACAATAAATAGACTCCAAAACACATTAAAAAAAAAAAAAAGCTGAGGAATGAGCTAAGAAAGATAGCTAACACAATGCGATGTGCACACTCACTTCCACCCAAGATGCAATAACAGGGATTGAATATACCCCCCCACCTTGAAACAATGAAAACACTGGAAAAAATACCTTGAGAAAGACTTTCTAGATACTGGATATGAGGAGAGAAAGGACAGTGATCCCTGAGAAATGGGAGCTAAATGGAGGGAGCCGACCATTGCTCCAACCTAGTGCCTATAAAAACTCCAAGCAGCAGTACAAGGAAAGGGAACCCAGGCAGATAACTGAATAAGGAGACAGAGCACATACTTCTGAGAAGCCAAAGTAACTATAGACTTCACAGAGCAGAGTACTGGAAAGGAGAACACCACCCAGAGTAGGAGCTTTTCCAGAGGTTTACTCAGGGGTAGCTCGAGCATTCAACTGATTACTGATCAATGCTATTGAAGACCAGAGGAAAAGGAACTCAAAGAGATAGGAGGCTGATACATGAAATTGCCCCTTCCTGCTTAGGAATCTATTTACATTACCTTGTTTCTCAAAAGAACACTTCTTTATCTCTGAAGTTCACCATGTATTTCTTTATATTAGCATTTCACTTACCATGGGATGAGTCCTTGAATGTGCAGAATTAAGCATTAATTCAGGTCCATAAATATTCTAGGATATGCACAGAAGCTAAATATTGTTGTGTTCATTTTGCAACTATACTTTGAATTTTTGTTAACTATATTTCATATCTTCATCCTTCTCTTACATCGCTTTATTTTTTGTCCTCTTCTTTTGCTTTCTGGATAATTTTCTTAAATCACTTCTTCCCACCACTTGATTTTTTCTTTTCCTTTTTTTAAAGATTTTATTTATTTATTTATTTGACAGAGAGAGAAAGAGAGAGAGCCAGCACAAGCAGGGGGAGTAGCAGCTAGAAGGAGAGAGAGAAACCGGCTTCCCGCTGAGTGGGGAGCTGGACTCGGAGCTCTATCCCAGGACCCTGGGATCATGACCCAAGCCGTAGGCAGTTCTTATCTGATTGAGCCACCCAGGTGCCCCAACCACTGATTTTATTTTCTCTAGTTTGAATCTAATCCTGTTTGCTTCTGATGTCATTTTTAACTTTCTGATAATATAAATTATTACATTAAATGTTTTTAGTTTGTCTTCTAGTTTGCTTTCTTCTTGGTTTATAATTTAATTATAATATGTCCTGTTTGCAAAGACCATGGTTTAAAAGAACTAAACAGTTTTTAGACCATTTTCTTCTTCCTTGGGAAAATCTTCTGATGTAAATTTCCATTTGATTTTTTGGGTTCTATATTTATGTTCTATATTTATGTCCTATATTTTATTGCAGAGTTTTTTGAAAGGTTTAATGTTTGTTTTTCTGTTTTCACAATGTCAGTTGGTCACCAACTAATTCAACACTTCTATTTATAGAAGAAACACAGGTCTCTTCCCTTTCCATCTTCTATCCATAATGGCAATTTTCCCCTCCAAATTTAAACTGGTATAATGGTTGTTCTATGTGCATTTAAAAATTCTATATTTCAGCAGCTTGACAAGAGTGAAGAAAACTCAGTCTCCAGACATTTACAACCAGAGAATTTTGATCTCTCAAGTACTTGATTTATAACTTTCTTTAGTTCCCTTGGCCAGTTTACACAATGGACTAGGGCCTACATGTATTAAATTGGAAGAGTAAAATAAACTATCACTTCTCCCAAACTTCCCATGTAAAATCTTGCCCTGACAAGTCCAGAGGGATTACCTCCATGTTATACAGAGTCTGCTGCTACCATAGGGGGCCAAAGAAAAGTAATGGTAAAAGGCCATGGATTTGACTGACTTTCCTTTAAAGTCAGTTCAGGTCTTAAGTGCTTTTGGTTTGAGGCAGGGAAAAGGGCTCCATTCATCGTGGCTCACAGTTCACGTACAAACTACCTGCTACGCTACCTTTCGCTCCCAAACCTGAAGTGTAAACATGGAGTTTTCAAGAATCTACCCTCCCTCCCACTTCTCACTGCCCTGACTCAGTTTCTGATGTCTTCCTTCAATTAAATCCCCACTCTGCTGATAGTCATTACCGTGAAACACATTGAATGTAGTTGGCATCATGCCTTATTTTTTGTCTTTACTGTTCTTTAGTCATTTCTGTTAATTTCTGGGAAAAGAACTTGTAAGTTTGTTTTTATACTACCATTTCCCCGCCAGAGAATTCTACTTGACTTTCCAGGTAATAAATTTCAGATTCCTCCTCTTTCCATCAAAACAACTCCATAAGGCGAAGTGGTAATAGCCATGATTGAAACACAGTAGGTTTGAAGAGCCTGTTCATTTTAAATAAGTTGCAATCTGAATTGAGTTTGTGATCCTGGAGAGCAATAATAGAAATATTTTATGTAAAATAGTGGTACTTAACTTCTGTCGACAGGCAACAGAATTCTGTCAGTTTTGACTCTCATTACCTACGGTGATTTTCAACACTGGAGGGGTCAGGGTGGTGGCTGTCAAATTGAGAACAGTAATAGAAGCTCTGTTATTCTGGTAGTGGGGAAGGAAATGTTCCTCCACTTGAGATCCACTGAACAACAATGTATCTTTATTCAGTATTGTTCATATCACCTTTGGAATAAAGTGTTCAATTTTGAATATCACATTATAAAAAAGATACCCAGATGAAAAGATAATGTCAGAAATTAGGAACCACGTGGTTGAAGTAACTGGAATTATCCTAGAGAAGGCAAGCTTTAATGATATGAAAGGAAAAATGGTGTCCTTGTGAAAATAGCTTAAACCCACTCAGTTTGGACTTGGATTAAATAGTTAGAGGTTAGAGGATGAGTGGGAAACCTCGTGAGGAAAATAGTTTATCTTAATACAAAATAAAGGTACTTCTGTGTCTAGACTTTTCTGGAAATGTATAATACAAGTTCATAACAGTGAGAGTTATGTTGTCCAACATTAAGTGTCTGAAATTCTGTAGCATGAAAGGAGCCATAAGGTAGTAACTAGGGATAATTAATAGGAATGCTATAAAAGGAAATAATAGGAGATTAGAATAAAATTTAAACTGTGTTTTAGATTGTCTTCACTGAATAATAAAGTAGTCTAATCTTAGTTTCCAAACAATAGAAACTGGGAGATTGTAGAAAATACTCACTGAAGACTTTTAGGCATTACTTAAAATAAAATAACGAACTTGCAGACAGACAGATGACAGACAGGTTAGAATAAATGCCAACTGTCCTGTACTGAAGAATACACTCACATTTGAATTGTATTAGAAAGATGCAAATACCTTTACACTACATAGATTTGCTATAGAAAACTTTTGGAGAGAGTTAAGAGAATGGTGATAAGGTGAAAAATACCTCAGGCATAAGAAAAAAGTATCAATGAGAATGATGAATAGAAAAACCAAAATATATAAAAGTACCACATAAGAGAAAGAGCAGGAGGAACTCAATAGAATCTCATTTGCTCATATGACACATTCTATTACTATCACCTTGAAAAATCGCCAAGAGGCGGATTTTTTATCTCTCAAGAAAACTGTATTCTCCTTAGAGGGTTTTTGGAAATAAACAGTGTGCATAGACTAGTAGCCATAACACACTATGTAGGACAGAATATGGTGGCACAGTTTAATGATTTTATCACTAGATGTTTTATCACTTAATGAGACAACTTGGTTACATAATATATTAAAACACAGCATAAAAGCTAGGGGAGGTAGAAGAGCAGATGTATAAAGTGCTGTGTGTTTCAAAGCTGACTTTGGCTGGATTGTGTTTTCTCGTTTCTCAGTGAAGGGGTAGAAACTTGTTTTCCATTCTGTCAGAAGCAGTTGTTTAGGAGATTAATAATATATCGATGACCTAGTCTATCCTCAAGGACCTCATGGTTGCTCAAATAAAGGAATTCATGTAGTTACACAAATATAAGTAAAAAGAAAGTATAAAAGAGAGAAAATGTGCATAGGACAGATGACTCAAGGAAAAGGTTCGGAAGAATTATGCACTCTTCATTAAGAGAGAGATATTTGAACTTAGCCTTGATGAGTCCTTGACAGATATGGGGAGATAAGAGAGCAGAATATTCCAAGTAGAGAAAAAAAAATTGAATTAAGATATATGGACAAACAAACCCAATCTGGGTGAGGAATACTAAATAAGGTTGCTACAATTGAATGTTTCATGCTTTTATAATTTTAATTATTGCTATTCTGAAGTATTTCTATTCATAGACATTTTTATAGTAACAGGTGTAAACCTCTATACTGCAAATCTATTTTCTGCACAAAAAATGGTAAAGTTATCATCACTCTATTTTATTATCAATTAATATTGATAACTGAAGCTGTATTTAAATTGAAACTATACTTAAATTGAAAATCCTAGTGTTATTTTTATTATATTAAAAAATCCTACTCTTAAAATACTGTACACACACATTTTATCATGCCACATACAAGAACTTTAAAAAAGAACCCTCAAACATAAAGAATATAAAAAGTTTCTAAATGAATCCATTGATGCTTAATAGGAGCATATATGCCATAAGTGTGTCAGAGAAAGAAAACTACCATAGAATTTCATTCATATGTAAAACTAAAACAAATACACAAACAAACAATGAAAGAACAAAGAAAAAGGAGACAAAAAGTTAGACTCTTAAATACAGAGAACTAACCTGTGGTTGCCAGAGGAAAGGTAGGTGCAGGTGTTGGGTAAAATAGATGAAGGGAATGAAGAATATACTTATTGTGGTGAACCCTGAGTCATGTATAGAATTGTTGAACCATTTTAGTGTACACCTGAAACTAATAAAACACTGCATGTTAATTACCCTTCAATTTAAATAAATGAATTAACTAATAAAATCATTTTTTTCAAAATATGTATTGAAATTATTCAATGTTGATTTCACTTTTTCACAAACACTTATGAATAAAGAAATACTAATATTTATGAATAAAGAAAGTGAACTATTGACTATGAATAAAGAGAACAAAGAGAACTCAAGAAGTAAATGCTTTTTGTTTCTTTCTCATAAAGAACTGGGTACGTAACTCTCCTTCTCAAAGATGCAATTTGCTGACCAATATTTCTCATAAAGCAAGACAAAACAGAAATATATATAGACTGTTTTTTTTTTTAAACTCACTTTGGGGGTGCTGGGATGGCAACAGTCGGTAAGTATCTAGCTCTGGGTTTCCACTTAGGTCATGATCTCAGGGTCCTGAGATAGAGTCCCAGGTTGGGCTCTGCACTCCACATGGAGTCTGCTTGGGATTCTCTCCCCCTCTCCCTTTGTCCCCACTGTGTACATGACCTCCCTCTCTCTCTCTCTCTCTCTCTTTAAAAACAAGAAATAAATCTTTAAGAAAAATAAGAACCCACTAGGAACCAATTACAGTGAATGAAACCAAATTATGTCTTTTGTAAAAAAAAATAATAAGTACATTCTCTTCACTGATGATTTTGAATTATTTTGAAAAAAATATTAAAGTTCAAGAAACCTGTGTAAGGGAGATAGTGAGCTTTGGATAAAACTAACGAAGAAAATAATCACACATTACATTGAGCTCACATGCTGCCAATTCTAGTTCATAATTATGTTGCACTAAATGTAATGAGCAAATGTACCAAAAATACATCACTAGAGTATAGATTAACCAACTGGCTTCTCCCAAGAATAAAAAGCAACTCAGTGGAAGAGGTTTGAGTATTTTTCCTTTATGCAAGTTCTTAACCAAATGCAGCAAATTTGGATACTTGATAAGAACAGATTGTAGCACATTTTACAACTGGGTAATGTCAATAAAGTACATGTAACTAACTTGCTAATCAAACTACAGTCAACCTTACTGTATTCTGGAACCCATACAAAGCACTGGAGATGTGGACATGAAATGGAGTTTTTGATGAGAGCTATAAGGGATATAGTTTTTCCTATTGCATCAATAATTACTAGGATACATGGGATTATTTGAAAAACTGTTACTGAGTTGTTGACATTTTGAGGAAAGCACTGTGCTGGGCACTGTGAATTTAAAAAAAGAAAGAAAAAACTTTCAAAACTTTTAAAAGAAAAAACCTTTTAAAAAGAAAAAAAAAAGCAGAAATAGACCTTATCGTTCTCAACATCTTTGAGTTCAGGATTATAACTGTATTTTGGAGATGAGAATGTATAACACCTCAGCTCCTTTCCAGGGCCCAGCTAAAATCTGTTTGCAAGTAAATCACAGCTGGAATCCTATCCTTTGCATGGTTCTCTGAGAAGTGCCTGTTACAAAGTGGGCCCCTATACTAGTCATATTCAAAACAACTAAAAAAGTAAAATAAAATAACATTCTAAAGTGGTTCACCCATTAAAGGGCTTCCATGAGCATGTTTTATTTCAGTTACAAAGCCAACGAACTCTTAAGGGGCACTCTGACCACCGCTTCTCTACAACTTCTTTTTCCTATTGTATTGAAATTGTATGTTATGCTGGGCTCCACTACTAGAATGAAATCCCTGAAAAAAAATTTTTGGTCTTCGATGTCTAACACAGGGCCTGTCGTACCACTGATGTCTAACAGTTGCTTAATGAAGACAAGAGTAAAGGCACGAGTGAAGGAATTACTTCATCTAGCATATCAAATGGTAAGGTCTCATTTGCCTCTTCAAGTATACTCCAAGAAGGAATATGTTAAAAATCTGCCGGGTCTCCACAATGCAAAGTGATGGAAAGAATATGCTCTTGGTTTAGCAGTTCCAGGAATTATCACACAGGGATCGCAGAGCCAGAAGGTGAATGGAGACTGTGATGTCTTTGGGCAAACAGGGATCTCTCCCTGTACCACAAATTGCCATAAAGTAAATATTCAATAACAGGAGAGTGCTTCTTATTGATAGCCACACTATAAAACAAAATAGAAAAAAATGTAGGCAAAGGAGCAATTACATTTGCCTGAAGGTATCTGGATAGGCTTCTTGGAGAAAGCACATTCCAAATCTCTTAGTAAAAGATCTACATAGGAATTCCTCAGGAAAACAAGAAGTCCAGGGTTTCCAGGAAGAAGATGGGCAAAGTCATGGACACAGTTTTATCTCCTGATGTCATCCCCACCTGTTTGGTGCGCTTAGCAGATGTAGTAAGCATCCACTTAACATTCCATGTACTCCCCCACCTTGCCTTGCAATTAGATTAAATAAATGATACTGGGTGCCAATCAATGAATCAGGCAGAGTTGATACAAGCTACTCCCAGTTTTGCACCTTGAAAACATCCGGGGTGAAACTGCAGCTCCTTCTTCCCTTTCCAGGTTGATCTTAGAGTCTATATACTGAGCTGGTTGAATCGTTAAGTTTGATGGATCTTGTAACCCTGTGTCTCAGAAGCCCTTCACTGGCATGTGTTAGGCCCTTCACCAACAATTAAAAACATTTTTTGTGTACGTGGGCTAAGCCACTGAGAGCTCAGTGTGTTGCAACAGTTAGTATTACTTATCCTAACTAATGAAAATAGCCCCTCTGTAACCCCTCATCTTTACCCTTAATGCCAAACAGGTAGCTTTCCCATTCAGTAGCTGCAGGGAGTTGAACAAAATTGGTTCCAAATTAAGAGTGATTACAACCCAGTAAACCACAGGGTAAGATGGAACTAAATAGGCCCCTAAATCAATACCTGCATTCTACCTTTTCACTGGTGGGAAATAATTCAGTCCTTCAATGGCCAACATCAGAGGATTTTCCCATCCAGTAATTCATTAACATCTAAGTATTAATTGCAAGGTTTTCAATAACAGAGATGGATTATGAATAGAAAATAGGCACAAAGCACAATATATTCAAAATAATTAAATTGTTATGACTTTTCAGGGCAGTGAAGCTATTAAAATATAATTTTTTAAAAAATGAGAATGGAATGAGAATGTGATTTCACAGGCATAATTCGAAATAGTATGAGTATTTATTCACCATGTGCAATTACTTGTAAATACAAATTAGAGGGAGATGTGGCACAGCTAAAGTACAGTAAAATTAGATTTATGAAGCCTTTCCTAATGTGCAAACAAAAAAATAAAAGTGTCTAATCATTTTGTTCATTATAATTTTTATAAACCTATGCTAACTAGGGGACTGTGATATACCATGAATAATTCAGAAGGTAAAACCAAATAAAAATAAAAGTTTGTGCTAATAACCCTTCAAAAGGAGATTAAACAATTGAACCAGAGTCCAGCCAGAAAAACAAACTATCACTTAGACAAAGATAATTTAATACCGGTACCAGTTACCCAGAATAGAGCATGGGTGATGATGAATCTGAGAACAAACCAGCAAATGACCAACACGCCTGTTCATGAATTGCTGAGGGCAGTGGGATCCAATTTTACTGACCCCTGACTTCATCTAGATGTATACCTTTTTTAAAAACTTCACCAATTTGAGTTATACATTGTTTTAACATCTTTCATATGAATCAGCTGTGAACTGAGGAACTAAGTGATATGTCCAGGTGTCAGAGCTGGAATTCGAACTGACTCCATCTAGAGTATTATGTCTACCGTACCCTGTGGCAATAGGTTGAGGGGGGTGGGAGCTCTATCATATGTGGAGACTCTCCCTAACTCTGAGATTCCCTAATAATAATATGAACAATTACTTTCATAACATAACCGACTAATAGCACCATCCCAGGCTGTTGTATTATATCCTTCTGAACATAAATCGTGTAACTGAAATGAGACTTAGTTATGCATGACGGTGCACATTCTATAAACTGAGGAGACAACTTGCTTAAGTGACAAAGGAAAACCCCGTGGTTTTATTTTTTTGTTTTACAGAGAAGTCTGGATGGTCAGTCTCAGAAATCACAAAGCATTGTGTTTTCTCAACTGACTTTTTCAGGTTTTATATTCTGCTTGTCTCTGTTCCCAACTCAAAGTTGCAAATATCTTCTATAAGGATATTTGGAGATGGGTTATATTAATTGCCTGAAATTAAATCTTTTTTAAAGGGATTTTTAAGAAAGATCATTTGCTCAGCATTCTAACAAGAAATATTTGTCAAAGAGATCAATGGATCTGGAAACCAGGGCTTATCTATAAGACAATGGATTAATTCCAGGTTTCAATAACCTGCTAAACCCACAGAATCTAAGGGCCTCTCTGAGAAACAATCGAAGCCAGATCTTAGTGAAATTTGACAGAATTGAACCATTAGTCAAAATCTCTTCCTTCTGGAAAAATTCTGCTATGACAGAGTGTAGAAAACTGCTCTTTCTTTTGAGCTACCCAGTAGTAGCTTTTACTACCCAGTAGTAAAGCTAGCTTTCTCCTGTACCAGAAGAAAGCTAGCTTTACAGTATAACATCCCCCTGACTCTGTGCCCCTTCTTCTTTCTTCAGTTGCTGCTTCCATCACTTGCCTAGACTCTAAGGCATCAGAATCCGTGTGTACATAGGTAATGGGATTATAATGGAACCACTGATCTGGAAGAAACCAGTTCTCTCATCATGGAAATAAAAATGGGTTAGCAATACTTAAATTGAGTCGGACATAAGCACTGGCTATTTAGAGATATGCTTCTCAACGTTTACTTGTGGATGTACTTTAAACACTGCCATAATCCCACTTTAAGCATTTTGATCAACTTCTAATTCAATGCAATATTAGAAAAATTAAATTTTGTTGTTGTTGTTGTTGTTTCTAAGTGAATTTTTCTATTGACTTATTATCATTTTTTAACCTAAATTTCTATTTGAATCTTACTGAAACATCTCTGTTGTTGAGTTTCCTTCTTTCGGTTTTGTCCTTTCTTTTACTCCTCCCTATTCTCTTTGTACTTGTTATTATTAGTTTTATACATTGTTTTCAAAGAGTTTTCTTGAGTGAATACAATAAAAAAAAATCCTCTATTAGTTCACAGTGGATACTTCCATTTCTCCACTACAGATAACCTTTAGTGTAGATAAATATATTTTAAACTTCTGTGTTTGAGAGTTTCTTTTGGGGGAAGCACTTGAAAATACAAATGTTTTCCTTCTAACATATTTATCTTTACATATCTTACTTAAAATTAGTTAAAATTTTAAAGCAGAAACATTGAAATATTTGTTAAAGCTATACAACTACATATAAGAATAAGCCATTTGTATCTTTTCAAAATAACTTGCATTTTAACAAACAAATCTGAGACTGTGATCCAAAAGTCCTGTGGCTGTTTTCCTCATTTTTCAAATGAATACTTTGATAATCATAGATTCCAGTTTTTTCAAATGCACTAAAAAAATGTCTTATAAGCATCTTTCATCTAAGATATGTACACCCCCTCCCTCCAACTACCACCAGTGGGCTTGCTCAGAAATTTGGTAGGACAATGCTGTTATCTACCACCTTTGCACTCAACTCGACTTGAGTACAAGAACATGTCAAGATTACAGTTTTGGGGGGCGCCTGGGTGGCTCAGTGGTTAAGCCTCTGCCTTCGGCTCGGGTCATGGTCTCAGGGTCCTGGGATCAAGTCCCACGTCGGGCTCTCTGCTCAGTGGAGAACCTGCTTCCTCCTCTCTCTCTCTCTCTCTTTCTCTGCCTACTTGTGATCTCTGTCAAATAAATAAATAAAAATAAAATCTTAAAAAAAAAAAAAAAAAAGATTACAGTTTTGGATCCCAAATGCACAGAACATTATATATTGGATCATTCCTAAGTCTGACCTTTAAAAAAAGAATGTTTCAATGTAACTTTGCTGTAAAAGGCTTAAATTAAATTTCATACCCCCCTTTAATTTCCAAGTAATCCTTGACTAAATGGTAGTACTGGGACATACACATATACATGAGTTTAACTTATTTTTTATGGCCCCTCATGCAATGAGAGTACGAAAATACTCCTTGAATTTTTCAGCACTCTCTGTTTTCATGAACTAATAATGCAATGTTGTAGAAACTAGTTTAATTAACAGGCAAGAGCAGCAGCAACTATTAGTTCTGCTGCTTGCTTACAATGAGTGAAAAAGTTCCACAGCAATCAGATTTCTTCCCTGAGTCTGAGAAATGTTCGTGAATGCACAGCCAACACATTTAGGAGAACTGTTCACAAAGACTTGCACAGAAATGTAAGGTTTATGAGCCTAGTCTGAAATAAATGAAGTAGTTACCACTGGCAGTTAAACTACTATAGGCTCAGGGAGAATTTGATTATGGCTGAGGTAGGAAGTGAAAAGTCTAAATTAGAGAAAGAGGGCTGAGTATAAAACCTAGAGGAGAAATAAGACAATTTCAATGGTAGGAAAAGCCTAGAAGGTCAAAGTTGAAAAGTTGAAGAATTGATTGGGGTGGAATAGAAGCTGGAATATGGCTTGAAGTTGTAGGAAGATATATGTGGATTTGGGGTATGAGTGCGTCTGCGCATCTACAGAGTTCAGGACCAAAGCAGATGGTCACTTATAATCACTACAGAGCTCTACATTCTTCCATGGACTGACTCCAACATAGCCCCGCTTCATGTCATCTGTCCTAGCTGCTGCCATATGTTTGATCATTGCATATGAAACTGATGATGCTTGAGAGAAAGGAACAACATCCCATGAGGTGAATGTTCTACTATTGTTATCACTTATTAGTTTTGGACACCCCATTTATCCAGGTGAAAGTCTTACACCCTTATCCAGCTGCAAGACATGCACTGAGTAATTTCATTTAGAAAAATGAAAAGTTGAAAAATATAAATGGTACTATGTACTACAGGGAAATGAGCTCCATGTAAGGACTGGTATATAAAAGGTCCTAAAAACAAGAATTATTTTTCCTCTTTTCATGCACTAATTTACATGGAATAAAAAATTAGAAAAAGGATGAAAATAAGTTGGAAAGGGGAATGCATACAAAGTAAGGAATACCAAAAATGCCAAATGATAAATATGCAGATCCATGTTTAAAAAGAAACAGAATACAGAGGACATGGGGAGATGGAGAGTAGAAGTGAGTTGAGGGAAATTGGAGGGGGAGACGAACCATGAGAGACTGTGGACTCTGAGAAACAAACTGAGGGTTTTGGAGGGGAAGGAAGTGGAAGGTTGGGGGAGCCTGGTGGTGGGTATTATGGAGGGCACGTATTGCATGGAGCACTGACTGTGGTGCATAAACCATGAATTCTGGAACACTAAAAAGAAATTTAAAAAAAAAGAAAGAAACAGAATGAGGCCAATATCTCTCATGAATATAGATACAAAAATCTTCAACAAAATATTAACAAACTTCATCCAATAATACATTAAAAATGTCATACACCATGATCAAGAGGGATTTATTCCTGGGATGCAAAGGTGGTTCAATATCTACAAAACAATCAATGTGATATGTGACATCAATAAGAGGAAGGATAAAAACCATATGGTCATCTCAACAGATGCAGAAAAAGCATTTGAGGAAGCATAAAAGAAAATGCTGAGTATAAAACCTACAGGAGAAATAAGAGGAAAAGCCAAGAAGGTCACAGCTGAGAAGTTGAAGAATAGATTGGGGTGGAATAGAGGTTGGAATATGGCCTGCAGTTTTGGACATATAAACGTGGATTTGGGGTATGAGTCAGTAGGCACACCTGCAGAGTTCAGGACCCTCAACATTCATGATAAAAAACCCTCAACAAAACAGGCTTGATGAAATATACCTCAACATAATAAAGTGCATATATGAAAAACCCACAGCCAACATCATACTCAAGGATAAAAAACTGAGAGCTTTTGCCCTAAGGTCAGGGACAATACAAGGATGTCCACTCTTATCACTTTTATTCAATATAGTACTAGAAGTCCTAGCCACAGCAATTAGACAGCATTAAAAAAAAAAAGGCAACCAAATTGGTAAGGAAGAAGTAAAACTCGTTATTTGACGTAATACTATATAGAGAACATCCTAGACACCACCACAAAAACCACTAGAACTGATAAATGAATTCAGTAAAGTTGCAGGTACAAAATCAATGTACATATATCTGTGACATTCTTATACACTAAGATAAGGAAGCAGCAGAAAGTAAAATTAAGAAAACAATCCCACTTGCGATTGCACCAAAAAGAATAAAATACCTAGGAATGAACTTAACCAAGAAGGTGAAAGACCTGTACTCTGAAAACAATAAAACAAGGATGAAAAATGGGGCACCTGGGTGGTTCAGTGGGTTAAGCCTCTGCCTTCAGCTCGGGTCATGATCTCAGGGTCCTGGGATCGAGCCCCGCACCTGGCTCTCTGCTCAGCAGGGAGCCTGCCTCCCCCTCTCTCTCTGCCTGCCTCTTTGTCTACTTGTGATCTCTCTCTCCTTGTCAAATAAATAAATGAAATCTTTTTTAAAAAAAACAAGAATTAAAGAAATTCAAGATGACAAAAAGAAATGAAAAGACATTCCATGCTCATGGGTTAAAAAAACAAATATTTTAAAATATCTATGCTACCTAAAGGAATCTACAGGCTCAATGTAATCCCTACCAAAATACCAACAGCATTTTTCACAGAACTAGAGCCAATAACCCCAAAATTTGTATGGAACCACAAAAGATCTCCAACAGCCAAAGCAATCTGGAAAAAGAAAAACAAAACTGGAGGAGATATCACAATCCCAGATTTCAAGATATACTATAAAGCTGTAGTCATCAAAACAGTATAGTACTGGCATAAAAACAGACACATAGATCAATGGAACAGAATAGAAAGCTCAGAAATAAACCCACGATTATGTGGTCAATTAATCTTTGACAAAGGAAGCAAGAATATACAATGGGTAAAAGTCTCTTCAACAAATGGTGTTGGGAAAACTGGACAGCTATTTCCAAAAGAATGAAACTGAACCACTTTCTTTCATCACACACAAAATAAACTCAAAATAGATTAAAGACCTGAAACCATAAAAATTCTTGAAGAGAGCACAGGCAGTAATTTCCCTGACATGGGACACATCGACATTTTTCTAGCTATGTCTTCTGAGACAAGGGAAACAAAAGCAAAAATAAGCTATTGGGATGGCATGAAGATAAAAAGCTTCTGCACAGTGAAGGAAACAATCAACAAAACTAAAAGGTAACCTGCTGAATGGGAGAAAATGTTTGAAAATGACATATCTGATAAATGGTTAGTATCCAAAATATATAAAAACTTATATAACTCAATACCATAAACCCAATAATCAAATTAAAAAATGGGTAGAGGACATGAACAGACATTTCTACAAAGAAGACATACAGATGGTTAACAGACACATGAAAAGATGCTCAACATCACTCTCATCAAGGAAATGCAATGAGATATCACCTTGTACCTGTCAGAACTACTTAAGTAAAAAAAACAAAAAACAAGAATTGTTGGTGAGGATGTGGAGAAAAAGGAACTCTCATGCACTGTTGGTAGAACACGAACTTGTGCAGCCACTGTGGAAGACAGTATAAAGGTTCCTCAAAAATTAAAAATAAAACTACCTTAAATCCAGGAATTGCACTACTGTGTATATACCCCCAAAATAGAAAACACTAATTCAAAGGGTTATACACACCCCTATGTTTATTGTAGCACTATTTACAATAGCCAACTTATGGAAGCAGCCAAGTGTCCATCAATAGATGAATAGCTACAGAAGAGGCTGTATACACACACACACACACACACACACACACACACACGGATATTATTCAGCCATAAAAAGGAATGAAATCTTGCCATTTGCAACAACACGGATGGACCTAGAGACCATTATACCTAGAGTATAATGCTAAGTGAAATAAATTAGAGAAAGACAAATAATACCAGATGATTTCACTCATATGTGGAATTTAAGAAACAAAAAAGAACAAAGGAAAAAAGAGAGAGACACAGGCAGAAACCCAAACACAGACTGTTAACTACAGAAAACAAACTGATGGTTACCAAAGGGAAGGTAGATAGGGGAATGAATTAAATAGCTGATGGGGATTAAGGAGTACCCTTGTTGTGATAAGCACTAAGTGATGTATGGAAGTATTAAATTACCATATTGCACACCTGAAGCTAATATCACACTGTATGTTAATTCTACCAGAATTAAAATTAAAAACTCCATGAAAATAAAACAACATATACATAAAATTTACCATCTTCATCATTTGCAAATGTAGTTTAGTGGTAAGAAGTATATTCTCATTGTTGTACGACCATCACCACCGTCCATTCCCATAACTCTTTTAGTCTTGTAAAGCTAAAACTCTGTATCCGTCAAAAGGTAACTCCCCATTCTACCCTACCCCGGCCTCTGATAATTGCTATTCTACTTTCTGTTTCCATGACCTTGATGAGTCTGGGTACTTGTATAAGTAGAATCATACAACATTTTTCCTTTTGTGATTGGCTTATTTCACTTTGATTAACGTCCTCAAAGTTCATCCATGTTGTAATATGTATGTGTTAGAATTTCTTTCTTTTTTAAGATTAAATAATATTCCTCATATGTATATATCACATTTTCACTCGCAATCCACCCGTCGATGGATAATTTGGTTATTGTGAATAATGCTGCAGTGAATATGGGTGTGCAAATATTTCTTTGAGATCCCGATTTTGTTGAACGTTTGCTTTCTCTCTCTTTCTCTGGGCCTAGGCAATAATGTACTTTCTATTGTCCTGGAGATTTTAGACGTAAGGAAGGAGCACAGTATCAGAATCTTGGTGGATGAAATTTCAGAAAACAGAAAACCAATGGGTAAGCTTATTATTAAAATGGAAGAGAACAGAATTCCCTGTACAATCTTGAATACATTGCTCAAATCTTAATTAACACATACGAACAGCTAGATCTTCACCCGAGAACTACTGGTGAGTACATAGAAGAGCCACAACAGGTGTGTGAAAGGTGCTGTGAGAGTATTTGTGGGAAATAATGATTTTCACTACCAAAGCTGGAATGTTTCTAAAAATCGAGTAGGAGTTTTCCAAACAGTTAAGTGGAGTCCAAGAAACTGTGTCTTTGACAAAGCAACGTAAGAACAGGGAGGATTAAATCACTTTGGAGAATTAGAAATGAAGAATAGACTATCACAGCTAGAAAAAAGTAGGGCAAAACCAAAGTCTGTGCAAGAGGAGACTGGTTGGATACCCTGCAAGTGGTTTTGAATGCCATGTGGACTCGTTAGAGCTCAGCTGCTCGAAAATTAGTCTTATTATTTAATATCTCAGTATGACAGAAATCTGTCTGTTGTTCACATACAGTTTGAACAAGCGTGATTCAGATGAGCAAGGTCGTCCTTTATGTGGTTATTTGGGGATGCATGACTCCACAAACACCCAGAGACTTGTCATCCCACTGCATGGTAGCAGTCAGAACGGAGGCGTACACCACCATCCCTCATTGAAGAAGCTGGAAATCGAGTCTAGCTACACACTAGGGTGCACAGAAGATGAATGTATTATGTCAAAGTATATGTATGTAATTAGGTAAGCGAGTTGGAGCTCTTGAAGTTTGTCTTTAAGAGGGAATAACAGGAGAAAAAAAAAAAAGTCAGAGGACATCTGTGCTGTGGAAAAGGAACCAAATGAGCTGATAGTGCTCTAAGAAGACCTTTTTCTCTGTTGGTAACAGTGTAGAATATTATTGGCCACATGCCAGTTTGTTCTCCCTCTCATCACTGAACCAGTATCATTTGGTGACTGTCATACAACCAGCATCAAATCACTAGACATTTTACTAAAGCAGCCATTGTTGTTGTTCCTGGAAAGCTAACTTCAAGCACCTTTTCAACACAAGCACAACTGGTCTGGATTTATTTTAAAGTTTAGATTTCATATGGAAATGGAAAACTAAGGAATTAGATCTCCTTTGTGACATGCCAAAGGATACAAGAGCAGAGGGGAATTTGATCCTACTGAGTAGCTGATCAGATTTTATTGCTTTGTTGTGTTTTAACCTCTATGACATTTTCACAATTGGTTTTTCTATAACTTCTAAAGAAAAAAGGTTAAACTTACTCTGTTGCTCAAGACATCATTTTCCCATCTGTAAACATTGGACACACCTCCACATATGCTCTGAGAAAGACTTCCATATCTTTCAAAGACATTCAAAAACTGAAAGTATTTGTCTGGAATAATTTAGAGAAATTCTAATGGATCAAAGAATAATAATGATGTTATAATGATTTAACCAAGTCTTACTCCCTGAACATTTACCATTGACTGATTTCACTTATGCTGAATGTGAAAGCCTTTTTAGTACTTAAAGATAAATGTGTTTCCTTGAAGTTAAGTCAGATAAAATCTAAGTATCTGTATTTCTTCAATTTTCAAATGTCATGAGTGCTAAGGCCCTCACTATCCCAACAACTCCTTACTAACAACATTCCATTTACTGTTTGTTGGCAAACGTTAAGTGTCAATCCTCCAGATTTGGACTGACCTTGGTGTAAAAGTACAGGACTCTTTATTTCTTTTTTTTTTAATTGAAATGTTAATTAACATACAATGTTATACTAATTTTAGGTGTAGAGCATGTTAATTGGACATTTTTATACAATACTCAATACTCACCAAGATAGATGTTTTTGTCACTATACAGATAACATTATTATACATGATATTAATACATCACAATCAATACTAATAATACTATTATGTTATTAATGTAACATTCTTACAATATTATTAACTATTTCCCTGTACTGTACTTTTCATTTCTGTGACTTTCTTAGGACTATTTCCTTCTTTGCATTAGATATCATATTTAAAAGAACTCCATTCAGGGTGCCTTGGTGGGTCAGCTGGTTGTTTCTGCTCTGCTCAGGTCATGATCCCAGGGTTCTGGGATTGAGTCCCGCATTGGGCTCCCTGCTCAGAGCAGACATTGCTTTTCCTCTGCCCCTCCCCCTGCTCATGCTTTCTCTCACTCTTTCTCTCTCTCCCTCCCCCCCCCAAAAAAAAAGAAAAAAGAAAAAAGAAAAAACCTCCACCCAAATAATATTAAAATTTTATATGAATCCATTGTATTACTGATGCATTTTGAGTATTAGTTTGTTTTCATAGATGCTCCTCCCGTCATCCTAGCAGCTCTAAATGATATGCCCCCTACTTTATAGATAAGATTACTATTAATGATGTTAAACATTTCTTTTTCCATGTGCCATGACTTCTAAGAAAATCCAAGATATGAAACCAGATTTGTTTGCATCTTTGTATCTTTGCACTATAAACTATTTTTAGGCTTTCCTCCCCTCTCTCCCTTCATTCTTTCATATATCCAGCAAAACTGTAAGCATAAGCTAGATCAGACTAGAGTTAGTCAAATAAAATATAATGTATCTTTCCAACTTTCTGAAATGAAAATCATGCAGTTTCCTCTGTATTTATCTCTAGAGATACAAGAATTCATTTCAGTAGTTCAGATAGATTAATAAACTATATGACCTTATGATATGTCTTTCTTGTCTTTAATTACAGTGCTTTTATTGGATAAATAGTTTAATTACAAACAGTGTAGAAAATGCTACTTATGCTTAATTCACCAATTTTAAGCATGAGTTACTTCACATTTTCAAATACTGCTTGATAATAACATCATTTGTTCTCATTATATGGAATAATGCTTTGCATCCTTCTCAAATCTCAGAAGGAATGGGGTTCAAAGTCTTTAAATGATACAAAGTGTTCCTGCACTTCAAAATTGACATAAAGTGATCAGACAGACAGAGATATATATTTTCTGAATAATGCCGTCAGGGAACAAACTGCATTTGAAAGTCACTGGATAACTCCTTGCCTCAAAACAATTCTTTTCATGGACTATTTCTGGTTAATACATTTCCTCTCCTGGAGTTCTAACTCCATACTAAATGTTCAAACAGATAGGAATTGCCATATCAATTACTTCAAAATAAGGCAGATTCCAATATTTCATAAACCTATGTAAATCTCAGTCATTTTCTATGAAACACTCATTAATCTGAGGCTAGTCCTATGGAATGGATTTATAATCTGACCAAAAAAGCCCACCATGACTGATGCCAAGAGCCACAAAACAAACTTGGGCTGCATTTCATTCTGGATCCCCGTGTTGGCTCACAAATGCAGTGCTGGTGATATTCAAAGACCATTATCCTTATTTAGCAGTCATCTTCTCCTCAGGCAATATCTTACACTTTCCTACTACCTACATTACCCTGACTTATCCTCTGAGTACTTGTGCATAACCGAGTGACTAAACAAGCTGGGAAAAGCCATAAATAGTTGACTGTTATGGAGTCCGTTTTTTGCCGTCTTAACGGCCAGATAGCTCATGTTTTCTCCTTATTGGCATTACTTGGCTGACAATGACTTCCTATATACGTAGATCCCCACTTCCCTGATTTTTGCTCTTCCTAAAATGCCCTTTTCTGTTTGTATTCTATCTGCTACAAAGGACAATGTTGAGCTAGAAAACTTTATTTGACTTGGAATTTCACTTTCATATGTGATCACACTTTAAAACACCTCTAAACATAGTTCAACTCTGTCTACCCTGTGAGCAGGGGTCATGCGAATCTGTAGGGCATAAGAAGGGTGACCATATATTTTATCTTCCAAACCAGGACACTTTGGAAGAGGACAGAGTATTCTATCTGCAACTACGGTATAACAATAAATGCACACTGCAAACTGGGAAGTATGGTCATGAGTCCAGATGTTGGTTTCAGACGTAGATTTCTGCTTTTTATGGCCTGTGTGACCTCATGCAAGTTGCTTGAACTCTCCAGACCTCAGGTTCGTTATCTGAGATTAGAATCATGGGGCAACTGCCTGGCTCAGTCAGTGGCACATGTAACTCTCAATCTCGGGGTTGTAACTTCGAGCCCCATGTTGGGTATAGAGATTACTTGAAATAAAATCTTTAAGAAATTAAATGAAATAAAACAAAATTAGAATAGTATTCAGGCTTATCATAATATGTGAGGATTAAATTAGCTAAAAGGCTTAAAATAATGTCTAAAACAAAAATATAGTTATTAAATGTACTTATGATTATTATCATTTATATTCTTAGTACTTAGAGGACTATCTGATACATGGAGGGTTTTCAATTAAAATATGTTGATACATTTACAGAAGAATAAATGAATGAACAAAAGTATCAAGAACTGAATTTCGGGAGTGCCTGGGTGGCTCTGTCAGTTAAGCACCTGCCTTGGGCTCGGGTCATGATCTCAGTGTTCTGGGATCAAGCCCCGCATCGGGTTCCCTGCTCATTGAAGAGTCTGCTTCTCCATCTTCCTCTGCCTGCCACTCTCCCTGCTTGTGCTCCTGCTCTTTCCGTCAAATAAATAAATAAAATCTTAAAAAAATTTTTAGTTGTAATTAAATAAAATGATGATTACTTTTTATAAATAATGATACGAGTGGCAGAAAAGCAGATAAACATAGAATGTGCCGGGAGGCAATCAAGCCAGACTTCCAGAAACTACAAAATAAAATTCAAATTAATATTACTTAGTGGAAAATTAATATGTTTCATTTATAAATGTATATTACACCTCAGAACAATTTTAACTGTGATTTCTATTCATTTGAGTTAAACATGTAAAAGAGTCTTTTTTAAAATTTGGTTATCAAATATTTTTGTCGTTGTAAATTTTCTATTTTAAAATATATGTTAATAAGGATAGGCTAGCTTATATTGCTTAAAAAAATAAAAACACCTCAACAAAGATTATCATGTGTACAAAGTGCACAGAGGGTCTGAGTGACTCAGCAGGGTAACTGTCTTATCATCCATAAGGTAACAGTGAGACCTAGGCTACTTAGATCCCAGGCTCTACCTTAACATGAGAATTCTTCTCTGATCATTATGTTAAAGGAAGAAAGATAGCTGGCAGGCTCACCCTAGAAAATAAATACTTCAGGATGGAAATGTCACATAACATTTCTATCATAGGCCATTGGCCAAAACCAATCATATGATCCCTAGCTACAAAAAGACTATGAAATATAGATCAATGAAACAGAATAGAGAGACCAGATATGGACTCTCAACTCTATGGTCAACTAATCTTTGACAAAGCAGGAAATAATATCCAATGGAAAAAAGACAGTCTCTTCAATAAGTGGTGTTGCAAAAATTGAACAGCTATATACAGAAGAATGAAACTTGATGATTCTCTTACACCATACACAAAGATAAACTCAAAATGGATGAAAAACACAATGTGAGACAGGAATCCATCAAAATCCTAGAGGAGAACATAAGCAGTAACCTCTTTGACATCGGCCACAGCAACTTCTTTCAAGACATGTCTCCAAAGGCAAGGGAAACAAAAGCGAAAATGAACTTTTGGGACTTCATTAAGATAAAAAGCTTCTGCATAGCAAAGGAAATGGTCAATAAAACAAAGAGGCAACCCACAGAATGGTAGAAGATATTTGCAAATGATACTACAGCCAAATGACTGATATCCAAGATCTATAAAAAAACTTCTCAAACTCAACATCCAAAAAACAAATAATCAATCAAAAAAATGGGCAGAAGACATGAACAGACACTTCTCTAAAGAAGATATACAAATGGCTAATAGACACATGAAAAAATATTCTTCATCATTAGTCATCAGGGAAATTCAAATCAAAACCACATTGAGATACCACCTTACACCAGGTAGAATGCCAAAAATTGACAAGGCAAGAAATAACAAATGTTAGAGAAGTTGTGGAGAAAGAGGAACCCCCTTACTCTGTTGGTGGGAATGCAAACTGGTGCAGCCACTTTGGAAAACAGTGTGGAGGTTCCTCAAAAAATTACCCTATGACCTGGCAATTGTACTACTGGGTATTTACCCCAAAGATACAGATGTAGTGAAAAGAAGGGTCATATGCATCCCAATGTTCATAGCAGCAATGTCCACAATAGCCAAACTGTGTAAAGAGCCAAGATGCCCTTCAAAAGACAAATGGATAAAGAAGATGTGGTCCATATATACAATGGAATATAATTCAGCCGTCAGAGAGGATGAATATCCAACTTTTGCATCAATATGGATGGGACTGGAGGAGATTATGCTGAGCAAAATAAGTCAAGCAGAGAAAGTCAATTGTCAGATGGTTTCACTTACTTGCAGAACATAAGGAATATCATGAAGGACATTAGGAGAAGGAAGGGAAAAATGAAGGGGGGGAAATCGGAGTGGGAGATGAACCATGATAGACTATGGACTCTGGGAAAAAAACTGAGGCTTTAGAAGGTGGGTTGGGGGGGTGTGGTGAGCCTGGTGGTGGGTATTAAGGAGAGAATGAATTGCTTGGAGCACTGGACATTATATACCAAAACAATGAATCATGGAACACTACATCAAAAACTAAAAACTAATGATGTGCTGTATGGTGACTAACATAACATAAAAAAAAAAAAAGATTGTGAAATATTAGCCTCTCAAATGTCCCATAGGAACAGATAATCAATATGTGTGAGCATTAGGGATCTCTGGTATAGATGCATTATCATCAATATTGAATAAAACTATACAGAAATATTTCTTTTAATTTTAGCATCTATTAAGACATTTTGTCTGTTTTGTGAATTAATTTCTTCCTTCATCAAGGTGTATATAGTGCACCCTGGGTAATGGTGTAACAGCTACATTGCATACTTATTTCTTTAATGTTATACCATAACATGTGTATAATCTTCAGAATTATAATTATAATTATAATTCTAAGTTGTATAATATTCCATTAAGTTAAAATACCAAGGTCTACTGAATCTAAGCATTTAGTTTGTTTCTAGTTTTAAGCTACTTAAGTGCTAGGGGTGCCTGTGTGACTCAGTTGGTTAAGCGTCTACCTTTGGCTCAGGTTATGGTCCTGGGGTCCTGGGATTGAGCTCCTGGCTCAGTGGGGAGTCTGCTTCCCCCTCTGTCCCTCCCCCCAGCTTATGCTCTCTCTCACTCTCTCACTTGTATTCTCTCTCTCATAAATAAATAAAATCTCTCTTTTTTTTAAAATAAGCTATTTAATTGCTGGAAAAAAGTATTTGAATTAGTCAAGAAAAGCAGTGAATTATCAGAAATATGTGATAATGGGACTTGGGTCAGATTGAAAAAATATGAAAAAGTTGAGTTAAGCAAATAATGGAATACTTTGATAATTCAAACAAGCAGCAGTGATATACTGAACTGTAGTAATGCTGAAGTAATTTAGAGTCACTTAAGTAGTAGCTGTGGTTGAATTTAGCACATGTTTAAATATAAAAAAATAAAAACCAGAAGAGTTGAAGACAATTTAGAAACACTAAAGCTGCATGCCTATAGGGATGACACCACTACAACATGGGAGAAAGAGCCAGCTGACATTTGATCGTGAACATACAGAGTTTGGATTTTAGAGTTGACATTTGGTTATATTTTATTTTTTATTTTGGTCACTCATATCCATTCACCCTTGTTTTCTCTTGAAGATACATTTTCTACCCACTCTTGGTCCCTGGTTTCTGGCAGAGATGTCACCATATGCAGCTCCAAAGCAAAGTATGTGACCAAGACCTGAGGTAATTAGGACATTCTATCCTCTTGCTATGTGGTGGGAGGACAACTGAAGTCAAAAGGCAAGCAGATTCACTTTTCCCATTAGATCTTAAACTTTGAGAAGGTAAGTGACAGAGCTTCTAAAACCAGTGTTTAGATTTTCATAAATTAAGTTTTAGGAAAAAGAAACTGCAGTTTTTGTGGCATTTGGTTTTTACTTACTTCCTAAGGTCCTAAGATTATTCACACTTCCAAAATAAATCACATGTGAAGTTCAGACTTCACAAACACACACATTTACTTTATTTGTATTATTTATTAAAATTTCACATATATGTAACTTGGAGATTAAAGTAGTTTTCTGCTTTATTTCAAAACTTGCAGCTGTAGGGGCCAGGGCAGGCCACCCCAAATGGACAACCTTGGCATGCACATTATTTTGAGTTGAAAGCCATCCAAACACAGCAGACTGAGAAAAAGTGCTTTACCTCTCCCTCAATGGCTTGCTTTACCAGAGATGCCTCTTTACCTGAGAAACCTATCTGCACCCTAGGCACCTTTGCTTTCCAAACAACTCCTTTCAAGTTCATGCTAATGATCTTTCTCTCCTCTGTATCCTCAGACCCCTACCCCTCTCCTTAGCTCATATAAGCATCATTTGTCTGTCTTTAGAATTTCCATGTCTGGGGCTGCCTGGGTGGCTCATTGGGTTAAACCTCTGCCTTCAGCTCAGGTCATGATCTCAGGGTCCTGGGATCAAGTCCCACATCGGGCTCTCTGCTAGGCAGTGAGCCTGCTTCCTCCTCTCTCTCTCTCTCTACTTGTGATCTCTCTCTGTCAAATAAATAAAATCTTTAAAAAAAAAATTTCCATGTCTATGTGGATTCTCTGTATGTATGTTAATAAATTTTATTTCTTCCTGTTAAATTGTGTTCATTTTTTCAGCAAAATCTGCTTCATGTCAATTTGGTTCTAAGTCTAGCTAGAAGAATCTTGAAGGGCAGAGTAAACTTTCTTCCCCAACACAGTCCTACCTCTTTCTATTTCCATGTCCCCACTCATTTCCATCTTCCCAGATGCAACATTTTCACTTCTCTTCAGAATTTTGTTTGGAATGTACTTCATGTTTCTCAATAATTAGCCTGTATTGTTACTTCTTGATTTTACACCAATAAGCAAAGGGCTTTGGACTGATCATTATTATGATTATATAGCTCTTTTCACCTCCTTCTATTGCTACAAAAATACATTCTCCCATATTTCTAAGAATTATAACATAATTTAACTTAAATAAGTATACAATATTGAGATTATTATGAATATGTATATTAGTCAGCTAGGCTGCCATAACAGAAAATTTATTTTCTTACAATTCTAGAGGCCAGGATTCTAAGATAAGAGTGCCAACATGGTCAGGTCCTGTGGAAATCTCTCTTCCTGGCCTGCAGATGTCTGTCTGCCCACCATGTCCTTACTTGGCAGAGAGAGAGCTCTGTTGTCTCATCCTCTTCTTATAAGGACACTGTCCCTATTAGATTAGGGCCTCACTGTTATGACCTCATCTAAATTTGATTACCTTTTATAAATCCTATTCCCAAATACAGTCACAATGGGGGTTAGAGTATCCAGTATGAATTTTGAGGAGACACAGATCAATCCATAGTAAAATGAAAACCATGCTCACTACATATATATATGTAGTGAGCATATGAAAATATATATATTTTTTCATATATATATGTGTATATATATATATATATTTTTTTTCATATATATATGTGTATATATATATATATATATATATATATATATATATGCATTTTCATTTTAGGCTCTGGTAATTTAGCCAACATGGAGAAAACGAGGAAAAAGGCAATATAACTAATACACAGCTACTCTTTAGAGAGATAATATTAATTTCATTCAAATATTTTCATTCAAAAGCTTACTTTTTAAAAATATTTTTAATATTGTTTATTTCAATGAAGCCATTTTTAAACAAAGCAAAAAATAAAAGGCAGCTACATATATTTCTTCTCCCTGCTTTAACTGTTTCCATAGAAACCTAGGGTTCTGAAAATTTCCTTAATCATCAACCTTCAAGTTAAGAATTGGTTCACATTTTGTTGGTGAATTGGTTAACATTTTGTTGTGCTCCAAGAATATTGCAGGAATTAACATTGAGATCAAAATACTTTTTTTTTTTAATTTGGAAACAAATTATTTACTTAATGAGATCTTCAAATGTGAGAGGTAAGTTAATCTTTTAGACCCCAGGTGCATACAATTGAATTAAATTTTATCCTTGGTTCCTCAGTTCTTGCATGATATTGTTTTATTTTGCTTAATAAATGAACACAACTTGAGAGAATCATTACTGATTATCTAATTCCATCTCATCTTATTGCACCCCCCACAAGTAACTATCTGTGTCTATCACTTTTTATATATATATATTTAAGTGGAAACATGTATTTAAATGGAAACAATATTTTTCTTGGGTTTTCCTGATTTTGTGTTTTATCATAGAGTATCATGCTACATGCAGTATTGGGGAATTTGCTTTTTTCCTTCATCATTATGTTACTGAAATTCATCCATAGTATTTCACATCTGCCTCTGGTTTATGATATTCCACTGCACGACTCTATAAATTTATTTATTTATCTGTACTGTCCATGGGCATCTGGCTCTGGATTCCCAGCTATGCTGACACCATGTAGGCTGCCCATTTTTGTGGACTTGTATCTCAGCGGTCCAGACCCTACCTACAAGGATCTCACTGTCAGTTCTTCTGTTCTCACTTTTGGTCCCCTTGGTCTTGACTCTTGGATGCTGGGGGGCAGGTTCATAATGCTTGTTTGTTGTTTTCAGAAGAGATAAGGATTATGAGCCATGCTGCCATCACACGGGATTGGACTACCCATTCATCCCTGACGTTGAATAGTAGTATGCCCAGATAACACATTGGCAAAGTTGGCATGGGACTGAATATCTTCATTAGAAAACTAATCAGGCCTCATTATTTATGGTTCTTAAATTAGTGGTTCATTGCTATGCATTATAGTCACCTGATCTATGCCTGTCCACACCCCCAGACATCCTCATGCAATTTACCAAAGTACATTAAAGAAGACCAAATTAAATGGTTATATCCATGATTTATTGGTAAAGACCCTTGATATTATTGCAGAAAACATTACTAGTGATCATCAAAATTCTTTCTTTTCTTTTTTCCTAGAAACACAGAATAGGTCCATACGGCTAGGTCTTGTAAAAGGGCATGAATGTGTTATTTTGGGTGAAATGTATTAAAAATGTTAATTCTCTAATATTATCTAATATCCTGTTGATATAAAAAAACTGAGCACTTATCTCAAAGATATATTTCATACCTGGCTTGGACAAAACATTTGCATTGCTAACATCGATCACTGGATTGAAGTGGTAACTAAATGATTTCTTCATTATACAGTTAAATTTGATACAAATACTCAACTCCAACTGACAAATTTTATTTCCGGCTTATCCTCTTTCTCTCCTCCCTTACACTCTCATTCTTTCTCCCCAAATCCTCATTGACCATTGGATTTGTATAGAGATATATTTCTTTAACTGCAATTGTTATCTTAATGCTCAAACCATCAAAATGTTGGTCAGTGCAGATGGCTTCAAGCAGTCTCTGGTGTCATTTCTGTCACATCCTTACAAATTTTTTGGAAATGTCCTTTTAAAAAAAACATCTCCAGAACCTTTATACTCTCCTTGCCTCAGACTGGGAATCAGTTATTTTTCTAAAGAACTATAGTTCCTCTAATGCAAAATGGCATGAGGCTTATTGATACTCACTACAGGAATGACATGATGCATAGTTAGAAGATTCTTAGAAGATATGCTTCAAAATAAAGAATTCACATTGATAAATCCAGTTCAATTTTAACAGAACAGTGGGTTCACTTGAATTATTTGAGGTTTCTATCTTTAAATCATACCTACCTTCTCTAGCACTGAAAGTCAGGACTCAAAATAATTAATATACTTAATTGCTTTATCTCATTATATAAAAGAAACAGTTTCAAGACACAATTCCTAATATTACTAATATTAATTAAATCACTGAATGAGATGAGATCAACTTTTTATCTGTGCTTACAGTAATTTTCACTGAGGATACACAGTCAAAATTGCATGCTGTGAAGTTCCATGCTTTGTGTGGTTACCCTTAAAAACTGATATGCATTTGGGTTAACTTTTTATTATTTATTTTTAATCTCAAGAAATTATTTTGTTGTTGGTTTTTGAGTAGTAACACATTTGCAGGATCTAAGAGTCTAAACTATATAGATAGATATATAGAGATTATTTTATTTTATATGCCTGCCCTAATTAGTAAATTCCCTTATGGACTAGCAACTAACAGGTGAGAAGTGAGAGGTGGGAGGGAGTCCTGGGTGAGAGGAAAGGTTTGAGTCCCTTGTCTGGATTTCTTAGCTCAAGTGCTCCCTGTTCTGTTAAGCATCTGGAAGTTTATTTAATAAATGTGCTTAGTTCTTCAAATTTTAAGGCTTTTTTTTTTTTTCCTTCCTCCTTTCCTTTCCTTCCCTTCCCTTCCCCTATCCCCCTTCCTTTGCCTTTCCTTCCCTTCCCCTTCCTTCCTTCCTTCCTTCCTTCCTTCCTTCCTTCCTTCCTTCCTTCTTCTCCGTTTTCCTGTCCTGCTCATTTTTATTCTTAGACTTCTCCCAGTGGTTATCCTAAGGACAGTGCTCCCCTCTCTGAGGGACACTGTACTGCTGGGTTTTCCAGGCTCTTCTACTGCTCATGCTGCTGCTGTGTTTCTCCCCACTCATCACACCAGGTGTTCCAGTGCCCCCTTGGCCTGCCTCACAGGTGTAACTTCCACTCCAAATCTGCTACCTCAAGTATACCCCTGTCTCCCTGCAGACACAATTTTTAAATAGGTGTGATTGGGGGGGGGGGGGGGAGGAATGAATCTGTGAGTTTTCTCCTCCTGAAAGTACTGATTGGTTTGTTAGTAGTTATCTCATAGCTAGTAGGATTGCTTACAGAATTTTGTTTTGTTTTGTTTTGTAGCATTTTTAAAGAGAAAATGTGAGGGATTGGTAAAAGCTGCAACCATGTTCCTATAGGAATGTAGAACTCCCGGGGATTTCTCAAGACATTTGGCATTAGAGCTCTCTCCCCACTATCCCTTCCTCGTAGACTATGCTGGAAAATGGAGGAACCAACTGAAGGATCAACAACTAAAGTCATTCATGCTGCCTGAGGCAGAGTTAAGCTAGAAAGTGGAAAACACTTTTATTTTAGGTATTTCCTGCAGAGCGACCATCTAAAGCAAACCAGGGGCCCTCAACGCTAAATGTCTACAAAGGGGGGAGAAAAAGAGTTGGACTCTTAAATAGTTTCAGGGAGTGACAGTGATGAGGGCTCAGATGGCAGGCTGAGGACAAACCACAAGGGGACGCCCTGCAAACTCCCCACCCCCACTCCCAGGTGGGACATACAGGACCTTCCTCAGGCATTCCTGGCTGTCCTAAAGCTAAGGGAAAGAAAAAACAACAAATGTAGAGATCACAGTCCTGCAAGAACTGAGTCTCCCTCAGTTTTCTCAAAATGTCTTAGTGATTTACAAGAAAAAAAAAAAAAAAACATTCTTAACATTAACTTCCAGAAGGAAAAACTCCCAACTGTCTTAATGTTAATGCTTTACTGGAGGGAAAAACCTTAACTTGATAATGGCAAGTCCTCCAGTATCTTATAGGTCCTCTTTAGCATACACAAGTTCTTTTGAAAGCCTTCCTTTTCCTTACCTCCAACTCTAAGTATATAAACAGTCACCCTTCCAACCCTGGGGTAGCAGCTCTTTCTGCCCAGGGGTCCTGACCCCATGCTTTTATAAAATCACCTTTTTGCACCAAAGGCATCTCAAGAACTCTTTCTTGGTCATGGCTCTGGACCTCACCTACATTCCAAAACTACATCAACAGATATTTCTAACATCTAGAAAAAGGTTTTGAAGTTGGTCCCTTAATTCAGTGATCTAAATGAGTTCACAATTCTCAGAAAATATTTTCATATTTTTAAAGAAAATGTGCATACTAAGGGAATATCAAAACCCATTTGATGTTGAAATGATGACATCACAATTGAAAAACAATTCCAGTCCTTGCATATATTTTTAAAGATTTTTGTTTCTGGATTTCCGAAATGATTAAAAATTAGTAGAAGGTAGGAAGAGTAAACTTCCCTCTACTCTTCTAGGTTCTTGGCTGAGATATAATCTGTAATGAAGGACAGATTAACAGCAGAAAAACAGAAGTTTAATAGTATATTTACCTCCTGTATACTTGGGAATGATCCAGAAAAACTGATCCCCCAAATGGCCCAAGCCACCCTCTTAAATATCATCTCCAGCTAAAGACAAAAGAAAAATGTAGGATGGGTGGGGAAGGCCAGTTTGGGAAGATAACCAGGTAGAATAGAGTAAACAAAGTTAAGGTTGTTATGCAGATGTAAACTGTTTCCTTTCCCACTGATAAGGTTTTCTAGAGATTTGGTAATCTTCCTTTTCCTGGTACAGAAAGGGAGACTGCCTAACCAATGAAGTTTCTCTTATGAATGTAAATGTCTCTTACAAAGGTTAACTTCTACTCAATTTTCAATATTGTTGTTGTTGTTGTTGTTGTTGTTTTAACCAGCTTAATTCTTATGCCAAAGAGGCATATTTTGAGGTGGAAAATTCTGCTCACCTTCAGTAGTAATGGTCCAGCTCTACCCTAGAAAAGCAAAGCGTGCTAACCGATGTGCTAACATGCCGCATATCAAGTTAATGACAGCACAGAGTTTTCTTTTTTTGGTGTTACTTGTTTCAAAAGCGAAAGTCATTTTACCTGACAATGTGTTAAAAAGAGAGAGGGAATTTTCCAAGAAATATTACCAAAAACAAGTTGGAAGCCTCTATTTTTAGAGCAGTCTTAGTACCTGTTTTAGTCTGGGTCCTCTGGGAAGCTGACATCAACCTGTAATTAAATGTGCAAGAGATTTATTAGGTGAACTACTCATGAGGATAAATGGGGACAGAGTCAAGGGAAGTGATCAATGCATGTTTGATGTCTATGGAAGAGAGAGGGGGAAAAAAAAAAAGGAGGCTTTGGCAGAAGTACCTCCTTCTGCAGTACAGTTCTAAGACATTTCATCAAGGCCTTCCCTGAGTCCTTCAGCCAAAGTCACCCTCCAGGAACAGGTCTGCTGTAGTCTGCTGTGCTCAGTCATTGCCCATGCAGGGGAGGAATTTTTTTCCCCTCCACCCTTCTAGGGTTTTGTTTTGTTTTGTTTTTTGTTTGGGAGGGGGTGGTCTATTCATTAAACTGACATAAGACAGATTAACAGGAGAAAAAGAAAATGATTATGTACATATGGGAGCCCCATAAGAATAGGAGACCCAAGGACAAGTCAGTCAGTTGAGGCTTATATGTCCTTGTGAACTGAGGGATGGGACTGGGGCCTGGGGCTTCCAAGGGGAGCCGGGTAATTTATAGAACAATAAGCAGAACAGTTGTTTGGTAATTAGATGTTCGCCCTGTCACACAGATAGATCTTTCAGATAAAAATTTATCTCTGGTAGTAACTCTTTTTTGGGGCCTGGCCCCCAGTCTAAATTCTTTTAGTTAGTAAGGGGAAAGGTACAAGTTTTTCTTGAGTCGGCTGATGAAGGATAGTTGTAAGAAAGGCAGGCAAGGACAAGGACCCCCCTCCCCTACCTTAAGAGAAACCACCCTTAGAAGGATTTTACACCACCCTAGAAGGAGCCCTCCACCCTTTCCTCTGTGATAGGTAGAAGAGAAAAACCTGATTGGTTGACAGGCTCAAGGAGGGTTAATCAGATTAAAATAGCCTGCCAACAAGCCCATTAAAAAACCCCTAGACATAGAAACTCTGGTGACAACCCTGTAGGGTTCCCTCCCTCTTCAGGAGCTTTGTATTAGCACTTAACTATCACTCAATAAACTTTGCTTTGCTGCCTGCCACTCTTTGTCTGGTCTACCTCTTCATTCTTCCAAGTTTAGTGACAGAACTACGAGCACCTAATGGAGAAAAAAAAAATCCTGTAACATCTTCAGCTCAAAATAACCTGCAACCTAAGGTGGCATATTTTGGGGCCATGTATTTTGCTCCTCCTGTGAGCAGGCTTTGGAAGTATGAACCTGAACTGGATTGCTGGTAGATTGAGAGCACAGCCCCGAGTCTTAAGTCACTTTCCAGGCAAGTAGGTAGCTCATTTCCATGCCCATCATTTATCTAATGTGAAAAAAGCATGCTAGGGCCCGTATGGCATGGAGCTCTGGGTGTGGTGCATAAACAATGAATCTTGGAACACTGAAAAAAATAAAATTAAAAAAAAAATTAAAAAAAAAAACGTTAAAAAAAGCATGCTAGATTCTCTGTCTCTAAGATTACAGCACACTATGTGTCTTTTATGCAAAAATCTAAAATTAAATGCAAAACATACCTACTTAGAAGATGTTTACACCTACAGCAAGAATAAGAGCCATTCCATTTTCCTGCACATTAAATTTGTGCCTATGGTCTAAAAAGTTAGAAGTACTGAGCTCTTGGGGTGCCTGGGTGGCTCCATCAGTTGGACTCTTGATTGCCACTCAGGCTGTGATCTCAGGATAATGGGATTGAGCCCTGAGTTGGGCTCCAGGCTCAGCAGGGAGTCTGCTTCTCTCTCTCTCTCTCTCTCTCTCCCCCTCTCCTTCTGCCTCTCCCTACCACTTGCATGTGCACTCTCTCTCTTAAAATAAATAAACAAATCTTTTTCAGAAAAGCATTGAACTCTTCCAGGGAACCAAGTTGGCTATGAAGATCACTAACTTTATGAATGGGAAAAGAGCATGAATACTTCTGATTATAGAAATACTGGTTTTAAAAAAATATGATATAATTACTGCCTTGACAAAATGAGAGTCTTGAAGAATTATAGAGTACATGATTCATTGAATTCTTTCTCAGTTCTGATCCCATTATCTTGTGCTTTTTAGAAAATTCATTAACCAATGATTAACTGATAAACAATGTGACAATCACAGGGCAAAGGGCCTGAGTGTCAAAGTCTCAGGTCAGGGAGTCTATGGCATTTAACTATTCAGCTTAGGTGCGTTTGTTCCTCTGGTGGCCTCTTCCACTACCTCAGTGTCATTCCTAAACTCCAAATATACCTCAGCAACTAAGCTCCAGATGATTCACCTTTCTGCTGTGTCTATGACTGCATCCTACCTTAGACCTGGTCTCACAATTTTCTTGGACTATTTAACAGTTTTTCCAGAAATTCACAGGACCTGCCATGTCATTCCTCACTGACATTCCACAGAACTTAGTCCTATCTCTGTGTAGATGCTGTCTCTGAGAATGGCATTCACCTATTTATAAGAGCTCATGTGATGCCTTTTGAAATTTTATTGATTTTGAGGCTAATCATCATGGGATAGTTCTGGGTTCTTTTCAATTAAGATAAAGAAAACATGATGCCAGATGGAGAAGAGTGATTCATCATCTCTTCCTCTTCTTCCAATACTGAAAAAGCAAACATGAGATGGAAATTTTGTTTTTTTAAAGGTTTGATAGAGTTCATCTTTAAAATTGTCACTGGAAAAACATGTCATTGTTTATTCTGCAATCCAGTAGAAAAAAACAAAGGAAAAACATAAACAAAAGGTAGGAAGTGGTAGAAAGAAAAAAAATAACAAAAGGAATCAGAGAAAATAAGATAGGATTAATTAATCAGTCCATCAGTCAATTAATTAGACCATAATTTATTGAGTAGTTACCATCAGGTCCAACATTACACAGCAACATAACAAATTCCCGAGCACTGATAAGAGCCATGAGTAAAATAAGTGAGCTAAAGAAATAAGAGTAGGCAATGGATTTCATTAGGAAGGTCAGAAAGCCTCAAAAACCTGATATTTGAGTTGAAATCTGAATGACTGGTGGGACAGCATTCCAGGCTCGTGGGGCTTCATAGAACATGTCAATGTCTCCGGAGATTACAATCGGACTCCACCTTCACTCTCCTTCTCTGCTTCTGGAGTCACTTTTCTTACATATATTCTCTAAAACAAATTAGGTTAAATTGTCTATAGTATTTTCTTACAATTATTTTAATCTTCTTGATATCTGTATTTATTTCATAATCTTAGTTCTAAAATTATTAGCTTTTGGGTGCCTGGGTGGCTCGGTGGGTTAAGGTCATGATCTCAGGGTCCTGGGATCGAGTCCCACATCGGGCTCGCTGCTCAGCGGGTAGCCTGCTTCCCCCTCTCTCTGCCTGCCTCTCTGCCTACTTGTGATCTCTCTCTGTCAAATAAATAAATAAAATCTTAAAAAAATAAATAAAATCAAATTAAATTATTAGCTTTTTATCTCTTCATGGTCATCTTCAGAAAGTTTGTGTATGTTATTATGTTATTTTTAAATCTTTTTTTAACTCTATTCTTTTATGTCTTTTACATTAACTTCTACTTTCATTCTATTAATCCTTTCTCATGCTTTGATGGGTTAATTTTGTTTCTAACAGCATGAAAGCAGGGTCCACGGATGTGTAATCTTTATTATTAATACATTAATAAAAGGCTATAAATTTTCTTCCTTTTTGTGTTAGGACCTTTGCACTCTGTCTGCCTGGAGATGTTGTTCTCTTGCTCTCTTGACTTCAGTAGCTCTATCTTCATATTTTCCTGGAAGCTTTTAAGATTTTATTTTTACTCTTTGTCACTACATCTAAATTTATTAGTTTGTTTTTTAAATTCATCCTCTTCAAGACTGAAGTGGGTTCTTTTCACCAAAGACTCACTCTTCAGTTCTATGGATTGTCTATGGTTTTGTCCATACATATATCCCATGTCCTTCTTCCATGTTTCTAGTTAGATGTTGAAACTACTGGATGCCTCCTCCATGTTTTGCAGCTTTTTTTTCACACTCCTTATCCCTCTCCAATTGCTGTGTTTTCTGGCTTAACTCTTTTACAAGATCTTCCAGAACCTAATTTGTGCTTTTTATCAGTGCATTCTAGACTTTTGTTTTTAATTTCAAAAACAGTTTTCATTTTTGAGGTTTATCACTTTTATTCCTTACTGGTCATCATTCTTCTTATATGGCTATAGTTTATTCCTTTATTCCTTTATCCATTTAATGGTAGAATGCACAAAGACATAAAAAGGTGTTAGTCATCTGGAAAATAATGTTAGCTGTTATGATTAATGTTTTCATGTTTATTTGAAAGTCCAATTCTGCCTCTTCTATTAACATTTTCCTGATGTTTAAATTCTTTCCTATGTTGAGTTTTGTATTTGTCTTGGATTTCTTTGATCTGTTGGACATCTTGACTATATGACTATATATCTTTGGGAATAAGTTTCCATTTCAACTATCTTTTGTTTGTGCAAACTGCTTAGAGAGAGAGAGAGTAAAACGTGTCTTGAATCATAGCACAGTTTCAGAAAAAGTAAGAAGGAAGTATCTTAATGATATTTTCAGTGCTAGCCTCCTCCATGTGGGTCCTCCCTATTCTTCCCATCCTCTACAATCCACAACACCTTGCTTCTCTTGCCTGATAGCACTCACTCATTGCTCCTGTTTGGAAACATACACCAGGAGTTCATGTGCTTGGCTCCTACTGTTTTGTTTTGTTTTGTTTTGTTTTCTGGCTCCCTCCACCTCTTAGTATCCATCGCCTCCATGTGTACCACTCTTGGAGCTACTTTTGCCTTTGTCCTGGTCCTATCTTTTGTGACTTTCCTGTATCATCCTATATAGTACCCATCTCTAAGAAATGTTGCTCTCTTTTATGGCCAGTGAAGTGGTGAAATATTCCTTTAAAAAACAAAAAATCTTAAGTGCTTATCTATGGGCTTTCCTTGTTTTTTTACAGTTTTTATGAATCTGGAGAGTAGTGAAGATTATAGCCTGTGCTCAGACTGCTATCTTCAATGAGAATTTAGTACAGAAAATTTTAGAGTACAGTTCTTAGGAAGCTTTGCAAAACTAATATCTGTGGAATTAAAATTATTCAGGTCATACAATACTAAAAGGTATTTGTCAACAAATATTATAGCACAGACCTATTTTAACTTATTACTATCTATTGTAGTGCCCCCTGGTCCATGGGGGTAATGTTCCAAGACCTCCAGTGGATACCTGATGCAGATTGCCGTGAACCCTACATATACTATATATGCTATGTGGTTTTTTTTCCTATACATACATACCTATGATGAAGTTTAATTTATAATAGAAAAATTATGATATATACTATAAAATAAATTATGTGAATAAGGCCTCTCTGTCTCAAAACACCTTTTTGTACTATACTCACCTTCTTCTCATAATGCTGTCAGATGGTAAAATGTCTATTTGACAAGATGAAGTGAGGTGAACTATGTAGGCACAGTGATGCAGCATCTGAGTGCTTCTAACTTGGTGATAGCTCAGGAGGAGGACCATCTGCTTCCAGACCTTGGCTGACCACAGGTAACCAAAACCACAGAAGGGAAAGTGCAGATAAAGAGGGACTGCTGTACACAGAATCTAGTATTATCTTGAAAAAAACTAATATGCTATAATCAGGTAGTGTGTATTCCACGAATATTGTCGTAATTCAAGAACTATATCAACATAATCCATTCAATTAATACATTAAAATTTAAAAAATCATATAACTATAGAAATAGATGACAAAAGGACATTAGATAAAACTTACCAGAGACTCTAATGAAAATCTAAATAAAATAGGAATGTTTGGAACCAAATAATTTAGTAACTACCATACAGTAAGAAATAATTACTTCTTTCCAGGTACATATATTTAGGGCATAACTCTGGCTCTGCTTGTTTCTATTCAGTTTTGTTCCACACATCGTCTTCATCCCTGGATCCCGGCTAATGTAGTAGTCTTATCTGCAATGTGTTAATTCTCATAGCAGTAGAAGAAAATGAATCCTGGCAAAGCCATGAGATGGTTCTTAAAGCTTCTGTTGAACATGACATTCAGTGATCCCGACAGCCAAAACAACTCCTGTGTCAAGTCTGATATGAAAGAAAGAGAGAAGTATACCCCTTCAGTTTGGACATACTGGAAATCAAATGGTAGTAGAGGAGGCCATGCATACTCTTTGAAAGAGGCCATGCATACTCTGGAGGAAGGACAGTCAGAAAATGGAAACAAGATGCCACCCCAATATGAAAAATACTCTTATCCCAAAACTAACAGTAAAATGACCTTATGCCTATGAAAATCAGGAATAAAACAAGGATGCCTGAAATCAGCATTAAGACTCAAAATACTGAGAGAAGATTTACTTAATGTGTTAAGAAAACAAATTGATCAGTTTGAATATTTAAAAGGATACATAGTGTTATCCTCCTTTGGTAAAGATACTGCGTCCATAAAATCAATGATAGTTTGTCAAGCAAAAAGTGGTGATTATTAATGCGCCTGGCAACAAGATGAATTACGGAAAATAAAACACATTACAATAATGGGCGAAGCTGTATTTTATTAAGAATAAAATAAATCAAAGATGCAGAACCATTAGGAACAAAAACAAAAACAAAAAGCTTAAAGGAAGAATGGACATTGGATTACTGTGCAATGTTCTTGAAAAAGATTGATCATCACAAATATCAGTTCAAAATTAATATATATATAAATGAACAAAAAAACACATATTACTTATTTTGTATATGACATGTAACTTAACTTACATATCTTATATATTTGCATGTTTACTTGTGTTTCTCTGTCTTCCCAACTTGACTGCAAGTTCCATGAGTCAGTCCTGATCACCATTTTAGCCAGCGCACCCTACATGATACTCATAGGAGTGTAATAAATATTTATGGATTGGATGAACCACAAAATTATCAACATAGTAGTTTGTTGTACTACTGTTGAGTAAGCAATTCATGTTCTGGTGATGTTATTTGGCTTATTAGTAGGTTCCCTGAATAGTACTAGATGTAGTGGAGAATATGGTGATGAATATTCTTTGTCTGAATCACTCTCCACTGTACTTTCATAAACAATGAGAGGAAGGAAGAAAGGAACACTTGCCTCAAAGAAACACCCTTTCTAATGGGAATAACAGCCATTTTTACAGTTGACTCTTGGACAACATGGGGATTAGGGGCACCAAACCTCTGCATAGTCAAAACACTGAAAATAAATTTTTACTCCTCAAAAATGTAACTACTAATAGCCTGTTGTTGACTGGAGGTCTTACAAATAACAGAAGCAGTGGATTAACACATATTTTGTAATACAACATGTTTTGTATGTTTTATGTATTATACACTGTATTCTTACAATGAAGTTAAGCTAGAGGGAAGAAAATGTTCTCAAGAAAATCATAAGAGAAAATACATTTATACCTCTGTACCATATTGATTAAAAAAATCCATGTATTAGTGAATCCAGGATTTCGTTCTAACATATGTTGTTCAGGGGCCAATTGTATAATTAAATGTTATTTATGCAAGACAGAATGATAGGGGATGAAAACAAAACAGTCCCAGTGTAGTGGGAGTAAAGTAAGAATAGTTAACTGATTTTGACTTCGGGGAGAAAGGTCAGAAATTTTTATCCAATTAATCAGATCTGTAGAATGAGTAGAAATTCAGTAGGTAGGAAAAGTAGTTTTGAAAAGCTTAGATTAAGAGAATTAACTTTACTATCAATTTATTTTTTTAAGATTTATTTATTTATTTTTGGGAGGGAGGGAGGGAGAGAGAGAGAGAGACAGCACTCACAGTAGGGAGAGGCAGAGGGAAAGGGAGAGAGAGAATCCCAAGCAGACTCCCTGTTGAGCGCAGAGCCCTCATGTGTGGCTCCATCTCAGGACCCCGAGATCATGCTGAGCCAAAATCAAGAGTCAGACGCTTAACAACTGAGCCACCCAGGTGTCCCTACAATCAATTTAAAGCAAGCTATAGCATTAGAAAAATAAATGTAATGAGAAAATGTATCATCTAACTCTGAAGTCAAGCATGGTTTACAATTGAAATATTTTAATTTCAACTTTATAGCCAGTTACCCCTTTCATAACTGCCTTTAACATCCATAAACTAACATGAGAGAAAATTTCTACGTGCATTATTTCTCTTTGATCTTTTGCGTGGCTCTACTTTGATTTTCTTTTCTGCCTCTCTCTCTCTCATTACACCTATTTCTCTTCTCCCCAACCTCTTTTCATTTTTAAAATATTATCACTCGGTAATAAATTATTCAGTATCTCCTTTTTTCTTATAGTCCAAGAAGAACTGCATATAAAGTTAGTAAAAATATTATTATTGAACCCTTCTTAATTGCACCGTAGATGGGAGATTTCTTGGTATGTGTGTGATGGAACTATCATACACATTTACTATTGTTCAGGGAAGTAAGGCTCAATTTGTCAAAAAAATTTAAATTTAAGGAACTATAAATTATATTGATACCCATTTCCTAAATATCTAGGCATTCTTATAAAGTCCTAAGTCTGAATGTATTTAAAAGGACAACTTTAGAAAAGTAGATTCAATAATTACATTCAATATGTGACATCTTTGAGTTAATACATAATATATGACTCTTAATATTTTGCAATTGTATCTAAATACAATACAATGTATTTAGAAGTGCAGGTAACTGCAAAATGGTTGTCATTTTGAAAAGATTATTTTAAGATCTTTAAACAGGTTACATAATTTGGATAAAGAATCAGTTGACGAATATATTCTCATTCCTTGGCCACATTGTGACATTCTTGCAAATAAAAAGAGCACATAATTTTCAATGAATGAACTAAGAGGCATTAGATCTAAGTTTGAGTTTTAATCTCCCACATTTTTAATTAGTACAAATGCAACTTAAACTATTGCCTGCTTAAGCAAATGACAAAAGACAAATTTTCTAAAACATATCTTTTTATGTATTTTATATATATAAATATTTAATACATATTTAATACATATATAAAATATATAAATGCTCATCAATATAAAATTTTCTGTGATGCATAAAAGATGGTTTCTGTACACTGTTACATTGCCACATATGATTGTGGTTCTTAAGTGATTTATTTTCCATTTTCTTTTCTCATAAAATGCAGCATTATAATTATCTTCTGGGCTCTATTCTCTTTGTATTTTACCTTATTTTTCCCTTTTCTTTATCTGCATTATATAGTACCCCTATATCAACAGCACCATGGACAAGTAGACAAGAGTTCAGCTATTGCCAAGAGCTTCAAATTAAAATATTTATGAGATCATTGTGCTTTATAAGATAATAAATGCAATAGCAGACCACTTATTGGCTGACATTCCATCTGTTCCCACAATAATTCAAATCTGGAAGGGAATATAATCCTGAGTTGGAAGAGAAAACTGCTGTCAGGTGCCAAACCCATATTTTTCCTTTTATGTGTTAATCTGGTCAGTAATAGCGCTTTTATCCAGGGGACATACTTACAGAGGGAAAAACAAGTCAAAATGTTGAAAATGTTTTGTTGTAAGAATGGCGAAAGTCATAATAGAATTCTTCAGGCCTTATTCATTTTCAAAACAAAATGAAAAGACCAATAATGAGAATGAAAATGATGTCTAAAAGTTAAGTAGCATTTAAAGACTGAACTAAGTTTCAAAATCAGAAACAATTTTAAAATGGCAGAATTGATCTTTCATAGAATATTAAAAAAAAATGACTTACCCTGCATTCTTAAAAACTGTGAGAAAAGACTTACGGTTTTTTAATGAAATGAAGTAATTGGCTTTTGTCAATTCAAGTTAAAAAATGTATTTCCTGCAGCTGTGCAAATGTCATATTTGGTAGAATAATGACAAAATTCACAGTATTTTGCTGTCTTGTGACCTGATAAAATACAGTGGGTGGGAAATAACTACACAGTGTGTTAGAATAATAAACTGATACACATGTATAGATATTTAACTTCTGTTTTCCATGATTGAAAAAAAAAATTATATGCTAAAAATAAGAAAGTACTCTCCTATTGACTCTAAAATTTCTAACTAATTTTATCATTCAGTTCAATCACAGAAGGAGAACTATTGGAATACACATGACAATAATCCTATTTAATCCTATGAATAGGATTAAATCTCACACAGTTTAGGAAGCTGGTTGCACAGACTTCAGGAGGTTGTGTATACTGTCTGGTGATGAAGCCTAAAGTTGCCCAGGTAGGCGGTAAGGGAAGGAAGATGGATATCCAATGGGGAGAGCAGTCTAAAGGAAAGTTGGGAGGGTAAGTGAAATCCACGAGGACAGACTGGAACTTGCATTGATCCCTAAATGCCTCTAAGCCTCCAAATAGGAGGATGGGCCTATCGTGCCGAGGAAGCTGCTGTCCTTAGCTCTGAGGAGAACAGGTACCTGGTCCATGAGTCAGAAAGTTATAAAGGGAGATGTGGCAGGAGTGGAGTTGCTGCAGGTTCAGATGCTGTTCCACCTCAAAACTGGTCAGCCATAACAGCAGATAGACAATGACACAGGTCCAGTGCCTCATGCCGCATGACCTTTCTAACCACAGGAGGGTAAAACGAATACAACTACTATTTCACTACTCTCTTCCAATTTTCATTTAAGAAGTCTGGCTCATTCCAAACCCAGTATGATAAAGGGAATGGTATTTTTGAGAAATGTAGTTCTAGCTTTTCTAAATTGACACAATACAATTCCACTACAATCCACACCTTGCAAACTTGACATTTATATACACCTTTATTAACCATTCTTAAAATAATTCTAAGTAAAACAAGAGCAAAATTCTGCTTCCATATAACATAAGGCAACTGTCCCTTACACAATCCTCTCCCCCAAATGAGATTAAAAAAAAAATCCCTTTATCCATCCTTAAGTGATGTTCATCCTTCCTGAGTCCCATTCCTCTTTAGTATCTTATAAATGAAATTATGATACAATATTAACTACTATTGGGGTGCCTGGGTGGCTCAGTGGGTTAAGCCTCTGCCTTCAGCTCAGGTCATGATCTCAGGGTCATGGGATCGAGTCCCGCATCGGGCTCTCTGCTCAGTGGAGAGCCTGCTTCCTCCTCTCTCTCTGCCTGCCTCTCTGCCTACTTGTGATTTCTGCCTGTTAAATAAATAAATAATCTTTAAAAAAAAAACCCAACAATATTAACTACTATTAATACCCCTTATTTTATTTTATTTTTTTAAAGATTTTATTTATTTTTTTGACAGAAAGAGATCACAAGTAGGCAGAGGGGCAGGCAGAGGAGAGGGGGGAAGCAGGCTCCCTACTGAGCAGCGAGCCCAATGCAGGCTAGATCCCAGGACCCTGAGATCATGACCCAAGCCAAAGGCAGAGGCTTAACCCACTGAGCCACCCAGGCACCCCAATACTCCTTATTTTAGATGTTAGGCAAATATAAGAGGAAAAGACTAAAAATGTTTTCATGTATATGAGTAAGTATATGCATATCAGAATGAGAAATACTATCAATAACTATTACAGTTTTCATTTCTGCCAGTGTTCATGTGACCACAATTGGTATTTATAATTACAGTGTTTTCCTACCTTTTGCTTCAGCAAGCACTTTGTCTAGTTAAGATTTTAAGTGAGGTCTTGAGAGTCCCTCTTGTATTTGACAGTCTTCATTTTTCCAGTAACTTTAATCACTCAGTATGGGAATACTAAGAGGGACCCCAGAGGATCTCCTACATTCCAGACATACTTATCTTGACTCCATTGTGTCTTAGCAACCATATTTCTCATTGGTAATCAGGATTGATAACATCAGACAGAACACCCATACTCTCTTTGCCTATTGATTCACTAATATGAGGAGCCCAAAGAAGCCAAGTAGTAGTTTAAATTTTGAGTTTAATGGAGCTATCAATGTAGGCCCTGATTTAAACATTTCTTCCTTGGGAACCAAGACAAGCAAGTCCACAGGTGTTGAGTACGGCATTAGTGAATTTGACATTAGTGAATTTTCAGGGTAATAGTGAGAAGTCACTCCTCTTTCATCCCTTGTTTTCTGGACTTGTGAATCCTAATTAGGAGAGAAATAGCACCTTTGGTTGGCTGCTGCTATAGACCATATATGGCATCTTGGAGGACAGTACCCAACCCCCACAAGATTTAGTCATCTTGTTGGCATTTCAGAAGGTTATGACATAATTGTGTCAAGCCGGTTGCTTCAGAGTGATGGGGGATCACAAGGACAATAAATTACATGAGCATCTCTGCACTTAGATTCTGTAAAACAAATTTCTTGGTCAGGAACTATGTTGTATGAAATGAGGTATTTCTTAAGGACACAGATGGAGGATTTGGAAGAAGGACTGCAGGCAAGTAAAGGAAATCCATGTCTAGAATAAATGTCTATTCCTTTGAAAACAAAGCCCTGTTCATCTCTTGATGGAAAGATACAGGTGGGAGTCCTAGAAGAGTCCTACTGGAGAGTGTTTCTCTGCAGATGTACTTGATAGACACCATTCTGCCACCCATCCATTCATTGTCCTCATTTCTCAAAGATTAAAAATGTCTTCTTATGAATTGTGTACTTATCTGCTTCAGGCCTTGATGCCTTTGTAAAATCCTGATCTTTTTTGTTCATAACATTTCAGTTCGGGGTTGTAGACAAGATTATGACTCATATTTGATGAGATAGCAGATACAGTGAGAGGAGAAAGCTGTAAAAATTATATTTTCATGTAAATATTCTCAGCATCATATAATTATCATTATTATTTGCTTAAAAAATAAATATCTGGGGGCACCCAGGTGGCAAAGTCAGTTGAACATCCAACTTGTGGTTTTGGCTTACGTTGTGATCTCAGGGTCATAAGGTCAAGCCCCAAATTGGGCTCCACGCTCAGTGTGGAGTCTGCTTAAGACTCTCTCTCCCTTTCCTCCCCTCCCTGCTCTCTTTCAAGGAAATAAATAAAACTTTTTAAAATAATAAATAAATAAATAAATAAATATCCATTCTAGGTTTAATTCAAAAGTCTGAGTCTGAGACTAGATTCTTTTAGAGGGGCCAAACCCTATCTCCTACCTACTGTAGTCTAAATTGTGTCCCCAAATTTCATATGTTGAAGTTCCTAACTCACAGAACCTTAGAATGTAACTCTATTTAGACATAAGGTCTTTAAATTAAAATGAAGTTTTTAGGATGGGCTCTAGTTCAATGTGACTGGTGTCCTTAATAAGAAAAGGAAATTTAGACACAAAATGATATGAGATGAACACATGCAGAGGGATGACAATGTGAAAACAAATTAAGGAGACAGTCATCTACAAGCCAAGAGAGGCCATAGGAGAAATCAAACCTGCCAGCACCTTGATCTTGGACTTGTAGACTCCAGAACTGTAAGGAAATAGATTTCTGTTCTTTAAGCTACCCATCCCATAGCATCTTGTTATGGAAGCCCTAGGAAATGAAGTTACTACCCAAGTGGTAATGAAAATTTTATGTGCATGTCTCCCCCACCCTTGCAAAGTTGTAAACTGCTTGGACATAGTTACTATGTCTTCTCGCTTTGCATGTATCATCACAGAAACATGTGTGACACAGTAGTTCCTTGATAAACATTTGCCAAATTAATAATAAAAGGAAAAGAATATTTAGATTTTGACACAACAGTTATTTTAAGTGATCAGTAAATATTTTAAACTTGGAATAGCATAGCCATTGAATTTTGAAAGTTATTGTATTTTTGGAGCATGCCTCCTATTTAAAAATACTGACAAAACATTATAATAATAAAAATGTAAAGCCTTAATGGAGATATTGGGAAAAATAGTAATAATCAAACAAATGGTTTTTATATGCGTTTGTAAAGAGATCACAAAGCCGTTCCATGTCTTTCTTTTTTCACTCTGTATTCAACTTTCTACCTGCGTTTCAATCCTTCACTCATTCAGCAAACAATTATGAAGGGATTGTTTACCTGTATGTCAATTACCAGGACCACAGAGATATAGGAATGACCATTTTTCAAGAAATGATGTATTTTGATGAAAAATAATTTGTTGAATTTGCATACATTAACAGAAGAGGTTTACTGAAAATATTTCAAAGCAAAGCCCTATATAGAGTAATGGCATCTTAATTACTCTGTACATTAATAATAAAGAAGAGCTGCATTCACCTGAAAGCTCTCATACCAAACTGAATTTTCCTCATTGCCTTGCCCCAAAAGATAGGACCCAGGTGTTGAGAGTGTTGGTTGGTGGTGAAGGACAATTAGTACAAGTTTTCCTCTTGAACTGTGCTATCCAGCCAAGCACACACAGTGCTGCCCAAAAGCAGCACCACATTTTTTGACTGAACATCACAGTAGATAACGCTTGGTACAGTACAACATGCCATCCAACCTTAGAAAGACTACACTGAATTTGTAAGGAATATATCCCCTTCAGATCTTACGAATTACATCATCCAAATGTCTTCCTAATTGATTTGTTTTTCTTTAACAAAAATATCACTTTGAGATACCCTTTCTAATTCCATGGTCTTGTAATAAAGTTCATCATCCATACCACCAACTGGTTCTCTTGCCAAAACAGCTAATTATCTCACTTCTTGGCTTGAATTTTTCTAGGTCTCTTCTCTGTCTACAGGGTGCCAAACAAACTTCTCAGCAAAGCAAACAAGACCCTTCATCATCTAGAGCCCCTGAGTCTGTACTCTTGCTCCAAATTTTCTCTAACACATTGGATAAATAGCCACGGACAGAACGCAACATGTTTTTTCCATCCCTTTACCAATGCACCCACTACTCCCAGAACTATGCACACTCTACTTCATCTGCTTGTAAACATGTACTCATCCTAGCCACTCCTTCTGCAAAGAGCAAACACTAAGTCTTAATTATTGCACTAGAAATGAAGGATGAAAGATGATTAAAACATGTTTCCTATATTCCAAAGTAGTACTAGCAACAATATGCATATAAATAAATATCATAATTTTGCAGAAAAATTATACTGTAACAAACAGGATAAAATAATGCATGAGAAGAGAAAGAACAATGGAAAGTTCAGTGAAAGGCACTCTGAAACTAGGATTTAAAACAATGTAAGAGGCATACGTGTGAGGAAAAGTGGAAAGGACCCAACGGCAGAGGAAATAGAATATACAGGAGCATTGTGATGAAGAACAGCAGGATGTAGGCAATCTGGCTATACCTTCCCGAAGAGAGATGTGCAGAAACAGAGGCAGATGAAAGGAATACAGCTTCAGCTTTGTATCCTAAATGTGTCAAGACTTACTCTCAAAAACACATTTATGTGAATACTTCATTAGTATCTCCTCTTTTACAGCCCACAGTGTTCTTTATTGTGTGAGTGAAAAACTAAGTCTATGTCAAAGTCTTCCCATCTCAAATCTTAATGCTAAGGCACCTTTTATTTTCACATCTGGTATTTATTTAAACTTTTATTTCTAAAATGTGTTTGTTTTTAAACATGGTTGTGCTTTTAATATAGAACATTTTCTCATTATAGGCTATTTCAAAATACTATCCAAACATGAGCTCAAAAAGTTGGGAAAATATCTGATACATAAATCTTTTGTAAGTATTTCAGCACAGCTCTAATTGTTTTTTGCCTGATTCACTTACATGTGTGCATTTCAAAAATAACAAAAATGGAAATATTGTATAATGGCTGATCTGAATTGCTAATTATAAACTATTTTATTACCAGGGGGGTTGAGTTTTAAGGGAATTTTATAAAGGCAAACAAAAAGTAGTTCTACTTCTTAATTAGAGTTCTTGTGAAGTTTGTCTAAAAAAATATAAATGATGCTCTTTTGGAAGGATAAAATGAGTGTTCTGTATGTAGGAATAGAATTACGGCTAAACAGTTGACAGGTCATAAAAAAATAAAATTACATAAAGTTGCAATAAAATATTAATTTCAAGTCCAGAAATCTGTCTCTATGCAGAACATATCTGATTACTCACCAAGTGTTTCTGTCAGATGAGCAAAGACCTTCTTTTCTTTTTCCAATTCACAAAGTTAAAGGCTTTTTGCTAAAACCTCTAAACATACAAACCAATATTCAGATTTCTTACAGCTACTGAGTAGACACAGAAGTCTCCAGTTCTCTAATTTTTCTCAAAATTAAAAGGTGAAAGAGCCCCCACAGAATTATGAAAAACAAGAAGCTGAGTTCAAGAGTTACTGGAAAAAGGCAACAGTAGTTAGAAATCAGAAACTGAACTCTAATCCTTTGTGACTACTTAAAACTGATGATCAACTGTCCCTTTTTTCTTTTTTTTTTTAATCTTCAAGGCACGAGTTGACCACAATCCCTCTCTCCGGACCCCTGTCACTCCTCTTTCCCTTCCACTTAACATTTGCCACCCACCCTGAGCTTCCTTTCCTGCCTTAAGTTCATCCCCATTTCTGAAGCTTTCATCACCTGTTTCCTCTGTCCAGGCAGGTTGTTTCCCTTCTACTCCCCTCTTGTTAAGTAGCCCCTACACAGCTCACCTGCCCCAACCTCAGTATCCCTTCTTGACTGACACCTTCTCTGGATTAGATCTCTTCTTCCTATTTCTCCCAGCACCAAGGACTGTTTGTTCCATTCCTTGCTCCCACATGGACAGCATGGCAGAGAGCTTCAGGGTATATGCTCTGAAGTCAGAACACAAGGTTTAAATTCCAGCTGTGCTGCTTACAAGCTGGGTAAGGATGGTGGGGACAATAACTGCAAAGTTGAGAGCACAACATACACATATCTAACCTTCTGGAGGCAATATATTCTGTGATCAAAGCCTTATTTTTCCATTTACTGGCACTGTAAGATCTTGGTTAAGTCACTAACTTCCACGGGACTCGGTTTCAGCAACTGTAAAATGTGGATTTTTTAAAAGACTTACTTATTTATTTATTTGAGAGAGAGAGTGTGCAGAGGGAAGGGGCAGAGGGAGAGAGAAACTCAAGCAGATGTCACACTGAGAGCAGAGCCCAATGCGGGGCTCAAATTCACAAGCCTGAAATCAAAACCTGAGCTGAAACCAGGAGTCAGACTCTTAACCAACTGTGCCACCCAGATGCCCCATAAAATATGTTTTTTTAAAACTTTTTTTTAAAAGATTTTATTTATTTATTTATTTATTTATTTATTTATTTGTCAAAGAGAGAGAGAGAGAGCACGCAAGTGAGCACAAGCAGGAAGAGTGGCAGGTAGAGGGAGAAACACGCTACCCACTGAGCTGGGAGTCAGACATAGGATTCAATCCCAGGACACTGGGATCAATGACCTGAGCCAAAGGCAGATGCCCAACCAAACGAGCCACCCAGGTGCCCCTAAAATATGGTTATTAATAGTGCCTGTCAGTACCTTATAGTACCTGTCAGATAAATGTCAGCTATCATCTGAGATGTATGAAATTATTACATAGATAAGAATATAGCAAAAAAAAAAAAAAAGAATATAGCTTAGTACCTGGCATATATTAAGCAGTCAATAATTTATTTGATATAGTTGTTACATTTCTAATAAAACAGATGCCCCATTTTAAATACATCATCAGTTGTGTATTTTTTAAAAGTTTGCTCTCTCGCTACACAGGAAGATTCATGAAGATCAAAATGGTATCCAACTATTGGGCAAGTATCCCAAGACCTAACCCAATGTTTAGTATATAGAATGTGTTCAATAAATATAGCTAGCCGTTGAATAAATCCATCTCTCCTCTCAAGAGAAAGTTATTAAATCAACTAACTTGCAGTAACTTGTTGGAACTCTTGTGAGATTTCCAATAAAGCAACATATATTAAAAACAACTACACACAGCTAGAAATATGGTGAGTATTCAATAAATGTGATTCGTTTTTCTTCTTCCCAGGTCACTAAGAAAACCTATATACCTCTTCAATCCACCACATTTGTAATCTGTGTCAATAAAATGCATCTTCACTCTGTCATTAGGACAACTTCCAAAACATTAAACGTTGTTCTTTTATAACTTTCAGTTATACAATACATAGTTATGGTAGTTTACTCCAAAACAGGTTATGGAGCTCCTTATGCTACAATTCCAGAATTTTTCCTTAAATTGATTTTAAATATTTGCTTTTTGTATATCTCTTTGTGCCACCTTGGAAAGTTACACTGCAAAGTGGGGCTAGACCAGATGAACTCTAAATGACACTCCATCACCTATTTGCATGTACTCCCTGTGGAGAAGACTGTAAAGTCTTAGCAATCACTGAAAGAACATGAAGGTCCCTTAATGACATTGTGTAAGCATGCAATCACAAACACACACACACACACACACACACACACACACACACACGGAGTTCCAACTGAACTAAAGTTATATAAATTTTCTGTCCTTCATTTCACTGACATTTTTTCAATCGCTGATGTTCTAACCAAAACTTCAAAAACATTTTAAATCATAAGCACTGAATGTGGACAGCTGCACTTGTCTCTTCTTATAGCTGATATTCAAAGACCATAGAGCCTCACTGAGAAAAAGCACTGGGAAAGCTTTTATCTCTAACATGTTGAGGGACAGGTTAGAAGATGCACTTGCACTGTTAGGAAGCAACAGGAGGCCTTGAAAGGGTGTCTCATGTTTGACCTCTGCTGGTGGGACAATCCCAGATGGTGAGAACCTTCCTCCATGGGTATGCTGTCAATTTGCCTAGTTCCTTCAATTTGATGACTTACTGTCTCCTGTGGATTCACTTTTCAACGACTGTCAAACTTGACTTTCTGGTTTATAGATGTTTTCTGAGCATTATTTGAGATGGGTCAACAATTCTGCTCCAAACTTAATGACTGGCAGACAGAGGGTCAGATCACTATCAGGACAGTTCATAGACTTTTTCTGTCACTTAAAATTTACTTGAATACCAATATGTAGTTACAAAACAATGTTTAATAGGAGCCAAATGCTTTATGGAGTGATCAGTATACATGCGGTTTAACTATAATAACCTTGAGACACTGCTATTACGACTAAATGATGTAGGAATTTGTTGTAGTGACACTTACACAATTATGTCAATATTGTAAAAAACACCAAAAAGTACAATAGAATGAATTATATGAGTGTATATTATTAACAAAGCTGTTACAAAATCAGTTTGAGTTATTTTTCGTTCTACCTCAGCTGGACAGAGAATTCATAAACATCATAGTACAGTGCTCTTCTCTCTGGATCTTCATTCCTTTTTTTTTTTTTAAAGATTTTATTTATTTAACAGAGAGAGTGATAGAGCAAGCACAAGCAGGGGGAGCAGCAGAGGGCAAGAGAGCAGACTCCCCACTGAGCAGGGAGCTCAATGGGGTCAATCCCCAGACTCTGGGAACACGACCTGAGCAAAGGCAGACACTTAAGAGACTGAGCCACCCAGGCAGCCCCAGATCTTCATTCTCCCACTTAGAACAGATAGACACTTTCACCAGTAACTGCCTCACATGTTTTTGTTTCTGAGATTGTTTTGACCTATTTCTCTCTCTGAATGAATGCTCTTCTTGCACATTTCCATATTCCTAAATCATATAGTCATGGCACAAAAACTGAGACTCTACTATGTGCTCAGCATTAAGTAAGGCACTGGAGACTTCTTTTTTAAAATATCCAAGTAATGGGGTGCCTGAGTGGCTCAGTGTGTTAAGACTCTGCCTTTGGCTCAGGTCATGATCTCAGGGTTCTGGGATTGAGCCCCACATCGCATCGGGCTTTCTGCTCAGCAGGGAGCCTGCTTCCCCCTCTCACTCTGCCTGCTTCTCTGCCTACTTGTAATCTCTCTCTCTGTCAAATAAATAAAAATCTTTATAAATAAACAAATAAACAAACATCTGAGTAATAAAATATATTTTTAAAAAAATCCTTTTCTCCCTGCTAGTAGGAAATTTCTCTCTCCTTTGAAGTCCTCTAGCACTTCATCAAAGCATCTCATAGATTATTATTCTCTACCATGCCTTATGATTATATATATCTCTTCTGAAACTTCCAAGCTGTTCTGTAGACTTCTGGTACACAGACTCACATTTAATTTACATATCCCAACCCATGATGCTCTAAGTTGAACATTACAACTTATAGTTAAGATATGTTTTTTTGTAATCAGCATACACTTGTTTATACTAACTTCCAACTGGTATATATAGTCCATTTACATGTAATACAATTACAGATAAAGCTGGGTTCATAACTATCAACTTTTGCTTATACTAGACAAAACTATGTTAATTTTTATTACCTTTTAGGTTAATTTTTATTACCTCTGCCTCCTTCTGAATTATCAAGTTTCCCCTCTATCAATTTGTTTGCTATAAAATCTATTCAATTTTATATTAGTGGCCTTAAAGATTATTACTGAATTATTACATGAATCTTTTGCTTATTAAATCCAATAAAAAATTTTACTTTTTTTTACTGGCGATGCCAAAAAATTAAAACATTTTGACATTATTTGCCTTGCTTCCATTTTTTATTATTGTTAACATATATAATATGTACACATGCATTTAACACACATAAGACAGGGCTCCTGGCTGGCTCAGTTGGAGAGCATGCAACTCCTGATCTTGAGGTTGTGTACTTGAGCCCCACATTGAGTGCAGAGATTACTTAAAAATAAAATCTTAAACACACACACACACACACACACACACAGAAGACATTACTATTTGTGTAGAAAATACTCAGTTCTTCCTCCTGTTTTCCCATATTCTTACACTAATGCCATATTTGGCACTTCTAAAACCAGATTGTAGGGTTTTTTTCCTACACCAAGCAATTCTCTGTGGCACTAATTGGGTTTTCTACAATTTAAATTAATTCAGACACTATCTTCCTGGACATAGCATCACTCCCACAAGCTAACAGCTCAGTTCCAAGAGACTGATACCCTCTACCCCATAGGCCAGTTGTTAAGTCCAGGTTGTTAATTACCCCACCCCAAACCCCACCCTGATTACCCTTAAGAATTGTTTATCTTGATTTCTCAACAATCTTCTGTGACACACTTATGTGTTGCAGTCTTTGTATTTGTTGGTCTTGAACTTCACAGAGCTTCCAGAAAAAATGTTTAGTCATTATCTCCTCAAGAATTATTACTGCTCTCTTTTCCATCTGTCTTATGAGAGGACTCCATTTACACATTGGTTAGGCCTTTACACTTTTACTCACGTATCTCTCAAGCTCATTTTTATGCTTTCCTGTATTATTTATCTCTGTGCTTCAGTTTGGCATTTTGTATTGATAATTCTTTTAATTCACTTTTTTCTGCTTTGTGCTGTTATTTATTCTGTCAACAAAGACTGTCTTCATGTCATATGATGCATCTTCTAATTCTAGAATTTGCATTTTATTGCTTATTTGAGATTTTGATTCTTCATCTTTTAATATATTTACTTCTTTTTGTATCTATGGCCAAATTTATTTTAAATTCCTTGCCACCCATCTCCTAAAGTTACATCATTTGCAGTTGTTTTGTTGTTTGCTTTTAATCTTGGCTTCCATTTATGTTCTCCTGTGTTTTTTCACATAGAGTGATTTTGAACACCAGAAATGGTGTATAAAACAATAACAAAGGCTACAGATACTATACTCTTTCTGAGAGTGTTTGCAATTCTCTCCACTAGTTAATAGAGTGGTGGAAGTTTATGAGCATCAATTCAGGAATGTGATGGGACCAGGACAGTTCACAGTACTCTGAGCATCAGTTTACCACTGATTTGTGCCTCATTATCTAAAATATAGAAGTGACAGTCCAGTTAGTCTATAAGGCTCCTTCCTATAATAGGTTGCAACCTCTTAATTCTATCTCTGGAGATCGCTGAAATTCTATTAAGCATGTTAGTAGAATTATGTTTAATTTTTTAGTTTCCATACAATATAGCCCAAATTTCAGCAAATTTCATGAGAGGAAACCCAAGCATGAACCAAGGCCAAAGTCTTCAAAAAGCAATGCTTTTTTCCTCTGTCCCTTTCAACATCCCCCCCCCCAAAAGTGCAAAATACAAATCTCAACCACTTGGAATAAGAAGAATTGGCAAATTCCCCTGGGGAAAAATGGCTATAGAATTAAGTCTACCTTCTTAAGATTCTTGCCACCACAGTCTCCCCAGTTTCTATTTCTTCAGCATCTAACCATTATACCCATAAAATAATTTATCTGTTTTATTCAATTTTTGCTATTTGGGGTGGGAGTTATAGTTTGCCACTAGCTTAGTCCATCTAGCCCTGTAACAGAATTATGAATGAAAATTGTTTATTTATTTTTTTTTAATTTATTTGTCAGAGAGACAGAGTACACACAAGCAGGCAGAGAGGCAGGCAGAGAGAGAGAGGAGGAAGCAGGCTCCCTGTTGATCAAGAAACCCGATGCGGGACTTGATCCCAGGACCTCAGGATCATGACCTGAGCCGAAGGCAGCTGCTTAACCAACTGAGCCACCCAGGTGTCCTGAAAATTGTTTATTTTTAAAAAATTATTGTCATTTGCATAAACCTAAATCACACAGCATGAAATACACTAAGGAACACTATGTACATAACTGTCAATATAAAATGATTATAACAAATTGAAGAATACTTATAAATTCTTATGACCAAATGATATTAGGCCAAATTGAAACATCTATAAAAGAAATGCCAATTCAGAACTTCTAAGAATGAAAAAGATCCAGAAATTATAGTTCTAAAAGTCTATTTCTATAAAGCTAAAGTACATTAGCACATTTCCATTTAAATAGAATTCAGGAGCTTTGAGTTAATCTAAAAATCCATCTTCATAATCATGTGGAAAACACTTGAATTTGTATGAAAATAATCTCAGATTCCTGCACAAGTTCGAAGTAAAAACAAAATGCAAACTTAACATGAAAAGGGTTTAGCTTTTTAATATTTGATACCTATTCAAATAAATTAACTAAAATAAAAATCCTTTCAGAATGAAATATACATCATATACTATTTTATTTTCTTAAGATTTAGGGTTCTAGAGAATTGGATTCAGACATCATTTCTTAGTATGACTGTCATGTTTTAAAATTCCATTGTTTTTAAAGAATTGAACAAAACAAGGAGTATTTTCTAAAAACGAATCATGTTTTAAATAAAAAGGAATTAAATACTTCACATTTTACTATGAAGTTACTGTGTTTTGCTTGCAGATCTTTCTCTCTCTTTTCATGGCAGATATGAATTTTAATATTGAATTCTTTTTGGAGAAAAAATTATGAAAAAAACATGATGTCTGGTATTTTTATCTAAAACACATAAAAATGGATTTGGGCAACTTGTGAAAGTCTAACTTCTGAAGTGTGCTTATACCAATAAGGCAAAGGAGAAAGTGATTTCGTCTCAGCAGATAATTTCAAGTTTCAAAACTTTTTCTTACTCTGTCACACCAATCAAAGTGCAGTTTTCTCTTCTATAAAATAGGGATAATTACAGTTCAGACCTCATTCAATTAATGAAATAATGTATGCAAATATAAAGTAATGTCACATAAGTTGTCTTTCTGCACAAAGTTGCCATAATTTTTATCAACATTTTGGTTATTGCTATTATTTATGTCATATGAATTCAGCACAGTGGCTAATCAAAATCTCACTTAAAGCTTGTAAAACTGAAACTGTAACAAGTTGTATCAAAAAATATAAGAGAAACTACAGTGAGTGAGCTGGTTAAGTCATTCACTACTACCTCTACAACTTGCCTTCTGGTTTTGGAGATTTCTCATAAAGGACCATAGCTTGCATCTCTTGAAAGGAGTGAAGAAAGATGCAACCATGAACATAGAAAACAAAACTGTAGAGAGATATGAGTGCTGGGGGATGTATAATCATGGCAATAAATAAAATTTATGAACGCTTTTGGCTATTATAACATTGAATCCCTACTATCAAATTAACCAGCAGAAAACCACTAAGACTGCAATATTATTACCCCAACCTCATAGATGAAGGAACTAACTGCTGAGAGGTTAGTAACTTGCCCAAATTTGCAGTGCCAGTAAGTGTGGAAGCTAGATTTTTCAGTCCAAGCAATTTCATTTGCTGCATGTTTAATTACTCTCATCCATTCCCAGCAGAGTTCATTTAACTTGCTTAGTGATATTTGCAAATACATTTTGCAGAGCATGTAGTTCAAAGCTATATAAAAAAATAAAAAAGTCAATCATTAACCTTCAAAAAGCTACTATTTCACATCTAATTCACATATGATTTCAGTCCAGATATAAAAATGTTATCTGGGAAAAATAATACAGTAAATATAGTAAACAGATTATAGTAAACTTGCATGAGAAAAAGTTTGGATTATTTTCATTTGTTTTCAATGTTTGATTATTTTTAATGTTTCTACATTACATCAATCTTTCTGTAATGCCATATGAAAATATGAAGTGATAATCCCCATTAATTTATTTAATGTTAGAATAATTGAAGGCATACAAGTTTCTTGATCATACTATATCCAGATTTCATTCCCCATTAAAAATTTCCCAATTTAAAAGGAAAACATATAAAGATAATCTCAATACTCAAGTTAAAATGAGAAAAAAAATTGCAATAGTAAGAGCTCCAAATACGGCTTATTGTTTTTTTATTATTATACTTCAAATTATCTGAATATTTATTAATCCCTCATAGTAAACTTTGGGAATGTAGGATAAATTACATCAATCCAGGCAGGAAGCAAAATGCACTGAGAAATTATGAACCATTGAAAAAAATGATCTCTATAGTTTCTCATTTTTATTATTAAAAAGTAAACTTATTTTGAACAGATAAATTCAATCATATTTTGAAACAGATGTGTATCCTGTCAGAATGTTGGCTGAGAATGTCCTGTTACCTTTTGTTTTATCGAGGTATACTAAATGTGTGGTAACTTCTCAAAAATTTTAGCTGTTATTAGTAGTTTTTTTTACCAAGTTTTATAAAGTGATTTAAGATAAGTAATCTTTAAAATTTATAACAAAATACATTTATGCATAAAATAAACAGAAAAAGTATAAAATTGTAAAATTATATAAGGCATATATTATCTAATTAACAATTGTTTCACAGATACTAAGATTCATATGTCAATCATAGACAATCATTTGATTTTGAGATCAATGACAAAATGCAGAAGTTAATGCAACAATCTTATTGTAAAAGACATACAAATTCAAGGGTTTTTAAAGCAAAGACATTTCTTTATTTGTGTAGTGGTACTGAAATCAATCTCATTTTTTAAACACAAGACATCAAACTTTTCTTCCTTGAAACATCTCTAAATTAGTAAAATTCAAAATATTCCAACTGTGTCAGCACCACTTTACAAGAAACTGATTTTCTCTCAGAAAAGTAAATCTAGAGAATAATGTGGAGATGAAGTGTTATGTCACTGCTGGTAACAAAGCTAAATTGATTTGGCACTTCCTGGTAATTTAATTCATGAGAAAGCTGAACCCACCTTTTTTTGTGCTTTTCCTCTACTTCTGTAGAGGAAATGCACAGTAGGAGAAAGAGGGTGATTCCCAGTCAGCAAAACTGAATTCCAGCCTTTGTCTGTGCCACAAATAACCATTTGTTTGATTTTTTTTCATCGTGGTAACTTCCAGGTTTTAATATCTTCACATTGTAATAAAGCAAGGATTTCTGTATCAGAAATGCTTGGACTAATTTAGGCTCTGTCCCACCCTTCTGGGACACGTGTTAAATAAGTTAATAATGCTAAATGTCAGGAAACTCTTCTGCAACACTGTCTAACAGTGCTACTGTGAACACCAAGTGAGATAAATTACCCAACTCTACTTTCCCACAGCACCCTTTACCACCTTTTGTGAACATTCACCTCAAATGAAATGAAATGTTTCATGTATCTCAATCTTCTTCAGTTCTTAGAATAGTGCCCGAGAAATGAGATATTCAATCAAACAACTGTATACGTAGTTCTATTAATTACATGTAAGTATTTAAGATAGATTTTGTCATGGAGTAAGAGTTCATTAAATGGACTGATTACTATTTATCGTTCCTCCGTAAATGAATGTGGTTGGGCAAAATATGCTTCCACAAATAAAGAATGATAGATGAGAAATTAGTTATTGTTCTAAAGAGTTAGCTATTCAAAATGATTTCCTTAGCATGACCTTTGTCTTGAGCTTTATGCTCAGAACTGAAGGAAAAAAATGTTCATAATACATCTTTTGCCTTAAATCCAGGAACCATTAACCCTTTTCTAGAAATTACATACTCCACACAGAGATGAGCCTCCAAGCAGTGTTTTTGCCACATGATCCCACCCCCATTTATCATAGCAATTAATGGAGGGAATGTGGGGGGGAACTGACCCAATTACCCACAGAGTACCTCTCTCCAGAGATGGCCATTGAATGTCTCTATAAAAAGAACTAAAGTAATGAACTTTTTGAGCCATAATTCAGATATCTTCTGGGGGAAAAAAAAAAAACAAAAAACCAGTTCTTTGAAGAAAGAAGCCAGACAGACAATGCAGAAGAAAGGGAAGCATGCAAAGACAAGAGGACTGAAGGAATCCCTAAAACACCGTCAGGGTCTGCTTCCAACCTTCCTGTGAGGACTAACAAAATACTTACTCCTGGGTCCCACGAAGTACCTCCTGTACTTAAAACCTTACAGTGAATGCCTAGTCTAGTTTGCTTTTATTAGGGGTGGTGGTTGTTTCTAATTGAAAGAGTTCATACATTCAAGCTTATTTATTCATCCTCCAAAAAGTACGGAAGCTATTATCAACTGTAAATGTCACAGATGCTTCTCTAGCACCTCAAAAAATGTCCCTGTTTACCATCTGCTATTACTGCTCATATTAGTATTTGTGTCCTTGAAACATGAGATATTTTCATCTCTATCATTCCCTTGTAAAATATTCATCATAGATAGCATTGGTTTTATTGTAATGCAGGCAGGACAATTTATCAGGTATAATTGGAAAATTCTAAATTCATGCCTGTCTTGTTAGCCTTTTAATTTGTTAACAAAACTGAGAGTTGGTTGAGAGCTAAATGAGGGTATAGAAAACATTTGATCCAGTTTATTCTAAATATAAATAAACCAAGGTCTGCAAGGATGCGTTTCACTCTAAGTACCCTTTGCTCCTACCCACATTCACCTTGCGTTGTCTTTTTACAGATTTGTTATTCATTAAAACAGACTAAATCATATTTTCTAACTCCGTTTTTTAATCTATCAAAGGTAGTCATTTTCCCAGAGGTTTCTAGGTTTCAGGGAAAGAATAGAATGTTCAGACCTTGTGATACTGCATTTGATGTGAATGAAGTTCTTCAACTGCTTTTCTTTCTAATTAAAACCAACTCAGGAGATTGGAAGGAAGATGAATATTACATACCATGAAATTCAACTGAAGTAGAACAGTATTTTAATTACATTCAATGAATTATTAAGCATTTTTCAGAAAGAAAGACTACACAGTGTAGTCAGTGGGAAATTCATGAGAAAGGGCTATGGGACCTGTGTTTACATGGAGCAGTGCCACAAAATTGCTTGACGAGGAGGAATTGAATCTGTGAGAAGAGAACAAATGATCTCAAAAACCACTTAACAATTCTGAAAATAATTTATATGATATAGGAAATAAAGTCTGAGGTATTTCCACACTAAGTTTTATCTGTGTTATTCATTTCTTTAAAATAGTGTGATTTGGGGATGCCTGGGTGGCTCAGTCAGTTAAGCATCTGCCTTGGGCTCAGGTCATGATCCCAGGGTCCTGGGATCGAGTCCCACATCACAGATCCTTTTTCTCCCTCTGCCTGCCGCTCTCCCTACTTGTGCTCTCTCTCTGACAAGTAAATAAATGGATAAAATCTTTAAAAAAAAAAAGTGTGTTTTACTATTTGCCATTCTATATTTTTAATCCCAACAAATGTAGTTTCTCTGACGCATCTTTAAATGAGACCAAATGGTTTTTAACAACTGATAATCAAATAATCGATTATAGATGCGGCTTTATCATACTGGAATTCATTTACATGATGAATCTTCTATTCATGGTTGAATAATAAAGCACTACCAGTTAGGCATTGACATTTGCCCGCATGGTTGAATACTATTTAATTTGCTCATTTCTCATTGCTGCCACACCTGTACTTTCAGCTAGTGTTAGTTCATTTTTAACAGTATCCTAACTGTAGCAATTAGTATTCTAAATTTAAATTAAATGTAGTAACTCCAGGAGAACCCGAGGTGTATAATGTTAGTTCGTTTGTGTTTATGTAGCTCTGCTTTTCCTTAATTAACAAGCTCAGGCCATTTCCAGTGGAATCTAAAAGGATCATGTTTGTTGAGATTTCCTTTGTATAATTAGACTTAAGTTATCAGAGTGAAATATTTTAGTTCATCAGTTAACAATTTTTATCCTGGATTATTATACTCATTTCATTAAAGTCATAAATTTTCAATTTTGGTAACATTTACTATAGTGTAAAAAATTCAGTAATTTGCATAAAACTTTCCTTTATTAGGAGCTTCTTTAATTTCTCAGAAAATGAAGAAAAATGGCTCAATTGCTTACTTACAAAACCAGCTTAACTCTTAAAAAAAATCATACTATTGAGGGGAACCTGGGTGGCTCAGAGGGTTAAAGCCTCTGCCTTTGGCTCAGGTATGGTCTCAGGGTCCTGGGATTGAGCCCTGCATCTGGCTCTCTGCTCAGCAGGGAGTCTGCTTCCCCCTCTCTCTCTGCCTGCCTCTCTGCCTACTTGTGATCTCTCTCTCTGTGTTTCAAATAAATAAATAAAATATTTAAAATAAAATAAAAGAGAAGATTTCTAGCCTACTAGCTACATGAGAATCTATAGAAAGAGACTCTGACACAAACCTTTGGGGGAGAAAAAAAAAAAACAAAACTTTAAAATCACTTTCTTCCAATGCTTTCACAAACTTAGCAGAACATTATGTCCTAATAAACCAATATATGTGTTTTTTAGCAATTCTGCATTTATGTCAAGATTGTGGCATATCTCTGTCCTCAATCTTTTTTTCATTTTCACCCTGAAACTATGTATAAAATAGGCCCTAGGCTCTGTCCAAAGTACTAAGTCAAGTATAGGTGGCCTTTTATCATTCAGAAGGTTTATTGCTAAGAATCCCTTTTTTCTTGACATTAATACACATTTTCAGGGCTGCAGATGATCCTGAATTAAGAGAAACTAATAAAAGGTAAAACACTTAGGGAACTTTGAATCTTTGAAATTCATAGTTGTAGAATTTTATATTATAAAATGTCTTCTAGGGGCGCCTGGGTGGCTCAGTGGGTTAAAGCCTCTGCCTTTGGCTCAGGTATGGTTTTGGGGTCCTGGGATTGAGCCCCGCATCGCATCGGGCTCTCTGCTCAGCAGGGAGCCTGCTTCCCTTCCTCTCTCTCTGCCTGCTTCTCTGCCTACTTGTGATCTGTCAAATAAATAAATAAAAATCTTTATTAAAAAAGTCTATTTATATTTTAATTGCTCCATTATAATTTAGGAAGGTATTTGAATAAGTAGAAAATTTATTTTTGTTTTTACTTTTATATTTAAAATTGTATCGAACATTTTGCTATCACCTAAATCGGATAATTTTCAACATCATTTAACAAAACTATTTTTTCCCTTTTTACAGAGAAAAATGTGAACCATATAAAAATACTTTGATCTTTTTAAAAAGTTTTTATTTAAACTCCAGTTAGTTAATATACAGTGTAATATTAGTTTCAGCTATACAATATAGTGATTCAACACTTCCGTATAATACCTGCTGCTCATTTTAAAAATTCAACAGAAAATGTAAATGGCTTTAATTATATAATCATATTAAAATAATCTTCCACCAGACCAGTCATCTCTATTAAAATGTTTTATAATATATTTGAGCAATATCAAATACATAATTATGTTTTATTTATTTTCAAAACTATTTGGTTCTATATTTTCAGAAAGGTAGACTGCTCTGCTACTTTAAGAGTATATTTCAATTGAATGTTTGTATTCATATTCCTTCAGTTTTTCCAACATGACTTCCTTTGGAAGGTCAAGCACAAAAGTACCTAGCGATAATGCATATTGAGAAAATAACAAACATTATAAACTTCCTCTTCTTGGAAAGTCTTCTCTCATTAGTAATACATCCTGATATGTGTATCATGCAAAGATATCAAATAATTAATTCCATAGAAATAAATGAAAATAAAATAAATAGAAAATAAAATAAAATAGAAATAAAGGAAAAATAAACAAAAAAATACTGCAACATTAGGAAAAAAGTATTCCTTCTAAAGGAAACATCTAGTCATGTAATGTTCTTCTTTCTCCCTTAAACTCCTGGACTCAAGGATCCTTAGGACCAGTCTTTGCAACTCAGGAAAATATTGGAAGAAAGATTAGTCATTTGTTGCCCCAGAGTCATTGTCCCTTGAACACTTACCCATTTGTATTAAACTGCACAAATGTAATCTCAATAAGATTGCTTAGTTTCATAATTACACAAAAAATATAAAAAGTGATTGACGTATTAATTAAAATAATTAAACATTATTTTATAATATTTATAAAACATAAATAACATAAATATAAATAATATAAAATAATTAAAATAACTAAAAATAAGAGACCCAAGTATGTTACATGATACATTCCATATGATATATGTATACTGAATAGTGCATAGATTGAATGCTTATGAGAACTGGGTGATAAAAAGGGAAGGGGAGAGACCAGACATGAGCCCTATCACCCATACAGCCCTAGAATAATGTTGATATGGAAAGCTAGCCATCATGGATAACATAAGACTGATACTGAGAATGATTTAACAATGCAAACTTGAAATTTATGCAATTCAATATAAAGTAATGAATCTAAGAATTGAAGAGTTTCATCTATGTGCCACACATTATCTGAGAGGCCCTGTGCTAGGCATGCTATCTGAATTATATTTAGTGTCTTATTTAATCAACTCAACAGCCATTAGAAATAAGTACTATTATCCTTGTTCCATTGTTACAGATCAAAATCCTAAAAGAGAGATTAAGTGAACAGCTCAAGATCATATAATTGGTAAATGTGAGAACCCTAGTGGTCTGCTTTTTAAAGCCTATAAACATCATCAGGATATATTATCTTCCAAAACCTTTTTTATTATAGAATTTCAAAATCATAGACCCATAGAATCTCAAACTTAATAAAATGTTAATGGTTGTTTAATGCAAACTTCCGTTCACATATACAATAGCCACATCCATTATTTCCAGCGATGGTTAACCCATTATTTGCCTTTTACTTTTAGAAAGTTTTTCTCTAAGTTTCAGCATGACTGAGTATTATTAGGTGCCAGATATTCTTCCCAGTTTTAGAGACTCAACAGCAACATAGTAGACATGGTCCCATTCCCATGGAACTTACTTTTTTACAAAGGAGGCAAATCAGTTAAGGTGCTGTCATAGTGATTGAGAGCTATTTTAAATTGGGTGGCCATACACATTTTTAAGGACATAAATGCTGAAACAATTATGACAAGAAGAAACCAGGCATATGAAGATAAGGAAAAAGATCCCTCAACAAGCCCCACAAGTTCCCTAAGTCAAGTAATTAAGTTGATATATTTCAGAAACAGAAAAGATGCCTGTGTGTCTGAAGCAAAGTGACGAAAGGAAAACATACACAAAAAAACCTTGGAGAGGTAAATAGGAAATAGAAATATATATAGCCTTATAGATTCAATTGATAATTTATATTTTTACCCTAAGAAGTAGTATTTTTACGCTGAGGAAAGATATTACATGTTTTATGTTTTTTAAAAGGTTGTTGTACCAGGGCCAGAATGGAAGTGAGAGATGATGGTGGTTTGGGTCAAATATATATATATATTTTATATACGTATATAAAATATATATACATATATGTATATTGGTCTTCTTTTTTTTCACACTCGTAAAAGAAGACATTTATTATGCTAAATAACATGTTTTCTTTTCCATTTTTCCCAAACACTAAAATAGCACACGGCATAGTAAGTTAGCACACAGAGAGAGAGAAGCAACCAGCAACCCCGAAAATGGGTAAGTCTTACTTTGGGACGCCTGAGAAACCCATGCTCTGAAGGGAGTTTCCTGGAGTTCCTGAACAGCTGAGGGATTATGTCAGAGAAAATGTTGGGGTCAGATATACTCCCGACTCCTGGCAACTTTCTACAGGGGCAATACAAGGTCTGTCTCCCCTTAACTGAGCCACCGCAGATGGTCTCGAGGTCACTTTTATTTCAGGTGACACAGCTAAGGCTCCTAGTTTGAGAAAGGATTATACTAGAAGGACTTCGAATGTTGCAACTTTCACTGTAGGGCCTCCATTTAAACTGCATTTCAAAGGGAAGGAAAGGGAGGTGAGAAAAGAAGTCAAATTTTGCTGCAGACCGAAATTGGTCTTCATCCACAGTTCCTAGCTTTTAGTTCCCCCTAATCTTGGGATTTTCTGAGGCTAAGAGCAATGGGAGCATCTTCTGTTATAGTATTTGATATCTTGTCCTTAGTTTCTTAAATCCCTTCAGAGCCATAAATGTGAAATTGGTGTCTTGTGGTTCGTAACAAGCCAATTTTTCCACCACAGTTGGGTGTATGCTAATGAGGTGACTTTCAGAAAGCACTATGAATAGGATCTATTTGCCAAGGGAATCAACCAGGAATAGAGTATTGAAACTTTCAGTCCCACTCTCTGATTTCTGGGCAGGGAAGAAGGACTAGAGGTTGAGTCAATCACCAAAAGCCAAGGAATTAATCAGTCATGCCTATGGAATGAAGTCTCCATAAAAACCCAAAGGAAGGGGTTCAGAGAGCTTCCAAGTTGGGGAATCAGAATGCCACATGCCACCAAACTGGGCTCCAGACATCATAAGGAAAGAAGCTCCTTTTTTCAGGACCTTGCTCTATGTATCTCTTCATCTGGCTGTTAATTCGTACCCGTTAGTATTCTTTGTAATAAGTAGCTAATCTAATGAATAAATGTTATACATTATTATACATGTTATAAATGCTCTACATGAAAAAGATGTTTGCCAAACTTATTCCTAAGTTCTGTGAGCTGTTTTAGCAAATTAATGGTACCCACGGAAGGGATCCTGAAAACTTCTGATTTATAATCATTTGGTTAGAAGTATAGAAACAGATGGGAACTTTAAAGGTCATCTAGTCCAAATATCTATTCCATGTTTGCTTTCCCCTGTGTCCGCTTCTCCAAAATGGCTGTCCAATTTGCTTACTCCACTGTGTAAATGAAGTTCCTATTCATATAATGCAATGCATTAACTGATTTGATAATTAAAATTAGCACACCATTCTTTATATTGAACACAAAATCAATTTTTCTATAGTTCCAACCCAGCTGGTCTTAGCTCTGCTCTTTGGGTCCACACAAAACATGTCTCATTTCTTTTCTACTGAGCATACTTCCCAGTTTTTGAAGACAGAAATCATTTTATTTCCCCTCAAAAATCTTTTCTGCAGGCAGAACATACAGAATGATTATTAATGATATTTATATGTTAAAAAGTTTCTGAATGTCATTGATCTCCTCTTTTTCTTGGTAAATATTAAAAAGGAGGGTGTTTTTACTCTTCAACCAATTGTTAAAATCATTTCTGCTTAAAGAGAGAATGAAATTCTAAGTAGAATATTAATATTTACTTATTTCTACACAAAATGTAACATTTCATGGGAATAATCACTGTATAAGCTGAATGAATAAGGATTCAGTTTAAGTTGACAACTAGGTTTGATGTTTAAATTTAGATTTATTCGGACCTTAACCAGTACATATTTCATGTGATATAATTAGGCAATAGGAATTTAGGACTTCCTGAACTCTCAACCTACATCCAAAATCTTTCCTGAAATTAATGAACAATTTTTATAAGTATAAAGAGATTCGTGGTAGCCATTACTGTATCTACTCCATTTCTTTTTCATTTTTTTTTAAATTAAAATTTGGGATTATTTGTAGACTTACAGAAATACTACAAAGATCATAGTTAGCTCACATATACTCCTCACGCAGTTTTAGTTCTTCCCATTGTTAACATCTTACATTACATACATTACATGTGTTGAGACTACGAAACATTGGTATATTGCTATAAACTAAACTCCAAATTTTTTTTGGATTTGACCAGTTTTTCTGTCAATGCCCCTGTTGTGTACTAAATCCAATCTAGGATAACACAGTGCATTTAGGCATCATGTCTCCTTAGTGTCCCCTGAGAAAGACCAGTTAAGGATTTTATAGAGCGTCCTTCAAATTTTTTGGTGTTTTTTTTTTTTTTTTCCTCACGATTAGACTAGGGTCATGGGTTTTTAGAAAGAACACCAGAAATAAAGTGCCTTTCTTGTAACACCATAGCAGAGTTTACATAATACTATTGGTGTCAACCAGTTAAAGTAGTGTTTACTGGTTTTATCTGCTACAATGTTAATGTTTTCTTTATCATATTCTATTAGTTGAAAGTGAGTCACTAAGTCTAGCCCACACAAAAAGGGGAAAGGGCAGACCAAGTTGCACCCTAGTATATTGCATATATTATTTGTGTCCAATAACTTTTAAAATTATTTTTTTATTGTATTGGTCTCTTTAAGAAAGGCAACATTTTCCAAAGTAGACTTAAGTATGCTACATTTTTATTTCCTCTAACATTTAAAACATTAGCTCAAAGGTTATAAAATATTAAATATTCTTATGAAATTGCAAAAGAGCATGAACTATACACTCTAAATAAATCTCATGTTCCCTGATACTAGAGGATGTGTAGTTAATATTGAAGGTTCAGCTTGTCTTATCTTTATGTATGAACAACATGCCCAGAATACCAAATCTTTTTATGTTAAGTGGAAATGCACATTAGAAGCATTCTCACATAATGAAGGAAACTGACCTTAAAAGAAACCCAAATTATCGCCAATGTACAAACACACATTAAGTTTTCAATTTAATATTTAATCATTGTCAAAGAAATAATGTAACCATGTAAATGTGAGACAAATTCTCTGGCTGTTTTCAATTTTTATGCACAATAGGAACTTTTTTTCAGTCACAAATACCCACTAAAGCTCACTTTATTATTCCTATTACTTCCAAAGTAAAGTTGTAAGAAGGTAAAATTGAAGAAAAGTCATTTATAGAACTTTTTTTAAGTCTTCTGAAAGGTGAAATGTAAAAATGAATATATAAATGATATAATCAAACAAATAGAATTTGAAGGAGCCTAGCAGAAATTTAAAATCAATATTTCAGTGAAAGTAAAATAAGGCTGGATTATCCAACAGCTTGAAAGGGAAAGAACTATTATACTCTGGGAATTTACTGTGGACTCGATATCTATTGGGTCAATAGTAGAGGACAAAAAAACACACAAACATAAGAACAGAATTATTTTGCACATTAGTTAATAATATGTTATAAATGCTCTACATGAGAAAGATGTTTGCCAAAACGAAATACTTTGAGAGTCAGATTTCATTTTAGAATGGTTAATAGGATTACTTTGAACATGTATTTTGTATGTTTCTCAGTTTCAGTTTGCTGATATTCGTCCAAGTTAGACTATGATTATGGAATTTTTGTAGGACATTGAGGTCAATTTTTTTTCTATTTTTGGTCATGTTAACTTTGATCACATAGACAAGATGAAATTCCATTATAAATTTCCCTCTATAATTAAGAATGTGTGAGAAGGTAGTTTGAGAATATTAAAATCTTCTATTCTTCATTAAACATTGACAAATTAGTTTTAGAAAACATTGAAGCCTCCTGCCTAAATCAATTACCGCTCTGAAGCTTGTAAATGGTGATTTTCTAACCTCATGATTTCTTTAGTTTGTTTTTTTTTTTTTTGAGTTGGTAGGCTACTATAAGAGCACTTGCCAATATGCTGAATGTGTAGTGGGACATTATCATGGTTTTACCATACAACTTTAATATGTGATTCCTCATATTCTCCGGATATCAGCAAAGTTGAGCACATTTCATATGCTGTGTTGCTTATTTGTTTATTTCTCTGTGTGGGGTCACCTACCTTGTCCTCTTTTTGGACAAAACAGAGTGAGACTCTATTCTTCTTGCTGCTCTCACACTGTTAGAGAAGTAGCCCAGAGAGAATAACTAATGCCATTTTTAAAAAATCAAAGAAATGGAACAAATAATCCTAAAATTTATATTGAACCAGAAAAGACCTCGAATAGCCAAAGGAATATTGAAAAAGAAAGCCAAAGTTGGTGGCATCACAATTCCGGACTTCAAGCTCTATTACAAAGCTGTCATCATCAAGACAGCATGGTACTGGCACAAAAACAGACACATAGATCAATGGAACAGAATAGAAAGACCATAAATAGACCCTCAACTCTATGGTCAACTAATCTTCGACAAAGCAGGAAAGAATGTCCAATGGAAAAAAGACAGCCTCTTCAATAAATGGTGTTGGGAAAACTGGACAGCCACATGCAGAAAAATGAAATTGGATCATTTCCTTACACCACACACGAAAATAGACTCAAAATGGATGAAGGACCTCAATGTGAGAAAGGAATCCATCCAAATCCTTGAGGAGAACACAGGCAGCAACCTCTTCGACCTCAGCCGCAGCAACATCTTCCTAGGAACATCGCCAAAGGCAAGGGAAGCAAGGGCAAAATTGAACTATTGGGATTTTATCAAGATCAAAAACTTCTGCACAGCAAAGGAAACAGTAAACAAAACCAAAAGACAACTGACAGAATGGGAGAAGATATTTGCAAATGACATATCAGATAAAGGGATAGTGTCCGAAATCTCTAAAGAACTTAGCAAACTCAACACCCAAAGAACAAATAATCCAATCAAGAAATGGGCAGAGGACATGAACAGACATTTCTGCAAAGAAGACATCCAGATGGCCAACAGACACATGAAAAAGTGCTCCATATCACTCGGCATCAGGGAAATACAAATCAAAACCACAATGAGATACCACCTCACACCAGTCAGAATGGCTAAAATGAACAAGTCAGGAAATGACAGATGCTGGCGAGGATGCGGAGAAAGGGGAACCCTCCTACACTGTTGGTGGGAATGCAAGCTGGTGCAACCACTCTGGAAAACAGCATGGAGGTTCCTCAAAATGTTGAAAATAGAACTACCCTATGACCCAGCAATTGCACTACTGGGTATTTACCCTAAAGATACAAACGTAGTGATCCGAAGGGGCACGTGCACCCGAATGTTTATAGCAGCAATGTCTACAATAGCCAAACTATGGAAAGAACCTAGATGTCCATCAACAGACGAATGGATAAAGAAGATGTGGTATATATACACAATGGAATACTATGCAGCCATCAAAAGAAATGAAATCTTGCCATTTGCGTCGACGTGGATGGAACTAGAGGGTATCATGCTTAGCGAAGTAAGTCAATTGGAGAAAGACAATTATCATATGATCTCCCTGATATGAGGGAGAGGAGATGCAACATGGGGGGTTAAGGGGGTAGGAGAAGAGTAAATGAAACAAGATGGGATTGGGAGGGAGACAAACCATAAGTGACTCTTAATCTCACAAAACAAACTGAGGGTTGATGGGGGGAGGGATTTTGGGAGCGGGGGGTGGGGTTATGGACATTGGGGTGGGTATGTGCTATGGTGAGTGCTGTGAAATGTGTAAACAAGGTGATTCACAGACCTGTACCCCTGGGGATAAAAATATATGTTTAAAAAAATAAAATTTATTAAAAAAAAATTTAAAAATATCAATTCAAGTCTTTGAATTTGTTAAGATTATGTAAAGCCCAATTTATAGGACCTCTCTATATTCCCTTTATCCATATCTTATTCAGATATCAGAAATGTGGATTTTATAACCCACCCATATCATCTGAAAGAAAACATTTTATTTCCCATTTCATGTAATTTGTTGTCCCTAATATCTTTAATGCTATGCCTAATGTATTGCCTACTAAACATGAACTTCATTTTCACAAGCTCACTTTTAATTAAAATCTCAAGTTTTCATGGTTGAGACCTTTTATCAATTATGTGAAGTCATAAATATTATCCATAAATAAGAATCCATCCCAGAAGTAAACACTTTCTATATAAGGGTGTTAATGAAGTTAATAAAATCATTGGGAGCTTACATAAAATGACTACATTTATGTTTGTTGGCATATTATTTCTGTTTCCTTCATCCTTATTCATTAACGGATGCAAAGTTGAATTATTTAGGTATTTAATGTTTTCTGTCCTTACACATTTATTATCTTCCATGATGATTTCACAGATCTTTCTTAACTAGATTATAATTTCATATGGAAATTTTAATTTTTCAAGAAAATACTGATTAATAAATACCATTATCGATACATGAGAGAATCTATGGCTAATGTTTATTAAATGTCTCTCAAAGTTCCCTATTTTGTTTTTTTCTTGTTTTTTTTTTAAGATTTTATTTATTTATTTGACAGACAGAAATCACAAGTAGGCAGAGAGGCAGGCAGAGAAAGAGGGGGAAGCAGGCTCCCTGCTGAGCAGAGAGCCCAATGCGGGGCTTGATCCCAGGACGGCGAGATCATGACCTGAGCTGAAGGCAGAAGCTTAACTCACTGAGCCACCCAGGTGCCCCAAAGTTTCCTATTTTGAAGGGCTCTTACAGATATTAGGGAAAGATGATGGATTTGATGCTTTCATTCTCACTTCATTTCCAATTTTGATTTTTCTTAATTGGCCTCTTTATGAGTATTACATTTGGCACAACACAGTAACTGGAGAGTTGTACTATGTAACAAAGAAACCTGGATATGTAAGAGAAAATAAAGTAGGTCAGTGATTATTGGCTTGAATAATGACATTGATGACTAAGACTTCTTTCTTTTATAGCTAATAGCTAATATCCCACTATGTGAATAATAAAATCACCCTGACAATAACAGAATTGGAGGCATGGAAAGAATCTATGATTCAATTAGCAAATCTTCAATGATTGTAGGTGATGAGAAGTCTTTGTGTGACAATAACAGAGGCACATACAAAAAATATTTACAGAGGGGTATGAGGAAACGTCAAGAGTGTTAATGAAGATTTTTTATTTGCTTATTTGTTTCAAGAAAGTGAAAAAGTATAGCCTTCACTCCTATTATATCTCGTACATGTAAAGAACTTGTAAATTGTCACTCCTGTGCTTACAATAAGAAAGAAACTGGACAAATTAAAAATAAATGACTTCTTTAGGATATAACCACTACCCTGATATCTGGAGACACAAGCATATAGAGAGAATCACAGCTAACTTCTGATTTTTGTAACACAAATTCTTGCAGCAATAAAGTGGTTTGACCTAAATGTTAGTTTTGACCAAGTGATGGAGGCGGAGTGCAGACCATCATGGGACACTTCCAGGGGCCATAATTTTGGTGGGAACAACTTATTTTATGATCTTTACCCTCAGAAAGTACACCAGGTTCTTAAAGACCCAAGAAAGCCTTTTATGGTATCGGCTGGGAAAGGTAAAGAGCAGTCATTTAGGATACAGACCCAGAACCTTCTCCATGACAAAGGTCTACACTGCACCCTACCAAGTAGGTCCTATAGTAGTGTACTACATCCAGAAGAGCTATGGGACACATACTGTCTCTGAGCAGGAGTACTTAGAGATGCCAAAGTAAACATGTGAGCCAGTAACAAAGGCACTAGAGAAATTTGAAGCCTGAAGCACCTTAGCCATGGCAAATATTAAGCATATTCCAATTACTAGCCTGATTAGCGTAAATCCTCACACAAATGGTTTATATATACCTCAGTCACTAAAATCCAATGCAATCTTGTCTGGCCTTCAACAAAGAATTACAAAGCATATGAAAATGCAAGAAAAAACACTCTGAAGAGAACAAAAGCATCAGACCCAGTACCAAATAAGGCACAGATGCTGGAATTAGTAGAGAGGGAATTTAAAATAATTATAATCAATATGTAGACAACGTAACAGGATAGATGAGTTATGTAAGCAGAGATATGGAAACCCCAAGAAAGAAACACAGGTAAAAGATCATAATCAAGAACACTGTAACAGAAATTAAGAATGCCTTTGATGAGCTCCTTATTCACTGGATATTGCTGGGGAAAGAATCACTGAGCTTGAAAATAGTTCAGTACACATTTCACAAATGAAACTGCAAAAGAACAATAATAAAAATAAAATTAGAACAAAGCATCTGAAATATCACATGATAGAATATAGATGTAATTAGAATTGCAAGAGGGCAAGAAAGAGAATATGGAGCAGTATATATATAATTATATATTTATTATATAGATATTATATAAATAAATATATTAAATACATATATATATACACACACACACACACATATATATTAGAAGTACTAATAGCTGAGAATTTTCCAAAATAATTATAAGAAACGAACCCAAGGGACAGGAAGCTCGAAGAAAAGCAAGGAAGACACTCCCCACATTCCTCCCACTCGCATTCACTCCTAGATATATCATCCTCAAACTCCAGAAAATCAAAGACAACATGAAAATATTGCAAGAAGCCAAAGGCAGGGGAGAGAGTACCTACAAATACAATTAAAAACTTTATATTGGACTTGTTTGACTTGTTCTCAGAGGGGCACCTCAGACTGGATGGCTCAGTTAGTAAAGTGTCTGCCTTTGCCTCAGGTCATGATCTCAGGTCCTGGGATGGAGCCCCACATTGAAGTCCCTGCTCAGCAGAGACTCTGCTTCTCTCTCTCCCTCTGTGATCTCTCTAGTTCTCTCTCTCTCTCTCTCTCTGTCTCTCAAAAAAATAAATAATCTTTGACTTGTTCCCAGAAATCAAGAAATTAAGAGAGTGAAGTGACATAAATAAGGGATTGAAAGAGCGGAGGCCTATCTAGAATTCCATATTCAGTGAAATTGTCCTTCAAAAGTGAAGGAGAGAATTGTTGAATTACTATATTGTACATCTGAAACTAATATAATGCTGTATGTTAACTATACTGAAATAAAAATTAAAAAAATAAAAAAACAAAGTGAAAGAGAAATAGACTATCTCAGAAAAACAAAATCACGGAATTCATTGCCATCAGTTCTGCCCCAAAAGAAATGTTACAAGAAACATTGATACGGGTCAGAAACTTAAATCTACATAAAGAAATGAAGAGCACTGAATGATGAATAAATGAGGGAAAACACTGTTTTTCTCTTATTCTTTTTTAAAAGGTTTATGTTTAGGTAATCTCTATACCCAACATGGGGCTCAAATCCACAATCCCAAGATCAAGAGTTGCATGCTCTACTAACTGAGCCAGAAGGAAGCCCTGTTTTTCCTTATTCTTAATTGAAAATACAACTTTTTTTTAAAAGGAAGTACTAAGAATAACAACGTATGGGGTCATTATACTATAGGGATAGGAGAAACATGCCAGCAATATCACAAGGGACCAGAGAAAGGAAGGGCAAATGCTGTTACAAGGTACCTGCACTGCACATGAACTGGTATGGTGCTATTTGAAAATGGACTTAGATTAGTTTAAATGTATATTGTAAATTCTAGGGCAATAATACAAAAAAAAAAAAAAACCTAAAAATAAGAAATAGAAGTGATATGTGGAACAAAGAGAGAAAATGGAATCATAAAATTCTCCATAAAGTCAGAGAAAACAGAAAAGAGTTTCCATGAGACACATGGAAAGTGAAGTATTCCAAGATGGTCTAGGTCTGGGATAAAACAAGTAAATAGAGATGACATCATACCAAGAGAAGAAAATGTAAAAAAATTCATTTAACAATGTTAAAAATACACTAAGGCCTACAGAGAACCTTAGGGGAAGTATTGGGAGGAATTGAACTAAATAAATGTAAAAGAAATAAAAGTTGAATAAAATAAAATACAACAGACATAATGTTGGACTAGATAAGCAACATCCATGCATATTTAAAGGAAATTTTCATCAACACTTTTAACTAGTTTTTATAACAAAAGTTCCAATTGAATCAAAATCCATTTGTTTATCAAAAGATGTTAATATAACTGTCGTTTAAAGAAGCCCTGACCGACTTGAAAAAATAATGTCATCCTTGAAATTCAATTTAAAGAAACTTAACTATGTGAACTTTTGTTAGTGCCAATAAAAGTGTTCTTGCCAATAAAAAAATAAAAGTGACAGATATTCTTCCATTTGTTCCCAAATATTTGTACCATCTTCATCACAGATGGCAAGGATCAAAAATTAAGAATTGTGTATAGTCATTTTGAGCGTAAAATCTGATTTAATAGATAAATCCACAGTAGCAAGCTCATTTTCTAAAAAGGAAAAGTTATTTGTTTTATCATTTTAAAATCTAAAGAAAATGTGATGGCTTATTTCAACAGCCCATGTAAACACACCGAAATCCACTCTCGTTTGGCCTAAGTTTAACTGCAAATATAGTTTTCTATATAGACCATGACATGAAAATCTGCCGAAGTCTTGTAGACTATTCATGGATTGTTTTGTAAAGAGAAGCAGATCTGGTTCCACAGTTGACTAGTTAACACTGATCAGCTAAAACTTCAGTTGAAAAAATAAACTCTAGGTAATGACAACATTAAGAAACATGCCAAAATACTATTTTATGGAGAGTGAAAAAATAAGGCTGTAAGTCATCAGAAAAACTGACAAAAAACAACAACAATGAAAGGAAGCCTTTGCATTTCTTCTGAACTAAGTCAATGGCCTCGTTTTGGAAAACGATTTTGATGAATAAACCATATAGATTACCTAATAGAATCTGATGTAATATACTCTGAGATTTGAATAGATTTAAAGGATCCTTCACCAAGCTCAAGAGATATACTAGTAAGTTTCACCTAAATAGGCATGAATACAATGACATACAATTTATTGTCCAAAAGAGGACACTTCTGGGATAGGGACTTGGGACCAATAATGCAAAAATGACAGGCAAAAATCAGTACTTTCCTGAGTGAACTGTGGCATATAGTCATGCTGCACTAATCACAATAATAGAAAAGCTATACTCTCCCTGATACTGCTAACACTTTTGTGAAACACAGCATTAAGAGGCACTATACCATACTATGCTGTCCTCCAGAAGGCACCAAACACATAGAAATCACTGTGAGTAGTGCCCCTGGAGCTATGTAAATGGTGGTCCTGGTCCTTACTCTAAGCCAGGCAATTTCCTAAGGGCTTACGCCATATTAACTTACTTATTATTCAAAACCTCTGAAATGCTTGTTAATGGATTTGAAAATGAATTTTGAAATCTATTTTAAATGGATTTATCAGAAGACTTATCCTTGAAGAGCAGATAGACTGGTAGAATAACTTGCCCAGAGTCATACAGCTAAAATTGGGGGGCAAGGATTTGAACCCAGGCCATCTGGCATTCTAATTCTTACTTTAATCACTGCACTATACTCCACACTATTAATTCCTTTTCTCGAATATAATATTTAATTACTAATTAACAATCAGAAGAATACTCTGAGAGTATAAAATTTTCAGGATGCATAATGTTCCCAGAATGTATTATGTTCACATAATTTCCATTGCATTAATAAGGAAAATGCATATAAAGTGATAACTTGTGGGTTGGGAATATTTCACAAAGAATAGATTAAAGTGACAGACTCTGTAAGTCAGAGCTTTACTTCTGGCAATTTTATTTTGAATTATTAAAAAACTTAAAAAGCCACTTATATTTTAGAATTATAGGCAAGTATCCAATATTCTTGCTTCATATTTCCAGGCTCAGTAGGAATGGAACGAGAGGCTCATGTGAAAAGATTCACAACTTCCCTCCTCCTGACAGTCACTCAGTTGATAACTCTTTGAACTAGTATCACTCTCTGTACACTATAAATGTTCTCCCAATAAATTATTTCCCTAAAGGAAGAATTCAATATAAGCTTGGTTTTAAAAATCAGATCAAATGTGAAGTAAAACATATATAAATTTTTTCCCCTGGGCCTACAGTGTTTACATACTGTATGTTTTCAAACCTAACCATGCAAATCACCCAAAACAAAAGTGGGTGCATAATGGGCAAAGAATTAAACTTGAATATATGTTGGGAGGAAGCTACTCAGAAAATAGCAAGAAGAAAAATGAAGCTAATGAACATACCAAAGATAAAATATTTCTCCCTTTCTGCTTCATTCAGCTTCGTTTTTCTACATTCGGTCTAATGCAAAATTTATGGCATAACTTGAACAGTGAATGGTAACAATGTGTTCCATTTTTCTGATGAGAATCAACTTCTTGTCACTTGCTACAGAAGCCCATTGCTACAGAGGTGGTTATTTGACTTCCCGGACTCATTGCTATAGGTGGAGGGCTCACTTCTTTGGCTGATTGCTCCAGACTGTGGACCAGTGTTGTATTTTTACATATTGTCTAGCCATTGTCAATTTATGTATTTAGTGTCTGAGGTATATAACGGTTCAGTCCCCTATATCCAATTTTGGACAACATGAAAGGCTTTCCAAGTCCAAATCTCCCTTTAAGGTCAGCTCAGGACTTTAGTGGAACTCTCCATCTCCCCAGTTCTGCTTCCTTTCTACTCCATTCATTAAATATCAACACCAAGAGCACTCCTTAATAAGCTCCTGCTCGCCAATCTCCATTTCAGAATCTGTTTTCTGGGGAACTCACCCTGCAAAAAGCCATAAGGGTTTCAGCTGCCCCAGGTCCTACTTGCCTGTTCCAAAGGCTAAGCAGCTCAGCATACTGGCACACCTCTAGCCCATGTGTATCACATCAGTATACTGAGATACCTTACTGCCCAAGACTACTAAAGCCTTAGAAGAGAGAGAGAAGAAAGACTGCTATGAATGTACTTCAACCATAGGAAGTAACTTTCAAGCTCCTTAGGGAAAAATCACTGCATGCAGCAGTAAACAACTAGCTTCCTGGGCTTCATCTGCTATTCTAAGAGACCAGAGAGGCAACAAAAAAATCATTTTGAAGGTATAAATGCCATTGATTCAAATTACATTTAGGGATTTATCGGAAGAATTCTCTTTCTATATGAACTATTGTGAAAACATATATACATTCACATGAAGAAGCAATAATAAGAGTATATAACCAATTAAAAAAGAGAGAGAGAATAAATAACAAATTCTAAATGTGAGTGAATGTTTCATCTTTTCTAATATGAAAATGTAAAGTTCTGTTTTAACCAATGGTTTATCACACTCTCCTGCTGATAACAGCTCTTTCCAGGGTGGTAATTATCTTACGGGGGTTGGGATTTCCTTTCTCCCAAGAACTGAAGAGCAAATGAGTACACTCAATGAGGGAAATAAAGTAATACATAAGATAATAGAAAAGTTGGCGTGTTTGAGCATTACGGTTCTGCTCATGTATCAGGGTCCTCAGGAAAATCCTCACTGTGTAAAACCTGAATGCCCTAAGCTAAGGCTAGACTTAAAAAGACCTTCCCTTTCTAATCACCATATCTTAAATTATAACCACAATGGTGCAAATTTTTTAATACAATAGCTCAAATTTAGGTGTAAATCTTTGTTTTAATTGTAAACACGTAATAGGATCTTAGTGATATAATTTGAAAGAAACAGGGCTTCACTTGCGTGTAGCAAGCTGAGTTTATAAGGGCCTGGCCACAGGTACAAGTCACGGCTACATGTGAACAACATAAACGGCATGTCTTCTTCCCAAGGCAGTAACTGTTAGTGCACTTAAAGGAGTTAGGAAAATTGTTCTGCAAAGAACTGTCTTTTAGTAACCCATTAAATTACAGGACTACATCTCAGATATAATATAACGTTACATTTGATAGTTATATATAGTATTTGTAATTGTTATTACCCTGGGAATAAGAGCATACCAAAGTAGAACTTTTGTTACCCACGTTTGTCATTGGACTTCTTCAGAGGGTTTTAGGAGCATAGGATTAAAAAGAAAGGTTGGTCTCAAATGGGTAACTAGTACCACATCCTTCCCATCTGACTTGGTTACCTACACACGTTCACTAATTTGACCTCTCTTGCAGCGTGCAAAATTCATACTCAGGCATATTAAGTTATTTTCCCAACAAGTTGGTCATTTCTGTGTGGCAATTATTCATTCTAAAGTCATCACATAAACCATTCTATGATGGGCAAAGAATCTTCTGGCATTTGTGTACCATCGTAAATACTTAAGAACAAAACTCATTAACTGAGGATGAAAATATATGAGAGACTAATATAATACAAGCCTAAGATTTCTAAAATTATCTATTACATATAACACTGCAAAAAACCCCTTCAAAGTATAATATACAACAACGATTTCTGGCTATTTTTCTATTTTGGACCTGTCTGCCTTTCATTACCTTTTCAGGTTCGGGGAAGACACAAGTTAATGAACAGAATTATGACAACAGCCTCCTATTGCCCTGAGTGCAGACCACATTTAACAACATGCTTCATGTTTCTGATTTATATTCCCCCCCCATGTAGTGTAAGATGACAAAAGAGGAGTTGAAAATGTCTTTGTATTCCCCAGAGGAATCGTCTTTGATTTAAAGAACGTAAGGCAGAGCTGTAATTGCTAATCAAGAATACAAGCTCCTCTTTCATGACTTCCAAACGAATGACAAGTTTTCATCATTTCCCTGTGGCTGAAAAATGATCGATACTTACCTAATCGTCATAGCCATAAAACTGGATTATCTAATTTGAAAAGAGATGTGGTAATATTTCTCAAAAATTATTTTGTGGCCATTTCTTCTTCAGAAATTATGATCTTATAAAGAAGAGCTTGTTACCAAGAAAACAATAGTAACTACGATGTTATTTATGTGAGATAATCATTACATGGTATCTAAAATATTTGAAAATATCACTGGAAGAACAGGGCTTGTTACTCTCTCAGCTATTATTTCTAATCTTAAAATACTCATTTGATGTTTCAAGTTTGTCAACCAATTTTTTTTTAAGATTTTACTTATTAATTTGAGAGAGAGAGAGAGAGAGACAGAGCATAGCAGGGGGAGAGGCAGAGAGAGAGGGTGAAGCAGACTCCCTGCTGAGATGGGAGCCTGATATGGGGCTCGATCCTAGCACCTGGAGATCATGACCTAAGCCAAAGGCAGTTGGTTAACTCTTTGAGCCACCCAAGTACCCCACAACCAATTATTTTTTAAATGAAATTTTGTAAAACCTACGAATAAAACACAGAAGTTTTCTTACTTCCTGATAGTGCTTTTTAAGTGCCTTAAAAATTTGATCTCATAGTGTGTGTTTTCTACAGCTTAGGGACACAAAAGTTAGAAGCAGCTTTGCCTCAGATCCTCCCCTGGCAGGTAAAATGCCCAGCAAACAACCATCCATATAGATAAGGTTGCCCAACATCCAATCCTTTCTGGCAATCTGGAGCTGCCGGAGTGCTACTAGTTCTCAAAGCAGCTAAACACAGATCAATTATTAAAACAGAATATAAAGACTAAAAGAGAACATGTTAGTGGAGTACCCCATGGGTAAACTGTAGGAGAGTTGTAAGAAGCAAAATTTCTGCAAGATTTCTCTCTCCCTCTCTCTCTTTTTCCTGTATAAACACATGTGCAAAAAGGTCTTAAGAAAAAGAACTTTGTTATTGATCTACTTCCCAAGTACTTGTGCTAAAGCAAGACTCTGTGGTCTGCTTATACCTTAAATCCCATCTAAGCAACTTTGAGAGTGACAGGTTTTGTTCTTTTCATTACAGTTTTCTTTATTTCTCAAGCCTCGAGCTCCTGAACATCACATTCAAACCCTCTACTCATGAAGGAGTGGTTTTAATCTCTTCTTCTATCTCCAGAGAGGAATTAATCAGTTTAAAAATGAATCCGTTGCTTGATTCCTCTGTTTCGTTAGACATTTTAGCTTCTCATCGGCACCCCTCCAAAGAGGTGAGCAGACTAAATCGAAGGAAGTGAAACAAAGATCAATCATAGCCCAATTCTCAATATAGGATAGAAACAAACCTCATTTATAAAATGAAAAAATTGGAATAGAGGCTAAAGCAGCCCAAGGCAGAGGGTGCGATTGAAATGCAGGCCTGCCCAGGTCAGTGGACTCCACGGGGACCCTAGAGGCGCAGCGGCCCATCAGAGTTGTCTCATGGGCGATCGCCAGGTTGTTACACTTCCAACTTGATCAGTCGTTGGATGCTGGCAGTGCATGAAAGGGCATGAGCCTGGGTGAGGTGGCAACCCCTGGAGAGGCTGAGAGTTGAGGGCTGTCCACTGACAAGGCTGCCAGCTGCAGAGGCTACAAGGATTTAAGGGGGACCCGGGTGGTGAATCTTCATGCTCACAACACACACTCCCAAAGGTTCTTTCTAATCAATCTCCAAGCCTCCACTTCTTGATGATGCCTCATTTCCCGTTCCTTACGCTTGTAGACAATGCCAATGCTTCTCAATTACAGATTTCATTTACTAGCAATTGAAAAGGATGTCAGAGAGACCTCATGTAGATTTAAAGGACTATAATTGGGGCGCCTGGGTGGCTCAGTGGGTTAAAGCCTCTGCTTTCAGCTCAGGTCATGATCCCAGGGTCCTAGGATGGAGCCTGCATTGGGCTCTCTGCTCCATGGGAAGCCTGCTTCTTCCTCTCTCTCTGCCTGTCTCTCTGCCTACTTGTGATCTCTCTCTTTCTCAAATAAATAAATAAAAATTTAAAAAAATTAAAAAAATAAAGGACTATAATCATAATGTCTTTTATCTGTATATGTACATTTTTTAAACTCATACCTCTTAAAAAGTATATAAGTAAATTAGGTTTAAAATACAAACATAAGCAACATAACAAGTCAAGAACTTCCATCTTGACATTAATAAGTTAGAAATCTCCTGGTTTAGTAGTCGAAAGTTCAAACCTAAAAACAGATGTATGTCTCTAGTTTGAGAAAAATAGTAATAATAAATAATTCAGAGTAAGCTGGTTGTAATAAGCAAGTTTAGAGAAATGGTATCATATTCTACAAAGTTGTCCTTGAATGCTTGTTTCAATAAGGTGACATTTCAAAATACAACAAAGCTCTCTTTTCCCTTGCACATAAGGTTAGCAAAGAGGAACTAACAGAGAACTCCACCCTGAGAATCAGGAACAGAAAGACTCATGAAATAATAATAAATAATGTTTCCTCACTATATGTCTTTTACTTTTTTGAGCATTCTTCTTGCATTCATTCATTCAACGTACAAGACAGAAGTATGTGGTAGTTCTGTTAACAACATATTCCATAAATAGTGAAACTGAGGTACAGAGACCTTAAATAACGAGTTCAGGATCTCAAAGCTTGACTGTGTGTGTGTGCGGATAGCTTATATGTATTTTGAATTTTAAAAATATTTATTTACATTTTTTATTTAATGTAAGTATACTACTATGCTATCCGATTTGTCACAAAATCATTATTAATTTTGTTATATTTTAGCATGAATGGGATCATAAGCACAAAGTACCCACATTTTTTTATTATTACAGTATTTCAAATTCAAATTATCTAGTGATTTCTACAATATTTTATAAGATATAATGGAAATAAAATTACACATATGAAATACATATGATATAGTTAATGAAACCAGCATGGGACATGATATCTAACTACGAGAAAATCCAACCTAAGAGAGAGGAGAAGCAAAAATCCTCTAATTTTATATTTGAGTAAAGGAGGTTCTTATAAAAGTTCAGAACCTCTGTAGCAAGTGACAGAATCAAAAATAATTTCAGAGCTTATAAACTGTTGATAATTATGTTATATGGTTTCAAAATTTATTGAGGAATATATTTGAGACAGGAGATAATAAGGGACTGAGTTGCTGAAGTTGGGAAAAAGGGAACAGTTAATATTTCCAATGCCATAGAAAGTCAAAAAGAATAAACACTAAATATTTGACGTTAAATATTCTGGTAGATGATAAACTTAGCTCTATAAAAACTATAGCTTTAAAAAAAAGATTTGCAGTGATTTCTTTGCATAAAGAAACATTAGGCCAAAATGAGGTGCACGATACACAATTTGCTGGCAAATAAAGCAATAAACTTTAGTTGGGTAAATGCCTGTCTCAGAGAAGATATTTTATCAGTTATTCATGACGATAGAGTAAGAAAACATTTTTATGTTTCATTTTATGGTCTATCAAGTCCATCCTTAGCCATAAGGATAAGAAAAAAATTGGGGGTAATAGCAAAGTCAGTATGAGATTTTATTAAAAGAAAAACCCCCCTTTTTCTTTTTTCATTCTTTCATTTTCAGGGGACATGTCTGTTTTATCTCAATAGCATACACCATTTTTGAAAATAGGTAAACAGCATCCGATTTTTCCTTCCCCTCTATAAAATGTATGTTCTTGAAAAATCATGGTAATTTTTGCGAGAGCAGATTACCACACACCGGTTACCAATCCCAGGGTTTGGGTACATGGAGGATAGGAAATCTCAACATAATGCCAGGAACAGAACTCCAAACACATCTGCTCACTGCATCTTGGGATCAGAGTTGCCAAGAAAGATACAATGCAGTCAAGCACTGAATGGAATAATGCTTTACTTAAATAGAAAAGAGACAGCGTAAACTCAGCTTCGATAGTTGGTGTGCTTCTGTGGTGGCCAACGGTTCATTCCCCGAGGTCTCCCTGTACCCATCTTGTGCCCTAGTAGAGAGACCTCATCCCCTCCCTACAGTGGGGCTGGCCAGGTGCCATATGACCCGCACGCTTTAAGCAAAGACTATATGATAAACTGGGTGGAGCTGTGTGGGCTCTTTCTTTCTAGGGGAAGAAGGGTACCCCCTCAGCAATCACTCCTATGGAGTGGGGTGGGGGTGGAGACAGCATTCCCAAGACTGCCTTTCCCAACAGTTTTCTTCTCTGGATTAATTCTGTAGTGTCTGTAAGACATCTCTTCATCTCCAGTAAGATTTATAAGAGAAAAGTCCAAGATTTTTCATAGTATCAAAGAGCATTGAAAGGTTTTGCAGAAGAATCCATCACTTCAGAAATTTCTCATAATCCTAGCTGATGTCTTGTGTATTGTGCAAGCAATATTCTGAATAATAGACAGAAATCCATGCTTTCAGACAATATAGACCAGCATCATTTAATATTGCCTGACAAGTACCCCCTCTTTTTTTTCCTCATTTGGTAGAACGTATTTCTTCTCCAGAAGTACTTTATGTCTTGATTCATTCTCTTTATTGTCTGTAAGACTTTTGAAGCAGCGTGATCACTTGATGCTATGTGATGGTTTTAGTTCTCTCTGCTCTGGCCAATAGCACAGATTTCATAAACTTAATTAGATTTTGCTTTTATCAATTTGCTTCTTGAATTCAATCAGTTTCTAAGGACATATACCCTAGAGCACCAACACTTGGTAATTGCCTCAATATCTGATTTTTGATCCACTTATTAACAATTCTAAAAGGAAAAAATGAAAAGCTGTTTATTCTACTTCCTGTCAGCGATATCTTGGGGTCAGTGGGGAGAATATATGTTCAGAAATAAAGAATTTGGTACCAAAATCTGCTGCAAATCTTCAACCTAGCAAGTTCTTACATGGTTCAGTGACTATTACTTTCCGGAAATATGTAAGTGCTGCCAGAGGCCACTGCTTTAACAGCACTTTGTTAGCACTAAAGTAAACTCCTGGGGCTTCTTTATTGCTATGTCTTACTGCTTCAGCAAAGTAATCTTAATTTCACTTTGCTAGTGGCCTGTATATTGAGACAATATACTGAATATTCATAACCCACATAAGGACCAGGATATGCCCACAGAAGTATAGTTGGGTAAATTTAAAAAGGAGAATTTATTTAATTTGCGAAATCTGCTAAAAATGCAGATTCTAAATCCCAATGCAATTCTTCCGGAGAAGATGAGACCAACCAAATCAAAGATTCATATCAGAAATATGAACGCTGAAATTCCTCCTGGATATTTGCATATGCACAATTAAGACTTGGGCAAAGGCTCCAGGGTGGTGTTTGGATAATATGACATTGTATATGAAAATATTATAGCATTAAGGTGTTAAGCAGAATGTTTTTTGAGTAACTTCAGACAGAGTGAAGAGAACTAGCACCCAGGACAAGTAGGAAGTCGGGCTTGGAGGCAGTATTGAACAACAGCCTGGCAGTTTATTTCCAACAACAGGATCGTGACAACTTCTCCGAAAAATAGTTCAAACCAGGGCAAAATGAGGTTTCAGGTTTTCACCAAGGGAAAAAAAAAAAAAGGAGTAGTGGGAACTACATAGAGTTATGATCTGTGAGGCACCACAAGTACTCAGTGGTATTCAGCGAACCAGATGCTTTTGGCCTCAGTGGAAAGAGAACTCAAAGGGAAACAAGCCTAATCTAGAGAATTATAATCTACTCTCAGTTATTATCCTTCTTAGTAAGCTATCTCCAATCTCCTCATTATTGCTCAAATATTGTTTTACTAAAATATATAATAAACAGTCAAGTAGGGTAGTCTACACTTTATCATTTCCTTTTATTTTTCTGCATCTCTTATTTTTTTTCTTATTTATTTTTCTGGAGCAGTGCTAAAATAGTAAAATGAATAATTTGTTAATATTTAGGTATTCTAATTGCATCAATATTCATGCACACTTAATAGCTTTCTCTTCTTAAAAAAAATCATCTTCTCTTCTTAAAATTACAGCCTATATCTTCATGACTGGGACTAGATTCAACTTTCCTTAACTATTACCAGCATATACATCCTGCCTTTGAGCATCTCTCCACTGTTCTGATGACTCTCATGTGTAACCATCACACTACCCTGACCATAACATTGGTGATACATACTGATTAAAAGAAGTAAGCATGAGCAGTAGTATCATTGAATTTCTAAATGTTAAATAAGATACATAAGTTAGAAATGAAAACATGCATTAACAAATTAAGAAATACAGAGACAATGTTGTTCAACAGGGCAAAGGAAGGGGGGAAAAATTGGTAAGTGAAAGGCTGCCCAGAAGGTACAGGAAAGAGAGAAAATGCCTGAAAAGAAAGGAGAAAGTACATCACAGAAATCAGTGCTTATATTGCTACTTATGGTTTTCATACTATCCTCACAGTAGTATCCTACTGGATCTCCACAACAGTTCTTTAAAGAAATTGGTTTTATTTTCTTTATACAGATGAAGGAAATGAGCACTGGAGGTTGGTTTGCCCGCAAGAGGAGTGTACACAAAATCTGAATTCAGCTTCAACTATAGATTCCAGGGCCTGTGTAGAATGGTCCCTTCCAGCAGCACACACGCACTTGAATCTTACCCTGGCAACACACTCTATAGCACACTGCAGTCCACAATGACTGAAAATTACAAAGAGCCTTAGAAGATGTCAATTAAACAACCACAGAGAAAAAACGTAGAAATTGTGGTTCAAGGAAGACCACAGTAACTGCTCTGATGGAGTTGCTAGAGGAGAAAGAACAGTATAAAACGTCCTGGGTGTATCTGGGGAGGCATCTCGGAGCATGTGAAACTTGAATGGGCTTCAAACAATATTTTTATAGTGGCAAAGAGCATTTTAAGCAGATGGAACAGTTCCGCAAAGAGCCAAAGGCAAGAAAAGGAATCAGGGGACTGGAAGATAGCTTGTAAGTCAACAAGACTAAAAAACTAGGTGTGCGAGGAATATAATCAGAGATGAGGCTTAAAAGGTAGAGAAGGGACACAATATGAAGTGTTTAAAAGCAGACTGAGGTTTTGAACTTAATTTTTTTTTTTTTTTTTTGCCTGAGCCAGCCTTAGGCTAACTTGGTTTTTGTTTTTGCTTTTGCTTTGTTTTGTTTTACCTAGAAGAGACAACAGAACTATGGGAAAAATAGGAAGAAGTCATCAGCTTATTTAAAGATGTTCACAACTTCTCAAATGTTGGATATGTTTTTGAACACAGCCAATTTGAAATGTCATGACAAAGAATTCAAACAAATGTGTTCACAACACTGCAAAATCTAAATTATTGCAGTGAAAATTCCTTAGGAAAATGTCATGTGCTGAGAAAGGATTCGGAAAATAACAAGGCACAATAAAATCTCAGAAAGAATCCTTTTCCCACTTATAAATCACTCCATCTACAAAAAGCTAAAGGTAGGTGCCAGCTGCCTAAAAATTTTGGTGGAGCATTAAACATTATGAATAATTTAGAGCCTAAATAATTACAAAAGGAAGGATGCATCCCCACCCCCCATGCCAAACATCACCCAAATAGCATTGACAAGTAAAGCCCTGAGAATATAAGAAATAAAGAGAACATTTAAAAAGAAAACAATTGATTAAGTGATCTGACCCAATTGTATATACTCCTTGATTAAAAGGATTTGTCATTGAGTAGGAAAGAACTAAAACTGGAAAGGAAAGCTGTCAATGCTATCTGCCTCATCTACTCTGTCATTATTTGTCCAACAAACACATGCCCTGCTTACTAGATACAAGGTACTTTTCTAGGCATCTAACAATTTGTAATATTTAACTCCGATAACAATCTTAAGAGGTGGGCATAGTTATTATAATCTTTTTACAAATGAGAAAACTGAAGTATATAAAGTATCATGCAGAAAAATTGCACCTATTATTAGGGGCAGGGCCAGGGTCTGTGTGTCTAACTATTACACTATGTCCTCTTCCTTTTCTTTGCAGGTTGTTTTCTAAAAGTTATCAAAAATGTCATGATTTGTGGGGCGCCCGGGTGGCTCAGTAGGTTAAGTGTCTGCCTTGGGCTCAGGTCATGATCTCAGGGTCTTGAGATTAAGCCCCACAGCTTCTCCCTCTCCCTCTGCTATTTCCCCCTACTTGTGCTCTCCCTATCCTCCCCCTCTTTCAAATAGATAAATAAATAAATAAATAAATACAATCTTTTAAAAATGTCATTATTCACATTTATATAGAGAAATTTTATGTCTTTTTTTTTTTTTTTTTTTTTAATAGTAGGCATATGTTAGCTGCTTAGGATGCAGTAGTAAACCAAAGTTAGGGAACAACCGCCCTTTTGGACCTCACTGTCTGGTTAGACAAGGTGGGGATTAGATAATTAAACCACTCAATAGGCGAGTTTATTTCAAAGAGGAAATATGAATCACAAAGAAGATAAAAGGTTTCTTTGATGGAAATAACTAGAAGTGGACAAAGGTTTACAAATACATGCAAAACTAGCTTTGGGAACAAGAGATTTAGTTGTCTCTTTACCAGATAAAATGTATTTGCATATCTCCACGTAAGAATCATTTTCATTCTTCTGCTACCTACAATGTCTATAATTGCAAAAGAGCTCAAAGACAATGAAAGGCACACAATTCCTCCAAAATCAAATAACCAAGAAGAATGTGCTGTAAACAAGACATGGTTTTCCACTGATTACACCCAGTAATCTTCTTGATTCACTCACTTTTAAAATCTTTCACAATTTTTCTGACACTGTAGATCACTGGTGTCATATAAATTATACTCTAATGACTTAGAAATGCATACCTCTAGCCAACACTTTTTCCATTTTCTTACCTACTTGACATTTCCAGTGTCTAAGAGGCATATAAACCTAACCTAACATATAAAAAATTAGTGACCTTTTGCCACTGAATAGATTCCTCTTCTAATTTTCACTAACACAGGAAATGACATCACTATCTGTCCAATGACTCAATCCCAGAAACTTAAGTAGTCCTACTAGACTCTCTTTATTCCATCAGTCTCCTCAAAAAATCCATTAGCAAATCTGTCAACTTTATCTCCAAATTGCATTTTGATTCATTCACTCTTGTCCTTCTCCATTGCCATCACTGTTGTTTGAACCATTTTTGTCTCTCAGTTGACAGTTTCAGTAACCTTGAAAATCATTTCCCTTTTTCTATTCTTGTACTTTTCCCTTCCATTCTCCTGACAGCAAGCAGCCAGAACACTCTTTGTAAATGTAAACCAGATTATATTATTATGAAGGTTAAAACCCGTTAGTGCATTCCCAACAGAATTAAGGACAAATCACTCACTATGGATCTATAAGGTCTGCAGGAACTGTCTATCTCATCAGTGATATCTTGTACTCTCACGGCATTTAAAATAAATACTACAGACACACAGAATTTCCAGTTCCTCAAATATAATACTGTTCTTATTTAAAGAACTTTATACTTTTGATTCTCTGTGTCTGTCTTGATCTTTCTTGGCTTTGCCCAGAGCTGGATCCTTCAGATTTCAGCTTTAATATCCCCTCCTCAAAATGAGCTTTCCCAACATTCCTATCAGAAATCAGACCTCATTATTTTTGTCATATTGCTCTCTCAAATTTCTTCAAGGCACTTACATCACACCTAATTATTTCACTTTATTATTTATTTTCTGTCTGCCCTAAAAAGAAAAGTTTAGGAGGACAGTGGTCCTGATTTTCTTATTCTTGCACATATGGTGCTCTAAAAACATGAACTGACCAATCAATTAAAAATAGGTACTTAGAGGATTACATCCCATCTTTTGGTGTACGTATTTTTTGGTGTATGTATTTATATGGTTTCATTGTAAAATGGGGCAATGTATAGGAAACTCAGGTTGAAATTTTTTGTCTATTCAATTTGGTTATTCTATCATTTACTTTGAGACTAATTTTTAATTATTTATGCTTTTCAGTGTCTTCTGACTTTTTTAATAAATAGGCAATCATTAATACAAACATTAGATTAGGATTTAATAACTTCTAATTTTAAAATAAAAATACAGTGTTTTATAAAATTGCTTTCTCTTTAAACAGATAAAGTAAGAAAATAAAATTAGCCAATGGTGAAAACTGATTTATAAGGCTATAGTTCTCAGGCTCACTAATTATCATAAAGCATCTTCCAAGTCTATCAAAGCCTTTAAGTTATCATTTACTTGGCATACTTATGAATGAAAACCTCCTTTTCAACAATATTACTTGATTGTAATCTTTTAAAAATATATCACATGAGGGACACCTGGGTGGCTCAGCTGGTTGAATATTCAACTCTTGATTTCAGGTCAGGTCATGATCTCAGGGTCCAAGGATCAAGCCCTGTGAAGAGCTCCACACTCAGCGGGGAGTCTGTTTCAGGATTCTTTTTCTCCCTCTCCCTCTGCCCCTCCCCCCACTCACAATCTCTCTAAAATAAATAAATAAATCTATAAAAAAGTGTATTACATGAACAAAGAGTACGAAAATTTTTATAGCTGATATAAAGTAACCTATCATCCTGTACTTTTTGATAGGTCTTTGAAATCTGAGAAAGGAAGGAAAGAATGAGTAAGTCTTTTGCCTCCCAATTTGCTCATCTATAGTGAATTGACTGCCAATGAGAGAGAAGTAAGAGGAAGAGTATTCAAAGTTTCAACTATAATCTGCTCTAAATCTTTAAATTTCTAATACTGTGCAAACATGTATTGACTAGGTCTTTACTAAAGAAGTTAAGAGGAAGAAATGTCCAAGTGCTATGACTGAACTCCCCAGCTATGTGTAGATGAATCATTTAGATCAGTTACTTATTAATGATAATTTTACAAACATTTACTGGACACCTCCTCCCAGGTACTGGGATTCGGCAGGGGGAAAAAAAAGCAAGCGTTGTCTCTCTTGGAATTGATAAGCCAGTGACAATAGCAGATATTAATGAACAGTTATTGTGCAAATAAGCCCATAACTACAGAAATGATAACTGTTATGAGAAAGAACAATACAGGGGACTATAGAAACACATAGTAGAGGCTACTTGACTTAGACATGGGCTTGGTGTTGGCCTCTCTTAGGAAGGGACATTCAAAAGGTCCAATGAATATAATTATTGTACAGCACCATATTCACTAATTTCCTTTTCTTTAAAAGACTGGCTGTTATTATTGACACGTTAGTTACAAGTGACGTATAAATATAGAGGTATACATATGTAAAAATGTATTTGCTCTTGAATTTCACCTTCACATTCAAAATAATGACAATTTAAAGAAGGATGAGAATAAACTCTACTCAATGATATTCTCTTAACTATTTTCCACAGAAATATTTTTCGTTAACAAGTTTATTAATTTAACTTTTTTAAAAAGTAAAAGTCAGAGAGCTGTTAAAGAACATAAATTTAATATTGATTTTGGCATGTGCCATGTAAATTTGCTTCAGTTTTTGCTCTAAGATCTTAAATTAATGAAATTACAAACTTTGTAAACAGGATAAAAGCATGTCAGGAGGCTGATAATTTATAGTTAGCATGTTTTGCCTTTATCCATTAAAAAAAGGAAGTAAAATTTAGAAAGGAAATTAATAACCCTTTGCTTCTAGGGAAGAGAAAAAAATCTGCTTTGAATGTTCAAAGGCTTTTTTTTTTTTTTAGAATCACGAAGTATATCATAATCACCTCCACTTCTAAAACCTTTTGAAAATATGTAATGAATCCTTGACAATCTTTTAGATAAGTGGTGATTATGTAAGTCACTGAAGTTTTTAGATAGATGCTTTTTTGTCAGCCTAACCCTTGACTGTTTTTTTAAGGTTTATTTATTTATTTATATGAGATGAGACAGTGAACACACAGGGAGATGAAGAGGGAGAAGCAGATTCCCCACAGAGCAGGGAGCCTGAGCTGGGCTCGATCCCAGGACTGTAGCATCATGATACAAGGTGAAGGCAGACACTTAACTGACTGAGCCACCCAGGCGCCTCTTAAACTTGATTTTCAACCTCTAATAAAATCAGAAAATCCCTTTCTATAAAGATTAATACATGGACTCCTGGGTGGCTCAGTGGGTTAAAACCTCTGCCTTCGGCTCAGATCATGATCCCGGGGACCTGGGATTGAGCAAGGAACCTGCTTGCCTCTCTCTCTACCTGCCTCTCTGCCTACTTGTGATCTCTCTCTCTGTCAAATAAATAAATAAAATCTTTAAAAATCATATTTTAAAAAATTAATACAAAGTATGTTTATAATTGTTTTCTGTGTAGCTTAGGAGTTATAGGAGTTTTGTTTTGTTTTTAAAGATTTTATTTATTTATTTGACAGAGAGAGATCACAAGCAGGCAGAGAGGCAGGCAGAGAGAGAGGAGGAAGCAGGCTCCCTGCTGAGCAGAGAGCCCGATGCGGGGCTCGATCCCAGGACTCTGAGATCATGACCCGAGCCGAAGGCAGAGGCTTTAACCCACTGAGCCACCCAGGCGCCCCAGGAGTTATAGGAGTTTTATAATTCAATTTAGACATGAACTGGAAGACATGATTGCAGTACATACACACAGATCCTTTAAATACTGATATACTTAACACCCTAGTCAATAGAAGTGTGAATACAAGTAATAAATATGTTACTGGTATGTTTCCAGATTTAATTTAATGACTCTTTTATGGAGTGTTTATTATGGGTATATGACACTGTGAAGGCACAGAGAAGGAAATTACACTGTTCTTCTATCTTGTGGTTAGTAGCCAAAGATATGCATTTTTTTTAAAGATTTTATTTATTAATTTGACAGAGAGAGAGAGACAGTGAGAGAGGGAACACAAGCGGGAGAAGTGGGAGAGGGAGAAGCAGACTTCTGCCGAGCAGGGAGCCTGATGCAGGGCTAGATCCCAGGACCCTGGGATCATAACCTGAGCTGAAAGCAGATGCTTAATGACTGAGGCAACCAGGCACCCCAATCATACACATTTTGAAAATACCTACTGAGCACTGACTGTATCATGGCTTCATGAAAGGCACAGATTGGATGTCAAAGTGAAAACAGCATGGATGTTGGCACCAAAGAGTTTATAATATAGAAAAGGAAATTAGAATATTATTATAAAGATTAGACAACTTTTATAAATATTAGAGCAAACGGAAATTATTTCTTCTCTCTTATTTGTATCTTGCCTCCTTTAAATATATTTTAAGTATGGTATGTATGATACAACAGAAATAAAATGAGGAATTTCTATTGCAGAAAAGTAATAATGCGGAGCACAGAAGATTTTTAGTGTGATGAAGCTACTCTATATGACACCTTATTGGTAGATACATATCATTAGACATTTGCCCAAACAGAATGTACAACAGCAAGGGAGAGTACAAATGTAAATTACAGACTTTTGCTAAGGATAGTGTGTAGATGAAGGTTCATTAATTACAGCAAATGTAGCACTCTAGAGGGAGACTTTGATAGTGAGGAAGGTTGTATGTATGTGGGGGGGAGAGCACACGGGAAATCTCTGCACCTGCCACTCAATTTTGTTATGACCATTAAATTTCTCTAAAAAATAAAATGTGTTTAAATTTTTTTTAAGAAAAAAGGAGGGAAAATAGAAGTTCTAGTCTACCCTTACCATAAAACCCTATCTAGTTTCTAGAAATGAGCCAAAAATGTGGCTTTTGACAGGGCAGAGAGGAAATAAATATTAAAGCCACAGTATTAAATGAGATCCAGAGTGATGAGGCCTGAGAAAAATTTCCTTTTGTCTCTATAAAAGAAGGCATTATATTTGTAGTGGAATGTGATACAATAAATATATCAATGATGTTTCCACGGTTATTTGGTATGAATGAATGATTCAACCAAGGTAATTTTTGGAAGTACCAAAAATAGTCATCCTGGATTGGCAGCATTTTGGTAATCTGAAGGTTTCACAGATAAAATTTAAACCATCTGGATAGTATGCTTCTCAAATTGTGTTAAGAACATACCCAAATATATGTGGAAGTGTGCAGGGTTATTCAAAATCCCCCTCTACTCAATGTTGGGTCATTTATTTTAGTTTTTTAAAGATTTATTTACTTGTTTGAGAAAGCGTGTGCATGCACGAGCAAGGAGGGGGCCAGATGGAGAGACTCTCAAGCAGATTCCCCATTGAGCACATAGCTCCATGTGGGACTCGATCTCAGCACGCTGAGTTCACGACCTGAGCCAAAACAAAGAATTGAATGCTCCACCAATGTAGCCACCCAGGTGCCCCCACAATGTATAGTCATTTTTAAATATTACTTCTATATTTAAAAAAAAAAAACCTCAACAGCTACTCAAACATACGAGCTGTATATATAAAATCCAGATACTCATCAACCTAGGACTATTAAAATTAGAGAGAGAAAGAGACTATGTTTAACATTCAAGTTCACATGATAACACTTCTATGACCTATTTTTTTCTCATATTACTGAAGAGTTTATAGATTGGTTCCAATCAGCAGATATTTTTGAAGTATTTACTCTTCATGAAATACTATGATAGATTCTCTTGTTAGAAGGATGTCTAAGACATAGTACCTGTCCTCAGCCAACAACTAGAATACAGTTTCATTGATGCCAATATCTTTAATCTACAGTAGAGTGAAATGAGTATGTAAGTGCAGCTGGGAGAGGGAGAACCAGAGGACAAGGGACACAAGAGAAAGTTCCACCAAGAAGCGAAATTTAAAACTGCCTCTTCAGTGAAAATTGGCCGAATGGAGTTTGGGGTATTGGGTGGTCAGTCTGTGGAGAGAAAATCACTCACAGATGCAAATGCAACCAGAGAGAGGTAAGAAACAGAAGGATTTGTTTAGGCAATGGTCAATAGTTAAGGATATTGAGTCCATCCAAGTGCCCATACAAGAGACTGAGTTGCAAAAAGATGAGATGATGAGAGAATTAGGGGTTAGGTCATGGAAGAGGCCTGCTTTCAGTATGGGTGCAACATGAGGGAAGAATAGAAATGAGGTACAGATCATGTATGAAGAATTTTAGAAGTTGTAAGTCAAGCTTTTTAAAAGCTGACATACAATAAAGGCGTGCATGGGTACACACACCTGTGGTGTTGCCTGCTGGGAAGAGTTGTCCCCGGTCAGGCCTTGCCTAGTCCGTGAAAACAGGTCTCCACTAGGCAAGACATTTTACAGCAAGATCTGACAAGTAGGGAATGCAGAAGCAAGGACTGCAAGGAGGCTTAGCTCCTTGGCCCCAAAGACTCTCACCCTACAAGGAAGCAGAGGAGGGCTACATGATATCCTCCAAAGCTTAGGGACACAGGGCCGGGGTTCCCCTTGCTTGGGTCTAAGACTGGCAACCTTATAAGCCACACATAAAGGCTTGGCATTTTTTGCAGCCTAAGGAGAGTCATCAAAGGCTTTTCAGTAGTGAATGTCTTAGAGCACGTTTTTACTGTTTGCATAACTACCAATTAGTGAGGGTCATGGGCAGGAAAATGTTCTTTTCAAGGTAAAGTAATGCTACACACACATGGTAACCTTCTTGGAGAGAACCCACTTATTAAGGGGCTGCGCAATACACAGAATTGGCAACTACATAATCAAAGTATACATTGCTATTTATCACATGTGATGCTTCATTATTTAAAAACCCCTCAATAGCCATGCCAACCTGGGGATTTAAACCTGATAACGTTCACTCAGGGCGCTGAGAGTAATAGATTTCCCAGTAAGTAGATCTGTAAATGTCTGGGTGAGCCTCACAGCCTCCTTTAGGAGGGACGGGAGAAAGGAAAGAAGCAGAATTTGTAAGGTGTGCACTTGGCCACTGAATCTAGGTAGTTGAGTTTTCAAACAGCCTGACCCTATTTTTTTCTGCATGCATTCCTTAAGTACACAGAGATTATTCACAAATCCTCTGGTAATGCTTTGCTCAAAAATTGTTCACCCGCCGGGTACCTGGGTGGCTCAGTCGTTTAAGTGTCTTCTAATCGGGTCTTGATGTCAGGGTCCTGGGATGGAGCCCCATGTTAGGCTCTCTGCTCAGCGAGGAGTCTCCTTGTCCCTCTTCCCCCCCAACATGTGCTCTATTGCTCTCAGATAAATGAATTAAAATCTTCAAAAAAATTTGTTCATCCACAGAATGACTCTTACAATTGTAAGAATATTGTTGAAATACAGTAGAATTTAGATTAAAAAAAAAAAGTCAGACGGGGCATCTGAGTAGCCCAGTCAGTTAAGGATCCGACTCTTGATTCCAGCTCAGGTCATGGTCTCAGGGTTGTGGGATGGAGCCCCACATTGGGCTCTGTGCTTATGATGGAGTCTGCTTGAGATTCTCTCTTTTCCTCTCACTCAGGCCCTCCCCCTGTTCTTTCTCTCTCTCTCTCTCCCAAATAAATAAATAAATCTTAAAAAAAAAGTCAGACACTGTAGTGGATGTGGTGGGTCATTGAGGTCCCCCTCTCTCTTTGGAACAGAAGCACTCAACTCCCCAAATGGCTGGTGGCTGGATCCTCTGGGAATTCCCCTTTTCAGAGGGGTTATACCTTCTTCCCAGGGTTAATCAACATACAATTAGTTAATACCTTATAAAGGCCCATCCTCCTTGCCTCAGTGCAGGCCAACTATGCAGGGTCTTCTCAGCAACGGAGCTGACTACTGTTCACTCTCTCCCTTTGCTGGATCTTGCTCCCATCATTCCTCCACAGGTGTTGAGCCTAAGAATTCCCCATTAAATACCCTGAGCATGAATTTCCCTCTCAAAATCTGCTCTTTGTAGAACCAAACTGGAAATACACATCAAACTCATTAGCTCTTAAAACTGTTATCTCAAGGGATGGGGGGCGGGGAATCTCATTTTAAAGATCACATGTGGAGCCAATGTCCCACCTTGTCCTTACACTGTAACTCTGGAAATAATTTTAATATTGTAACTGTAAATTATTCTTTTTTTTTTACATTTTTCCCAATGCCACAAGTCAAAAAGACATGGTCTCCACTCTCTTTCTTAGAACATTCCCTTGAGAAACCTAGTATTTGTAAATCCTTTCTGTGTCCCTTTGATTTGTATATTAAATATTGTTAAGGGATAAATAAATCAGTGTTACAATCTAGGAAAGTTTTCCTTAAAGGTCTAGGATCTATTTCTCTGAAAAGTAAAAATCAAGGAAGCTGGAGTCCCTATCTTCTTGTCATCAGAATCTTAGCCTGAAGCCTCTCCAACTCACTTGCTTGTCACAGAGATACAGAAATTTTATTACTTTCTCAGATAAAAGCAATTAGCTAGCCCAGCTCTCTACCCCAGTCAGCAGGTGAGTTTGGGATGACCTATGGAAGAACGTGCAGCCAGAAGTTCTGCCAAGCTTCTTCCACAACAACAAATTAATCTTGAGAGCATGTATACAAGAGATCATATGTGTGAAGCAGTATATGAAGAATGGGATTTCTCCTGTCTTTATAGTATCATTAGCAGATTGCCTGTGATGTACATCTCAGTCTGATTTAATGTTTTCTCTCTTATTTACATTTGAGGAACGGATTTTCTAGGTTGATAGGGGACTTTGTCAAGTTTTCTCCAACATGCTGAACAAGTTTCTGTTGTAAGTAGAAACATAAAATGACCTATGGCATCAGCGGTGATAACCATAATGATGCCTGTGGTTTTCCTGCCACTTGATTATTCCTGGGGTTGTAGTTGTACCCAATGCTACATAGGTCTTCTTAGTGGAAAGAGTTAGAGAGATGGCTGGACTCAGTCTATGGAATCCTCATTTGTCCAAAAGGGCTCCTGGAAAAAAATCATGTGTTAAAACACTACAGAGTTTGAAACCCCCTCCCCATATGGGACATGGTTATTTCTGTGCTGGCTCAGGACATATGTGAAGAAGATTTTTCTCACCCAGAACTAAGTGGCCTGGTCCAAAACCATTCTTCTTTGGTCCATCATCCCAGGACAGCAGTTATTAATCCTTCATTGGATGTCATTAATTCTTGGAAACTCTGATGACAGCTTTTAGCATCTTACTCAGAGAAATACACATGCATACTTAAAGTCAAACTTTTTGCATGCAAATTTAAGAAAGTTCTGCAATTCCTGGTCCTCTTCCCTTTAAACATTCCTCAATACTGTATAATTTTCACCTGGTAGATATTCGGTAAATATCTGGGTAAATCCTAGTCTTCCTTAGAGGAAGTGACCAATGCTTATGATTACAATGAGGTTTTTTTTTTTTTTCTTGTTTTCTGTGAAGACTGAGTTTACAAAATAAAAGGTCCCTCACTAACCTTGAATTTCAATTTAACCTCACTGCCCTTCTAGCAAGAGCCCTTTCTGAACATACTGTTATGCTATGTGGGTGGACATAATGTAGAAAGAACACAGACCATGGATTCAGAGTGCCTGGGTTTCAAATATAAACCTTGGTCCCTCTGTTCCTTAGAAAAAGAAGATAATAACAGTACCTAGCTCATTTGTTTTGGTGACAATTAAACAAGATAGTTCATGTCTATCTCAGTGTTGGCCACACTAAACGTCCAATAAACGTTACCTGTGATGATTATGAGAAGAAACTTCATATTTAAGAGATGCTATTTAAGGACTCATCCTGAAGAAAGCCACTGTTGGCAAAGTTAAACACAGATATTTATATTATTACTTAAAAAGTAAGTTTTTCTTTTTTTAAAGATTTTTTATATTTTTTAAGTTTTTATTATGTTCAATTAGCCAACATATATATATAGTACATCATTAATTTCTGATGTAGTATTCAATGATTCATTAGTTGCATATAACACCCAGTGCTCATTGAAACACGTGCCCTCCTTAATACCCACCACCTACCCCATTCCCCCAAACCCCTCCCATTTTGTTTCCCAGAGTCCAGAGTCTCTCATGGTTTGTCTCCTTCTCTGATTTCTTCCCATTCAGTTTTCCCTTCCTTCTCCTAATGTCCTCCATGCTATTCTTTATGTTCCACATATGAGTGAAACCATATGATAATCGTCCTTCTCTGCTTGACTTATTTCACTTAGCAAAATCCCCTCCAGTTCTATCCATGTTGATGCAGATGGTAGTATTCATCCTTTCTGATTTTTAAGATTTTATTTACTTGACAGAGAGAGTGAAAGAGCACAAGCGGGGGGAGCAGTAAAGGGAAAGGGAGGAGCAGGCCCCCTGCTCAGCAGGGAATTGTTCCCAGGACCTGGGGCTCATGACCTGAGTTGAAGACAGACGCTTACCTGACTGAGCCACTGAGGCACCTCAAAAAGTAAACTTTTAAATAAAATATAGTAGAGCTATGTACAGACCTTTTCTCTGGTGCTAGGCAATTAGAAGGAATGGAACAAGGAGAAGAGAAAAAAATAGTAATTTTATAGTAATTATAGACTGATTCACATAGATGGGTGAGATCAAATACCGGCTGTGGAGCAATCCCACATTTGAAATTTCAGCACATGAAGTGAAATTTTAGAAGTTTTAATAGGACACATACAAAGTTCTTTCCCTTTGAGATAGATTACACTTTTCTTTGTTTGTTTGTTTTCATTTAAATTCTAATTGTTTAACATACAGTGTAATATTGGTTTTAGGGGTAGAATTTAGTGATTCATCACTTACATATAATATTCAGTACTCATTACAAGTGCCCTCCTTAATCCTCATCACCCATTGAACCCATCCCCTGCTCACCCCCAGCAACCCTCAGTTTATTCTCCATAGTTAAGAGTCTATTGTCATTTGCCTCCATCTCTTTTTTTTCCTCCTTCCCCTATGCTCATCCCATTTTTTTCTTAAATTCCACATATGAGTGAAATCACATAGTATTTGTCTTTCTCTGACTTGGTTCACTTAGAATAATACACTCTAGCTCCATCCATGTCATTGCAAATGGCAAAAATTTCATTCTTTTTGATGGCTGAGTAATATTCCCATGTGTGTGTACCGCATCTTCTTTTATCCATTCATCCATTGATGGATATTTGGGCACTTTCTGTAATTTGGCTATTGCTGACAATTTTGCCAGAAACATCAGGGTGCATATGCCCCTTTGAGTCAGTATTTTTGTATCCTTTGGGGTAAATACCTAGTAGTGCAATTGCTGGGTCATAGTGTAGTTCTATTTTAAACTTTTTCAAGGAAACTCCAGACTGTTTTCCAGAGTGATTATACCAGTTTGCATTCCCACCAACAGTGTTAGAGGGTTCCCCTTTCTCTGCATCCTCACCAACATCTGTTGTTCCCTGAGTTGTTAATTTTAGCGATTCTGATAGGTGTGAGGTGGTATCTCATTGTGGGTTTGATGGTATTTCCCTGATGATGAATGATGTTGAGTATCTTTTCATGTGTCTGTTAGCCAGCTATGTGTCTTCTTTGGAAAAATGTCTATTCTTGTGTGGGGGGCACCTGGGTGGCTCAGTGGGTTAAAAATGCCTATTCTTGTCTTACACCAACATCTTAACTAGATTACATTTTCTAGTTAAGACAGATCTATCACACGTTGAGATATATCACATTTTCTACATAAACAAATTTGATGAATGGGACTAGGAAAAAAAAAAAGCCTTGATGTGAAATTGTGAATTATATTAGAAAATTCAAATAATATGATTTGAAAGTGATTGTGGAACAAAGCTCATGTTAACACTTTGCTCTGTGTTCCTCATCCCCAGCAAAAATTATTTAGATTTTTGGTTTTCTGGTGAAAAATTATGTTTTGAGAAAATATAATCACTATACATTTGAATGGCTATTATTTCTCTTTCAATACAATTCTGCTGAATGTAAAAAATCCATATCACTCAGCCCAGTATTTGTGAACTTCTTGAAAATGCATATAAGTTAATACAGTTCCAGGTTTTTCTGTTAAAACTGAATTAGACAGTAAGAGAGCAAAATTTTATTTTTTTTTCTACTTCATTTCCATTGCAGGCCCCAAAAGGAATATGCCAAATTATCTTTTATTCACAGAATATCCTAGGGGGATCAAAGCTACAAATCCTGCCCACCACAAATAATAACTTCTCACAGCCCAGAAAGGTGCAGTGGATTTACTAGAGGAGATCTCAGTTGTGTGCTTCTTTCTTCCACTTCTGTAAATTCAGTCTTTGGAACTGACCATCTGGAAAAGAGAGTCATTCTCTTTGTGTTTTTATTTGACCTGAAGATGAAAGTTTAATGACCTTGATTTCAAGAAGCAAACTACTTTCTTTCCTCATAAATATCGGCAACATCCACATAGCCACTATTTTGTGGTGTTGTTTTTATGGCTTTCAGAAATTATTTGTAGTTATTTCATATTAGTTATATCTTACCCTGGATGCCTAATTCATCAGCATGTAGTAAAGAATTGGCCTTAGCAAAGAGAAGTCAGTCTGGCCCTTGCCCTCAGCTTCTGGGAGATAACTGATATCAGACGTGATAGGAGTGTCTTTGTTTGGGTGGGGGCTTCTTACACTAGATCTTTAAGTGGAACTGGCCATATCCCATCATCCTAGAATGGGTACTGGCCATGTAAGAAACACCAACCATGTGGCTTAGGGTGGAGGGCCTGGGTGAAGCAGTACCATTTGACCTGGATGTTGACATCAAGCATTTGGGCAATCAATCAATGATGTTTACACAGTAAATCCAAATAAAAACTGTGGACACTAATGCTCAGACAAGCTTCCCTGGGTAGCAATATTGCCTTTATACTATCACAGATCAATGACAGGAGGTTAACACAACAAAAAGCTTGTGTTTGTAACCTTCATAGACCCTACTCTCTGCATCTTTCCCTTTGGCTGATTTTGATACATATCCTTGCCCTGTAACAAACCATGACTATGGAGCTAACACCTATCTTTCTTTCTTTCTTTTTTAAAAATTGTATTCACTTATTTGAGAGAGAGAAAGAGAGAGCACAAGCAGGGGAAATGGCAGAGGGAGAGGGAGAAGAAAGCTCCCTACGGAGCAGGGAGCCTGATGCAGCGCTGGATCCCAGGATCCTGGGATCATGACCTGAGCCAAGTGCAGACACTTAACTGACTGAGCCATCCAGGCGTCCAGAGGATAACAGCTTTCACAGTGAGTTCTATGAGTCTATCTATTCAATTACTGAATGAATGGGTAGTTTTGGGAACACCCTGAATTTACAGTTGGTATCGAAAGTGAGGATAGTCTTGGGGACTAACTATGAGAAGTCATTTAGTATATATACAATAATATTATCACTTAATCTTTCAGTTTTGAACATTTAGTTTGTTCCTAATTTTCTGCTATTAGAGATAATCCTGAAATGAATATTTCAATACTCACAATTTGGCTCTTCTTGGCTACAAATCTCTCTCTCTCTCTCCTATTTTTCATGAAACTAATTCTCACATGAAAATTTCTCTTATTGTAACACCAAGTTTTCTCACCAACTTTCAGGTTTTTTGTTTGTTCGGGTTTTTTGGCTTTCATTGTCATGTGTCTTTATATATTTTTTGGTCTGTACCAGTTGTTGTTTGTCATTTGTTAATAGCTTTATTGAAATATGTTATATGCCATAAATTTGGGGCATTTAAAATATACATGTCAATGGTTTTTAGTATATTTACAGAGTTCTGCTTTTATGTCAAAGGAGTTTCTAGTAATGTAAAATAAGGACAAAATTTCATCATTTAATTTTAATGATTCTTGGATACCAAAAGTGGTCAATTATAGCATTCACTCTACTCTGGCCATGCAACATTATAAAAGGTATGTCTTCTCTTCTTTCCATGGTTGCTCTGGTTGTGTTGATGACTCTATCTCCTCTGTCTAGAATTTTTGGCTCCTCTTTTATAATTACATGATCTCATTCTTAGCTTTGTGTCTATCATTCTTACAAAGACCATCAATAGCCTGGTAATGAGTACTCTCCCTATGCAAAGGTTTCATTTGAACTCAAGAGAAAATGACCAGCTCATAAACAACTCTTGATCAACCTTTTATTTGACATGTTTTTCTATGCCTCACAACAACTGCTTTTAGCTGTGCCCTACTCAGTAGTTCTTCACAGATACCTATGGAACATCCTCTCAAGGAGCCATATATTTTAATTTTTTAACTTGCATTTCCTTTTAGTTTGCTGTGGGGTTTGTTGTCAGCTGATGAAATTACAAACACCAAACTTTGAAGTTCCTTTGCCCATAGTTACTTTGATAGATTACTCCAAGACACAGAAGAGCTACAGCACTATTAGAAATTGGTGTGGCATTGCAGCACATTTCCTAAACTAAAAGAAAAACAGCACCATGAATTTTTTGAAATACCCTCAAGTTTATATTTGACCTGTGCTTTCCAGAAGGCGTTTCTTTTCTTTAAAAAAATATTTTTTTCCTCTGCAGTGGAAAAGAACAGCAGTTTCTCGTAAATATATCACCAGCTATAATATAATTTATGGCTAAATTTACTTCTTCCTTTAATTTCCACTGGTTCTATTCTAACCTGAACAATATTTACAATCCCCTTAGTCACTGAATTAATTCTGTAAGCTCCTGAATTCAGTGTCTCTGTTCAAAATATTGCACAATGTTGCCATACCAAGTTTTCTAAAATACAACTATTACCATGTTTTTCTTGGCTCAAAAATCTTTACTGGTTCCCCATTTTCTTTAGGATAAAAGTAAAGTAACTTAGGCATTATTTAATGGGAGAGTAATTTATAGAGACAAAAGTTTTGATCCCTATTCTGTTACTTTGCAATTTTGTGATTTGAATGCTCTTACAAGTCATTTCCTTTGTTGACTAAGTTGACTATCCCTTCAAAGTTACTGAGAAAATTAATTTAGTATGTGCCCAGTTCCTGGAAAACAGTAAATGCAAAATAAATGCTTCCTGCATTTCTTTAGCCTTTTTTTTTAGATTTTATTTATTTATTTGAGAGAGAAAGCACAAGCAGTGGGAGTGGCAGGCAGAGGGAGAGGGAGAAGCAAGCTCCTTGTTATGCAGGGAACCTGATGTGGGGCTCGATCCCAGGATACTGGGATCATGACCTGAGCCAAAGGCAGACGCTTAAATGACTGAGCCACCCAGGCATGCCAGCCTTAGCCTTATTTTTAATCCTTTCCTCTTTTTTTCCCAATATATGTATTTTTAAATATATATTTTTTTTCCTGAACACCTACTGTTCACTATGTATACCATCAGTGTCTGTGAGGGACAGACAATGTTATTGTCCTCAAAGAGCTCAATGTAAAGAACATAAGGACAGGGCAATGGAAACTTACATAAGAAGATGTGGAAGGATTTATGAAATACATAGTTGCTTAAGTCGACAAGACTTGGTGATTGAATGGAGGTATGAGGACAGTTAAAGGAGAGGACCGAGTAATGGAAAATCCCAGGGTTTATAGATCAAATCAGTGGTTAGATGGCAAGTCTTCTCTTTTTTCCACAATCTCTCTCTTTTTCTGTTAGATGACCCCTTCCCTTGAATGGATTAGAAATTTCTTAAGCTCACAATATCATGGCATAGAATTGCTTAAATTTACCAAAGTGCTCTGTATATAAAACAGACACTCAATGAATGATTAATGGAGTAAATGTTTGTAGAGAAGAAAGCAATTTGGGGGTGAGCGAGGTCTGCCAGAGATCAGTGCCTCTCCTTGCTATTAATCAGTTCAATCACATGAAGTGATACCAAGACTTAAGTACTCACTTCCATGGTGAATAGAGTTACTTTTAACAAACTTTGAAAGATTCACACATCTAATGTTAATCATTTTAATTCTATCTCCTGGAGTTGTTAAAAAGCAAAAGAGGCTGACTTGGGTTTGTTTTTCATTTTTTGCTTTTTTCTTAATAGTGGCAAACTGAAAAAACAAATGTATGCAGGTGTGAGGAAAAGAAAATCCAAGAAACAGTTTATATAAAGGAAAATCACATTCCAAATTTACTAACATTTTACAATAAACTATAAATAAATGACTGTTTAACAAGGCCTTTTAATTCATATATATAAATGTAAGCACACATTATACATATATATTAAATACATGTACTTATTTGAACTACCAATTAGTTTTTATTACTACTGTGTGGTATTTAAACTACTAATTAAGTTCCAAACTTATGTGATCTATTCGGGGTTTGAAGGAGTACTAGATCTCAAGTACTAGAATTATTTTATTTTCTGTAACATTTTACTGTGAGAGAAGCCAAAAGACTAGAAATATAGGTACATTAATTCTTTTTTGTTCAGCTATACATAATTTTTAAAATTTTAGTGTAGTTAACATACAGTTACATTAGTTTCAGGTATACAATATAGTGATTCATCAGTTCCATGTATTACTCAGTTCTCATCAAAATAAGTGTTCTTAATCCCATTCACCTAGTTCACCCATCCCTCTACCCACTTCCCCTGTGTTAATCATATTTGTTCTCTATAGTTAAGTGTCTAATTTTTGGTCTGTCTCTTTTCTTTTCTTTTTTCATTTGCTTTGTTTCTTAAATTTCATGGTTGAGTGAAATCATATGGTATTTGTCTTTCTCCAGCTGGCTTTTTTGGTTGACATTATACTCTTTAGACCCATCTATGTTGTTGCAGTTGACAACATTTCATTCTTTTTTATGGCTCAATGGGTATAGTAATTCTTTTGTTTGTTTGTTTGTTTGTTTTTGTTTTTGTGGGTTCCCTGCCCAGCATGGAGCTTGATACAGGGCTGGAACTCAGGACCCTGAGATCAAACTTGAGCTGAAAACAAGAGTTGGACACTCAACTGACGGAGACACCCAGGCACAGCTGGCTATATCAATTCCTGGTAGGAATTTATAACAGGCCATTTACAAAATATGGAGCTGATGAAGAAATTGGGAATAGTCTTGATATCCAGTCAGAGGCAAAACGTTGGATAGAGATGAACATGGCAGTGACTAGGAGTGGTATTCCAGTCATCATAATAAACCTTACCTTTTGAAGGAACAGAAATACACCCTAATTACCGCGTATAGCTCTTGACACTCAGTGATGCTACCCAGTAGGTAGGAAACAAGAGTCATTCACCATATATTAACTAGCAACTACAAGCCAGGCACTGTGTTTGCAAATATGCAGCAAAGAATAAGGTATTATTTCTGTGTTACAGAAGCTTGTACTTGTGCGGTGATAGATACGTAAACAAATGATTCTGAGATGCAGTCATGCTGATCCCAGGCCCACAGAAGACATCAGTCTTTCGTGGGGCTCTTTTTTCTGCTGAGTCAGGACCTGGTCTCTGATCTTTCTCAGCGCTGTGGCCCAAGCTGCGCGACTGCACCATTTGGAGCTGGCACGCAAAATGAGGTTATAGGCAATGAATAAGAGCTTTTGATTGTATGAATGGAGAGAGTTGAGGAAGCAAAGATGCTCTGCCTGATCTCATTGAATCAACCTATTTCAAACTAAGTGATTTTGACCCATGCTAGCTCAGTGAATTCCAGGTAGAAGGCTGAGATACATATGGCAGCATAAATGCAAGCACCTTGAGGCCAGTCCTTAGGAAATGGAGTAAATCCTTTTGTAAATGCCAGTTTCCTGCTAAGCAAGTTGGACCACGGGTGACTAAATGAGAAGTTACTTACTCTATTTTTAGGGGGGCATCTGTTATTTTACATTACCCATATCGTCATTTTTTTTTCTTGGTCTTAGAAGCAATGCCAAGTTATTGGCAATGCTCTCCTCCCCATTTAGCATCTCTGCATGTTTGGCCCAGAGATTCTGGATTTCCCTTACAGACTTTTTTTTTTTTAAGATTTGTTTATTTATTTTAGAGAGAGTGTGTGTGTGAGAGCTGGGGGTAGGGGCAGAGAGGGAAAGAATCCTCAAGCAGACTCCACTGAGCACAGAGACTGATGCAGGGCTTGATCCCAGGACCCTGAGATCATGACCTGAGTTGAAATCAAGAGTCTGATGCTCAACTGACTGAGCCATCCAGGCAGCAACCCCCCAACCCCAACAAATGCTCTTAACAGTTAAGTATCTGGAATTCATTTTTGCAAATACATTAAAGAAAGGTAGATACCTTACTGAGTCAGGGCTGAGAGGGCCCACTGTCTCCATTTCCTGTCTACTAAGCAATGGCCCCCCAGGGCTCAGGCCCCATGTGGTGCTCAAAGATGTCCCAAAAGAGGCAGAGTTCCTGCCTATGGGTAGGTTGTCCACCTCACCCATATATTTTATTGTCATAAGAAATGGAGTTTTTGAGTCATAAGAGGTTTTTTTTGCAGTGATCACCCCTTCCCTAGACTGAGTGCCAGAAAAAGAAAAGAGTTTAGGAGAGTCTAGGAGCGAGAGGCAGAATTTATAGAGTAATGACACTCAGGTATGAGGGAACAGAAGAGAACAGTACTTGGCTCTTACTAGGTTTCCTATAATTTTATTGTGTGTGTGAATGAAAACATAGCTGCAGCCTGAACTCAAATTAAAAGTCTTGTCTTCCTGATGGTTGGAAGCCAGATCACCTTTCCAGTACAGAAGATGCAAGACTGGAATGGAGAAACTATATTTTCATGTTAATCTTAATGTAGGGAATTCTCTAATTGATGTAACTGAAATTTTGTCTTAGTTTCTATTATTTTTAATACAGTAATACGGGGATTTTTTTTTGTATTTTTAACTTTAAAAAAAGTGGAAAAATCCTCTAATTTAGGTGTCTACCAATGTTGTTTATAGATGAATTTCATTGAAATCATCCAAAGAGATTTTTCATAATCCTAATATAGATCCCACCCACAGTGAATCTGTTTTTCAGATTCACTACATTATATAATTATGCGCATTTACTAAATATATTATCTGCTTGAAATCTCTTTGTAATATTATCAAAAGGATAAATACTTTTAAATGATTGAAAATTTTCAATCAATAGACTAAAATTTTTGAATTGCCAAAATCAGTAACAGCTTATAAATTGAACCAGAATTTCTTACTTTTCTTCACATTTCTACTTGGCCTACAAAAATTGACACTTTTTCCTTTTTTTTCCTTTCTACCCGCCAAGCCCCCCGCCCTGCCTCTCAAGTTCTTCACATCAGAGAGATCATATGATAATTGTCTTTCTCTGATTGACTTATTTCACTCAGCATAATACCTTCTAGTTCCATCAGGAAAAAATGAAACGGGATGGGATCAGGAGGGAAACAAACAATAAGAGACTCTTAATCTCACAAAACAAACTGAGGGTGGCTGGGGGGGGGAAGGGGGGTAGCGATAGGGTGTTGGGTTATGGACATTGGGGAGGGTATGTGATATGGCGAGTGCTGTGAAGTATGTAAACCTAATGATTCACAGACCTGTAGCCCTGGGGCAAATAATACATTACATGTTAATTAAAATAATTAATTTAAAAATTTGACATTTACAACTATTACAGAAAAAATTCTGATAGTTCTAGGAAATATTTGTGATTACTTTTAGAAACCAACAACGAAATGATTTGAGGAAATGGACGCTTTTCTGAATAAATATAAGCAATTTTATTTTCTGTTCATGAAAGAAGGAAAAATGAAGAATGTTTAAGGTTATGATGAGAATATAATTGGAACAAGTGATCTGTATTTTTTAAATGCTTACTAGTTGAATTCTAATGTGCCTCTTTTAGCTCAGACTTCCATACTATTCTTAAAGAGGTTCTTTGCCATATCAGCTTGATTTTTTTTTTTTTTTTAAGATTTATTTGTCTTAGGGAGAGAGAGTGAGAGACCATGTGGAGATGGGCAGAGGGAGAGAGGGAATCATCAAGCAGACTCCACGCACAGCACAGAGACTGATGCAGGGCTCCATCCCATGACCCTGAGATCGTGGCCTGAACAAAAATCAAGAGCGAGAAGCTTAACCGGCGGAGCCACCCAGACCCCCCATGTGCTTGATTCTTCAGGTGACTTACTACTCTACAAAATAATATATCGTTTTAATGGAAATAATTGTTTTACTAGTCCCAGATAGTCAACGTGTATACATACTGCCAGAGAGCAAGAATATTTGTGACTTAAAATATTCCAAATATATTATAAAATGTTAAACATGTTTGAAGCATCATCCTTAGCAGAATTAAAGAGAATATAGTCAATCATGCAACATGTGTTTCTGCCCATTTACTGAGCACCCCTATACTAAAAGTGAAAGGATCTTTACATTCATTTGTCATTGAATCTTGTGGCACTAAATGAAGACCACTTAAATGGGAACAAACAGGCTATGCCTGCAGAGTTTGCTATTCAAGCCATGTCAACTGCATTTGGCAGAAACTCAAAGGAAGGCAGAAGAATGAGAAAGCTTTAGAGTAAAACAAAGAAAAAGAAAAAAAAAAAAAGGAAGGTTTAGGTATGCTCTGATTGGAGGTCACCAGCATGGGGAAGCAGGGAGTGGGTTCATTAGAAGCAGTTATTTGTTTAAGGCCTGTATTTGGCTTTCTAAAGTTCCTGACTTGGAAACAGGGGCAAAAAAATAGGACAACTGGCAATTATGGACCAAGTCCTGATCACCCGGGGCTGGTTGCTACTGACGTTGTTGGTCAGAGTCCTGATATCATAGAAGATCTGGTCACTGTCCATTTGTATGCATAGTCTCTCAATCTTTACTACTGCCACGTACGCTTTATGGCACAGAAACAGAGGCAGAGAAAAACTAAGTAACTTTCCCAGGATTACAAGTTTAGGTAAATTTGAGGAGCTGAGATTTGAAATAAGGTCCATCTGATTGAAAGTCCTTGCTTTTATCCACTACTTTACCTGCTTCACACTAAAAAATAGCTAATATTTTGAACATAATAATGCATTATATTTGTATCTATCTGTGCCCAAGGTTTTTTGCTTTTGTTTTCATTTTTCAAAGGCCTGTATTCATTCCAATGGGTATTATGAGTTATGTAAGATCAGAAGGTCTCAAGTACAAAAAAATTCAAGATATGGAAAATAATAAATCTCTTTAAAAGCTTATAAACTCAAAAAAGGACTTTTAAAATATTTTAAGTATCTCTTGGAATTAAAGGTTTATTTAAAAAAATCTTAATTTTGTGTTATTTTGTCTGAGATTCAATTTGTCTAACTACAAAAAAAGTCTATAATGTTTTGAATAGGCAGACAGTTGTTTTCTCTTTGAAAGATTATACAGCACACCAGAGAGAAGGAGCCTACTGAAGAATTCTAGACAGCTGAGTAAGAAATTCTGGTTTACCTTACAAGCTCTGACTGATTTTGGCAACTCAAAAATATTAGTCTGGTGATTGAAAATTTTCAGTTGTTCAAAATATTTATCCTTTTGATAATACTACAAATAAAGATATATCAAGCAGATAATATATTTAAATATAGACTTTTATCCTCTGCTTAGGCCATAGGTTCTATCATACGAGCTGGATATGAGTTGAGAGTTAGAAGTAATGGGAATTTGGGAGGAAAGAAGGATGAGGATGAAATCACAGGAGTATGTATTTTTTAAATGCACTCACAAAAAGCAACCCTAAGTTCAAGAAAGTAATTTGCACTAGAATAAGGGAAGGACTAATGGTGAAGAGTCAAGAATGCATTGTTACTGTTTTTGGTATTGACATGAAGTTATCATAGGTTGACATGAAGTTATCATAGGTTGAGGTTATACAATTTTGTCTAATGCAGAGAGAAGCCGAGACATCCTTTGGACCCAAGAGCAAATAATTCTCTATGAAAATGTCATTACCAACAGAAAAGATTTTTAAAGGCGCCTATACAATACAATTCTCCCCCTAAAGATTTATTTAAAAATGTGTTATTCATTGTGAACTTAGCACAGAGAGGACACTATGAAATATGTAGTGGAAATAGATATTATCAGGGCACAGTTATGCAGTTATGTCCTATATCAAGTACTATTGCAAATTATTGGCTTTGATACAAAGATGTATTTTGAGAAAAAGTATTTTGAGAAAAAGTAATTAGAATTACTTAGGCTCAGTTGGGTCATGATCTTGATGGAAGAAAGCATGAGTCTCTGAATTTCTCCTCTATTATTTACTAACTTGGGTAGAGCAGGTAGCATCTATGATCCTCAGAGTTCTGATAAAAGCATATCTGGGGATACACCACCCATTTTAGTGTCCTGCCTTGAAAGTACTCAGCCATTTGCCTGGCAAGATATGCCTAGCACAGTGTTCAGTATCAACAAAATATTATTTTTCTCTTTCTTCATGGAAATTAGATATTGTGTTGGGCCTTCCATAAGATATATACTTTTGAAAGGAAAAGTATTGAAGAAGAAAAACAACAGAGCCTCTCTAGGCTTACAATCCAATCTGAGTTTAAATTAATAGACAATTTAGTTTCTATTTTTGCTGGCTGATATTTACTCATCTAAGAAAAAACCTACTCAAAGGCTGGCAAGGTTGGATGAATTCTCTTCCCCTATAGATTTTCTGTCTTAGTCACCTTTCCCTGGACCAGGATCTCAATTTTGTGGGTAACATTAGTTTAAAGGTAAATTTCAGGAAGTGTAATAGTACTAGAAGAACTAGAAGATCTTGTTCAATAGAAAAAAAAGTTCTGAAAGTTAAAAATTCATGCTTTTAATTATTAGATACAAATTGTGGTAATTCTTAGTATTAGGTACTTAAATTTAACTTAATTTAGCCTTTTAGTGTAGTTTAAATCCAAAACACATTTATCAAAAGCATGAAAATACCCATTTCATTTTCCAAAATATTTACTTTGTATTTTAAGAACTTAGAAGAAGAAAAATAAGTTACATTACTCTTTATTATTTCTGATAGTTTTGATATTCTTAAATTTCATGGAATTTATTGAAATGTGGATATCAACCATTCTGAAAGGTCCCCCAATAATGGGTCCATGATTAAAGGAGCAAGACTGATACAAAGCGAAGGTGAAGCAAAGCTTTATTTCGTGCCAAGCATCAAGAATCAAACCAACCGGGCACCTGGGTGGCTCAGTTGATTAAGCAACTGCCTTCGGCTCAGGTCATGATCCTGGAGTCCCAGGATCTAGTCCCACATCAAGCCCTCCACTCATCAGGGAGCAGGCTTCCCCCTCTGCCCCTCGCCCCTTTCATGCTCGCTCTCTCTCTCTCTCAAATAAATAAAATCTTTAAAAAAAAAAAAAAAGAATCAAACCAACTGGCCAGGGCCACACCTCTTACAGAGAGGGCGACCCCTCTCTGCTTTACAGACTAGCTTTTAAGGGCAAAGGCCATGTGGTTGGGCCTGGCCATACACAGGTGGCCAATGAAATTGTAACATACAGAGAAAGCTGTACAGTCATGCTAGGTCACACATAAGTGACCAATTGAATTACAATTTACCCTAGTAGATATTTGAACCAGCCTATCACCTTGGTCAGAATTGGCACCCAAAAGGCCCCCAAAGGGTGGAGCCCATACTCCCTGGTAACTAGGAAGACAGTATGTGCCCCCCCCCAACTGATTGGATGTCTCCACCTGGCCTGACCCACCCTTGTATTTGAGCTTTGTTACCTGGGACTGGTTTCTGGGACTTGTTTTTAAGTTAAGTCCCCTGGGGGAAGGGGAGCAGGGACAGTTTAAGTGTTAAACAACAAAGTTATTTTTTAACCGGATGGAAGCGTTCTGGCTAAATAGGTCCTTACACTTCAAAGGATAAAGTGAACACTAAATAGGGGAGGATGAGCGAAAACTATTTCAACATAATTCTCTCTAAAGTAACTCATGCAATTAATAACATAAAACAAATTATGAAAGCAATTCTGTTAACCAGATATTAAAGACAATGAACTTTTATAACTTGGCCCTGCAAAGACTACTGGACATGTTGGAAAGAGTGCAGGTTTAGTAATATAGCACAAGAATTTATAAATCAGCCGTATGAACACCATGATAATGCTAAAGATGATAAGAGTAATAGCTAACAAAAGCTTACAATGTACAAAGTACAAAGAGTTTAAATGCACCTGGCATTGTTCTAGGCATGTACATGTATTACTTCAAATTAAGTTATTTTTATTTCTATTTTGAGCTAGATACTTTTTTTTAAGATTTTATTTATTTATTTGACAGAGAGATCACAAGTAGGCAGAGAGGCAGGCAGAGAGAGAGAGGAGGAAGCAGGCTTCCCGCTGAGCAGAGAGCCGGATGTGGGACTGGATCCCAGGACCCAAGATCATGACCTGAGCTGAAGGCAGAGGCTTAACCCACTGAGCCACCCAGGCGCCTCTTGAGCTAGATAATCTTTAACAATTTCCTGTTACTATTATAGGTTTGTGCAGCTCCATGGGTGCAACTCTGGGTTTGTTTCCTCCATGCTTCACTCACTTTTTATGCTATCGGCATTCACATTCAGAGCGTTCTGCATACTGCAGGAAGCAGAAAGCCTGGAAGTGGGGTGAGGCAAGTGAAACACTCATCTCAGGCATAAATGTAAGGGAGCACAAAAAAAACTCACTCGAGACAAATTGCATTTCAATGCACAATTTTTAAAAATAAAAATGAATGCAAAGACTCCATGATGAACAAAAATATAAAAATTTCAAATAGAGACAAGATCAGTAAGTGCTACATTACAGTTTGGAAGAAAAGAACAAATCAGAAATACTGATGTTCCCCTTGGATGAATTGGGTAAAATATTATCTCAATTACTGAGTTTTGGGGCACCCCTTAAATCTTGTGTTTGAGGTGAGTGCCTCACTGGCCTCACCCTAGTGCCATCTCTGTTGGTCATTATTTTCATACATGGTTTTGTCACAGTTGGAGTGGCGTACATATTTCTCAAAGGAAGCTTTTTGCCATAGAAGGGGAAAATGACTAATTTCCTACACAATATTATCTGGACAACCCTTACCCCAGAAATAAAACCGTGCAGTGTCTCTCCAATATACTGCTTCTCTACTTTAAGGTTGACCAGGAGAAAGTAAGTATAAAACAGAATTTTAACTCTTGACTCAATGCATATATATTAGTTATGCCAGCATTACAGAAGATGATCAAGGGACTGCACCTTAGCATACTGTTTCTAAATAGCAATTACTATTGCTCAATAAAATGTTATTGACTATCGGAGAAAGACAACTATCATATGATCTCCCTGATATGAGGGAGAGGAGATGCAACATGGGGGGTTAAGGGGGTAGGAGAAGAGTAAATGAAGCAAGATGGGATTGGGAGGGAGATAAACCATAAGTGACTCTTAATCTCACAAAACAAACTGAGGGTTGCTGCGGGGAGGGGGGTTGGGAGGGGGGGTGGGTTATTATGGACATTGGGGAGGGTATGTGCTATGGTGAGTGCGGTGAAGTGTGTAAACCTGGCGATTCACAGACCTGTACCCCTGGGGAAAAAATATATGTTTATAAAAAATAAAATTAAAAAAAAATGTTATTGACTAAAATGCAAAGATAAAAAATTGTTAAAGAAATTTCCATTTAAATCTCTTTTACTTCTACCCAGTGATATACTCTCTAGTTTACTGGTGGCATGAACATTCTAAAAAAGATTAAAAAAAGGTATTTTTTTTAACTTAGGGTTCAGAGTCTTGGTTTTATTTAAACTGAAGAAGAACAGAGACATTATAATTATTCTCAAAAGGCCAGTAACAGAGTCTAGGGACCATTTACTTTCTATCCCTAGTAGTTTTTGAATATAAAAGAAACCAGTAGGGAGTCATATATTCTTCCAGAAATATTTATTTAGGGAACAAAGGTGAATATCACATAATTCCTACTCTTGAAGAGTTGAAACTTTGATATGCATATATGTCTTTTTCTTTTTTTTTAGGAAAAATCAGAATATACTTCTGTCTTTTATCTTGATGTGTTTGAAATTCATGTTACAAATAAATGTTTCAAAATACTCTCTTAGCACTGAGGTTTAATGGACACCTTGAATGTGGATTATTATTTGATGAAGACTAGCTGGAAAATTCTAATAGGCATGAGATTAAAACTCCCATTGTTTCTTGGAATTCCACTGATGCTCTCCATGTTCCTGCATTTTAATCTTTTTTTCTCTATTTCTTTGCTGCAGACTTTGCAGAAAATGTAGAGAGTCACCATGGCACATTTATAATGTGAACATAAAGAAGGAATTCACATTTTCTCGGTATCTACTAAGGGCTAGAAACTGTGGTAGGAAAAGACCACATATTATGTATCTCATATAATTCTCACAGAAATCCCTAGAAATACATATGATTATTTCTACTTGATATTAAAGGAAATTATGTTATAAAGCAGTGAAGGGATTTGTTCAAGATCACATAACTAATGGATTTCAAAGTTTCTATCTAGTCCTGTCCCAAAACTCACGCCTACCGTATTTTCATGCAGACACAGCCCAGCATATTCATGAGCAAACTGGGTCACTTTAGGAAGTATCAGGGTGCACAGTGAAAGCCAAGTTGTCAAGAGGAAGGAAGTTACTCCCTGACTAACACCAGCCACAGTGAAGAGGACAGTTGAGAAAGAAGAAAGAAAATAATAACAATCAGAGAAACAACTTTACGTAGGTAAATTCATAAAATTTGTGTATGTTCTCTATGCTTTTAAGGATTAGAGAGAAAAATAAAAGAAATGGGAAGATAAACAATGTTTAAGTCATGAATGGGAAGAGGAAGAGAATACAATTTTGACCCTTTGTTTGGTTGGAACATTAATGATAAGGAGGCCTTGCCCCCTAAGACAAAAAAATACAAGTGGATGGTCATCTTTTAAACAAGATACTAGCCTAAGGAAAAAATCTTGCCAGTTTAATCTAGAAACCACTGAACCAATGTTGCTAAAACTTGTGTTTTATATTAATAAAATCCCAAATCTAGATCATGTCTCTCAAAAATGTTATGAAAGGGTGGAAAGATTTACCTAATTTACATAAAAAATTACATAAAGTTTACAAGATGAGAGGTAGATTTAACTTATCAGGGTTGATTTCCTGGATGCTGGCCTCTCAGAGGAGAAATTACCTCTTGCAGAGTTCTGGAGATAAGTGTTGAAAGCAATTGTGATATTGGTCAACTCTAAGTCTTGAAACTTGGCCTTTTTGCCCTCACTCCAAAAGAGCAGCTAGTGCTAAGAATAGCTATGAATGTGAGCTGGTTATGGACAGCTGGAGTCCAGGTACTACCAGTAAAATTGCTACTTAATCTTTGCTCTAATTCCACAGGGAAGGGTCTGAACTTTGTCTTATCATGCAGTTTGAAAGCCACAGAGCTCAAAGGGTCAAGGTTTCTTCTTAGACCATAACATCTGGCCCTACTAGATATCTCTGTATGCCCTAAAAGGAAAGGGTGAGGTGCACCCCCCCAAAGACACATGCAACTGATGCCATCATATGAGTTCTCCCTAGGAACATAGCTCCGTCAGACTGGATGTGTTTACCCCTTTGTCCTCATTTGTATTATATAAGTTTAACAATATCAAACAAAGATACAAATGTTCATACCATTCTTATTCTTAACCCTAGCTGGCAAGCAGTATGAGGATAAAGGTAATATTTATCCAAACAACAGCAAACACCACTATTTAAGTGACAGAACTTCAGAATCCTGAGCTGAGTATATTATTTTAAGTTTCCCAGGACTCCCAGGACAAGGTTGTACCACTGATTCCCCCCATTACTCAATCAGGAGATTTCCTGAATTCTGTCTCTCTCTGTCCCTCTTTCTCTATGTTTGATCTATCACTTCATTTATAGGCAATGTAGTTGCTATTATGTAATCTGGACCCCTTCATCTATTTAAGGCTTTTACTTCCTAGAATGAATTGTTGCTAATCACAGCATTTTTTATAAAAATATTCTATAGCAAGTCATTAACGAAACAGTCTAAATTTCCCAGAGGAGCTCTTCTGTTTCTATAGGAAGAAAATGTGTTCTTTTTTGTTATGGCTGTATTCTCTCTTGGGAAAATGATTTCTACACTGCCTTGCACATACTGCAGTTTTTTTACAACAGTACATTTATAGAAGATTCTGGGGTCTTTCCCTTGACATTGAAGCACAGTAAAGGAAGACTTACAACTCCAGTATGAAAATTTAACATTGATCCCTGTCTGCACCTCCAATCCAATAATTGTATGCCCACAGGTGTGTAATTATTCACAATCCACTGTTGTTTCAGGTTCAACTACTGAAATGAGCAGGCCATGTTTCGTGGTGTCATTTTCTCCAGATGCTGTTTATGGTCTTTTTGAGGCATCAACTAATTGGATGCATGCATCCAGAGGAGTTTATGAAAAATATGTTTAAGAAGAAGCAATAAGCATTTGTTTTATCAACACATATTTGTCACTGTTTGTGTAGGTTTGTATATTGGAAGCAATGACAGACTCTGCATCTCTTTTCCCACTCCTCAACCCCACTGATCCATTTCTATAATTTCTTTTCCACCAGTGGTGTGGAATTTAAAGATACGTTCTCGTGTTTTGAGCCAGATCTATTCTCCTTGGCTATAAGCAAGGAGATTCTGCTACTTTGTTCTGTGTTTACATATTTCCCCAGTCCGGAACAACAGCAGCAGCTGTAAAGGTAACGTCTCCTGACTCCTGTCTTCCCAAGCACATGACAGTAGCTGTGTTATAGCTTGGACATTCACTAACCACCCATCTATGTCAGCTTTTTAAATTTCATTTTCATACAGAACCTTTAGAAATTTTGATGAATTTCTTACAGAACTAAAATAAAGCACTTCTAGACAGACATAGCCACTGATGAAAAATGTTGGTTTCTTTTTAATCAGTCTTAGAGATTAATATAAAGTCCTGCTTTGTAAATCGATAAATCCCTACATACACTAAACAAACAAACTTGTTTGCTTTAAGTATCAAAATAAATAAGGGTAAGATAGAGGTTACACTTGCAATGTTACAATAAATAATTTAAAAGCTACACAATAAAGCATATTTATGATTGGTTTTAAATAAATAATGTGTTAAAAAGATAACATCTCTCCATAAAACAAAGGACTGTGGAATGTCACTAGTAATGCTTCTTTTTCCTGGCATTTCAGGAACTTTTTCTCTAAGTAGTGGGTTATATGAGAGAGTTGAAGATCTCTGATTCACTGTTTTGGAATTGTTTTATATCCAGAAAAAAAAATCTCATTAACATTTAGTTACTGTGAAACAATCTAACAATTTTTATTGTAAAACAAATTTTTTAGCTAGATTTGAGTTTCAAAAAACAAATAAATTGGGAACAGATTGGATAACACTTAAATCTAATCCAAAAACCTCTTTAAGTAAACAGTAATTACTTCTTTTTACTCTCTGCAGTAGAAATACATAAAAGACCATGTAACTACAAAGAATATATGTAGCCTGAAGAACCCAAGATACAAATTTATTAAAATTTAAATGTTAATCAACAATGAATACAATAAACAATATAGAAAGAGCATCTGTAACTGTAAAACAAAATGAATGGTACAAACAGTAAGAACTATGGCCTTAAAAAGGGAGAAGTCCTCATGAGAAATATTCAACACCTGAATTCCTAGATTAAGAATATAGCTTACTAGATCAAATATCTTTCTTTTTCTTGGATTCTTTTTAAAAAGACCTTTATTGAGATTTAATTGGTATATTAAAAACTATACATATTTAATAAATACCATTTGATGAGCCTGGACATATGCAGGCACCCATGATACCATCACCACAATCAAGATAACAGACATATCCATCACCCTCAAAAGTCTCCTTACATCAATTTTTGTTTTTGTTTTTTTTTTTTGTGATAAGAACACTAAACATGATATTTACCCTCTTAACAAACTTATTTTTAAGTACATAATACAGTATTGTTGACTTAGGTCCCTTGTTGTACAGTAGATCTCCAGAATAAATTCATCTTGCATAACTAAAACTTTATACCAACTGAACAACTCCCCATCTCTGCCCCCTTCCCTAACCCCTGGTAACTACTATTATATTCTCTGCTTCTTTTATTTTGACTATTTTAGATAAATCACATAAGTAGACTTCTATAATTTTCATATTGCTTATTTTGCTTAGCATAATGTCCTCCAGGTTCATCCATGTTGTTGCAAATGACATAATTTCCTTCTTTTTAAAGGCAGAATAATATTCCACCGTTTGATATACCCCACATTTTCCTTATCTATTCATCAATGGATATATGGGTTGTTTACATAACCTGGCTATTAGGAATAGTGCTGCAGTGAACATGAAAGCATAGATACTTTTTTAGGGATTGTGACTTCAATTCTTTTGAGCCTATACCCAGAAATGGGACTAATGGGTCAATGGTGGTTCTATTTTTAATTTCTTGACTGTTTCCTAAAGTAGTTATACCATTTTACATTCCCAATAGTATAGAACAGTTACAGTTTCTCTACATCCTCATCAACACTGTTATCTTTTTGTCTTGTTTCTGTTTATTTGTTTTCTCTTGTATGAAGGGCAATGTTAAAAGAATTGAGAAGATAAGCCACAGATTAGGAGAAAATATTTGCAAAGACATATCTGATAAAGGACTATTATATAATATATACAAAGAACTCTTAAAACTCAAAAATAAGAAAGAAACGGATTAAAAAATGAGACAAAGATCTTAACAGACATCTCACCAAAGAAGATATAGGAATGGTAAATAAGCATATAAAAAGATGATCCACATTGTTTATCATCAGGGAACTGCAAAAAGCCAACATGGCACCACCATAAACCTGTTAGAGTGGTCAAAATCCAGAACACTGACAAACAACATCAAATGCTGACAAGGATGTGGAGCAACATGAACTCTCATACCTTGCTGATGGGAATGCAAAATGGTACAGCCAATTTGCAAAACAGTTTGGTAGTTTGTTATAAAACTAAGCATGTCCTTACACATGATCCACCAAATGTGCTCCTTGGTACCCAGAGGAACTGAAAACTAGGTCCACATAAAAACCAGTACCCAGATGTTTATAGCAGCCTTATTCAAAATTGCCAAAACTTGGAAGCAACAAAGATATCCATAGTTTAATGGATAAATACACTACAGTACATCTAGACAATGGAATATTATTCAGCACTAAAGAGAAATGAGCTATCAATCCATGAAAGGCATGGAGAAAATGCAAATGCTTATTACTAAGTGACAGAAGTCAATCTGAAAAGTTTACAGACTATATGATTCCAACTATATGATTCTGAAAAAGGTAAAACTATGGAGACAGTAAAAAACAAAACAAAACAAAACAAAACAAAACCTGGTTTCCGGATTTGGATTGGGGAGGACAGAGATGAACATTCAGAGCACAAAAGACTTTTAGAGCAGTGAATTATCATATTGATGAATATACATCACTGCATACTTGTTCAAACTCATAGAATATAGAACACAAAGAAACTCTAATGTCAACTATGAGCTTTGGGTAATTATGGAGTGTCAGTGTAGGTTCATCAATTGAAACAAATGTACCACTCTGGTAAGGGATGTTGATAATGGGAAAAGCTATGCATACATGGGGATAGGGAGCATATAAGAAATTTCTGTATTTCAATTTTGCCTTGAACCCAAAAGTTCTCTAAAAAATAGTCTTTGTTTAAATGCTAGTTAAGCTTTTCTTCTGAGAAAGCAGTAGGGGAGTAAGAAAAAGGGAAGCACAAAATATATGTAGATTTTAGATACCAATGTATAACATGAACATTAACATAATTAGATATCAGAATTGCTTCCTGCTTTTTTACTTCACATTTTAATTACTTCATTTCCATTCAGTTGTAGTTATTTTAACAAATTCAAAATTAGCTTAGTTAATAAAGCTGTGACTAGTCTTAAATTTAGAGTGGTTAAAATATTTGAATATTTTTGCTATTGAATAAAGGAGTAATCTCAAATATAATAATTATTATATTTTGCTTTTAGAGACCTTTTTTAGCATATCTCAAATTTAGCATAATATTCCTGAAAAAAAAATTACTGAAGTCTGTTTTATATTTCTACAACAGTAAAATAAAGAAGCTCTAAAATATTAGTCCATTTTCAGGAGGAAAAAAAAAACAATTGATCTGATTGCACCCCCTTCTACTTCTGATATCAATGGCATATATTATTCATAATATAGATAGATTCCACTTTGAAGCAAAACACACATGCAGACCTCAAGGCATAGCCAGTAAAGCAGAGATGTGACTGAAACAAAGAATCAAACAAAAATTGATGTAAAAGTGATTGGCACTTTGGAGAAGAGGAAGATTATCAGGAACCTTGGATGGATAAAGAAAAGGAGACACAAAGATCCTGGCAACAGCTGAGGGTAAATGTGGATGCCCCGTGTCCAATTTCATATTCCAGACAGTGTTGCTGCAGGAAAGAGGAGAGCTACCTGAACCACAACTGTCTTTGCTTGAGCAAAACTTAACACTTCATTGTGTTAAACCAGTAAATACAGGGTGTACTTGTTAATGCAGCATAACTGCTCTACTTAAGGAATGCTGTACATGCCCTGGGGAATAGTGAGATTAAAGTGATATCTAGTGAAGACGAAGCAAGTAAAACAGCCAAAATACTTTTGAGATGACAAAATCATCCATAAACTTACCTCATTCAGTAGAATTTGTACCTTGGCATACCAGGTGATGTCAATTCTTCCCAACACAAACTATAGATTCAAAAAAGTCTCAATCAAAACCCCAAAAAGCTATTTGTTAGATATCAACAAACTTATTCTAAAATTTATCTGGGAAGATAAGAGACTCTAAAATACCCTAAAAATACTGCAGAAAACAATAAATTTGAAGGATTCATATTTTTAGACTTATGCAGAGTTTCAGTAATCAAAACAGAGTGGTATCAACAAAAGAATAGCCACACAGAAAAACAGAACAGAATAAAGAGCCCAAGAATAGACCAACACGAATGTACTCAACTGGTTTTAGACAGAGGTACAAAATCACTTTAATGGAGAAATGATCATCCTTTTTTTTTTTTAATGGTTCTAATACGATGGACATCCAAATGTAAAAATATGAACCTAGAGACACAACTGACATCAATGACAAAAAATGAACTCAAAATGGATTCTAGGTTTAAATATAGGATATAAAATTCTAAAACTTCTAGAAGAAAATATGGGATAAAATCTACATAAACTTAGATTTGGTAATGAGTTTTTGTATATAACACATGATCCATGAAAGAAAAAAACTGAATCTATTAAAATTTAAGGCATCTGCCTTGTGAAAAAATAACTGTTAGAAGAATAAAAGGACCTCAAATGGATTGAGAGAAGCTATTTTCAAAATATACAGGTGATAAAAGACTTGAATCCATATTCACCACGACCAAGTGGGATTTATTCCAGGGCTGCAAGTTTGGTTCAACATCCTCAAATCAATCAATGTGATATAATACATTAGTAAAAGAAAGAAAAAGAACCATATGATATTCTAAATAGATGCTGAAAAAGCATTTGACAAAGTACAGCATCCTTTCTTGATTGAAACTCTTCAAAGTGTAGGGATAGAGGGTACATACATCAATATCATCAAAGTCATCTATGAAAAACCCACAGCATATATCATTCTCAATGGAGAAAAACTGAGAGCTTTTCTCATAAGGTCAGGAACACAGGAGGGATGTCCATTATCACCACTGCTATTCAACACAATACTAGAAGTTCTAGCCTCAGCAATCAGACAACAAAAGGAAATTAAAGACATCCAAATTGGCAAAGAAGAAGTCAAACTATCACTCTTTGCAGATGATATGATACTTTATGTGGAAAACCCAAAGACTCCACTCCAAATCTGCTAAAACTTGTACATGAATTCAGTGAAGTATCAGGATATAAAATCAATGCACAGAAATCAGTTGCATTTCTTTTCACCAACAACAAGACAAAAGGAAGAGAAATTAAGGAGTGATCCCATTTACAATTGCACCCAAAACCATAAGATACCTAGGAATAAACCTAACCAAAGAGGCAAAGAATCTGTACTCAGAAAACTCTAATGTACTCACAAAAGAAATTGAGGAAGACACAAAAAAATGTAAAAATGTTCCATGCTCATGGATTGGAAGAACAAATATTGTGAAAATGTCTATGCTACCTAAAACAATCTACATGTTTAAAGCAATCCTTATCAAAATACCACCAATTTTTTTTCAAAGAAATGGAATAAATAATCAAAAAATTTATATGGGACCAGAAAAGACCTCGAATAGCCAGAGGAATGTTGAAAAAGAAAGCCAAAGTTGGTGGCATCACAACTCCAGACTTCAAGCTCTATTACAAAGCTGTCATCACCAAACAGTATGGTACTGGCACAAAAACAGACACATAGATCAATGGAACAGAATACAGAGCCCAGAAATAGACCCTCAACTCTACGGTCAACTAATCTTCAACAAAGCAGGAAAGAATCTCCAATGGAAAAAAGACAGTCTCTTCAACAAATGGTGTTGGGAAAATTGGACAGCCACATGCAGAAAACTGAAACTGGACCATTTCCTTACACCACACACAAAAATAGACTCAAAATCGATGAAAGACCTCAGTGCAATTCAGGAATCCATCAAAATCCTTGAGGAGAACACAGGCAGCAGCCTCTTGGACCTTCGCTGCAACAACTTCTTCCTAGAAACATCACCAAAGGCAAGGAAACCAAGGGCAAAAATGAATTATTGGGACTTCATCAAGAACAAGGGCTTTTGCACAGCAAATGGAACAGTCAACACAACCAAAAGATAATCGAAAGAATGGGAGAAGATATTTGCAAATGACATATCAGATAAAGGGCAAGTATCTAAAATCTAGAAAGAACTTATCAAACTCAACACCCAAAGAACAAATAATTCAATCAAGAAATGGACAGGGAACATGAACAGACATTTCTGCAAAGAAGACATCCAGATGGCCAATAGACACATGAAGAAGTGCTCCACATCACTCGGCATCAGGGAAATACAAATCAAAACCACAATGAGATACCACCTCACACCAGTCAGAATAGCTAAAATTAACAAGTCAGGAAACGACAGATGCTAGCGAGTATTCAGAGAAAGGGGAACCCTCCTACACTGCTGGTGGGAGTGCAAGGTGGTGCAGCCACTCTGGAAAACAGCATGGAGATTCCTCACAAAGTTGAAAATAGAGCTACCCTAAGACCCAGCAATCACACAAAGATACAAATGTAGTAATCCAAAGGGGCATGTGCACAAGAATGTTTATAGCAACAATGTCCACAACAGCCAAACTATGAAAAGAACCTAGATGTCCATCAACAGACGAATGGATGAAGAAGATTTGGTGTATATATACACAATGGAATACTATGCAGCCATCCAAAGAAATGAAATCTTGCCATTTGCAATGACGTGGATGTAGCTAGAGGATATTATGCTGAGCGAAATAAGTCAATCAGAGAAAGACAATTATCATATGATCTCCCTGATATGAAGAATTTGAGAGGCAAAGTGGGGGATTTGGGGGATAGGGAAGGAAAAAATGAAACAAGATGGGATCGGGAGGGAGACAAACCATAAAAGACTCTTAATCTCACAAAACAAACTGAGTGTTGCGGGGGGAGGGGGAAGGGAGAGGGTGGTTGGGTTATGGACATTGGGGAGAGTATGTGCTATGGTGAGAGCCATGAAATATGTAAGTCTGACAATTCAGACATGTACTCCTAATAATACATTATATGTTATACATTATATGTTATATACATTATATGTTAATAATACATTATATGTTAATTTTAAAAAAGAGAGAGGGAAAAAAAAAGACTTGAATCCAAAACCAAAAAAAAGAGAGAGAGAGAGACCATTTAAAACCCAATATTTGGGGGAAAAAAAAAAAAAAACAATATTTGAAATCAAGCAACCCATTTTAAAATATAGGCAAAAGGTATGAAAAAAATCTCTCTCCAAAAGATACACATATAGCAAATAAGCATATAAAAAGATGTTCCACATCATTTGTCATTCAGGGAATCAAAGTTAAAACAATGAGACACCACAACAAAGCTATTAATGGCTAAATTCTCCAAAACTGACATTACCAACTGCTGGCAGGAATGCAGAGCAACAGGAACTCTCATTCATTCTGGTGGGAATGTGAACTGGTACAGCCACTTTGGAAGACAGTTTGGGAGTTTCTCACAGTGCTAAACAGTCTCACAGTAAGACCCAGCAATTGTTCTCTTAAATATTTATCAGACTGATAAGAAAATTAATGTACACATAAAACCAGCACATGGATATTTACAGCAGCTTTATACATAATCACAAAAAACTGGAAACACCAAAGACAACCTTCAATATACGAACAGATAAAATATATTAAAATATATTAACATTCATAAATTGGAATATTTTCCATGATAATAAATGAGCTATTAAGCCATGAAAAGACATGGAAGAATCTTCACTTATATTTGCAAATGAAAAGAGTTTGAAAATGCTACATATCATAAGATTCCATTTATATGCAATTTTTATACAAAAACAAAAACCATAGAGATGATAAACAATTTAGTTACTATCAAGTAGATAGTCCCTGGGTTGAATAGAGGAAGCACAGGGGATATTTTAGGGTGGTGAAACCACTCTGTGTGATACTGTAATGATAACTATGACATTATACATTTACCAAAACCCATTCAACTTTACAGCTTAAAAGTGAATCTTAATGTACGCAAATCTAAAATATTATCTGGGAAGGGTGCCTGGGTGGCTCAGTGAGTTAAAGCCTCTGCCTTCGGCTCGGGTCATGATCCCAGGCTCCTGGGATCCAGCCCCACTTTGGGCTCTCTGCTCAGCAGGGAGTCTGCTTCCTCCTCTCCTTCTCTTGACCTGCCTCTCTGCCTACTTGTGATTTCTATCTGTCAAATAAATGAATAAAATCTTTTTTTTTTTTAAATCATCTGGGAAATCCAGAGAGTCTTAGCTGGGATGTATATTGTGAAAAAATACTGTAATTGTATTATAAAAACTTGAAACAACATTATTGAAGGGGGTGGGGAAAAGGTTCTTACCTAAGTAACTTTGGAAATATGTAAAGTCTGTGAGAGTAAAAGCAAAAAAAAAAATGCACATAAGACACTATAATTGATGAGGTTGCTTCAAACTGAGGTGTGGATTAAACATTCTGAAATTACTACACACATAAATGGGAACTGAACATGTAACTTAGTGAATGCTTAGTGATGAGAACAAGTTTCTCATTGTGTTTCTCAAGTCAAGAGGAGCCTAGGAAGACATGAAGACTAAATATAATGTGAAATATAATGTCATATCCTAGATAGCATCCTGAGACATGAAATGGATATAGGTAAAACCTAAAGAAATGTAAATAACATATAAGTTTTAGTTAATAATTTAGTATTAGGATTGGTTCATTAATTCTGGCAAATGTACCAGACTTATGGTACTTAGTATGTACCACATGCAAGGTGTTAATAATAGGAGAAACTGGGTGTGGTATACATGAGAACTCTCTGTACTATCTTTGTAATTCTTCTTTAAACACAGAACTTTTCTAAAATAAATTTTGTTTTCTAAAAATAAAGACTTTCAAAAAACAAAAAAAATAAATAAAAATGACGTCTTTGAATCTATACTTCCAAACAAAGTAATAACCTCATATTTCTTTTGTTTGGGTTTATTTTAAACTTACTTTGTTAGAGCTATCAATTCTAAGGAAAAAGGGTCTCTCTTTATCAGTGTTTTTAATCCATCTGTTTAATTACAAATTTAAGGTAAACGATATATTGATTTGGTACATTTATATGTTGTGAAGTGATTACCACCATAGCATTAGTTAACACCTCTCTCACCTCACATAATTACCATTTCTTTTTTGTAGTGAGATCATATGAGATCCACGCTTATAGCAACTTTCAAGAATGTAGCACAGTATTGTTAGCTCCAATACCATGCTATACATTAGATCCTCAGAACTTACTCATCTTATAACTAGAAGAAGTACTCTTTGACTAGCATCTCCCCATTTCTCTCTACCACTCCCCAGCCTTTGGCAGCCACCATTCTACTCTATCAGAGTTTCTATTTAAAACAGCTATTGGTGCTATTGGTGGATCTCTTAATCAGAACACCCACCATTTTTATCTTCAGATCTTATTAATTACCATCTGGACTGTATATTGTTTTATATCAATCTAAAATATAACCAGAGCTTAATATTTTCTGAGAGCTTACAGTAATTGGCTATTCTTAGGTAACAGCTTTGCAATTATTACAATTGGTAAATTCATTAGTTCATTGACAGAAATGCCTTCTTTTTCTTTCTGAAAGATTATAAATGTTATAGCACTCCTCCATACACAAACTGGTTCAAAAATACCAAATCAAAATAAAAACCGACTCCAGAAATATAACTATCTTCAACTCTGTTTTCATTCCAGGTGTCTTTAAAGTTCTATGTGTGTGTGTCTGTCTATAATTAGTCAGCTCGGAAGAAGTAAACTGTTTCATAAAATATTTTTTAAAAAATAGTTAAATAGAAACTAATCGAACACTAACAAACATTGAAGTCCACTTTTAAAAAGTATTGATGTTAGGTGCAGTCCTTCCCTAAAGCCCACCATGTGTGTTGTTTTAACCAGGTTTTCTCTAAGTTGTCAAGATGAAAAATTCCATAAGAATGATTAAAAATTATAATTTACATTAAAATTAATTCTTACACAAATGCTATGAAATGATTGCCAAAGCCTGATTGTTTTCAGTGACTGGATAGGTTAGGAGAGTCAGAATGGATGGGTGAATTGATACTTTCCATTTCTGCCTCTGGTGTCTTACAACTGTTCTTTCCATTGAAGAAAACACCGTAGTAGGTAAAATGTGCAAATGAGCACATGTTGTGACGAGCACTGCGTGTTGTATGCAACTAATGAATTGTTGAATATGACGTCAAAATCTAATGATGTACTATATGTTGGCTAACTGAACATAATTAAAAAAAAAAGAAATGCAAAAAAAAACCCGAAAGAAACAAAACAAAAAATGTGTAAATGAAATTATTCCTGGCTGGAACTCTACTCTCTTCTTAGTATGGAAAGAAAATTTAGTGTACTTAACTATGAGACAGTGAATATATGCCTAAGAGTCTTCAGCAGATCTATCACCTGTTTCAACAGATAACTTACAGCTGCAGGCCAATCCAAGAGACAAATTGGAAGCAATTTATCTATTTAATACATGAGAGAGCAAGATGAAGACTTCTAGTCCCTTACAGAAAATACGGTTCAGTGAAATTGAATGTTTTTAGCCAACTTTTTCTTAAGTTGGAGAATTCATTGGTGCATACAGAATTGGTCATTGTACATGTAAGCAGCTATTTTGTTCAGTGAACATCTGTTTGCAGATCCAAATGATCTGGTTAATGGAAAGGGAGATAGCAGAGAAATGGTAACATCTGTCTCTTGAAGATTTGCCTTTGATGCTTACTACACAATATGCAAACTTTGACTGCTACTTAAGCGTAATTCCTGTGTACTAAAAGCATTCTCTGTTAAAAAAAAAATAAACTGCAAAAGAATAATCAATCATATGCACTCATGAGCAGTTACTATATTCTGATCCCTCAAGAAGGTGTATATGAATAATGCAGAAGTATGAGACACAATCCCTACTCTTGCCAGGTTTATAATATTATTTAGAAAAATAAAACCAAATAGCTAAATTTTAAAAATGGACAGCTCAAAACATGGTTAAGGACAAAGGATATGGAATTTTAAGTTAGAAGAGTTGGGTCTAAATGCCCAATATAATGTCAATGGCAAACTGAACATGGGCTCATGAACCTGAGTACACAGCTTCCTCTCTGATATAAAGAAGATCATATTATTACTACACACCTTATTGAATTCTATCTTAAAATACCCATTGAGCATCAGAGTATTGGGCAGCAAGATAGTGAAATCGGTATCACCTACTCTTGTAACCTTCAGATACACAAATACCCTATTTATATCAATAGAGATCCTTTTGTATTCTTTAGACAAGTAAGAAGTGTTGCTATTATGGAAACTGAGTACTCCAGGGAGAGTCACAGGTGGCTGGAGAGCCACACCACCTTTAATGTCCTATAGGCACAGATCATTGTCTGTCTTCTTCATTGAAAAATCCAAAAAGCCTGACAACATTAGATGGTTGACAAATACTTCTTAAAGAATAAATAGAAGTGCTTGTCACCAAGTTACCATCTCAGGCAGATTTCAAAACAATTCATCAGGGACCACAGCGCAACTCTATGTATTCAGAATGTCATGTAACTGTAGCATTTTTTTCTAAGTTTTGTGGAGTGATTTCCACACAAAGTAAAAACAAAAATCTTAGTCTGGGGATGCCTGGGTGGCTCAGTCAGTTAAGTGTCTGCCTTCAGCTCAGGTCATGATCCCAGGGTCCTAGGTTCAAGCCCCCACATTGGGCTCCTTGCTCAGTGAAGAGTCTGCTTCTCCCTCTGTTCCTCCCCCTGCTTGTGCTCGCTCTCTCTTCGTCAAATAAATAGCATCTTGAAAAAAAAAAAAAAAAAAAGCTTAGTCTGTTTAGGAAGACAGTAAGAAAAGTGGTAAGAGCGAACTAGGGACAAGGGACATTGTCAAAAAGGTAGAGTGGCTGGAAAGAAGAGAGGAGGGAAGTATTTATAACTGTTAAATGTTGAGTCCAGTGGTACAAACTGCAAGTCCTGCTTGCTGTTGAAGAGGAAGGAGCTCTAGGAAAGGAAAACTGAAATTTTGAACTTGGCTCTAGGACAGAATATCAGTAGACTCTTAAAAAGGTGAGGAGAGTGGTCATGGAGGAAATGAACAAAAGCCTGAGATGAAGACAAAGAGACAAGATTAGACAGCAGAAATGGATTCAGTTCCCATAGCTTCCTTCCTAGATTTGTGATGTTGCTTATTAGAGGTGCTTAGAAGATGCTGTGAGAGTCAAGCAGTCCTTCAGGAAGGGGGTTCCTGCACCAGAGACAGACTGGATGGAGCTTAAAACCGGCATCGCAGGAAGTAAGAGAATAATACGTGTTGTAGAGCAACTGGAAATAATATTGGTCAGGTACAAAAACATCAAAATTGTTTTGAAGGTGATACAGTTTGGAAGAGAAGCTAAGACAGAACTGGGAAGTCAATAATAACCACCAGTTGGAGAAGCAGAATGATAAATATAAGTCCAAGGAAAGATTAACTACAGTGGTTTACTAGAATATATTTGAGAAGAAGAGGCTAAAAGCCTAAATGTGGGAAGGGTGGCCAATCCAAATAAAGGCAATTTTTCATGATGAGAGCAATGAGGGGGAAAAAAAGATAATTATGAGAAGATACACCTTAAAGGAAGTCTACATACACTTGGTATTTACAAAATAACAGAAAGAAATTAAAGATGATGTCATGATACAGATCCTGAAAATATGTGTATATTTAATAAAGCTGTGGAAAAGGAATATTTTCATGTTTTTTTAAAGATTTTTACTAATTTATTTGAGAGAGAGAGAGAGAGAGTGTGTGTGTGTGTAGGGGGAGGGGCAGAGGGTGAGGGAAAGAGAGAATCTCAAGCAGACTCCCCACCACATGTGGAGCCCTGCACGGGGCTCAATCCCATGACCCTGAGATCATAACCTGAGCTGAAACCAAGAGTCAAATGCTTAACCAACTTAGCCACCTAGGTGCCCCTATTTTCATGTTTTTAGAGATATGTTCTATAATTTGCTATTCATTGGACTGCAACAGATGTTTAATTTTTATATTGCAAATATCATGTGGTTTTAAAATGTTTGCCTTTTATCAACTATTAAATACTCTTAGAAAAACTGCTGTTCTTGAACAAAATCCCCCCTTTTCTTTTAACTCTTCACTGAGAAGTGGGGCAGGGAGAAGAAAGAATTCTAAGAAATTATAATTATAATTAAAATATGGGACGGTTGGTTTCATTTGTGTACTTCCATTTCAAATATTCAAAGTTTATTAAAACTGATGGTTCATTCATTAATTTTGTTGACCAAGAAGAAGAGGCTGTAAAGCAATCCAAAGTGTTTATTTGGGATCTTAGAGCTCGCAATCAGGGAGACACAAAATGGACCGAAATCGAAAGTGTGCTTTGAATTGTAAGCAGGGAGTACAGGCTTACAAAGGCAAAACCTACAATATCACGCAACTTGTGTTGAAGGAATTATGATTCCTTAGATAGACAGCTATGCTATCTAATACACAAATAGGTGTTTAGCTAATAGATGTTACATTATCCAACTTCAGTGTAAAGTGGAAAAATGTGTTCCAGAAGGGGCTGAGTTGCAACTGACAAATGGCGATTACCAAAAGTCAAAAGTCCATGGTGTTGCCAGGATGGAAACAGGAGAAAGGCCCCTTCTTCCTCAAGATCCTCCCAGCCTTATTTTTTTGAATGACTTTCTCAGCTATGCTTACTTCACTTTAAAATATTTCATAATTTCAAGATCCCAAGCATCTTTTTGACTAGGGTTGTCAGACTCAATAAAGAAAATAAAGGGTGCCCAGTTAAATTAGAATTTCAGAAAAACAACAAATAACTTATTACTGTAAGTCTGTATCAAATGTTTCAAGTATTTGCCAACTCTAATCTGCCAACTCTGTTCTTGACATGTTATTCTTTTTCAGTTAAAGAAGAACAAACAAAATTATTGAATATCTTCTTTGTTTTTGTCTATTCATAACCAGAGATTTGAATATACAAGACATTAGGTCTAGCTGTGATGTCCTGAGGTCATAAAGACAATGGATATTAGTAGATTCTTTCAAGTTAAAAAAAAAAATCTCTGGACTTGAATAAAGATTGTACAAAGATTGCATGACTAAACCACTCATATGTCTTTTAATCGTAGGAGGTAACATGCACACACTAACTCCATTATTTCTGATTTTATAAACTTATATAATATTTCTGATAAGATTTGAGCTTCAAATAGTTTGTATTAAAGGAAATAAATAACTGAGTCTCCTAAACTTTTAGAGAGATTACAAAACAAATTTTAAATATTCCTCTGGCCAGGAAAAGTAAGTTTCCTTCAGTCCTAAACTGGGTGTTTTAAAAGATTAAGACCTAAGGTGTTTGAAAATAAATGATGCTATAAATTAACTAAATGGTTAATATGACTGGAAGGTTTTGGTTAAACAAAACAAAGCACAAAAAAGAAAAGAATTTGTGTGTGTGTGTGTGTGTGTGTGTGTGTGTGAAAGAGAGAAACAGAGACGCAGAGAAAGAGATACATAGAAAGAGAGAAAAAGAGAGGAGATAAGCCCTTGAATGCAGGTAAAGTAGGGGTAGGAAAATTGGATTAACAATTACCAAGCACTATATTATGTTTAGATGCTTTAATTTATTATATTCTGTCCTCCTCTTTTGGGGTACATATTATTACGAATGACAGCAGTGTTTTGCTTTGTTTTGTTTTTTTAATTGGGCAATGCCACATGTTATTGATTCCATTCTAGTCAGAAATGCTATGCAACACAAAACTGAAAATTTTTTTTGTATTTTAAATTTTAAGATATCAAAAAGGTTAAATCTAAAAAGTTTATATTAAAATGTCTTATGAATCTTTGAAAGATGAACTTTTCATATACCATAGGCTTTAGATTCAAGTCAACTCTTGATATGAGAAATAGATCCATTGTCCCAAATATATCTATCTTGACTTTATCAATCTTTGTATATTTACATCTTTACTGTGCTCTGTATGTGATCTTTAGCTGATGGCATTTCAAAGAAACTGGAGTTTAATTTGAAATATATAGACATTCACGGTTTTGAGGACAGAAAGGGAATGATCTTCAGATCACAGTTGCCCGCAAGAGTAGTTATAAAAAGTGAGTGTTTACTCTGGAAAACAGCATGGAGGTTCCTCAAAAAGTTGAAAATAGAGCTACCCTGTGATACAGCAATCGCACTACCCTAAAGATGCAAATGTAGTGATCTGAAGGGGCACGTGCACTCGAATTTTATAGCAGCAATGCCCACAATAGCCAAACTATGAAAAGAACCTAGATGTCCATCAACACATGAATCGATGAAGAAGATGTGGTATATATATACCATGGAATACTATGCAGCCATCCAAAGAAATGAAATCTTGCCATTTGCAATGACAAGGATGGAACTAGAGGGTATTATGCTGAGTGAAATAAGTCAATCAGAGAAAGACAATTATCATATGATCTCCCTGATTTGAAGAATTTGAGAGGCAATGTGGCGGGTTTGGGGGGTAGGGAAGGAAAAAAATGAAACAAGATGGGATGGGGAGGGAGACAAATCATAAGAGACTCTTAATCTCACAAAACAAACTGAGGGTTACCTGGGGGATCGGGGAGGGAGAGGGTGGTTGGGTTATGGACATTGGGGAAGGTATGTGCTATGGTGAGTTCTGGGAAGTGTGTAAACCTGGCAATTCACAGACCTGTACCCTGGAGCTAATAATATATGTTAATAAAAAATTAAAAATTATAAAAAAGTGAGTACTTAAAGATACATATATGTATTATTTAAAGTAACCTTACTTATAGTTTATAAGGCTGAAGCCTTGACTCATTTAAACACATCAGCATACATTTCATATATGAATAATTCATTTCCACACTTGGTCTTTTCTCAAAAAATAGCTTTTTTAAAAGGTTGCATAACATTTCTACTTTCATCTAATAAATTATGAATGATATTTTGATTTAAACCTGTCAATAATAAAAGAACAGTATTTTCAAGGCCACAAATGACTTTATGAATTATCATATATATGCTTGATGTAAAGATATGGACAATGTTAGGAACTCTCTTGAGAAGGACAGATTTTCAGTTTTCATCATCTAAAATCAAGAATCACACCTGCCATTTCTGGACATTAAGTACTTGATAAATTCTGTATTTTTAAAATTTTTTATGAGAATATATAGCAGAATCAAGAAAATGTTAAGCTTTCAAGGTTCTTCTCTAAAACAACTTCCAGAAGAACAGAGAAGATATGTATTCTCATGTACTCTTTTAATCCACTGACTCTTTTTCTCTAAGATAAAAGTAATGTCTTAGGATATTAGTTCTACTGGGTAAAGGGCTGCTTTGGAGACAATTAACATGGGTTCATGTATTTTATTAGCTCATTGCATTTTGCTATAAAGCCACATGCCCAATGTTTTCTCAGTATGTTGGACATGTAGCAAGTATCAATGGACTAAACAGATGGCTTTGTTCCCAATGACGAGAATAAAATGAGACTTTACAGCTCTTAAGATTGTTGTTGATGAAAAATCCTATAAACCTTTAAAAGGAAATTCCATTTTTAAGCTTTTAAGCAAAACCAAACAAACTTGCCAGCAATAGTATTGCTTGTCAGTGAAAAGACCACATATACACATACAATACATAGTGAAAAACTGACAATATTATAATTTTGATACCTTGATATGCTTCTGGAGCTATATTCTCATTAATTAGAATGGATGTTATTTTTTAGAACAGTTTTAGGTTCAAAGAAAAAAGGAACATAATATAGAGATTTCCCATATAACCCTTGCCCCCCTCATGCCTAGCCTCCCCCAATATTAACACATCTCACAAGTGGTGCATTTGTTAAAACTGTAAACCTAACCCACCATTATCACTCAAAGTCCATAGTTCACATTAGAGTTTACCCTTGGTGTTGTACATTCTAAGGGTTTGGACAAATGGTAATGACATGTGTCCACCACTATAGTATCACACAGAGTAGTCACTGCCCTTGAAATTCCTCCTGCTCCCCTATTCATTCCTTCCTCCCCGCTGATCTATAGCAACCGCTGACCTTTTTACTGTCTTCATAATTTTGCCTTTTCCGCAATCTCACATGGTTGGAATGATACCACACAGTATTTCACCTTTTCAAAAATTGTTTCCTTTGAGTAATAGTATGCATTTAAGTTTCTGCCATGTCTTTTCATGGCTTGACAGCTCACTTTTTTTTTCAGCATTAAATAATATTCTATTATCTGTGTGTACCACAGTTTATTTATCTGAAGAACACCTTAATTGCTTTCAGGTTTTGGAAGTTATGAGGAAAGCTACTATAAACACTTGTGTGGAGGTTTTTCTGCAGATATAAGTTTTCAACTCCCTTAAGTAAATATCAAAATGTCTAACTACTGGGTTGTGTGGTAAGAGTATGTTTAGTTTTGCAAGAACCACCTAATCATCTTCCAAATTTCCAGTACCATTTTGCATTTCTACCAGCAATAAATGACATTTCTTGTTCCTCCAAACCCTCGCCAGCATTTGGTATTGTCAATATTTCATATTTTGGCCAATCCAGTAGGTATACAATGGTACCTCATTGGCTTTTTTAATTTGCAATTCCTTTATGCCACATGACATGGATTGTTTTTTCATCTGCTTGTTCTGATCTGTGTATCTTCTTTGGTGAGGTGTCTGTTAAGGTATCTTTGGCTCATTTTTTTAAAACAGGTTTTTTTCATTTGTTTAGTTATTTTATTTTTTTCACCATGATAAGTGTACTTTTTAAAATCCCCATCCCCGGGGCTCCTGGGTGGCTCAGTGGGTTAAAGCCTCTGCCTTCGGCTCAAGTCATGATCTCAGGGTCCTGGGATCGAGCCCCGGATCGGGCTCTCTCCTCAGTGGGGAGCCTGCCCCCTCCTCTCTCTCTGCCTGCTTCTCTGCCTACTTGTGATCTCTGTCTGTCAAATAAATAAATAAAATCTTAAAATAAATAAATAAATAAAATCCCCATCCCCTATTTCCCCAACTCCCTCACCCACCTGTCCTAACCATCAGTTTCTTCTCTATAGTTAAGAGTCAGTTTCTCGGTTTCTCTGTCTCTCTCTGTCTCTCTCTCTTTCCCTTTGCTTCATTTCTTAAATTCTACATATGAGTGAGGTCATATGATATTTGTCTTTCTCTGATTGACTTATTTCGCTTCACATCCTGCTCACCAGCTCTATCCACATTGTTGCAAACGGCATGATTTCATTGTTTTTTATATGGCTGAATAATATTCCATTATACATATATCATCCCTTCTTTATCCATTCATCTGCCAATGGACAGTTGGTCTGCTTCCATATTATGACTATTGCAAAGAATGCTGAAAAAAAAATGTTGCATTAAACACAGGGGTGTATGTACTCTTTTGAATTAGTGCAGTACCCAGTACTGCAATTGCTGCATCATAGCATAGTTCTATTTTTATTTTTTTAATTTTAAAATTTAATTTTTAATATTTTGAGGAAACTCCATACTGTTTTCCACAGTGCTGCACTAGTTTGTATTCCCGCCAGTAGCATAACAGTTCCATTTTCTCCACATCCTTGCCAAAATTGGTTGTTTTTTGTTTTTTTTTAAGATATTGTTTATTTGACAGAGAGAGATCACAAGTAGGCAGAGAGGCAGTCTGAAAGAGGAGGAGTTGTTGGGGGGAAGCAGGCTCCCTGCTGAGCAGAGATCCCAATGCAGGCCGATGTGGGGCTCGATGCGGGGCTCAATGCAAGGCTTGATCCCAGGACCCTGAGACCATGACCTGAGCCGAAGGCAGAGGCTTAACCCACTGAGCCACCGAGGTGCCCCCATTTGTTGTTTCTTGAGATTGCTTGTTCTCTTATCACCGTGTTTTAAGAGTTCTTTGTATATTTTGGATAGTAGTCCTTAATCACATGTATGTTTTGCAAATGTGTTCTCCCAGTCTGTGGCTTGTCTTCTCATTATCTTGACATTGCCTTTCAAGAGCGGAAGTTTTTAATTTTAACTAAATCTGGTTTATCAATTTGTTCTTTTATTATTTTGTGTTGGATCTAAAAATTTATTGCCATACCAATGATCAAGCTAAGATTTTTCTCCTATGTCATCTAGGAGTTTTACAGTCTTGCCTTTTATATTTAGTTCTGTGATTCATTTTGAGTGATTATTTTTGAATTATTTTTGAAGTATGTGTAAAGTCTGTGTCTAGATTAATTTTTTTTTTTCTGCATGTGGTTAACCAATTGTTCCATTCTCTCTCCTTTTTCTTCTTATGTAACACTTGGGAACACATAGTATAACCAGATTCCAGACACTAAGTATGTTGTAGTTATTATCTCATTTAATCATGGCAACAACTCTATGCATGATCATGGGCATATTACTAGTTTTTAAAAATGAGGAAGCCATTTTACTTTTTCAACAATGCTTATTAGTACTAGAAAGCAGACTAAACACTTTAGAAATATTAACTTTCTTAACCTTCGTATCAGCTCTCTGAGATAGGGACTTTGATTATCCTCAATTTTTAGATGAGGAAACTGAGAGGCAGAGAGGTTAATTATTTCACACAAGGTGATATGGCTAGTTAAGGGTCAGGGAAGGAATTTAAACTATGGCTTTCTGATGCCAGACAAACACAGTGATTCAGTGACTTGTCTAAGAATGTACAGCTGATAATGGATGAACAAGATTTAAACCAAGGTCTAAGTGTGAGTATCACCATTAGACTCAAGTAAGAGAAGCTTCTATCCTGGGTCCTGTACTTTAAAGGGCTTCCTCTCTGGTCCTCCTCTGACTAGGCTCCCATTGATGCACCTTGATCCTACCCCATCTTTCAGAACTAAATTACTAGCAACTAGCACTCAGAATTGCCATTTCCAGTCCAAGCATGTATACTCCTTCTTCGGTATCTCCTAAGATCTTTCTGTACTATTAGAAGTGAACCCCCTGGTATGAAAGAAATACAGGCACAGCTTAGATATGAATGCTCAGGAATTCCATGTATGTGTACAAGAGACACCTTGCAGTTCAGAACACATTCAGGGATGAGAAGAAAAGGGGTGGAGCCATGGTCCACAAGCCAACAGCCTCCTCTCTCCATGTCACCATGTTTCAGTGCAAAACTCAATAAAAGCTTAAGCATTCTAAATTTGATAATCTGGTCATCCATGTCACTATGAGGAATAGTTATGTAAGTAAGAAAATAAGACATGTTTTATTAAATTCTTAAATTTGTACATTTACCTATTTGGATACATGACCTATATTTGAATGCTTGCCTGGGCCCCACAAATTTTAGAAGTGGACCTATCTGTCTAATTCCAATAAGCACACATTTCTAATCTTTATGCTCTTCTGCTCCTCTTTCACAGTTTCACAAAGTAGTATTTGGGAAGTCTGGCAACTGAAATGCCCTTCCTACAAATTTCTGTGATACTATGTTTTTCTGGAAGGTATCAAACTTTTCCTAGGTATCCCATGATAGTAGCAATCTATCTTACTCAAAATCTTTTAGTAATAGTAAAGAAATAGTATATAAGTTGATCTGAAAAATGCTTACAATTTGCAGCAAAACAGAACTTCAGAGAAAAATCAATATTATATTAGCTCAGGGTTTAGCTGGACTACATGAAGGATTGAAACATACTAGTACTGGCCACAAAAAATACAGAAGAAAAGACAATTATGCAAGGTCAAACTTTCTTATTAGAGACCAAACTCCCAATGAAAAAAGTAGACTTTCCATTGTAAATTAATATACCTCCATTTTGAAAAATGGACTTTGAAAGTGTTGGTCACACATGAGTAAAATGAAACTTATAGCCAACCCAGTAGATTAAAGTCGTTCGCTTTGGAAAGGAAAGAGCAATGATTTTAAAAGTTCAGAAACTTTAAGTACTCCATTAAAAAGTTTTCTATCGGATCATTTTGAATAGCTTTTCTATTAAAAGACTTATTTTATGAAGGTGAAATGGAAGTGATGTTCATATCTAGTTCTTTAAAAACAATCCAGATTATACAGGGAGAGGGCCAACTAGAATGCTAAATCAGATTTCCGCCTGTTCTCCCCTTACAGCCTGCTTCTGGGCATGCTGCTGTCTCACGGTCCAGTTTAACTGTCTAGTTAGACGCAGATGCATTGATATTGAACAATATCTGTCCTCCTAAGTCTGGGTCTTTGTAACAAGACATCATCGCTCATCATTATTCTATTGCATTAAGTTCAGGTTATTTAGTTTGAAAAGCATCCTTGGACCTGGGCCCACTGATTCAAATTTTGCTTTTACTGTTCCATTTATTAAAGTTAACAGCTTTATCACAGTATCCAATATTCGGGCTCCACTAATGGATTCCAAAGCCACTTTGGACCAAGCCTGAAACAAAGATCACAGAAATAGACAGCAAGTTATGTTCATACCTCTATTTTCTCAGTTTCTTTCTAGCCACCCAGTGGCATCCTCAACTCTAACTCCCTATTATATCTAAATTTGGATGCTGTGCTAATTCCCAATGTCTCAACTCACTACATTTTCTGCTAATGATAGTAGCTAACACTTACATAAAGCTTGCTATGTGCCCTGCACTACTTAAGTATTTTAATTCCTTTAAGATATAAGAAACCTATGACGTAGGTAGTATGCTTCATTTTACAGATGGGCTCTTTGTTCTGTTGTCCTTGTTAGTTCCTTCACATTTAATTCTATTATGTATTCATTCAGCCAATACTTGGTGAGCCTCTGCTCTGTGCAAGGCACTGTACTGGGAAATAAAGAAAAACAACAAATACGCATGCACATTCTTTTCCTTTGTAACCAAACTCAAGGGCTTCATTGGTCAGGGTGCCTTAAGTTGAACTCAACCCAAGAAAGTGTTAAAAGCAAATAATTGTATTACTTGTTACAAGTAAGGAGATGGAGAAATACCTCTGGAAGCACTGTCTCCCCTTGGGAGCTTTTATTCACGGAGCTAAAGGGCAGGGGCATGGAGCTTGCATATACATTAAGAAGCTTATACATATTCTATTATTTAGGTACTTAAGCTTAACACTGCACACTTAGCATGTCAACATGCTACAGCATACCTCCTATGTCCAAAAAATGGCATTAAACCCCACCAATAGGAGGAGATTATAGTATTATAATGACCAAAAGGTAACTTTAGGGCAAGTCAAGAGGCTTCAGCACAGGTCCTCAGCTCCAGTCTGGCTCAAACCAGCTCACCCACGGAGATACCTGGTGAAACTCAAACCAGCTCACCCACAGAGATACCTGGTGAAACTCCTGGCCATCCCTCTCCTTGTTGTGAACTGCTCATTCTGCAGACACATTTTTCCCCCTTTTGTCCCATCCCCCTCCTACCTTTTGCTGCTGGCTTTCAACCCTCTGACCTGAGAATTCCTCATTGCAACCTAGCTAACACCTTCATAGACCGTAAAATCTAATGGGGGAGGCAGACAAATAATCTACCAGCCGCAGGATAAATTCCAAAAGGGGACCATCTGAATCAGACCAGGAGGGTCTAGAAGGCTTTCCTGTTTAAGGAACACATAAAGGACCAAATGCTAGTTAACTGGAGAAAAGTGTTGGTGAGGGACAGAATTTGTGTGGAGGTATGGGTGTAGTATTTGGCATCCCAGGCAGAGGAAACAGTATGTAGAGCAATGATTTGGGTTATTTGTAAGAATAAGTTTGACCTATGGCAAAATGTAATTCTGATGAGATGGAACTATTAAACAAAAAGCAGGCAGGAGGTGTGGAGAGGTGGGGGGAGTACCAGTTACTTAGCTTGTGAGAGAGTCCAAGTTACTGCCCAAGAGCTATATCTCATATTATTTTTGTCCATACGTATCTAATTGATCATAAATATCCTTGTGAAATAAAAATACATTTTAGGAGTTTCAGATAAACATAATAAAAGTTATGATTATTGATTTTGTGACTATATTCCCTGGAAACATAACTCTTAAAGAGAGAACAAGAGGTGAAGAGACAGGGGAGATAGAAATAGATTCTGGAGAAAGACAGGAAGGTTTGCGACTATTTATGAATTAAGGGATACATAAAGGTCTTCCAACCACTCATCTTGGGGGTTCTTGTTGAGAGGAAACTCTATTCTCCAATCTGCTAGCTTGTTAGCATCTAATTCCTCAAGCCTGAATAACTTTATTCTTTTCTGTCTCTTCTTGTTACCTAGAGCAGATATAGATATGCTCCCACTGTTAGGCAAAATCTATTACTTTGTATAATAATTTCCATTTATTTTAACCTAATCCAACTTCAAACAGTGTTCTTTCACGTGGAGTTAAGTATTACTCTGTAGTATAGCATTCAGGATCACAAGTGCCGCAGTCAGAGACCTTGTCCCATTCATTCAGGCAGTTCAGGCTAATCTCATCACAGCAGTCATTTCCATGACCCCCCCCCCCCCACCACCACACATACACAAAATGCCTGGAAGTCCCCATCTTGCTGCTTCGCTTTCCCAGAAGAGGAAGTCGGATCAGGCTGGCTTCCGCAAGTCTGAGTCAGGCATCCATTCTCTATGACTCGCACTGCAGGAAACATATTTTAAAGTTCTCCAAAAGCAACTTTTGATCAAATGTGGAGTCAGAAAACTGCCCACCCCTACCCACCACCATATGGACACTTGTAATATTCCCACAGCTCTCCAGAGAAAGCTTTTCACCAGTAACCTCTCCTCTCTTGATCTTTTTCAATCTTAGAAGTGGGTAAAGGGTTTCACATGCTATAGACCAGCTTGGTTCCATTCCCTTTGTAAAAGATCTATGGGTGAAGGGGATGCCTTTGGTCTGACACTTACTTTTGTATTCTTAAAATATCTAAAACTGAGCCAAGAGGAATTCCTTTCAAGCACGGTATTGCATAAGAATTTGACATTAAATCCAAACAATACGAATTTAAACATGTATTTCAGAAGTTTCTGACATTGTGAGATTATTCAAACACATTAAAGTTAAGAAAATAAAGTGTTTGGGCGCGTCTGGGAGGCTCAGTGGGTTAAAGCCTCTGCCTTCGGCTCAGGTCATGATCCCAGGGTCCTGGGATTGAGCCCCACATCGGGCTCTCTGCTCAAGAGGGAGCCTGCTTCCTCCCTCTCTCTCTGTCTGCCTCTCTGCATACTTGTGATCTGTATGCCTGTCAGATAAATGAATAAAATCTTAAAAAAAAAAAAAAAAGAAAGCATTTTTCAGAGCTATCCTTTTAAATATCAGCACTGGGCTCTAGCCCCTCCCCCTTTTTGTACCCAGTAGGATAAAAAAAATCCAAAGTAATTTTTTGAAATCAGTTTGATAAAAATCTTATAAAGCAAAAGGATGTTTATAGGCAAGTCATAGATCAAGAAGAGAGCCAGGCAATCAAAGTTTTTCTCTTAGTATAGTTTTGTTAAGATTGTCTTATAATAGTTTCTAGTGAAGGCTGGTCCATGTTGTTTAAAGTCATCAGAAGTCACCAAACAGTGACACTGAAATAGTTGAAGAGTAAAATTACAGCCTTTAACACATTTAGTATTTCTACTGCTTCTCAACAGGAGGTACAATCTGATTTGGAAAACAGAGGCTCTTCCTTTTATGGATTCAGAATCCCTTATCTGAAATTCTTGAAGGCAGATTGTTTTGGAGTTTGGAACTTTTATGATTTTAGGAAAGTAGTAAAGTGCATAATCTGGGTATTACATTCTACCCCAGAAGGGTCTGAGGCAGTAGCCTCTACCAAACACATAAATCTTACTGCAGTGAGATGTGTGACCATTCACAATAAATGGGAAAAATAAAGGCCATTGACAGATTCAGATCGATTCATTTCAGGTTCTGCCATGAAATCGTTTAATTTTCAGATACTTTTCAAAAATTGTATACATGGAGTTATGAATGCATACCACCTTGGGACGGAATACTTAGTTTGGTGAATATAAAGCACAGAACACTTAGTTAAAGAGATACAGGAAATCCCAGGGCCATGTAAAACAAAATGAAGTGATTCTCCCCTAGAAAGTAATGATCTGCATGCTGAAAAGAACTTATACCTTCTTGTCAATAAAGCTGTAAAAGATCATTTCTCTTCTTAAAGGGAATCTTAAGCAACTGTACAGAATGCCCTGGGACAAACATAGCAAGGGACACACACAAGGCGATCAGCAAAATCTAGAAAACTAAAGGAAAAATAATTTTCTTCACCACTTTAGTGAATGGATTTCATCAATTATTCAGGGGAGAAGAATCCCTGGAAATTCAAGTTATTACCCTATCCTATATGTTATAGTTCTGAATGTCTGACTATGTATAAGCCAATTCTTTAGGAACCAACGTAGTGTCCTCAGTGTAGAGTGGGACTTGAGCCAATCACTAGTAAAGCCTGAACTGAAGAATCTTTATATTTATGTGGATCATGCAGAATTCTTTTCAGTTCTGTAGTTAAAGCTTTAATGCCAGAGTAGGCAGATTTGGTGGCTCTAATTCTGAAATGCTTCCTGCCAGGTTTCTTATATGCGTGTGCCTCTGAAGTCATAAGCATTAAGGTGTGAGATAATATGTAGAATCAGATAATTAATTAGCAATAAAATACTTCTTATCCTGCCCAATTCCAAAAGAGATTGATGTTGAAAATAAAAACAAAGTGTGACAGATCTGAACAACGGATACAAAAAAAATTAAAGAGAATAAAACTGGGGGTGTGGAGATTTGGAGAGAAACGATATTACTTTCTTTTTTCTAGGATAAGGTAATCGTGTGCAAAAAGTTAACTATAAGCCTCCAGGTAATCGTGACAACGATGATGAATATAATCATGTATGAAATTTCAGTGAGGTAAGGCCAGATTCATTGATAGAGAAATTCCCTTTATTTTATAAGTAATATCATGAATTATCTGCATAAAGGTTTGACTCTATCCTTTGAAAGATCTATGAGTAGTACATATAGGTTTAATAAGTTTGGGGAGATCCAAGTCAATTTCGACGATTTCTATTCTGTCTTTACTTTGTCAAGGAAACCTAAATAGAATAAAAAGTTACTGTTTTCTAAAATACTCAAACTAATAAATTGAAATAACACACTAATTATAATTAATAACATTAAAATTTTAAACAAAAACTGAGTAAAGGTAAAATTGTTTCTTTTAATTTAAAGTAAATCTTACTAAGTATTTTTTACTACTCACAATTATACTGTTCATTGTCTCATTGCCAACGTAAACAATACACATATGTCATTGAATATGCATTGTTTCTATAGCTATATGCAAATTTAAGAGTGATACAAACTCCTTAATATTGCAAAATAGTCCTTGGTTTAAATGTATAGTGATTGTAAAAACTGTATCAGATTGTAAGTAATTACAAATTGGAACACAAACAGAAGGGGAAAAATGGACATTCAGCACTACTGTGAAACTGTACTGACATATGCAAGAATTGTTTGCATAAATGCTATCTTAGAGAAATAATTCGATAGATTAATTGATTTGTCTTTTCTCTTAAGGAAGCTTTCTGCCTCTTAAATCATTCTTGCCCTCCAAAACAACATGTTCTTAATAGCAGCAGTAGCACAGTTATGTATCTTTAAAGCATGAAAGCTATAATCTTATTCCAGGAGCATAAGGCAGATAATTAAAAAAAAAAAATTTCTGTAGGACCTATGGTTATTCACAAGTGTCTGGTGTATGAACACCTCTTGCACCAACCTAAGGGTATCTGTAAATTTTCTTTCACTGGATATTAGAGTCCTGCTGAACAGAATAATACTCTTTTTTAACCAGGTCTGCCCTCACATTAAAGACCTTCTAGAATTCCTAAAACCTACCAACCCAATGACAGAGGCACCTCCAATCATCTGGGCAATCACATAGATTCCCAAAGATTTCCTCAACATTCCCACTTGGTCTTACAGTCTGCATTGAAAAGTGCTGTCTCCTAGAGTGAGCAAAGTTAGAGCTAAGCACTATTAAAATTTAGGGATGCCTGGGTGGATCAATCAGTTGAGCATCTGACTCGGTTTGGGCTCAGGTCATGTGGGTTCAGCGTTGTGGGTTCAAGTGCTGAGCTGGGCTCCATGCTCAGTATGGAGTCTGCTTGAGATCCTTTCTACTTCCCCCACTGCTCTTCCCCCTGCTCTCTCTGTCTCTTGCTCTCAAATTAATTAATAATTAAATAAATCTTTAAAAAAATAAAATTTAAACACTAGCATTGATGTAGCTGCATTTAAACTTAAGCTAGTAAGATAAAATAATTGAGTTACACCTCTAAGAATGTCAGAAATAGTTATCAACACTTTTGCACAACAAAGGAGCTATTGGTGATCAGGGGATGCTTCCCTCTGACCAAGCAGAACTTTATTTTTAGTAGGATTACAAAGTATCAATGATTCAGGGGCTCCTTGGTGGTATATTTGGCTAAGGGCCTGATTCTTGGTTTTGGCTCCAATCTGATCTCAGGGTCATGAGATCATCGACCCCAACCAGGGTCATGAGATTTCAGGGTTGTGGGATCGAGCCCTGCATCAGGCTTCCTGCTCAGCGTGGAGTCTGTTAAGTTTCTCTCTCCCTCTTCCTCTGCCCTTCACTGCCTCCCCACCCCACCCCTGCACTCTCTCTCTAATAAATAAATACATCTTAAAAAAAAAAAAAACAGAAAGTACAAATTAATCGTTATTATTATTGCTTCACCAGTTTATGGATGTTGGACTACCATGAATTCATGTAGATCCAAGAAGGCAAGAATGTGAAATGCATATGCCACAACTCTCCTCATGGAAGATGTGAGAAACTATTCAGTCCCAGCACACCTTCCTGCTAAGCAATATGGATCCTCCTGTTCTCAGACCCACAATCCAGGTAGCCACAACTAGATGAGCTGAGTAGAACATGAGAAGAAATTTGTTTGCCATCCCTCATATAGATAAAGATTAATGAGCTATTAATGAGACACTAATGTAAATAAAGAAGATTTTTATGTTTATTTGGTAAGCCTTGAACATCTCTGCAAGAAATGCTACTTCAGGTCCAGGCATTCTGGAATCAAACAATAGTACTAACAGCTTTATTCTCTGGCAGAAAGAGACTACAATGTATCTGACAGGTATGAATTTAGTTAGCCAGTCTACTCTAAAAATCTATTTCAGAAAGATAATTTACATCAAAATTACTGAGATAACACATGCTCCTGTTCCAAGTCAAATGGAATAACATAACCCCCACTATTACTGACACTGAGTTATAAAATAGGTACAGAATGTGTGGAACAGTTATTGGAGGACTCTGAAAAAGACACAGTAGCAGGTGGATTGAGGAAGAATATCCGTATTTAAAGTACCATGGAAACTTGAGGTAGTTTACTATTGATTCCCCCTTTGATCTATCCCCAACCTAACCCATCAGAATCTTAAACATGGAACCCGGCAATGATGTGGATAGTGATAGCTCCACAATACACTCTCTGGGTCTGACTCTGTGAGCTGGAACAGGGTTTTTTTCATGCTGCATGGGAAAAGGGGCTGTATAGGCAGAGGTATGGGTGGGGGTAAGAATCCCTTATTTGCTTTTTTTTCCCCCTGTTTGTTTCTTTTCTCATCCTTTAGTGTCTCTCAACTCACAAGCAATCCTGCAACAACAGTGGTGATGATGGGGCCCACAGGACTAAATCTTTAAGGAAAGGGATATTTTCTCCCTGACTGGAGGTCCTAATGGGGTAGGATAAGCCCCCATTTTTCTCTATCTTCCTGTTGTTTGACCCTGAACAGGGGCTGTGGCTATGGAAAGAGTACAGCTTGAGTAAGGTAAAGCCCATATTTCTGGCCAGATGATAGAAAAGGGAAACCCAGAGAAACAGAAAACACTGGACAGATTACTGAGATAGAGAAGTTCAGGAAAGCACCCTATAAACTTTTGTGGTGTGCATGCATGGGTAAGATACTAAGTAACATAAAAAGATATCAAGAATTGAATTATAGGATAGATCACTGCCAAGATTCCAACTAAGTGTTGGGTGGTGTGCATACAGGAGACAGCTCAGAATGACATCATTAAATATTTTAAACTATAAGTGACCCTGACACTACAACTCACAGAATTCTGATTAGCACATGTAAAACATGGGATATAAACAAAAACCCAAGTTCCATGCCATATTTAAAATGTACAAGATACAACTCAAAATCACTTGCCATCCCAAGAGCCAGGAAAATTTCACCAATGTCTGGATGACATCAATACTGAAATTATCACAAAAAGTCTTTAAGGTAGCTTTTATAAAATTCTCTAAGAACTAAAGGTAAAAGCCCTTGAAATAAATGGAAGAACAGAAAATATCAGCAATAAATGTAGGATATAAAAGGAGAAATGAAAATTTTAGAATACTAAATACAATAACTGAAACAGAAACTCATTCAATGGTCTCAACAGCAGAATGGACACTACAGAGGAACTAGTGAACTTGAAGACAGATGAATTAGGTGAGCTGAAAACAGGGAGGAAAAAAAAGAGAGTGAAAAAACAAAGAGACTCAGGAACCTGTGAGAAAATAGCATCCATGTTATTGGAGTCCCAGGAGACTGTACAGTGCAGAAAAATATATTATAAGAAATAATTTGTAAAAACTGCCCAAATCTGGCAATAGACAACAACTCAACAAATCCAAACAGGAAAGACAAAAAGAAAAGCAGAAATCCATATCCAGACACATGGCAATCAAACAGCCAAAAACTAAAGACAAAGAAAAAAATGTTTGAAAGTCACCAGAGCTAAGAGGCATATCACTTAGTGGCAGTGGTTCTCTACTGGGGTGTTTCTGTCCTCTCACCCACCCAGGGACCACTTACTTGGCAAACTCTAGAGCCAGTTTTAAGAATCACTTGGGGGGAGAGGTACTACAGCCGTTTGGGGTTAGAGGCAGGAGTTGCTGCTAGACTTCCTGGGATGCACAGGATAGTCTCCCAAAACAAAGAATAGTTTGGCCCCAAAGTATCAATAATGCTAGAGCTGAGAAACTCTGTTCATAGGGGAAACCTATTCAAATGACTTAGAATTTCTCATCAGAAACCATGGAAGCCAGAAGGGAGCGAAACAATTTTAAATGCAAAGAACTGTAAACGCAGAATTCTATATTCAGTGAAAACATCCATCAGAACTGAAGATGAAATAAAGACAAACCTAAATGAGAAAATGATAAGAATTGTTCCCAGCAGACCTGCTCTTTTAAAAAGCTGTGTCCAGGGACAGCTGGGTGGCTCAGTCTGATGAGCATCTGACTGTTGATTTCAGCTCATATCATGACCTCAGGGTTGTCTTTCAAATTGAAAGAAAAAGAAAAAGAAAGGGGATATAGACAAATGAAATAGAAAAAAACAGGAAATCTAATGCTGAATAAAAGAAGTCAGTCTCAAAGGTTACATTTTATATAATTACATTTTTATGATATCCTTGAGCTAACAAAACTGCAGTGCCAGAGAACACTTCAGTCATCATCTGGAGTTAAAGTTGGCAGGAGAGTGTAAATAAAAAGCTATAGCACAAAGACACTTGGGAAGGTTATGGAATTTTCCTGTATCCTGATAGTGGTTATAGTTATACAAATATATGTACATATAGTGAAATTTCTAGAACTGTATGACCAAAAAAGAACACTTTTCCTGTATCTAAATTTCTAAAAGTAAAATTAAAACCATTGAAAAAGGAGATAGTATAATCTATAATAATGTACTGAAAGCACATCTTTTTAGACAAGGGACTTTTTTGTTCTCAAATTTGTGAATCAGTCCACAGAAATGTTGCCTAACTACTGTGAATGCCTCCAGGACTTAAATCTTCTTTTAAATATTAAACTTAACAACAAAATAACAGTAACATTAACAACATGAATAAAAATTATGATAACATTCAGGTGCAAAGACCAGCATTTCTTGTGTTTCTTATTTACTGACACATGAGCCAGACTTGCACATAAGATGTGAAAACCAAGACTATTTCTGTATGTTCACTGCCCTCTCCAAACTTAGAAGTTTTTCAAAAGCACTATTCCTAACTTAGGAAAAAAATACACAAAACACAGAGAGAACTATGGAGGCATTCAAACTCTTTGATGCTGTAATTCCACTCAAGACTTCTTCATAAGATGCAATAGATGGAATGTTCAAGTTCTCTCCCCAAATTCATATGTTGAAATCAAATCCCCAAGTGATGGTATTTGGAGATGGGGTTTTTTGGGGGGTAATTGGTGCTGAGAGTAGAGCTGTCATAAATGGGATTAATCCTTATAACAGAGACCCCAAAGAAGAGGCTCTCTAAATTCCCTTCCGCCATGTGAGGACACAGCAACAAGGGGGTATTTAGGAACCTAGAAGCAGGTCCTCATCCAATAGGAACTTTACCAGTGCCTTGATCTTGGACTTTCCAGCCTCCATAACCGTGAGAAATAAATTTCTGTTGTTTATAAGCTTCCCACTTTGTGATATTCTGTTAAAACACTCTGAACTAAAGCTTATGGGAATAAAATAACATGAAGCATTAAAAAAAAGTACAAATATTTCATTTATCAATGACTTCTAAAGGTATAAACTATAAAAATTAATTAACTTATTAATAGGTGTAAGGGAGGAAGAGGAGAGTGAGGAAGGGATAAACTAAAACAAAAAGCCCCATAAATGTCTAATAAAAAAGAAAAAAAAAGAAAAAGTGGATATGCTTAATCAACAGAGTGTATTATAACATAATCATTCATAATTATGAAGTCTCTTAAGACTCAGGAGAAAGTATAATAAAATTTCAAAATCAGAAATGCTGCAGATGACTGCATGATGACTGCAACTATTTAAAATATGCATATGTATGTGGATTGGAAATTGACTTTCTTCTGCAAAAGTGAGAATGTCATCAGGTGAACAAAATTAGGGAAGCATTTTTCTTCTTTTAACTTGCTATATTTCTATCTTCGGTGATAAAAGAAAGCACTTCAGTTTAGAGTATACATGGCTGACTAATTTATAAATTTGCATACACAGTTTATTTTGTCTTGAAAACCATGGTCATTACAATAGTTTTCTTTAAAATAAATTCTTAAAAATGAGTTCCTTAATAGGATATCAACAGGCAAAACAGTCATTTTTAGTAAAAAGAAAATAAACTTAAATAATGTAATTTATACATAACTGACTTAGTTTTAAAAAACATTTGCCCATGATAGGATACAATTGATAGCATATCTGACATCAAAATAGTAAGTAAAAGGCTAGCAAGCCTGAGTAAATGAATGAATGAATGAATGAATGAATGAATGAATAAAACTCAATTTTAGCTACTTTTATTCAAGCTCTATCTCAATATACTGTAAACTGAGAGAAAAATGAAAGAGTATGCACCTCCAGGGCTTTGTGAAGTGACTTTCATACCTACATGTGGAAGTAGAAAGTGATATATAAAGGTTAGCCAAACTCTGTGATATAAAAAGATTAAAACATAGAGCAGACAAGACCGCAATTCAATATATGTGTGTATTCATGAAGACAGAACATGAAAACCCAATGGAAACTCAGAATCCTCTCATACCTCCTCAGCATACCCAGTTATGCTGAATCTCTCTCTCTCTCTCTCATAATTATGCCTCAATCATGTATATTGCCAGAAGTTGTATTAGTCATGCAAACTAAAACATGGTAAAGCTTTAACAGAAATTTTAGATCTAAAATAGAAATAGCTTCGCAGTCTGAGCCTGATTATGTCCTGCCTGGTGAAACAGGTGAACACTGGGTCACTTTCATTCCCCCAGAATATACCCCCTATAGTTGAGGCAGCTGAAACCCAAGGAGGGTGTAAGTATCTCCACTTGTATGCGTTTTGGCCCCTCACAGAAGAGAGAAAGGAAGTGATTGATTTTAGAGTACCCATCACAAGCCTCCTATCTTGAACACATGATAACCAATTCTTCTAAACAACCACTCTGAGGTAAGTACGATATTCTCCATTTCTCAGAGGAGGATAGCGAGGCTCCCTTTCTAACATTTCCCAAGTTCACTTGCTCATAAGGGAATAAAACTGCCTCTCTCCCTCCTAATTATTTCACTTTTCGGTCTTTCTCTCTTTTTGTCTCTCTCTCTCCCTCTTTGTTCTCCTGCCTTACATACAAACAATGAAGAGATGAAAAACTAAACCCATTTAAAGGAATAAAATGATACTGTCACTCAAGCATTCAATTTCCATTAGGCATTTGTTACTAGAATCCCAATAAATACTAGAATGTGATACCTGTGTTTCTACTGGGCAAAATCAAAAAGGCAGCCTCATCATACAGCTCTGGTAAACAATGGAGTAGGAAAGCTGGCAAGGAGCCATAGCATATCGGTCACGATGTAGTCATTCTCTAGAAAAAGCACATCCAACTGTGGAACATACTCATATTTGGAGATAGAAGGCAAAATGAAAGGTATAAACTATACTTAAAGTCAAAGAGAATCATTTCTATCCCTATATTCTTGGCAGCTGCACCTGACTGAACAAAATGTCTTGGTTGCACACAACTGAGACTTCCTTGCAGCATAGGTCTTCTTTCCTTATCTGTTCATTATTAAACAAAAATGCAACTAAAGCTTGAATAAATAATTTTAAGTACCCTAATGATCAAAATAGTCAAATCATTTAATTCTTAATATATTGTTTGGGAAATGGTGCTTTTGTTATAAGCACAGGTTAATAGATATCATAATTAAATTATCTACTTTTATATCTGATTATATGAAACCAAAGCACTCAAATGACTATATAGTCCAACGATTTTTAGTCTTTCATTTTATTACATATCACAATGGCCAGGTGCATAGCACACGGATATCCAAAAAAGCAATGCTCAAATCAATGACCGATATTAGGGAATTTTTTAGATTTTTATCTCAGTTCCCATATGCCTAGGGATTATATCTCTGTTCACTTCCTCATCAAGGATCAAACTGTTTCTTGGATATTTCTAACTTTGTTTTGGTAAATTCTACAGTTATATTTATTACCATTTTATTCATTCATAAAGGGGTACATATCAATGAAATTTCCAAAATATGCCTGTGGAAAGACATTTATTGTAGTCATCTTTTATCAGTTGAAAGAGGTTCAGATAGGCTTCAACAGCAAAAATACTTTCTTAATGTAAATTGTCAATTACATTGATATTTATCAATTAAATATTTCTTATAATTAGTACAAGTGACCATTTTGGGTGCACGATCACCTTTACGTGACTTTTTAAAGTAAAGAATTAGTGGTCTTAAAAGACTCATGGAAATTTAATAATTTATTTAGCTATAAACAACTGAAACCTTAACAAATAATTACTTAACATAACAGGTGTTTGATCTTGGCCTTCCAGCCTTTAGAACAGTGAGAAAGACATTTTTGTCACAGTTACTTCTCCCTGTTGTTTCTATGGTATTTTGTTATAGACCAAGAAAGCTGGTTCTGAGAAGTTGGGGTGCTGTTGTAACAAGTAACCTGGCTCTTCCTATTTGAGCTCCTCTGATAGATCAGCTCCTCTAAGTCAAGGGTCCCTTTTCTGTTTCTGACCACATAGAGTGCTACTGGTTGTAATGAGCGGGGTTATGTCCTTCAGGGACTGGAGCCAGGTGAGATGTCCATACGACCTAAGAGCTGGGAGTCTGAGCTGGAGGGCAGATCTGAATATCCTTTAAGAACTTCCCTTGTACAGCCTCCCTCCAAAAGTTGACCAGGGAGGGCAGTGTTTCAGGAAAGCTGATAATCTACATTACAGTCACCACAATAAACAAGTCACCAAATTATCCCTGACAACTTCAAAGTCAGAGGCAAGGTTCTCTCACAATCCATTTAACAAGTTCCGTGCATATCCATTAAGGACCATGTTAAAAACTGGAAAATGTTAGAAGTTTCAGGGACCATGAAGCTGAATGCACTGTTATTATGTAACTTGTAAAACTTAGGTCCCTTTAGCAGGAACTTTAAAAATCTCCTTCAGTGCAAACCTGCAGCAATATATACATGATATCCAGAAAGGAACACATTTTTCCCAGCCTTAGGGACTATGTGCTTGAATTCCCTTGGAAGTGCATTTAAATTAGCTGCACTACTCCTCATGATAAAAATTCATTGGTTCACTATACAGCTAGACCCACTGCAGATCACTGAAGTTAGTATGTGGAATAAAAATGTACCCAATTTATGCAAAAGGTATAGGTCGGTCTGAAAAGCATCCATGCTGAAGGACTGGAGGGATAATGTATTTCTGATCATTTGCTCCAGTACCTGTGACTTCCAGCTTTAATTATGTTATTACAAAAATTGTCTCCCGGGAGACTACTGAGATTTTTGTTCTGCAATTGCATCTGATACAATTATTTGCAAACTTTGAGAAGTAAATTAGCTTACTTTTCAATTTTTCTACCTGGCTGATTTAGAGTTATAACTAATTGCAATGAAATGCCAAAAAAAAAAACCTTTTTGCCAAGGCCAGCTCCACTGATAATAAAAAAATTCCTTTATTGCAGCCAAGGAGGGAGTTCTGCACTAATAACTAGCATGAAGTGGATTTCCAGTAAGTGTATATGCTGTTCATGCACCCACATTCCTTCATTTGGTCTACTTTTTACCCATCTTCTTGATTGCTGCCTTCAGATGCTGACTTGCATGAGCTACATTGACAGCTTTTGGTACTTTCTGGCTTCCACTTGGATTTAACCAAAGGGTATTCCCCAGGAGTTGCCAGAGGAGAGTCAGATCATGGCACTGATTCTACTAGCTACCTTCTTTCAAGTAACTTGTGTTTCTTAAAAGATCTTTTCTCCAATCATAATGAACAGCCTATTTGACTCTGTCCGTAGTCCTGTAACACTTTCTTCCAATTCTCCTTTTAGGCCTGAGTCACGGAAATGGGAGATGGCCATACACTTTGTAATCTTTATGATGCAGGAAATCTGGATTTTTTTGTGTGTGTGCCACCTAAGTAGCAGTATGAAGGAGGAATAAGGGAAAAACAGTACCTTCCCCAGACAAGTTTCCAGGTATCAGTGGGAAAGAGAATACAAGATGGCAACACCAGAATAAGGGAGTCCCTTCTTGCTGAATGATTCATTATAAAAAGGAGATAAATGATTATCAAGGGGACTACCATGAAAACATTTGCTCTGGGCAGGAGGTTGTCCATCACCCAGATATCACAAATGTTCTGGCTTTCAGACAAGTAGAAATTTCTCCACACAAAAGTTTCTAGTAGGTTCCTGTGATTTTTATGATGCTGAACACTGACCCCCCCAAAAATAAATTTTACTCCTCTAAACTGGGCATTTTATTGCTTCTTTGTTAATTAGCTATCTTTTATAATCATGTATAGTGTTTGTTTCACTTCCATGCCTAATAGTTATACTCATCCCAGTAGATCCATCTTCTCTGGATTCATATCTCATATAATTTAATACTGTAGAGATTTCCAAACTTACATTAAAAAAATAAGTGTTCTCCAAATTGATTCCTGGGTAAAATCCAGGAGTCCAACCAATATTTCATCATTGCAAGGCACAAGAATGACCCAATTCATCAAAGCACCAGTTTTAAAACCACACACCTAAGCTATAAGGGGAGGAAGTGCAATAAGATGGTTAAGAACATTTAACTCAGGGCCATCAGGCAGATGTAGCTCCAATCTTGACTTTGTCAGTTACTGGATGTACAACTCTTGCAGGTTACTGATATTCAAGAAGCCCCAGTTTCACCACCCCTATACAAGCAAATCTGTATATGGGGACATACCTACCCCACAGGGTCATTGTACTTGTATGTGAAAAAATGCAAGCAAACTGTGCACAGAACATAGTACCGAGTGAAAGTTTGACAAACCCAAATTATTATCATCTACTGGACATGCCTTAAAGGAGACCTGAGACTGAGTGGAATGAGGACTCCCTCCCACCTTACCTCCCAAAGCAGGTTTGCTATTACTCGGTTTCCATTTGGGGCTTTCAGGGAAGATTCTATTTGAAGATAGATTTTCACTATGAAAAAAAAGTAAAGGATGAAAATCAGAACTTTAAGAAAATAATAATAATCAGCATTCTTTGAGTATTTATCACATTCTAGACATTATTCTGAGGGCTTCTTATGCATCAATTAATTTAATTTTCACAGCAAACTCCATGAAAGGAATACGTATCTACACTTTATAGGTGAGCAAAACGATACACAAAGAAGATAGGTAATTTGATCAAGTCTACCTAGTTAATGACCTGAAAAGTCAGGATTTGAAACCAGGAATACTAGCACCAACACCAGAGCCTAGATAATTAGCAGGCTCTACCCTGACTTAGACTCAGAAGTACGGAAGTATGCTTATGCTTTCTGAGTATCAGCCATTCTCTATAAACCCCAAGTGCTTCTTCTTTCCTATGTTTTGAAGAGAACAAGTACATCGTTCACTTCACTGCATAAAACAGGACATAGACTGGCAATGAAAGATCTGAGAAGTTAGCAATCCAGGAACAAACTATGGTAGCCAAAAATATTTCCAGCAGCCTAGGTACATGTAAAATATTATAAACTGTTCCAGTGAAAATTCATAAACTTTACAGTCAAGTAGACTTGGTTCAGATCCAAGTTGTGGCCAGTAGGTGCATATTCTTTATGGGAACTCTCCAGGTGACAAACATTTACTGGTTTAAGAATTTAGAGATTGACTGGAAAAAATAGCAGATGCCTTACAAGCCAAAGCATAAACAATAAAAGTAAAAATGTCTACAGGCATGACTAAAAGCATCCTTAAATCACTGGTTTAGGAGATCCCTACCTAATTAGACAAATCCCATTTTCTATTATAACAAGAGAAAATTTCAAATGGTTGTTTTCCCCGCCTTTCTTGCAATCGAGGCTCAGGGACATAGCCCATTCTCCTCCAATCTCATATGCACAACCTAGATTTTGAATCATGTATCAGTAATGCAAAACAAAACCAGTAACTACAGAGAGTCTATTCTGCAGAGGGTGCCATCAGCAGAACAGTTCCATCACTGATAAGCTACACTGCAGATCTAAAGACAGTGCCACGGACCAGCGTTGATGGTGTCTGCAGAGTAAACTGTAGTAACTATGAACAAGTCAGTGCTGTGGTATCTAGACCAGTTCTTCAGTGTCATTTGGGGAATTCTTGTTGGCTACGTAGTTTCTAACTTTGGTTTTGTACCATTTTCAGAGATTCTGACAGCTGCCAATAAGCTTTCAATAAATCTTCTGCTTAGTTAGTTTTTACTGTTACTTGTACTTAACAGTCCTAATACAGCAGCTAATACATAAATTCAGATGTTTCAGGAAGCCTTGACAAATGACTAGGGAATATATATAATTTGTCTCCAGGTGAATGTTTTTGCTCTGTCTTCTAGAGAGACTGACCAACCCCTTACTGATATCTACTTGTTGGAAGAGAGACATCATAGATAGGTATTTGATGTTGTATTAGAAAAGCAGATTCTACTGATTCTAATAGATAAAGATTGCCTTGAAAGGGAAAGCTATCTTGACAGAAAAAGAAAGTGTGCCGTTCGCTATATTTTGTTGTGAATTTTATAAGGCTCCTGTATAATATGGCACTGTTATCCTTGAAAGATGGTAGCTGGTCCAGTGCCAGACTCATAAAAGCCTCTTGGGAAAGTCTTCTTAATTTGACTATATGAAGCACAGTATATGAACATTCCCTAATCATATTTTTACCAGTTTCTGAACAGAATGTTGCTTTGGCTGGTGATTTTAGAATAAGAGCTATTCTGTAGAAAATCACATAGCAGAACTTTTCATTCAGAAACCTACAAATCCACTTCTTAACACAAGATGCCTTCTGTAGTTCAGAGCTTAGGAAAAGGGGAATTGGAAAGATTCTGGGATGTTAGAAAGAAGACTCATTTATCTCTCTGAAGTTGTGCTTTTAAGCCAGGATCACACATTCCTTAGGGGGGCAAGAAAGCATCCAATAACTACCAGTCTTGGGCATCCTATCTTTTTCATGGAAATACACTTAATTATCCCACTTGACCCATACTCTTACTTCTGCTGTCCCACCCAGGGACTTCTGATCTTTCGTGTTTTAAATGTTTTATTTTCAGCTTCGGGTACACTTGGATATTAGGATTTTCCTTGGCTTTGAATCTCTAAGCTTCTTGGAAATTCATTTGCACTCATGCAAACACTTTTTCCCTCATCTGGATGTCCATCCCTCCTGATTCAGTTTTATTCTACCACATCTGGGTACAAATTTGGGGAGATGATGACCCAGCCTGCTCCAAAAATCAAAAAGGGTATCAAATACCATGTTCATCAATGAGAAGGTCTGCCCCGGAAATCTCCAACTAAAACCAGTTAAAACAACACTGGCACTTTCTATCATACAAATCAGAAGTCTAGACGTAAGAGGGGCTAGCAATGGAGCAGACATTCAGCATTGTTATCAAAGATCCAAACTTTTTCCAGATTTGTTCTCTGCCATTCCTGTGTTGGACAATGAATCCCAACATGGCCGGGAGGCTACTGCCACAGCTTGGGGCACAAGAGCATTTGAAGCAGAAACAAAAGAAGCCTGGGTGAATTGGTGGCCAGGGAGATGATGGAATAGGAGGACCCTAAGCCCATATCATCCCAAGGATATAACTAGATAACACGCACATCAGTGTAAATAACCCAGAAAATAACCCAAAGACTAGCAGAACAAACTCCACAACTAAATTTAGGGAAGAGGCCACATCAAAGAGGGTAAGAAGGGCAGAGGCACAGTGGGGAGCTAAACAGACCCTGGGACTGTCCTCTGGAGGGAGGGACCCAAAGGCATGGAGAAGGGAGAGAAAAAGACCATCACACTGGGGAGCTCACACAAGGAAGAGGAATCTTAATAACGTCTGGCTTTGAAAACTAGTGGGGCTGAATTTCTTGAGTTCTTACAACCAGAGTGACTTAAAGTCTAGAATGTTAAAAATGATCAAGTTTGCATCTGGCAGAGCAGGGACAGCCTAGGAACCTGAGTCCCTGCTCTTAAAGATACAGCACAACAAATAATCTATGGAGATAAAGCATAGAAGCAGCAGTCTGAAGTAGGTCTGGGGCATATAGGAAGGAGAGTTATTTACTAATCTCAGAGCATGTCTCAGAGGGACAGAAATCCCTGGGAGACTCTTCAGGTTAAAAGGAGCTGGCAGGCACAATTTCCCTTCTGCAGTTGCTCAGCATAAACACACTGCAACCTATGAAATCCATCCTGGTGCTGATACTCACTACCTAACTTGCTATCCGCTCCCTCACCCCCTACCCCACTACTCCCTGTGGATCCACCCTTTCCACTCACATTTGCCTCAGTCCCAGCTCTATGAGTCCCCTCCCTCAGAAGACCGACATAAACCTTGCAAACATCGTAACTTCCACCACACACACTTTTCCAAACCTCATTCTAGCTGCTGCAGCTGTGGATGCCCTCCCATGAAGGACAGGCATGCACCTTGTTAAAATTGCATGCCCTGCCCACACACACTTTGTGAATCCAAACAGCTGGCCCTGATCTCAGCAATGGTGGCACATGCCCCCTTCCTGGTGCACAAACCCTGCAGTTCCTGTGTGCCCCACCCCCCCCAGCACATTTGGATCTGCCCCCTCCAATATGCCCTTGGCCGGAGCCCATTCAAACCAGGGCCACATGCCTGGAAACATGCAGACAGCCCCAACAAGGGCCAGCAGCATTCCAAAGTGACTCTTGCCATGAGGAGAAGGAAGGACAACCACACACATCAGTCAGACTGTGGCTTTAGCTGTGGACTGGAGGACGACAGCTTTTCTGATTCTAGGCCCTGCCCACCAAAAGCTTCTCAGAGGACAACACAGGGAAAGCACCCTAAAGTATGGTGCTACTACATCTCTGGTAAATGCCTACTCTGCCTCAACTCAAGCCCAAGGCAGCCTTGGCTAACACCTCAGGGGCCAAACACTGCCCCCAACAGGCAAAGAGAGCCACTACAGATGCCTTGACTAAAGGCAAAAGTCAACTATGGTGACTGAAAATTAACAAGGAAACAATGGCTTTGAATAACACTCTGAACTGGATGGACTTAACAAATATGTTCAGAACATTCCATCTTAAAACAGCAGAATACATATTCCCTTTTTTTAAATTTTTTATTTTTTTATTAACATATAATGTATTATTAGCTCCAGGGTACAAGTCTGAGAATCGCCAGGTTTATACACTTCACGGCACTCACCATAGCACATACCTTATCCAATGTCCATAACCCAACCACCCTCTCCCTAACCCCCTCCTCCGGCAACCCTCAGTTTGTTTTGTGAGATTAAGAGTCTCTTATGGTTTGTCTCCCTCCCCATCCCATCTTGTTTCATGTTTTCCTTCCCTATCCCCCAAACCCTCCACGTTGCCTCTCAACTTCCTCATATCTGGAAGATCATATTATAATTGTCTTTCTCTGATTGACTTACTTCACTCAGCACAATACCCTCTAGTTCCATCCATGTCATTGCAAATGACAAGATTTCATTTCTTTTGATGGCTGCATAGTATTCCATCATATATATATGTATATGTATATATATATATATATATATGTATATGTATATATATATATATATATATTCATACATACACATATATACACACACACACATCCCCCATCTTCTTTATCCATTAATCTGTTGATGAACGTCTAGGTTCTTTCCATAGTTTGGCTATTGTGGACACTGCCTATAACATTCGGGTGCATGTGCCCCTTTGGATCACTACATTAGAATACATATTCTTTTCAAGTGTACATGGAACATTCTTCAGAATAGATCACATATTAGGCCACAAAATGAGTTTCAGCAATTTCAAAAACATAGAAATTCACCATGCATTTTTTTCTGACCACAACTCTTTATGAAACTAGAAATCAACCACAAGGTAAAAACCTGGCAAGAGGACAAGTAAATGGAGGTTAAATAACATGCTACTAAATAATGAATTGATCAGCCAAGAAATTAAAGAAGAAATTAAAAAATATATAGAAACAAATGAAAATGAAAACATAACAGTCCAAAAACTTTGGGATGTGGCAATGGCAGTTCTAAGAGAGAAGTTTATAGCAATCTAGGCCTAACTCAAGAAGCAAGAAAATTCTCAGACAAACAACCTAACCTTTATTTACTAGAAAGAAAAACAAACAAAATGCAAACCAGCAGATGGATAGATATAATGAAGTTTAGAGCAGAAATAAATGATATAGAAACTAAAAACACAACAGCAACAACAAACCAATAGAACAGACGAAAGAAACCAAGAGTTTGTTCTTTGAAAAGATCAACAAAATTGACAAACCTGTAGCCAGAATCATTAAAAAAAAAAAAAAAAAGGAAAAGAAAGAAAGAAAGTAAAGAAAAGGTGGGGGGGGGGACTCAAACAAAATCAGAAATGAAAGAAATAACAATCAAACATCATAGAATTACAAATGAATGTAAGGGAATATTACAAAAAAATTATAAGCCAAAAAATTGGACAACCTAGAAGAAATGGATACACACACACACAAAAAAACTGAAAATAGAGTAAAGACCTAATTGTGAGATCTGAAACCATGAAAACCCTAGGAGAGAGCACAGGGAGTAATTTCTGTGACATTGGCCATTATAATACCTTTCTAGATAATGTCTCCTGAAGTAAGGGAAGTAAAAGCAAAAATAACCTATGAGACTCTACCAAAATAAAAAGCTTCTGCATAGTAAAGGGTACAACCAACAAAACTGAAATTCAACCTACAGAACGGGAGAAGATATTTGCAAATAACATATCACATAAAGAGTTATTATCCAAAATATATAAAGAACTTATACAACACAACACTCAAAACCCCCAATAATACAATTAAAAACTGGCAGAAGACATAAACAGACACTTCTCTAAAGACATATACATGGCCATGGATGCGAGAAAAGATGCTCAATGTCACTCATCTTCAGGGTAATGCAAATCAAAATTACAATGAGATGTCACCTCATACCTGTCAGAAAGGCTAAAATCAAAACACAGGAAAGAACAGGTGTTGGTCAGAATGTGGAGAAAAAGGAACCCTTGTGCACTGTTTGGAATGCAAACTGGTCCAGCTGCTGTGGAAAACAGTATGGAGGTTCCTCAAACAGTGAAAAATAGAACTACACTAAGATCCAGTAATTGAACTACTGGGTATTTATGCAAAGAATGAAAAATATTAATTTAAAAGGATATATGCCTCCCTGTGTTTACAGCAGCATTATTTACCATAGCCAAATTATGGAAGCAGCCCAAGTGTCCACTGATAGATGAATGGATAAAGAAGAGGTACACAGACACAGAGAATGGAATATTACTCAGCCATAAAAAGGAACAAAAGCTTGCCATTTATAACTACATGGATTGACATAGAGTATACAATTCTAAGAAAAGTCAGTCAGTCAGAGAAAGACACATACCATATGATTTCACTCTTTGGTGGAATTTAAGAAAAAAAGAAAATGAACCGAGGAAAAACAGGGAACAAACCAAGAAGATAGACTCAATTATGGCCAATAGAGGGTTATCAGAGGGGAGGTGGGTGGGGGAAATGGTGGAAATAGGCAAAGGGGATTAAGAATGCCCTGAACTTGATGAGCAATAAGTAATATATGGAATTGTCAAATAATAGTATGGCATTGCCTGTTAACTATGCTGTAATTAAAATTAATTTAAAAGAATCTTTTGGCCCTAACAAAAAAAGAAAAACAACAGCATGGACAAAATAGGTTTCTGTTTACATAGCTTTCCCCAGGAAGGCAAATTATTCCCAGGGCCTCCCCCACAGATTCACTGTTTTCTAGACTACATCTCATTGGCCTCCAACTCCCAGATCAAAAAATATCACAATGCTGGGCACCCTACCGGCCAAGCCCACTTGGAATCCTGTTAGCAAGAAAGGAAGAGATGCGTTTGGATGCACAACCAAACCAGTCTGCCATCCCAGCACTGAGCAGGATTAGAGAACGGCACGGTGGTGCACGCACTAGCCTTGTTCTTTCTTTTTTCTCAAAAAATTACCAGAGAAATCAGAAGTTTGGAAACCATCTGAGTCTAATCCAAAAGGGATAGTTAATAGTTATACCTTTGCAAATTGCAGTATGCAGCCTAAAATTGCAATCTCCTGCTTACAGAAAGAGTCCTTTGGTTACTCTCCCATGAGAAATCATCTTCAGCTCCTATAAGCAACATGTCTGCTCTTACTTTCTCTCACCACATCTGGGCTGCAACACAAGGTAGGTGTGACAAAGCGGCCGCAGGGCTGAGACACCCACAGGAAGGAGGAGAACCACACCAGCGCTCTCTCTGCAGGATCTTGGAACACAGCATGGCCCATTCTGGGGCAAGATGAGAGAAATGAGTCACAGACAGATGTAAACCTTGTTCTGTATGAGGCGTGCAACTCTGAGCAACCCATGGTGAGAAATGTGGAAGAAGAAAGAGGGACTCAGCTGAAAACACATCTGATGGCACCACACACACACACACACACACACACAAAATGCTGACATGCTGGGCTATCTGCTAAAATAGAAGGCTTTCGGACAGACCTCTAAAACAGCATTTATCACAGCACCGACACCGACAGTCTTCGGTCAATATCCATGCCCACGTAACACACTTTGCCATTGTCTGTGTGAATGGAATAGGTCGTTCTGAAATCACCCCCACACAATAGAAACTTCCCAGCAAAGCTTTACTTTTCTTGTGATCAACTACTCCAGAAAACAACCTTGAACCTGAGTTGCCAGCCTTTTCTCATCTCAAAGAAGTACATTTTATACATCCTGATGTAAAAAAAACAGCTCAACACTGAGAGTAGCAAATGCTCTTTGAAGACAGAACACGAGGGCAGTAGTAACACTATAATAATGTATAGGGAAAGCTTCCATTAATGTTTTATTCAACAGACTGCAAAGAATGGATACTAATCATATTGATAATCTGTCTTTTGAATGTTAACCTCTCGTGTGCTAAACATCTTGCTTTTATAGATTCTCTGGTTGTAAAAATCCTTATGAATAGCTAAATGAGATTCAGAGAGATCTTCCCAGGACTATGCAACTAATAAGAGATGGGGCTGGTCTTCAAACCCAAGTTTGTCTGATGCTAAAGCTTTTATATTTGCTATCTCCTAACACACTGTTTCATATGTGCCAGTATTGCCAATAAAACCAATGATCCTTCAGGACATCAAAAATGCCAAGCATGAGGACAAGGGAAAGAGGACAGAGCCACAAAGAAGAGGAGTTGAATCTTGTCCTGTGAGAGGCACAGAAAGGCGCAGGGGTAAAAGACTGATAAAAAAGTCCCCACAACATGAGGACTAACTGTTGAGAAATGCTGTTTTAAATAGTGGGGAAAAGTAAATCAGGAAAATGAAAACAACACGTAATATTTTTGCTGCTGAATCTTAACATAGGCAATATCCACAGAGCAATTCATATCATTACATTAAGTTCTAGATTTTCCTCAGTCTAACTAAAGGACAGAAATATCTCAAGGGTATTTCTGGATGTGTCTTCAGATGAGAATACCATTTGAGTCAGGGGACTCAGTGAAGTAGACTGTCCTCCCCAGGAAGGATGGGCATCATCCAATATGTTGAAGGTCTGGATAGAATAAAAGGTGGAGGAAGGAGGAATTCATGTCTTTTTGCTTCCTGCCGTCCTGCTTGAGTTTGGACATCTCATTTTATCTTCTCTGGAACTGAGACTGGGATTTAAGCCATTGGACCCTAATTCTTAGAGCTTCAGACTGGGACTGAATTAGAGCATCCACTCTCCCAGTTCTATAGTTTATAAACCTCAGATCTAGGAAATCTCTGCTTCCATCATCATGGGAGCCAGTTCTTCATAATAAACCTTCCTTTATCTCCCCCCCACTCTTTCTTCTCTCTTCCCATATTTATACATGAAAAGCACAGGTTGCAAAATATGTCCTAGTCAATGATCATATATATCACTCACACACACACACACACACATCACATCACATCACACATCACACATCAGTTGTCAGACACCACTTGCTAGAACTAGTGAATAATGACTAGGGGAAAAAAAATGAACTTTTTGGTTCCTGTAACCTATAAATGGCACTTAGGGATGCTAGTGTTGGAGGCAGCAAGACTAGCTGGCCAGAAAAACATAGATGGGTTGAAGTAGAGTTTCTTAAAAGAAAAATGGATCCTGTTTTTATCTGAAGAAAGGAAGGAAGGTCTGCTGAACAAGCCAGAAAAATCATATCTAGTTCTAATTCAATAGATGAAATGGATAGATGGCTAAATAAATAGATGAGCAAAAATGGAAAAAATAGTGAATATGGGACAGAATACTAACAGCTATTCTATCTGGATACTGATTCTGTTGGTGACTTTTTTCTTTCTTGGAAGTTCTCTGTGGGTGGTGGATACTCTCTCAATCCCCATTCCACTCTTCTTCAATCTGGAGGGTCTGGAAAGCAATCATCTAGATCCCCCAGTATTCTTGCAGCTATCATTCTGGATGCAAATTATGTGCCATGAGTACTTGGGAGAGATTTGGAAGGCAAAATAAAGAAACCATCACTTCCCTACACCTCTTGGCTGCTGTTGCTGACAACATAGAAAATGGAGACTTTCCTGCAGCTGCACTCCTTTGCCTGTCCCACAATTGTGGGTATGAAAACACCAAGAGACCTCCCATTCTCACTTGCTAATATCTGGGTCACAGCTTCAGCTGCTGTTTCTCCAGTGTGAGAGACAGCTGTCCCGGCATGTAGTAGTGGCTGCTTCAGAGACAGGAGCTCTCCTTACAGATCAGCTCTGTATTACTCTGGAAACCATTCCAGGAAGTCTAGCCCAGAAACTGATCTTTCAGCCCTTCCAACAATCATGTAGGTCCCTAATATCTTGTATTAAATGCCTTCCTGCTTAAAATACTTAATTTCTGTTTCCTGCATGCGACCCTACTGATTCACCTACATTTCACTGTACTCTGACTTTAAGTATACACCTGCCTTGTATAACAAAAGTATTTCTTTTCAATCTCATTCCATGCCTCTCCAAGACAAACCTCTCATTTAAATTAAGTTGGTCTCTTTACCAGATACCATACCAGAAATGTCCTTTGCTCATTCTTCTACGTATGCATTTGCATGGTCTGTGTCTTCCTTTGCTCTGTTCCAGCTGAAAGAAACCATGACATGTCCTGTGGCAGCAAAGAGTTCTAACATTCCTGCCACTTCCCCCAATGCCCAGCAAAGCAACAGCAGTCTATGCAGGGAAACTGTAGCGTTCAATCAGACAGGACAGCAACAGAGGGAGATGGTGTGGTAGGTAATCCCCTGAGCCCATAAAAAGTTGAGGTGGAAAGAGACTTTTCAGAGCTTTTCTGAGCTTCTCCTTGAGCAGATAAAAACAAGAGCAAGGATGATTCAGAAGCATGTGCTTGTATATTCTGATCTGTACGTATGGCTTCATTATTCTTCTTCTCCCAACAGAACTCTGAATTTTGACAGTGCACACTGGAAATGAAAATCATCCATGTCTATTTGGCTATGATTCATTTCCTCCTCTTTCTTCTGATAGAAGATGGTATTATTTTGTGTCCTTCTTAAGTTTATTTTTTTAAAGGTAAATGCATGTGGGGAAAATGTGGTCCACCAAGAAGTATACCAAATGCGTAAAAAGGGAGCTTCTGACCCCTCAACATTTTTAGCCATCCCAGGCAATCCTTCTGCCCAGGGATAACCACTACTACCAGTCTGGGTAAAACCTTTGTGACCTTTTTGGGTGCAATTACATACATTAGTATTTTTTTTTATGTGAAAACACTGTACATACCACTTGCCATTTTATATTTTCTCTTTGTAATATATCATGGACATATTTCCATGTCAGTATTAATTATACGACCTTGTTCTTTTAAAAGGCTGCATATAAAAGTTAGATTTAAAATATAATTTGAAATAGACAATTTCAGTTATCAGAGGAAGTAATACATCTGAAACAAGTTCTAGTTATATTTCATTTGAAGTGTATCCCAAGAAAAGTTTGAAAATAAGAGTTTAAGCTGAAATTGATGGTACAGACCATGCTAGGAAATCCCTTATTCTTTAAAGTCCTAAATACAATGAAACTTAATCCCAAAAACTCTTAAGGAGAACTCTAATCCCCAACTCAGTCAACGCTGGTCTCAGAATGCAATCAGCACGGGGAAAGGCAAATCAGCTTTATAACAAATCAGACCTCCATAGAATCTCAAAGCTCAAAGGGACTTTGAAGGCCACCAGACAGGTTGGCCTTGGAATTCCCTTTTCTGCTCCCCACCAAAGGACTACTAGCTTATGTTGTAGGCAGTTCCTTACCTACAGCAGAAATTGGTTCTATTTTCAGATACTCTATTTTTCAAATCTTGGATTTAGATCCTCCTGTAAGCTCTTCATTTTAGATGAACTTTGGAATCCCTCCTTCACGGAACAGCCTTGCAGATATCTGAAAGAGAGTAATCGCCCGCATCCTGTCAGTCTCTTAAGGATAAGCATCTTGCCAATGGAAACTGTTCTGAACCCATCAAGTCAGTTACACTTTCCAAAAACCTCTGACTTTTATAATTGGTCATTCATTTTATCTATCTACTAGTATTGCTTGAGAGCTTCCCACATGTCAAGTATGACACTCTTACTCTCTGGGAATACAGTAGTGAGAAAGGAAAACACTCTTCTGTCTTCATGAGGCTTACATGAGAGTTAGGGCAAAAAAAGACATTGATCGATGTATCTGCCGTAAATTGTGTCCAGTTACAGAGGGGAGTGCCATAAAGGAGAGATATTCAGCGCTGTGGGAGCACATAGGACAGAGCCTTGACCTAGACCTCGGGGATCTGGTGGGTTTCCCAGAGAAAGTGATGTTTGAGTTCTGATCCAAAGAACACTTAGGAGACACATAGGTGGAGATGCATGAGAGTAGCTTTCCAGACTGAAAGAAGACTTGTATCCAATTTTTAGGCGGAGGGAGCATAGTCTGAGGAAAAGTGGTACAGCAAGTGGGAGAAGTGTCTTTTGGGTGTGGTCAAGGTTTGTCTGGGTGTTTAGGAGCCATGGAAAGTTATTGAAAGGTTTTAAGAACAGGAATGAATAACCAAATTTGCATTCACAAATACGGCTCTGATCCCACAAGAGAAAAGAGATCTGAGGATGGCAGGAAGGAAGGAAGGAAAGTCAAGCATTATCAGGCTACTTTAATGGTTCCATAGCAAAGGCTAGAGGATGAAGGAGGTAGAATGGCTGGCAAGAAAAAATGGATTTAAGAGATATTTAGCAGAGAAGTGCTTAGAATGCCAAATGAACCAGTAACAATTTTTAGAAGTTCTTGCTAATACAGAAGTGTAAAACAAAACAGTTTAATTTTAATTTCCTATTATTTTGGAGGATGAAAGACTTGAATACTGAATATAGAAAGATATGAAAATAAAACCATAGTTTTTAAAAGTCAACAAGGTACAACAAAAGAAACATTTATCGCATTTCTTTTTTTCTAATTTGGACACATCAGAAAGTGTATCTGCAGATTTTAATTTAGCATTTCATCTTGAAAGAATTTTAGAGGAAGAATAAAAGGAAAACAAGGAATTTAGAGATGGATAAGTGTTTATATTTTTTAAAAAGGTATAATCATGAAACAAATGAAAATAGAAGAACAGTAAAAAGGAAAAAAAGTCAACGTTTTAAACACAATCTTATTTCTTCACAAAGACTGAATGATAAAAAGTAGAGCCGGAAAGTATTCTTCCTTTCATGAACTGATCAGGGTTCTTTTATCGTAAAAGTAACACATTGGAAGTTTAAAGTTGAAGCTACTGAAGAAAATACTGAAGAATCCCAAACAATGGTGTCAATAATACCCTCATTATAAATCCTGGAAATAGTAAAATTGAAGTTGCCTATTTCAAATGCAGACAGTGTTTTTTTGTTTGTTTTTTTTAAGATTGATCACTTAGCACCATCTTCTGGCTACATGATTTTTTGTATTTTCTCCCTTCCTTCAAAAAGTTACTGTGTAAATGTTATGATTGTGGCGCCACCTGCTGGAATTTTTTGGTCTAAAAACAAACGTAACACTGATGAGTTGATGAGACACCAAGTAATTACCGTCAAGGGCATGACTTCTACTCATCCTAGAAAAGAATGATATTTGCAGATAACTAGACCTCCTGATTCTAAGAATTATAATAAATTATCCACACATAATATTCTAATATTCTAAGCAACTATTATGTATTCTACTAATGGACAAAGAGGCTATACATCCCTTTGGTAACTCATTCTCTAGCTCTTCTTTTGCTGTCCCCATACAAACTTTAGACCCATGCAAAATCACCCACCCATTGGTTAAGAGGAAAATAAAAGAATACTTGAGCACACCTGAGTACATTATTCCTTAAACTGTATAACTGTAATAGTATTAGACCCATTAGCCCCCCTGGAAAACAGAGATATAGTCTGTCCTCATCTATAATACCTTATATCAAAATGAAACACAGAGAGTTTTGAGCCAAGGCCTGCTTTTACCAAAGTCTCTGCTTTTTCTTCCCCACCTGTTTTCATTGCTACTTAATGAAGTTCAGGTACATACAGACTGTCTATAAATATGAATATATTTAAAGCTTATTAAAAGGTTTTCTAACCTCCCTTAACATGTTTCCTTGTACAGCTTTCAGTCAAGATCACTTTATAGCATTTTATTAACTTTTCCACAGTCTGAATAACACACTTTCTATTTGTTACCATTGGCTTCCTTCTGCCTGGGTATCTCCAAAACCAACCATGAATTCAAATCTTCCATATTAGTATTTGGACAGAAAAGTACAAAGAAAGAAATAATAATTTGTCATTTTTTCTAGAGTGTTGATTAGATTCAACCTAAGAATAAGAATGCTAAAATTTCTAAAAAAAGAAAAAAAGGCGCTCTATTACTTTGCTAACATTAGCCATATTTAATGTGATTTAACCTGAGCTTTTAATTAGGCATTTCAAATGTTCTCTTGACTGATCATGTATGTCAATCAGAGTCCTCCCCAAAAGCTGACAATAAGGACTTCCTCGCAGGTTGTGGATCAAACTGTAAAGGATGGTAGAGGTCCCCATTATCTGCAGAAAACCCCATTTGCAGAAAGACAAAGGCCAATCTACAGAGGGAAGCAATGCTAATAGAAATGAATAATTATTATTCAACTGAAGGAAGTCTCCTTCTGTATTTCCCAGTCACGTAAACTGAAAAAGAATCCCTTTCACTTTGTTTCTGTTCTTGCAACTAAGGGAATACTAAATAATACAATGCTCCAGAAATGCTTATTGACTTAATAAATGTTGAATGGAATGACCTTCATTAGTTCTCCTAAGTCCTCTGAGCTTCCTTTTTTTTTCAAATTCAATTATAAGGGCGCCTGAGTGGCTGTGTTTGAGCATCCAACTCTTGATTTCAGCTCAGGTCTTGATCTCAGGGTGATGGAATGGAGACCAGCATGGGGTTCTACACTAAGCATGGAGCCTACTGAAGATTCTCTCTCTCCCTCTCCCTCTGTTCCCATCCTTATAATCACATGCTCTCTTAAAAAATAAATAATAATAAATAAATAAATTCAACTCTAAAATAAGGGGATTCATCCATACTTTACTTTCCTTCCAAGGTTGATGGAGGTCAAATGAATGAATACCATATGAAATGAAAGAGTTCTAATTGAAAAACTTAGAAACTGATTATAAATGTGATAGGTAAATATAAACCTGCCATACTGTTGAAGAAATCAATCCACATGCCCAGGATACTGCTTCTTAAACATGGTATGTGTTCAATAAAGTTTAATCTGCTCACTATGTCAGTTCTAACATATGAAGATAGGCACGGGTAGCTTGCCAAAGGACTTGTTATTTAATATAGCACTGTCACTCAATGTTATGAGAAAGTAAGTTGAATAAGTTAGTGTATCAGGATGGTCACTGACAACTGTATTTGTCATACAGTAAGCACTTGAAAGAAAATGCTTTCTAAGAAACAATATTGCATTTACATTTTTTTCTCCTTTGTAGAAAAGCCCAATCATTGCATCTGTCAGTACAAAGTGAAGATCATTTGCCACACTGATTTTTCAGTTCCTGCTACCTGGAAAACATCTTCTATGAAATACTGACTCAACTCTTAATGTTCCTGTGATTGTATAAAGAATTATAAGAGCAATTCATATGTATTCCTATGATGTTAAGTACCCAAGGCAGTTTCAGTAGAGTAATTAAAGACCTATGATAAGATGAAATCAGATATTTTAAAAGAACTATGTCTTCAGCATAACTTAAATAAGAATTATATTTCTCTAGCTTAACAAATAGGTCTATGTTCTGTTTGAATCTCCAATTCTATACTATATATTTTTGTGTGTTCTCAAAATAGCAACTTAGTCTAGAAAACTGTATGACAGCCAAAACTAGAGAATATATGAAAAAGAGATTTATTATCTCGGTGAACTTGAATAAAATTATCTCCTCTTACACAGGACAACGGTGTTAGCATACTCACCATTCCCATCCAACTTTCGCCCATTGGAAATTTTAAGACTTTTTAAATACTATAAACACTCTTTATCACTACACCCTAACTCTTAATTAATCTTTGTACTAAAAAAAAATTGCTTGTGAAGTTGCTTGTGCTTTTCCCCAATAAGAATGACCTAAATAAACCAAAGACTGCAAAAGAAAAAATAACTGAATAAGAAGAATCTTCAAATGAGTCTTTAATTTTTTCTTCCTGTAAATTCAAATAAAACAGTGGGAACGCAGAGGAAATGGAGAGTAACAAGGAGCTACGACCTCCTATAAAAAACCATGAGTCTTGAACATTACTAACCCTCACATCGTTACCTTCAAAAGACAATCACTAGAAATGCATTCTATCTAATAAAGATGGATCCAGTATCGCCATTGAAGGCATGCCCTGTAAGATTAAAAGTACTCAACAGTTGAAAAGTCTGACTATACATCAGTCATTCCGCTTGATAATTGCCTAAAAACTAGTGTTAGATTCTTAAATTCAGAGCTGCTTTTCCCAATAGAGAGTTAACAGCCAATCCAGCTAAATAATCCACGAATAGGTCACCTTTATATTCATAACATTTCCAGGAGAAAACATGAAAATATCTGCACTTCTAGAAGATTTCTCCAGTTAGAAATTAGGTCACAAGGGGGTTTTCTGCCCCTCTCTGAAGATCATCCCTGTAGGGAAAAGATTCTTTTAATTTTGCTGTGCAAGCTGATCTCCATTAGCACGAGGAGTCTTTTTCGTGTTGTTGATTCAGCATTTGGAAAATGCTGAAGATCAGCCTATTCTTGCGCGTGAAGATCTGCCTTTCAGGGTGATGGAGGCAGGGACCAAGGATCCTATAACCCAGACTTCCATAAATCAGAGCCGAGATAAGAAGACAAGACCCTACATTTTTCTCTAGGCTGGCTGTATGTAATGGAAAGTAAGTCTGCTCCTAGACTTGACAGGTGAGAAAATGTTTTACATTCTGTTAAATTAATTAAACAAGGAGGCCAGTAGACTGAGGTGACTCTAATGCCATTACAACCTACCTAAGCAACCCCAAATCTAACCCTGTAAAAGTCTCAGATTTACTAAGTCAAGACTCGAAGACAACCAATCACAAACCGCCAACATTTTAAGCTATAACCAAGCAAGTAATTTCCTTTCTTTGCTTCTGCATTTGCTATATAGAACTCTTTCCCCTTACTCTTGCTCCTGTAAGATGGTATCCTGCTAACCTCTCCCTAACCACTGTCTCATTCGCATTGATTCTTGCTCAAATAAGTTTAAAAAAAAAAAAAAATTTCAATATGCCTCAGTTTACCTTTTAACAGCATCATTCTTTGGAGAGAGAGAATGTGTCTGATGATCTAATAGTAAGATTGGGTTCCTTCTGATAACAAATTGCTTTGCCTCTTTCAAATATTTTGATTTATAATATAGGATGATAAAAAGTTAAAATATTTCAAATAAGAGAAAGATACATTTTAGGAGGGCAAATAAACCCAAGTTTTTTTGGTTTTGTTTTTGGTTTGGTAAACGTAACTATTTAAATACTTACAGAGATGTAGCTATAATAGCTAAACGTCTATTTATAATATTTAATTTGTTAATTTTCTTACACACCCATATTTGAAACCACATTATATAAACAATATATTCATTTAAAAATATTTTTATTTCCATACCCACATTTCATTAAACAGTTTTATTCAACCTATTGATATGCATTTTGAATGGCACTGGCTTAATTGTTGCCAGAGCCACTTTTTGAGCAGTTTTCAGACGTTAATTTTCATTCCATCTCAATGTCTCAAAAATACAGCCCTTTCTAAATTCTAGTTTGATCCGGTTACATTGTTACTGGAAATTTACCCAAAGTCTAAGGTCACCTTGATAACTGGCATTCATTAAGGCCATTCCCAACTAATATATTTTTCTGAGAAACTTTACATTTTCAAATTCAAGTAATTGAAAAAGAGACCAAAATACAGAGACTTCATAAAGGTTCTGTATTAAATACAGAGACTTCATAAAGGTTCTAAAATACAGAGACTTCATAAAGTTTCTGGTATAAAATGACTTAATCTTTTCTGAGGAATAATTTTGAGGAAAGAAGTGGCTTTACTTTATATGGATACAGGATATATATATACAGTCAGGATAGATAGGTGCAGAGCCAGCAAAGGTAAGGAGGCAGAAATCCAGACGAAATGCAAAACAACTTAGGAGAAAGTCTGTTTGTTTGTTTGTTTGTTTGTTTGTTTAAAGATTTTATTCATTTGTTTGATAGAGAGGGAGCGAGGGCGCACAAAGCAAGGGGAGTAGGAGAGGGAGAAGCAGGCTTCCCGCCAAAGACGGAGCCTGACATGGGGCTCCATCTGACCTGACAGAGCCACCCAGGAGCCCCGGGAGAAAGTTTAATTTAGGGTTCATGGCAAGGTTCATGGCAAATGACATGGTGTTGTGCTATAAAGAAGAACAAAAAGTTCTCTTGACAGGAGGGAATAAGTTGAATCTATTATAACAGGATGGCATAAGTTGAATCTGCATGTAACTTACTATACAGCCAAATTTAAAGTCTCTAACCTAGATTTCACAATTGAATTGCCCAAGCACAGAAAAAAGAAAATCTGTTAAAAACTCAGACATGGCAGTGATAGACTGACAGACAATTTCTCACAAACTTTGGAGGGGTAGATTCAAGACCACTTATGGAATTTGTAGGTCCATAGTGCTGAATAATAACGTAGAGCTACTTAAAAATCAAAAGGTTTAAGACAACAAGAATGAGCATTAATCTTTCTAAGAATGACTCTGTATGTATCTGCAAAGACCCTACAACCATGAACTTGGCCCTTGCACTGGTATTCTTTTAAAGGAGACCCATTCACAGAAGACTCATCTTTGCCTGCTCAGTACAAAAATTGAGCACAAGGCGAAGAACCTGGAACAAAAGAGGGACTCAGTGGATACAGACCCCAGTTGAATGAAAGAATGGTCAAAAGAAAGAGCAGTGAATCTGTCCACCTCCTAATTACAAAACAGAAAAATAGCATTTTATCATGGAAAGGGAACAGACTTCAATCATAAGAAATATTTTCAGTGTTTAGGGATTCTTAGGACTTGAAAAGGATTTGCTCCCTCAAACTCTATTTAAAAATAAAAAATAAAGTCACAGGAAAACCCTAAATGCACATATTAGTCACACATGTCCCATTTACTTTGTAAAATATTTTCAAATCAAACGATAAATGGTTGCATTGAAATCAAAGTAAACACTTGAAGTTTCTCAATTCCCCCAAGTAGATTCCATGACCCTCTGGAAACCCAGAAAATGAACAAAACAGAAAATCTGTGAATAATGGTACAAAATAAACCAAAGTTGGTACTCCGTTTGTATTTCTGCATAAGTTGTTTCATTTATGGGGAAAAGCCTACAAGTTAATTCTTTAAGAAGCTGTGTTGTTTTTGTACGAATTTACAGAGATAGAATCTAATTATGGAAACATCAAACAAACAGGATGAGCTGTTTTTTCCTAAGATGTAAGTGAAATATTTAAATATTTCTATAAATTCTGTTGCTAAATATCCAAGTTTTTAAATACTGGGATGGCAGAAGAAAAGCTGAAGAGACATAAACCTCAAATGCTTTCATCAGCAAAAAATGAAAGAAAATACTTAATATTTAAACGAAGGAAAAATGTGTGACTATTCAATTTCACAAATCCTATCTTATTTATCTACCCAGGGCAGATACAGCCTCTATTAGCATCATGCAGCTTCAACTGATCTCATCTGTATATATCTATTTATCAAATACCCAGAGAAAGAGAATAAAAACACCAGGTACATTATGGGGACACTCTAACAACTAACTTGCATCATGACATCATGACAACATGCATCATAACAACAACTGACTTACATCATGAAACAGATATTTAAGAGCGAAAAAAGCCAGCAAACATTCCTTAGAAAATGAGAAAAATAATAGGATGTGAAAAAAATTGTGATTTCAATAATGATCTCCAGAGGTGTCAGTGTAGTTTATGACATAACAAGGTGATGCTTAAAGGAATATGAAATAATACTTAGTTATTCAGAAATAACTACTATCTTTAATCTAGAAGCCTCTCTATATGAGAGAGATCAGATGGCACACCGTAAAAGAGAGTCCCACAAGCAAATAAATTGGAGAAACACCATATAATATACACCCTTCTAGAAGTTCATAACCACTTTTGCATATTATAGGTTCTGAGTTGTCTAGCAGTAAAGATAGGTGTTCAACTTTGTTTAACCTAGAATGTCCCAAACTTATTTGAACTTGGTATGTTTTTTTTTTTTTTACATAAAGGGTGGTTTGTTTACTTGTTTTATTTTTCACTTAAAATTATAAACATTTTGGAATGCTGGTGGTTTCCCGAGTTGACTTTGAGAAATGTAGCTCTATACCAATCAAACATAAAACACAGGAATACTGACTATGCTTGCATTTAGTATTCTTGAGTTCTCATAACTTATTTTATAGTTCTTTTGCAAAGACAATGTTTATGCAAATATATTCTCCAGACTTGGGAAGTTAATGCTCTTGCCCCTTCACTCTTGGTCACATCACACTCTGAGCTTTGTGCCTGGTGCAGGACATTGCCTGACTGTAGTGTAACAGGCTGTCAGCCAGGATAGTGGGGAGATCCAAAACCATTCTGGAAGGCATCGAAGTGAAACACTGTGGGTGATTTGAGGCATGATGGTTGCTGGGCCACAGGAACCTGTTGACTTTCAGCTCTAAACCTGCTCTTCCCTATTCTCCCTTGTAAAGCCAGAGCTGGGACTTTATACATTTTATTTCTCTTTAGAAATAAAAAGTTGGAAATTTAGCCAACTCAGGTCCTGGTAGGTTTAGCCAATGGCAGGTGGGGGGTGGAGGTGTCGAGGATGCTGGAGGAAGACTGGAAGATGAGTGGAGTGGAGAAGGGTCGTATTTGTGCTTGCCCTCAGGGAAGTGACGAGAGGAGCCCGGGGAACCCTGTGGGAGGCCAAGCCCGTGAAGCTCTTGTTTCCTCGCCCTCAATGTCACCCCAGCAGTAACACATCCCTTGGTGAGAGCATTTATCTCAGCAGCAGTTTTTCCCAGGTTCTATTTTTTTCTACACCCAGAGGTGGTTTTATGGCTCGTCCTTAATCACACAACACCTGCCAGAGAGCGCCCCCTCCTAAGAGATCTCTGATCTCCTGCTCTGATTCACCCCATCCAGTGTGCTGTGGTACCAGCCCAGCCTGGCAAAATTCCCATCTTCGGAGATCCGGTTCCCAACTTGTGGGGTCCCTTCTCCAAACCTGTAGATTCTGACGGTTTCAGCCTCTTCCCCAACCTTATCATCAGGTAGAGGAGAATGAGTTTCTTTTGGGAGGCCCGTGAGGACAGAACTAGAACTCACCGGTTGAAGTAACAGGTCACGATCATTAGAGATGCCAAAAAACGGAATGGACTGTACTGAATTTCCTATCCATTAATTTAATCAAAAGAAGAATCTGCCACAAAATTAGCATATTGACAGGACTTAAAGTATCAGGTGGGAGATGGGACTGGATGAGATACAGGGTTTTTTCCATTTGCTTGATTCTATAGTAAAATGTAACTATAACTACAATTACTGAGTAATTCCTCAGTTAGCAAGGAATTAACTCCCCCGTTCCTTACTTCTATTATTCTTAATACTCATAAACAATGCTATTGTTGGAGGAGGTCACAGAAAGGATGTGACTGCAGCGGACCTGAGTGCTGGACCCTGAAAACGTCAGAGGCTTCTCACCCCCTCCCTTGTCCTTAGAATGTATGTTCTGCCTACTGCTTCCACAGTGGGGGCCATTTTCAAGGACACAGCCTTGGTAGAGTGAGGTGTGTTGTTGAGACCATATGGATTTAATAGGTAACTAAACCCAGTTAAGTCCTCTATTTAAACTTAGATTCAAGTTTATATAAACTTCACGTTTACATAAAGTTTATAAAGTTTATGTAAACTTTATATAAACTTAGATTCAAACTTAAGATTCAAGTGGGCAGGTACAGAGATCTACTCCTCTTTTGAATGCCCAAGACAAGCCTCATATGTAAGTTTTCTTGCATATTAAACCTGCCACCTACCAACATGGAGTGGTCTGCCTCTTTCTTCTGTCTCACCTTGCCCCCCATGAACAGAGGTCAGTTTCAGATTTCACCTGGGAAATTCCCGCATTTCTGAACCAGTACCTATGTTATTAGATATTATCATTTCCATTTTATAAATTAGAAAGGAGAATGGTAGCTGATGTAAGATCATTAACAGCCAGGATCACCCAGTTTTCAAGTGAAGGTAGTGAAGGCAGAATGTGGACACTTGTGAGTCCCGCCACCTGCTTCCTAAGAAGCCTCGAGCCACACCACTCTGAAGCATTCTGTTACAGCACTCTCAGTGTGCCTGAAGCCGGAGAATCATTGTTGAATCCTTGTTTCATTTCAGCATCAGCCCTGGTGGGTTGCTTTGCTTGTTTTTATGTTTTGCTGAATAAAGGAAGAGGAAAGGCATTGAGAAGTGATGAATGAAGAGTGATAACAACTTGACAATAGTTCCTTACTCATCAAACCCACCAGCCCTACCCCCTGCCACGTGGAAATGCTTGCTACCACCGTCAGGAATGCTCTGTCTTTAGCTACTGGATAACTCCTATCTACCCTTTAAAGTATAGCCCAGACACTTCCAGATGCACTTTCGGGTTCTGTCCTTAAGCTAATGTACCTGCTTTAGAGGTATTACATAAGCTAGGGGTGAATTACATGGCTAACAGGTGAATCCACTCATGGAAGCATCATCCTGGGAAGGCAAAGGTAGATGAGAAAATCAGAAGAATGGAACCAATATCAGCGGCCAAGCTGGCTTCTCCACTGGTAAGGATTCTGGCATTACCTTGAAGGCTTCGTCCTTAGACAGAATTTCTGCACATGTGGCCTATTACTACCCCCGACACACAGTTTTACTATTTTATCGTTGTTTTTCTATCTGGCTTTCCTTGAATAATTCAGATTATTCATCTTTGTATTCCCAGGACCTAGCAAGATAGAGAATAGTAAGTGTCCAAAACACATGTTCTTGAGGCAACAAGGGATAGTGGAGAAGCCACAGGATTTCAAGTCAGTTCCTGGGCTGTGATCACGAGCAAGATTACATAATTTTTCTAAGTTCTGTTCTTCCCAGAGAGGAAAGTTTCAGGAAGGAAGTGGTCAGTGGTTTCCAGCACTAGCAGTGGGCAAGATTATCTAATTTTTCTAAGCCTAACTCTTCCAAGAGAACAGGCGGCAGTTACTAACACTATGCAAAAGTCACCTGATAAAAGGTGTCCATTGAATTTAGCAGGAAGGTCCACCAGTGACCACTTTGAAACAAGTACCAATGGGGGTAGTAAGCATTGAAGCAGGTTGCAGTGAGCCAAATATTGCACTGGATATAGGGAAGAGGACACGGAAACCACAGACAATGCTCAGGGTTATTTACCGTAAATATAAGGGATGGACAAGTTACAACTAGCTGTTGTTCAAAGGGCTTTGGTTTATTAGTTTATTGGGGGATGATTTGAGCATATTGTATTTAACAGCTTAAAGAAAACAGAAAATATAGTGAGGTTAACCAGGGGAGGGAACAATCTAGAGCACAACCCCTGAGGAGGCTCCTAGGAGGAAAATAGCATGGGAACAGAAATGAACAGATTTATTGGAGACAGAAAGAGGGGCAACAACTTTTTCAGTTTAGCAGAATACAGGGAAAAGAATAATGTGGATACAAACAAGGCAACAGACTTAGATATGGTAAGGAAGTGAGGTAGCTCCAGTCTGGGCTTCTCCAAGCAATTGGTGGCAGAGTAGAGAGATCAAAGAGCACCGGCCCTGAAAACGGACTTTGTGGGTTTAAGTCCCAGAATACCTTCTAATTGTGTCACCTCTGGCAAGGTATTTAACATACTAATGCCTGATTTCCCCCATGATAATAACCATGCTCTTACTCTCCTGGATTGCTGTAAGGAGTTCACGACTTCTTATATACACACGGAGCCAACAGTGCAGACCTGCGCTCTCCCGAAGTGTGAGCTACCCTCACTGTGTGAAGTAAGACTTGTGGGCTCTAAAGATTTCCACAGAGGAGACAGTTTGAAGGGAACGCTGCGGGGTACAAAAACGAAGGAGCCAGGCAAACATTGAAGGGTGGGAAGCAGTGATGAAGAGTCAGTTTAGTTGGAAATCGTGTACAACATGTCATTGGGGCAGTTCCCAAACCCCCTTCCCCACCTTCAGCCCAGGTGTTGACAGGGGGAAGGCAGAGAGCTGGATGGATCCAACAGACAGCGGTGATGGAAGAACCATGAAGGGATGGAGCTGAGAACCCTGAGGACAGGCTGCAGTGAAGGGTCACGGAATCACGCAAGATGTCTTGAGAAGTGAAGGGTCTCCACTGAAGGAGGCCAGAGAGTTGAGAACTTAAAGTGATGGAAATGTATTCTGTGCTTGTTGAAGAATTGTGGTAACCTGCCAGCCCTAGTTCTTCTACAGGTGAGCTCAGGACAGCAAGAACTTGACCTTTCCCTGCAAGGGACTGGAAGACAGGGACAGGGCGGGGCGCACGTGGGAAGATAAAGAGAATTGTGATGGGATGGGGCTGGGCTCCGGGGCGGGGCTACCGGGCGGTGGGGTGTGGCCCATCCAGTACCTGGTCTAGTCCCCTACGGCGCGGGCAGGGGGCACTGGGGCCTCTGCAGCTTAAGCAGCATGTGCCTGTGCTGTGCGGATGACGAAGCCATCCAAGTCAACCCCGTGAGTTTTCCAAGTCCCTAACCCTGCCTCGGCAGCCCCTACCTACCCTGAGCCCTGCACTGGGATTACTGGGACACTTGGGATTAAGGTCGCTTGTGATCGTGGCCAATGAGGGCTTGGGTGCTGAGGGTTGGGAATCCCGGGTGAAGTAGACAGACTAGATCCTGGACAGCAGCAGACCCACCTAGGAGGAGGAAAAGCCCCCCACCCCCGCGTCTTCTAGAAACCAGGCACAATCATCTGTTGACTGACCCATTAATCTGCCCCAGAGGTGGATGGGGCTTACAGAGGTTGGGGGGCAGTTTAAGTTCCCCAATATCGGGAAAGACAGGGAGGAGACTGCTTCTGGGTCTTGGGGTTGAACAACTGAATCAAACTGAAGGCAGGAGGAGGTATTTAAGGTACAATTTAGAAATTGTGGGAAGCTGTGGGAACCCTACAAACCAAACAGCCAAGATCCCTGTGTCTCAGAAAACCATACCACTTGCTGGGGTTCCTCAATCTCCCCAAACACCAGCAGAAACGTAATTATTTGATTTCTTGTACACCTTTTCCTTTCATGATAAAGCTCATTGTTCTACATGGTTCCTGTAATGTGGTTCAAGCCTGCTTCTTTTTTCTCAAACAATTGCCATCCTTCCCCCTGACTTTTACCTTAATGTTCTCATTCTCTCCTGCCTCCTGTAGTTAAGAAAATATGCATATATTACATAAATAAAAAACAGTAACATAGGATTCCTATTACAATAACTAGTATTTCTGTTTGCTCATGGTTTTTTATGGTTTGTTTTGTTTTAATTTAATTTTACATATTATGTAGGAAGGGCCAAGATGGCAACATCCTTCAGAGGTCACTGCAAGGCAGGTAATGTTTAAATAAATTATTCTGGGTATTTCAAAATTGTAACTTCATTTTTTTTATGTGTTGTGGTCTCTATATGATAGAACTTTTATTAGCTAGACACTTCTGTGTTATCTTTCATGGAAATCTGGGATCTTGTGACTACTATTAGAATAATGTGACCACTATTAAATGCTTTATGTTCTTATTTTTTAATGTAATAGGAATTGAATGGCTAGATCATAGAGAAAGCAATTTTTTCATAGTTATGAAGTAATACCATATAGTTTTCAAAGCAATTATACCAACTGCACTCCCCTGGAAGTGGATAAAAGTTTCTTTCATTCATACACTCTACACCCTAATACTCCATTATCTTCAAAGCATTCTAATTTGAACCCTTAGGTCTCTTCCACTTATAGTTGCCATATAATAGGGACATAAAAATCTCTGCTTGACATATGCAGCATTTAAGGGAACTAAAGAATGTGCACAAATTTTGTTTTCTTATTTCTACAAAGAAAATTCCTTTGGAGCTTTTAATTAACATTATTTTTAAAATAAAAGTAAACATATATATCTATGAGCCTTAGATCCCACAGTTGGTGAAGTGGGAAGCAAGAGTAAATAGTCTCATTAGAAAACTCTAGAGATGCTCCAATGTGTTTTCTTCATCTATAAACCACATATTTGAAGAAAGATTTTTCCTACTTTTATGTAGCTATGTAAACCATATCCACTGATTGTGTTTATCTTTTTTTATTGACACTAACCAAAAATATAATCAGGATGTTAAATTTTTATGTTTTAAAAAGTATGATTTGTTTTCCTTTTAATTTTCCAAAAGTCCAGAGATAAACGTATTGAGAATATGAAAAACCTAAGGAAAGAGAAGAGGAGATTTACTAAACGGTTTGCAAGACCTGCTCCTCTTCCAGAACCAGGACTCCTAGTAAGTACAATATAGAGACTTCACTAAAATTAACAGGTCCTTAAATACAAAAGACACCCTCGTTTCTAATTTATGTATTACTCTATATTTTGTTTTTCCTCTTTCCTTTGAAAAATCTGTAATTGTAATCTGGGAAATTACTTTAAAACTCCTCCAATCAAATTCTCATTTATTATTTAAATCTTTCTCTCTTTTTTTGTCTGATAAACTGTACCTCATTGATGGTATGTGACAAGGTAGGTCTCTCTTCTTCAGAGAGTCAGAGATGGATTCCAGGCCAGGAGATTCTCAATGTGTCGGCAAATGAGTTAAGGCAAGGACTCCCTAGCAGCTGAGGGCTCCTCTCTTCCTCTTGTGCTCTCTCCAGGTTTGGGGACTCCTGCTCTTTGGCGGGCACATGGACCATAAGGTCCACCACCCACATGGCTGTAGCCAATTCATTGTTATACCCGGAAATGAGCTTCACAAAGTGCTCATTGAGAGTAATGCCAGCCTCATTATCAAAGATGGAAGAGTGAGTGTCACTGTTAAAGTTGCAGGAGACAACCTGGTCAGTGTAGCCCAGAGTTTCATTGAGGAGACCCTCTGATGCCTGCTTCACCACCTTCTCCAGGGAGCTTTCTCCAGGCAGCAGATCAGATCCATAACTAACACACTGGGGGTGGAGACATGGAAGACCATGCCAGTGAGCTTCCCATTCAGCTCAGGAATGGCCTTGCCCATAGCCCTGGCAATACCAACAGAAGCAGGAATGATGTTCTGAGTACCCCTTCGGCCATCATACTACAGCTTCCCAGAGAGCTCATCCACAGTCTTTTAGATGGCAGTGATGGCATGGAATGTGGTCTTAAGTCTCTCCACAATGTCAAAGTTGTCATGGATGACCTTGGCCAAAGGGGCCAAACAGTTATGATGCAGAAGGCATTGATGATAATCTTCAGGGAGTTGTCATACTTCTCATGTTTCACACCCATCACAAACATGGGAGCATTAGCAAAAGGGATAGGGATAATGACCTTCAAGTGAGCCCCAGCCTTCTCCATGGTGGTGAAGACACCAGTGCACTCCACAACATATTCAGCAAGAACATCACCCCATTTGATGTCAGTGGACTTTTGCTCCTGCAAGATGGAGATGGGCTTTCCACTGATGACAAGATGGGTTTCTAGGTCTAGGTCTCAGCCTTTACTGTGACATTGGATTTGTCAGGGTAGAATCATACTGGAACATGCAACCATGTAGTTGAGATCAATGAAAGGGTCATGAGTGGTGACAATATCCAGTTTTTCAGAGTTAAAAGCAGCCCTGATGACCAGGAACCCATTATATCCATCCATTTACTTTAACCTTTGCCATTGTGTCTCAGGGACCTGGGTGGCACTGAACAAAAAGATGTGGCTGGGTTTTGAATGCAGAGGAGGGCAGAGCCTATTTAAATCTCCTTTCCAACAGTCTCCTGGAGATGATATGGTTTAATGGAAAGAGCAAGATCTGAGGAAACTACATTATTCTGGTTTCCAGTTTTTGCTTTACCATATATGATCTTGACTGCCCAAAATCATTATTTGAATCTTTTGGATTATATTACTTGGAAAATAAATCTCTTGGCAAATAGTTATGCAACCTAGGCTTGATCACTTGCAACATCATAAAAGTCTACACCAATCGCAGCTTATTGCCTCTCTGCACATCTTTTTTTTTTTTAATTTAAATTTTAGTTAACATACAGTGCAATATTGTTTTCAGGAATAGAACTCAGGGTTTCTCTACTTACATACAACACCCAGTGCTCATCATAACAAGTGCCCTCTTTAATACCCATTACCCATCTAGTCCTTCCCATACATTCATCTGTTTTGTTTCTTAAATTCCACATATGAGTGAAATCATATGGTGTTTGTCTTTGAATAACTTATTTCGCTTAGCATAATACACTCTAGCTCCATCCACATCACTGCAAATAACAAGACTTTATTCTTTTTGAATACACACTCACACACACACACACACCACATCTTCTTTATCCATTTCTCTCTTGAGGGACATTTGGGCTCTCTCCATATTTTGGCTATTATGCTCTGTGAACATCAAGGTGCATGTGCCCCTTTGAATCTATATTTTTATATCCTTTGGGTAAATACCTAATAGTGAAATTGCTGGATTATAAGGTAGCTCTATTTTGAATTTTTTGAGGAACATCCATACTGTTCTAGAGTGGTTGTACCAGTTTGCATTCCCACCAACAGTCATCTTTGCATCTCTTTGGCATGGATTTAAAAGCGCTTCCAAATAACCTATCATATGACCTCCATGAGACTTTTATATGTAGTGTTAATTATATTTCTTGTAGCCAAACATAAATCCAATGGCCCTCCATTTTAAAGGCCTTCAGATATTTGAGGAAAACTATTATCTTCCTTCATATTCAGCTTTTCCTCAGGATGAAAATCCCCATTTTCCTCATCCATTCCTCTTTAACTTAGTAGTAAGTCCTGGCCTTATTTAGGCAATCTTCAGGATTAGAATTATATTTTATTATAAAAAGAGATTTGGAAAAAAATATATTTCCAGTAATTAAGATTTTTTTCTGTTGGTTTTGCTTTTGAAAGAAAATGTTTTATAAGCACAATTAACGAATAGCTATGGCAGGTAGCTATTGTTAACCTTAGCTCCTTATCAGAGAAACTCAACTTTAGTGGCTTAACCAAATGGAAGTATATTTTTTCTCCAAAGAAAAGCTCCTGACCTAGACCTAGAGCTGACGTGATGGTTCCAAAAATCACTAAAGAAGTTCCAGGTTCCTCTTTTCAAACTTTTCACATGACTTTCATCCTCATGGTCTCAGAACGCTTCTACAATAGTAGATGTGTCTACATTCCAATAGAAAACAGTACAGAACTAAGGACAAAAACTATATGCCAGCAGCTAAGTCAACTCCCGTTTGATCAGGAAAAGAGCCTCCTTCATATACGTATATATGAAATATATATATAAAATATATTTATAAATAAAGTCTTGGTTGTGGTAATGGTCTCATGTTGTACACGTGCCAAAATACTTTAAAATGTGCACTTTATTTTTATTGTTTTAAAGATTTTATTTATTTATTTGAGAGAGAGAGAGAGAGAGAGAGAGAAAGTGGGGAGGGAGAGAGGGAGAAGCAGGCTCCCTGCTGAGCAAGGAGCATGGGCCCCGGGATCATGACCTGAGGCGAAGGTGGAAGTGTAACTGACTGAGACACCCAGGCGCCCCTAAAATGTGCAAGTTGAATATGCACAATTTATTGTATGTCAACTGTACTTCAATAAAGCAGACAATATATATGTATTTATGTGTTACATTGGGTTTACTCTGAGTTGTATAATTCTATTAGTTTTGACAAAGCATAATGTCCACGACAGTAAAAAACAGAATAGTTTCACTGCCACAAACATCCAATGTGTTCTACCTATTCTTCCCTCCTTCTTTCCTCCTCACCTGCCTCAAGCCAGTAGCAATCACTGAATTTTTTTTTATAAAGATTTTATTTATTTATTTGAGAGAGCGCGAGCGAGTGTGAGCAAGCCTGTTCACAAGAGGGGGAGGGGTGCAAAGGGAGAAGCAGACTCCCTGCTGAGCAGGGAGCCTGCCCTGGGGCTCTATCCCAGGACCTGGAGATCATGACCTGAGCTGAAGGCACACCTTTAGCCAACTGAGCCACCCAGGTGCAACCCCCCCATTTTTTTTTGCAATCACTTAACTTTTTACTGTCTCTATAGTTTTGCCTTTTCCAGAATGTCATATAGTTGGAATCTTACAGGATGTAACCTTTCAGATTGGCTTCTTTCACTCAGCAATATGCATTTCATGGCTTGATAACCCATTTCTTTTTATCACTGAATAATATTCCATTGTGTGGATGTACCACAGTTTATTCATGTACCTACTGAAAGACACCATCGTTGGTTCCAATTTTTAGTAATCATGAATTAAGCTGCTATAAATATTGGTGCACAGGTTTTTGCATGAACATAAATGTTCAACTAATTTGGGTAAATTAAATACAATTGCTGGATAATATGGTAAAACTATGTTGAGTTTTATAAGAAACTGGAAAATTGTCTTCCAAAGTAACTGTATAATTTTGGATCCCCACCAACAATGAATGAGAGTTCCTGTTGTTCCACCTCCTTGCTAACCTTTGATATGATCAGTGTTTTGGATTTTAGCCATTTTGACAGGTGTGTAGTGATAACTCATTGTTTTCATTTGCAATTCCCTATTAACATATACTATTGAAAATATTTTCATATGTTCATCTGCTCTCTGTATAACTTCTTTGGCACAGTGTCTGTTTCAATATTTTGCACACTTTTTAATTGAAGTCACTTTCTCATGAGTTTTAACAGCCATTTGTATATTTTGTATACCAGTTCTTTATAAGATATGCATTTTTGTAAATATTTTCCCCTAGTCTCTGCCTTTTTTAATTCTTCTAAGAGTGTCTTTCCCAGAGTAGAGGTTTTTGATTTTAATGAAGTCTAACGTATTAACTATTTCTCTCATGGAACATGCCTTTGGTATTGTATCTAAAAACTCCCAAGTTCACATAGACTTTTCTCTTGCGTTATCTTAAGAGTTTTACAATTTTGCATTACATTATCCATCTGTTCTTGCATCTTGCCCACTTTTCCATGAGAGCCCTTAGCATATTGATAATAATTATTTTAAATTCCCAGTCTGATCATTCCCAAATCTCTGCCCTAACTGAGTCTGGATCTGATGCTTGCTTTGTCTCTTCAGACTGTTTTTACTTTTTAGCATGTCTTCTATTTTTGATGTTGTTAAGAGGCAGACATGATATACTGAGTAAGTTAGAAACTGAGATACATAAACCTTTAGTGTAGGTTTTGTGTATATCTGGCTAGGATTTAGGCTGTGTTGTCTGTTTGCTGTAGCTGTGGCATAAGAGGTGAAAATTTACTCCGGATTTTTGTGTCTCCTCTTGTCTTTTAGTTCCCCTAGAGCCTCTTAAATAAGATCTGAGGCTTGTAGTTCTTTAAGCTAACTTCCCTGATGTTATATAGAAGCCTTATTAACGTGGTGGTAAGTTGTTGTGGAGGGGAGCATTTTATAGACTTATGAATAGATCTCAGTCTTTTAGAGAGCCTGTGTCCCTAGGAGCCTTATTAATGTGGTGGTAAGTTTTTGTGGAGGGGACAAAAACTTACCACCTATAGACCTATGAATAGATCTCAGTCTTTTAGAGAGCCTGTGTCCCTAGGACATGATTTTCCCAACAACTACTTAGCTACCCTTACCCTTAAGTGAAACAGGAAGGCTATAGGGGACTGGAGTTGCATATTTCTATTTCCCTTCCCTACATCAGTAAGGGTTTAATAAAACCCAAATTGGTTAAGTTGTGATAAAATAGTTTCCCTTGAGGGCATGCCCTGTTGAAGAGGAGAGCGAGCTCAGGAGACTTTCAAAATAGCTACTCTTCCCCTCCCACTGCTGGAAGCAAAAGGAGATTTTCCCCCTAATAATCACAATAAGACCTGGTGGGACTTCTAGAGGTAAAACTCAAGGAATATGCAGTCCTTGATAAGACAGATCCCCCACCCTAAGTCTGTAACCTTTAAGCTAATCCACGGTGAGTTTCAGCAATTCATTCATTAAACTTTGAGTGTTCTGTTGGAACAGTATTGGCTCCAACAACATCATTTGTGTCTTGTTTGTCCCATGACCTCAATTCTCCAATGGATCTAAGAAAAGTTGTTGATTTTTACTTCAGCTTTTTTCTTGTGAGGATGGGACTGATGATTCCCTAGTTCTTTTACGTGTCAGACTGGAAACCCCCACTTATATGTCTTTGCTCAAAACTGAGTCAACAGCCACCCAAAGCTGCAATATGTTTAAGTGGTGAAAAGCTGACCTGGCTTCTTTGTTGCTCTGAAGAGAATTAAGCTTCCATTAGTGTGGATGAAAGTACTTTCTTTTCTCAGGCTGTGATGGTCCTCCTCCTATAATTCACCCTCCTCCTTTAGTTTTGGAGTAAATACAGATTATGAGTAACAGTTCCACTCTTCGGCTTTTTTTTTTTTTTCCCCTTCTGTGTTCCTTTGCCTAGTCAAGGGAGCCTATGCATTGCCACCCAGAAACTTAGGATCCTCAAACTTATAGTTAAATATCTACGAAGTTCTTCTCTTGCAGATATGCTAGTGTTTGAAATACCATCCACATAATCATGGCCTCTGAGATATGCATTAAAATATGTCTGCACAACATATTCTACATCTATAATAGTTATCCCTTAGTAAAGTATAATTATATGGGATGGGGGAAGGGAGCATTGATTCCTGAGACCACCCTTCTCTAAGGCAATTACCACCACTTCTGAGCCCTTTAAATTTTGATTCATTTCTACACATTAGTTTGGCTAATTTTTCTATCTCACTGCAAGTTCAGATATCTTGGGCCATCAATCTTCTCGCTTCATGACTTGCCCCTCAACACCAAACCATTTAGGATTCTTCCATTAAAAAGCTCCCCCACCAATTTTTTTTCCGTGATTTACTAGATGGTTTTTATAGAAATGCCTACAGACTTGTTCTATATCAATTATTCAATGAACACACTTGAGCTTTCAGAGACAAAATATCTCCAAATAAATAAAAATATATAAAAAATATACAAAAAATATACAAAAGCATGATGTATGAGAAGCTGGAGTTCAGTCTGGTACTTAGTACTTATTCTCCTTACTATAAGGATTCTTAGAATTGTCTTCAAAACAGCTAGATATTTTTGCCCTGGCAGTATTAGGCAGTCATGAGAGTTATGATATCCTTTAAAAGAGAAAATAAAACCCTTCGCCCAAGAAAGAACATCAGGGGGCTCAAAGCCTCGAAGTACACACTATGCTAACAGGCTTCTCAGGACTCACAGAAGAGTAATAATAGCAAGGAGCTACTGTGAAAATCTTATTCTAGTGTTTCTTCTATATATTGACCAAGATGTATAGTGTATCATATTTAAGCTTGAACTCTCAGTGCTTCTCAAATGAGGTCAGGACCAATTTTGTGTGATTTGGTTTGGTTTGGTTCAGTTTAATTTTCAAATCATTGTGGACTGTCATTTTGTAACATATGATCAAAATGTCATAGCAGTATCAAATTATTATAAATGAACATAAATGTTCATTCTCAATTTGTCTAACTAATCTTGTTGCAAGGCGTAATGACTATTAGGCTAGACTAAAACCAGACCACACAGAATAACACATCTTTAAATTGTATTGGTCCTTTCACTTTCTTCCCCTTACATCTTTTGCAAATTGTTGTGTTATAAGCAGTGTCCCTACTAAATACCCTCTTCTCTTTTTCTTTCTTCTTAAATTGTTTTTTTGCCTCAGGAAAAAATATAACAACAGTATTTGTACAACTTAAATGGCTTGAGATGAAGATAAAAACATGGGTCCATATATACAGGTAGTTTTCATATAGGAGTTGTGCCCAGTAGGAAAGAGGATGTATGATTAGGCTAGAGCAACTAGTAAAAATTTTGGAAAAGTATTTTTATTTTGATGTTTGTCTGCTTAAAGTCTCTATAACAAAACTGTCTCCTAATTATTTTATTAGTAATCATTATCATGGACATTAAAATAATCATGAAATATTATTTTATAGTTAAGTTCCTGCCAATACTGATATATATACCCTTTCTATATTTACTTAATTGTTGCTGTTGCTTACTTTAATTCATTTCAAGATTAAAAAATTCTCAACAGATACACATAGCATGCTTTCTTGGCCCACCACAGACCATAAGACTGGAAAAGAAAACCCCTATGTTTAAAAACTCTATCACATCCACAATGGTTAGAAGTGACTTTAACCCTTTCTCCCCTGTTATTTTTGGTTTCTACAAATTCTTCCTGCTTGTGGTGTTTGTTATCTGACTCAGAGGAAAAAAAAAAAAAGAACACTTTATATCATATTCATATGAATTATTTCATAATATTGTTTTTCATATCTGACTACTATCTGAATGTAATGTTGTGATAATTTAGAATAGCATTTTTAGCTCTTTATGAAATTCTTTTTGTGTAAGAAAGTCTACTCCCGTTGATATCTTTCCCAGATAATTTATAACTTTGTATAAATTTTTCCTTATATACATTTTAATTTAACTTATTTTTCTTTATGTACTTTAATTTTTTTCTAGTGGACATAAAGCTGGAGTCTGTGTGGAAGAAATCATGCCAGATGAAAATGTGCAGATTAATAACATCAAGTGGCATTTTTTAATTTGACTTCATTTGAAAAATAAAAGCCATACTCTGCCATTTCAACAAAATAAATGCAGTACAACCATCTAACATCCAAGCCAGAGGGTCTAGAATTTTATTAAATAACTTAACTCATTATCATTTTCTTTTCTATGGTAAATTTGAGATCTGCTACTTTTCAACAAACAATTATACAGGCATTTAAAAATTATATAGTCCTCTTTAAATTTTTGCAATTAAATTTATGACTTATCTAAAAGTTTAGAATTATACTTTAATAATAGGGAAAATGCCCCTAACTTGGGAGCAGCCAAATATATAAATCAGTTAATAACAGAAATTCATTGATAATAATACAATAGTAGTAGGGAATTTTAATATCCCATTCACAGCAATGGACAGATTGTCTAAGCAGAAGGTCAATGAGGAAACAAGGGCTTTCAATGGCACACTGGGCCAGATGGACTTAATAGATATACTCATTACATTCCATCCTAAAGCAGCATAATACTCATTCTCTTCCAATGTACATGGAACATTCTCAAGAATAGATCACATACTGGGTCACAAGTCAGGCCTAAACCTGTATGAAAAGATTGAGGTCATACCATGCATATTTTCAGACCATAATGCTATGAAACTTGAAGTCAACTGCAAGAAAAAAATTGAAAGACTACAAATACATGGAGATTAAAGAACATCCTACTAAAGAATGGGTTAACCAGGGTATTAAAGAAGAATTTAAAAAAATGCATGGAGGCAAATGAAATGAAAATATGACAGTCCAAAACCTTTGGGATGTGACAAAGGTGGGTCCTAAGAAAGTAGTATACACCCATACAGGCCTTCTTCAAGAAGCAAGAAAAGCCTCAAATATACAATCTAGCTTTACACCTAAAGGAACTGGAAAAAGAACAGTAAATAAAGCCTAAATCCACCAGGAGAAGGGAAATAATAAAGACCAGAGGAGAAATAAATGATATACAAATTAAAAAAAAAAAAGAAGTAGAACAGATCAACAAAACTAGGAGCTGTTTCTTTGAAAGAATTAACAAAAATGACAAACCCCTAATCAAACTTACCAAAAACAGAAAGGACCCAAATAAATAAAATCATGAATAAAAGAAAAGAGATCACAATCAACAACGCAGAAACACAATTGTAAAAGAATGTCATGAGCAATTATATGCCAATGAGTCAGGCAATCTGGAAATGGATGAATTCCTAGAAACATAAACATAAACCAAAACTGAAACAGGCAGAAATAAAAAACCTGAACAGACCCATAAACAGCAAAGTAACCAAAAATTTCCCAAAAAACAAGAGTCCAAGGCCTGATGGCTTCCCAGGGGAATTCTATCAAACATTTAAAGAAGAAATAATATGTATTCTTCTGAAACTCTTCCAAAAAACAGAACTGGAAGAAAAACTTCCAAACTCATTCTATGAGGCCAGCATTCCCTTGATCCCAAAACCAAAGACCCCACTATAAAAGAAGAATTACAGCTCAATATCCCTGGTGAACATGGATGCAAAAATTCTCAACAAGAGACTAGCTATTCAAATCCAACAGCACATTAAAAGGATTGTTCACCATGACCATGTGGGATTTATTCCTGGGCTGCTCATATCCATAAATCAATCAGTGTGATATACCACATTAATTCAAGAAAAGATAAGAACGATATTATCTTTTCAACAGATCCAAAAAAGCATTTGACAAAATACAGCATCCCTTCTTGATAAAAACCTTTAAGAAAGTAGGGATAAAAGGAAAATATCTGCACATGATAAAGGCAATATATGAAAGACCCACAGCTTATATCCTCCTCAATGGGGAAAAATTGAGAGCTTTTCCCATAAGGTCAGGAACATGACAGGGATATCCACCCATGCTCACTGTCATTCAGCATAGTACTGGAAGTCCTAGCCTCAGCAGTCAGAAAACAAAAAGAAATAGAGGCATCCTAATCAGCAAGGAAGAAGTCGAACTTTCACTCTTTGCAGACAACATGATATTCTATGTAGAAACCTAAAAGACTCTGCCAAAAAATTGCTAGAACTTATACAGTAATTCAGCAAATTCACAGGATATAAGATGCACAAAAGTCTGTTTCATTTTTACACATCAATAATGAAGCACCAGAAAGGAAAATTAAGGAATTGATCCCATTTATAGTTGCGCCAAAAGCCAGAAGGTACCTAGAAATAAACCTAACCAAAGAGGTAAAAGATCTGTACTCTGAAAACAATAGAACACTTATGAAAGAAATTGAGGAAGCACAGAGAAATGGAAAAATATGCCATGCTCATGGATTGGAAGAACAAATACTGTTAAAATGTCTATAACACCCAAAACAATCTACACATTCAATGTAATCCCTATGAAAATACCACCAGCATTTTTCACAGAGCTAGAACAAAAAATTCTAAAATTTGTATGAAACCAGAAAAGCTCCCGAATAGCCAAAGGAATTTTGAAAAAGAAAACTAAAGCTAATGGCATCACAAAGCTGTAATCATCAGGTGAGTATGGTAGTGGCACAAAAACACTTATGATCAATGGAACAAAATAGAGAATTCAGAAATGGACCCTCAACTATGTGGTCAACTAATCAACAAAGCAGAAAAGATTATCCAATGGAGAAAAGATAGTCTCTATAATAAATGGTGTTGGTAAAATTGGACATACCCATGCAGAAAAATGAAACTGGACCACTTCCTTATACCATACACAAAAATAAACTCAAAATGAATGAAAGACCTAAATGTAATACAGGAATCCATCAAAATCCTAGAGGGGAATACAAGCAGCAACCTCTTTGAACTCAGCCACAGCAACTTCTTACTAGACACATCTCTGAAGGCAAGGGAAACAAAAGCAAAATAAACTATTAGGACTTCCTCAAGATAAAAATGTTCTGCACAGCAAAGGAAACAATAAAACTAAAAGGCAACTTATGGAATGGGAGAAGATATTTGCAAATGACATATTCGATAAAGGGCAAGTATCCAAAATCTATAAAGAACTTATCAAACTCAACACTCCAAAAAATAAAAAATCCAGTTAAGAAATGGGCAGAAAACATGAACAGACATTTCTCCAAAGAAGAGATACAAATGCTAGCAGACACATGAAAAGATGTACATCATCACTTGGTATCAAAGAAATACAAATCAAAACCACAATGAGATACCGCCTCACACCAGTCAAAATGGCTAAAATTAAAAACTCTGGAAACAATAGATGTTGGCAAGAATGGGGAGAAAGGGGAAAACTCTTATACTGTTGGTGGGAATGCAAACTGGTATAACTCTCTGGAAAACATTATGGAGGCTCCTCAAAAAGTTAAAAATAGAACTACCCTATCACCCAGCAATTGCACTAGCAGGCATTTATCCAAAGGATACAAACATAGTGATTTGAAGGGACACATGCACACCAGTATTTATAGCAGCATTATCAACAATAACCAAAATATGGAAAGAGTCCAGATGTCCATCAGCTAATGAAGGAAGATGTGGTGTGTGTATATATATTATATTACATATAATGTGTAGTGTGTGTGTGTGTAACATCTATGAGATATCTATATAATGGAATATTACCATATATATATACAATGCAATATTAGTCAGCCATCAAAAAGAATGAAATCTTGCCATTTGTAATGACATGAATGGAGCTATAGTGTAGTATGCCAAGTGAAATAAGACAATCAGAGACAGATACCATACAATTTCACTCATATATGGAATTTAAGAAACAAAATTGATGAACACCATTGAGGAAGGGAAGGAAAAATAAGATAAAAACAGAGAGGGAGGGAAACCATGAGACTCTTACCTATAGGAAACAAACTGAGGGTTGTTGGTGGGGAGGTGGGTAGGGGGAATGGGGTAAATGTGTGATGGCATTATGGAGGGCACTTGTAATTAGCACTGAATGTTATATGCAAGAGATGAATCACTAAATTCTACCCATGAAATTAACAGTACACTATATGTTAACTAACTTAAATTTAAATAAAATCTGAAAAAAAACCCAAAAAATAATACAGGAAAAGAGATTTCCTTTGATATATATTTATGACATATGTTTAAACAAAATGTTTAAAATCTTTACACAGTCCTAGGAAAGAGTTATAACTAAAGACTATGTTATATCTTATATTGCAAATAAGCTATCATGTAATTAAAATTTTTGTTTAAGGTAAAATTTGAATATTGAATTAAATTTTACTTTTACATATAAAATGATAATCACATCTGTCTTTGTAAAATGCTGTCTTAATTCCATAAGTAATTTCTAACATGTAAATGCAAGTATCACAATTATTTTATATATTACTGACTACTGAATTAACAAAGATATTATATTCAGTGACTGATTTGCAGTTTCCAAAATAAAGAGGGAAGAAACAAAATGAACCCCATTTATTGCCTGGAGGAGTATTTCAGATCTGTACAGATCTGTTTACTCTTTGTCTGTTATCAATACCCAATGTCTATTACCAAATCAAAATTCTTAGGCCTGCCAAGGAATAGAAAATTGTAACATATAATCAAAACGAAATCAGGTCAATAGAAAGAGATCCAAAATGAAAAGAGATGACAGACTTAAACATCTATTATTCATATGTTGGTTATGCTCAGCAGTTTAAAGAAAAATGTGTCATAAATGAAAGATATTAAAAAGGACTAAATGGAACTTTTAGAACTGGAAAATACCTGAAAGTTTGAATTTCACCAAGTGATAGTAACAGTATATTTGGTGTAAAAAAAGAAGTCACTGAAATTTAAGATATAGTGACTATAGCAATAGAAATAGTTCAAACTGAAGCAAAATGGAAAATGATTAGCTCCTTGATGAACTGTGAGATAATATCAAGTGATCTAACATATGAATAATTAGGAATGTCTGAATGCAGTAGGATGGGAGTAAAAAAATTTCCAAAATGTTTCCAAATTGGTGAACATGAATCCCACAAATCCAGAAATTTTAATAAACACCAAGCAAGATAAAGACCGGACCTTACCAAAGTACCTGATAGTCAAACTACTGAAAAACACCAAAAAGGGAAAGGAAACACCATGGGGGACTGGGGTATATCATCATCAGAAAACAAGTAAACCAGGATGACATCTTTAAAGGAAAAAAAAAGTCAACTTAAGTTTTATATGGAGCAAAGATATCCTTCAAAACTGAAAGGAAAAATGCAGAATATTTTCTCCAGAAAAGAAGAGCCAAAAAAAAAATATATATATATATATCACTAGCAGACTTGCAGGATAAATTTCTTTAGGCAGAAGGAAAATGATATCAGATAAATTTTTGGATCTTCATGAAACAATGAAGACTCTGGAAATGACACATATGTGTAAATATGAAAGGATTCCAATTTTTAATTTATAAAATAATTGACTGTTTTAAGCAAAACTAACATTTTGGTATTAATAACATGCAGTGATAAAAATATATGGCAACAATAAGGGGTGGGAGAGGGCTAATGGAAATACAATTCCTTGAAAGCTTATATTTTACACAAAAAAGTATATTGTTTGGAGACTCAGATGTTAAGGATACATACTATAAATACTAGAGAAACTGACACATAAAGAGATATAGCTACTTGTGAAGATAAATATGGAATGCTGAAAATTCATCCAAAGAAAAAGAAAAAAAACAGATTTGAAAATAAAACAAATGGCAAGATGATCGATCCCAAACTGATCAATAGCTACATTAAATGCAAATGGCCTAAACACTCCAACTAAAAGGAAGTAGTGAGAATTGTGAAGGATTTTCTATTTTATTTCCGCAATATAACAGGTTAGACTACCATACTTTTATAGACGCTGGCAGAAAACAAAGGACTTTGTTATTTCAAGTGCATGCTTACATTGGTTTCCTTTGACTCCCAAGCCCCATGGAGGGGCAGGGAGGCCCAGGTGGATGCTGTGCATACAGTGGGTTTGTATCACAGCTAAGGAAGCCCCAATCTTCTATAAAGGGTTACTAGCAAACCTACCCAACTTTTGCTCTGGAGGAGACATAATCTCTATTACGCTAAACAGCAAACAAACCTGCCCCAGAGGAGAATATATCTTCCAAGTTTGCTTATTGTACAAACATCCTTGAAAAGACAGTCTAGAATAAAAAATATTAAAACCTTTGCTTACAAAACAGAAACATGAAAGACCCATAGAAAAATTTCCCCCAACAGAGATTGTCAAACTGGAGAAAACAAAAATCTTAAGAAAACTAAAAGGCTATATTCAAAACATAAGTTGGTTGTCTGAACAAGTCATATTATTGGAGCTCAATGAACATTTTATAGTGATAAAATGTTCACACAAAATAATAATCATAAACATATGCACTCAATAACAGAGCATCAAAATATGTTAAGCAAAAACTGGACTGGAAGAATTCAAAGAACAGACAAATCCACAATTATAACTGAAATATAAACATTCCTCTCCTAGAAATGGATGAGAAAATCAAATGACATTACCAGCCAATTATCTTACTGATATTTAAAGAATACCCCAACATAAACAGAACACATAAACTTTTAAAGTACACCATGAGACAATAAAATAGACCATATACTGGGCCAAAAGTAACTCTAGAGGGATTTCATAGGATTGAAGTGATAATATGTACTTTGGTCACACACACACAATCAAAAAAAGGTTTTAGAACTAATTATAGAATATAAACTTTCCATAAAGTGGACAAAAGATTTTAACTATTTCTAAAAAGATATTCAAATAGCCAAGATGTACATGAAAATGTGGGAAATGCAAATTAATACCACTCTACACCCATTTGAATTTGTGAAACTTAAAAAGCTGATGGTACCGGAAAAAAAAAAAAAAAAGCTGCCGGTACCAACTTTGGCTAGAATAAGAAGCAATTGGTACTTTCTTACTTATATTATTGCTATGGAAATGGTAAAAGCGCTGTAACTTACAAAAAAAATTCCTAACAGTTTTCCATACATGTGAAATATGACCCAGTTATTCCACTCAGTTGTTCACTGAAGAGAAATAAACATGTTCACACAAAGAATTGTACATGACTATATAGAGCTTTGTTCATAACAGCCTGAAAGTGCAAACAGCTCATTAAGTCTACGGATAAAAAAACTGATTTTTCAAATGGTGTATATCAGACCACCTGGGTGGCTCAGTTGGTTAAGCACTGGCTTTTGGTTTAGGCTTGGGTCATGATTTTGGAGTTCTGGGATCCAGCCCCGCCCTGGGCCCTGTGCTCAGCATGGAGTCTGCTTGAGATTCTCTCTCTTCCTCTCCCTCCCCGCCCCCCGCTCCCATTCTCTCTCCCTCAAGTAAATTAAAAAAAAAAAAAAATCTTCAAAAAAAACTAAAAATAAAATATATAGTTACTTATCTGATAAGTATGGAGTACTGTATAGAATTGCCAAATCACTATATGGTACACTATAGAAACCAATACTGTTTGTTAATATGCTGGATTTAGGAACTTACACACAATTACACAGATGAACTTTAAAAACTTTATTTTAATGGAAAGATAAAGCACATATGATATTCCATTTATCTGGAACTCTAGAAATATAATCAACCTATAGAGATAGAAAGCAATCAGTGTTTATGGAAAATGGGAATATATGGGGAAATAAATGGGAAATAAATAAATGGGAAAATATCCCATGTTCAAAGATGAGCATTAATATTGTTAAAATGTCCATACTACCAAAAGCAACCTACAAATACAATGCAATCCCTATCAAAATTCCAATGTCTTTTTTCACAGAAATAGAAAAACATCCTAAAATTTGTATAGAACCACAAAGAATCTGAATTGCCAAAGCAATCTTAAGAACAAGGCTAGAATCATCACATTTCCTAATTTCAAACTATATTACCAAGCTATTAGAATCAAAGCAGTTCAGTTTGTCATAAAAACAGACATAAACATCAATGGAGCAGAACAGAAAACCCAGAGATAAATGCACATACATACGTTCAGTTAATTTTTGACAAAGGATCCTAGAAGACACAATGGGAAAAGGGTATCCTCTTCAAGAAATGGTGTTGGAAAAACTTCACAGACACATGCAAAAGAACAGAAATGGACTTCTTGACACCATACACAAAAATCAAGCCAAATGGATTAAAAACTTGAACATAAGGCCTGAAACCATAAAACTAGAAGAAAACATAAGCAGTAAGCTCCTTAACATTGGTCTTAGTGATATTTTGGATTTGACAACAACAGCAAAGGCAACAAGAGCAAAAATAAACAAGTGGGTCTACATCAAACCTTCTGCACAGCAAAGGAAACCACGAACAAAATGAAAAGGCTACCTATGGAATGGGAGAAAATATTTGTAAATTACGTATCTGATAATGGGTTAATATCTAAAATATACAAGTAAATCCTACAACTCAAGAGCAAAAAAACAAATGACCAATTTTTTAAAATGGGCAAAGAACCTAAATGGACTGAAATGGTGCTCAACATCAATTATCAGGGAAATGCAAATCAAAACCACAATGAGGTCACACCTGCTATGATGTCTATTTCCAAAAAGACCAGATAATTGCTGGCAAGGATGTGGAGAAAAGGGAACCCTGTGTGCAATTGCTGGAACTGTCAACTGGCTAAGCCACCATGGAAAATATGGAGAATCCTTAGAAACTAAAACTACTATATATGATTCAGGAATCCCATTTTTGGGTATAAGGTCAAAAGGAAGAGAGCATTATCATAAAAAGATGTCTGTAACCCCATGTTCACTGCAGTTATTACAATAGCAACGTAGGGAAACAACTTAATGTGTCCACTAACAAATGAATAAATACAATACGGTATATCTATTTCTCTCTCCCCATCTCTCTCTCTGCCCCAAAGCAGCAGGCTTTTCCTCACAGGGAGGTCTTGTTTGCCCGCCTGGGACCGGCCAGGCGCTGTAGGGCTGGGCTGGGCAGGGCTGGGCTGGGCAGGGCTGGGCGCGGTGGGGTGCCTCCTCTGGAGGGAGGTGGTGCGAGGCAGAGGCGGGGCGGAGAGACGAAGGGGCGGAGCCTCGGAAGGGGGTGGAGCGGGGAGGAGCCGGGGGCGGGGCGGGGCGTTGCCGCAGAAGGGCGGGGCGGAGCCGAGCCGACGCGCAGGTCCCGGGTGGGGGCGGGACGAGCGCTGCGAACCTGGGAAGCCCATCTGACCGCGCAGTTGGCACTGCCGGGTCTGGGGCGGGTCCAGAAAAGGACCCCCAGCCGTGCTCCCGATGGGGCTGTGCTTTCCCTGTCCCGGGGAGACCGCGCCTCCCTCGCCGGACCTGGTGAGTAAGGCCGCGTCCCCATGTCCCCCAGTTCCCGTGTGGCCGACCCGCGCAGCGCGCACCTGTTCTCCGGAGGGGCGCGCCAGGAGGCCCCGCGCTGTGGGCACCGGGGCCGTTGGAAGCGGGGGCGCGGGCTGAAGAGCTAGCCGCTGGTGGGTGTCTGGTGGCGAAAACGTGTGTGTGGACGCGCTCCGAGGCACTTCGGGTCAGGCGGCGGGACTTGAGCCGCCGCGGCCGCCGCTGCCGCCTCGGAGTCGCTCTCTCCACTTCCGTTACAAAAAATTGCCCACAGGCGGCACCACGGTGTTTACCTTTCGCAGACTTGGGCGAAATTGGGAGCTCGTAAGACGCAGGCGTACGCAGACGGTGCGGTGTACGGGCCATTCTTGGCGGTGCGGTGGATGGGGTCAGGGTGCGAAAGAGTTCCTCACTCCGTCTCCCGACGTGTTTAACCTTCTAGGAGATGTGCGTTTTCCTGCGTCTGTACCAACTGTTTAAAGAAAATGCTCAATAAAGTCTCTTACGCTCCTCCTGTGCTTTATTGGATATCCTAGTAATCGATGATTTCCCATTACTATTTCTCTCTTTCAAGTTCTTCCTTTTAAAAGAATACGGATTTTACGTAGTAAAGAGGGTACAATTTGTAATCCATGTTTAGCAAATAAAAATGCAAGGTGCCCACTATTTTTAAGTTACTTAAATTAGAATTTTTAGATAAATTTTAGATAAAAAAGAATACATTTAAAAAATAGATGTGCCTCATGTAATATTTGGGACAAACTTAGACTAGAAATTTGTCATTGTCTAGATGAAATTTCTACTTAAGTAGGTGGTTGGTGGTACAATCCATTTATACTTTTTGTAGCTTTCTATTTACAACAGTATCTTTACATTAATAGTCCTTACAGGTTGTTGATAACAGAAAAGCTGAATTCCTCTGTTCTCCTATCTGAAAATTCGTTGAAGGAACTGAGTTGTTTAGGGAAGTACATTAACTCTTCAGCCATTTGATTATGGGTACTAAAAATGACCTGGAAGTCGATATGGGAAAATTTACCTGGTCTTTCTTGTACGGTTATTTTTAAATGTTGTTAACTTTGTTTATATGGCTGTTAATAAAATACCAATATACTAGCATTTGTTAAGCCCTGCCCCTCATCGCCACAGATAAACACATGGCTCACTACTTGAATGTCACTTTATCTTTGGAGCTTATTAAGGACCACCCTAACTAAAATAGATCCCCTACTACACCACCCACTCATCCTTCCATTTCTTATCCACTGTACTCATCTTTATATTTTCTCAAAGCACTTACTACTATTTAACAGACATGTATTTACTTGATTATATTTACCTGAGTCCCCCTCATAGGAATGTAAGTTCCATGTGTATGGAAATGTTTGTGTTTTTTCATTGCTGCAACCTCAGCACCTAGAAAAGTTCCTGAGGCATGATAACTGCTCAGTAACTATTTGTCCAGTGGATGAATGAATGGATGTATTGTGGTATGAAAAACAAAGGAGCTATTAACACAGCTGCCAAGAGAATTGTTTACTGTCTTATGTATTTAAAGAATTTGTAACTTATAATTGTTAATAGTAGCAATACATGGTATAAAAGTAGTATCCACTGTTTCCCAACATGGAGCAGTACCTCTTACAAATTCCCTTCAGGGCTTCATGTCCTATATAATGAGATTAGCCCATTTCATTCATGAACATTTCTTGAAAATACCAGCCTACTTCAAACCACGTATTTCCTTCCTTTGCCTTATTAAATGTCATTTGTTGTATTATTGCCCTGACTAGCTTGTAAGACCTTTAAAAAAAAAAAAAGCAAATGAATTATTTTACAGGCTAACCTGAATATAGATATATGCACATGTAATATATATTATGTATATGTGTCTTATCTTGTGCTTATTTGAAGACCTATCGATTAGAAGAATGAAATTCAGGAAGTTAAGTATTTCACAAACACTGTAAATAGTGGCAGTCTTAGTGGGACATTTTGAACAAGTACTAAGTATTTTTGTAAATCAGTTATATTATCTCTAAGATATAAATTACCCATAAATAAATATTTTTGTAAATCAGTTATATTATCTCTAAGATATAAATAAAATAAATTCCATTTTATTTTAAAACATTTTTTTGACACGTTTTCTTTAGGAAGAGAAAAGAGCAAAGCTTGCAGAGGCTGCAGAGAGAAGACAGAAAGAGGTAAGAGTAGATATAAAATTCTGCTCATGTAGATAATTGGGTACTTCATTCTATTTATTACTAGCATTGCTAAAGAAAATGGTGTCTGATAACCTGTAAATTTACATGTAATCATTTTTCAAAATGATTTCTAGATTTCTATAGGTTCTATTAATGCATTTATATCATTTAATGCATGAAAATTATATATGTCTTCTGTAATGTGAGATGTCCCTTTAATAACTTTCTTCCTTGGGATTTTATGATGATGCCTTATAAAACACTGACAGATGTGAAATTTAGGGAAAAAATACCCAATGAGGAAATGATAATATGTTTTATATAAAGCTGTTATAGAAATAGTCTTGTGCTTTATAACCAAAGATAAAACCCCTCACCTCCAAAGAAAAACCTAAAAAGTAACAAACACCTTTTGGATACTGAATACTGATTTTTGTTGTTTTTCTGTACCACTTACTGAATTTTCTAAAGGCTGCATCTCGGGGCATTCTGGATGTTCGGTCTGTGGAAGAAAAGAGAAAGAAAAAGGAAAAACTAGAAAAACAAATGGCTGAATCCAGGCCCCCACCAGAAGGTGGACTTAGGGTAAGTATTAAAATTTACTAAAGGTTTAATTTACCTGGAGTTCTTAAAACCTTCAGTAACAGTCTATTGAGTAATTCCCTCTTGCAGTGGATTATCAGGAAGTTTTGAATACATTTAAAAGCATGAAAGATTTTTCATCCTTTTTAGAGATTGGGAGAAGTGCCAATTTATTTGGACATTCCAACATTCATTGTAATAGATTTGCCTTCTTTTTCCCAAAAGGAAAATAGATTGTTTCTCCAGATTATCTTGACACTACATCTTAGTACTTTATATTGATATAATTAATACTAATACATCGGAAACAATATGAAGAGTATAACGAGGAACATAAAAATCACCTCAATTCTGTGTCATTTTGACAGGCATCATTTCTAATATCCATTTATTCATTAATCTTATTAAATTGGATTACACTATGGTTTCTCTTTTTTATATATAACCTATATTTTTTCACTCAGTGATTTGAGGTTTTTGAGTTTTCTATTGTCAGTCATTATCATGGTTAAGTAAATTGGACAGTGGGGTGTATGGGAGGGTGGGGAGTGTAATACATGTACCTCGTACCTCCCAATGTAGCAATTGCAGTTCTTGACACTGGAAATATAATGATGGACAAGTTAAACAGGTCCCAGAACTTGGGGATCTTTATTGTCTGCCAAACTATAAAGTTTTTATTTTACACATTAAAGTTCAAGAAAATATTTGTTCAGATATTAAGATTTTATTCTTTGATCCATTTTTAAAGAAAATAAATTTCTTAAGTATATTTGTGAAAATCGGGGCGCCTGGGTGGCTCAGTGGGTTAAAGCCTCTGCCTTCGGCTCAGGTCATGATCCCAGGGTCCTGGGATCGAGCCCCGCATCAGGCTCTCTGCTCAGCAGGGAGCCTGCTTCCTCCTCTCCCTCTGCCTGCCTCTCTGCCTACTTCTGATCTCTCTCTGTGTCAAATAAATAAATAAAATCTTTAAAAAAAAAAAAAGTGGGTTAAGTATATTTGTGAAAATCAATATCCTGAATTTTAGTTGTTTATATTTAACTTGTCAATGATTTATTAGCACTTATTTTGCTGATTTACTATCTTCTCAATGGTTTGCTTTTTTTTAATTTAATTTTATTTTTTTAAATCTAGTTAATATACAATGTTGCCTCAGTTTCAGGTGTACCACATAGTGATGCAACTTCTTGACGCATTTTGCTATGCTCACTTCAAGTGTAGCTACCCTATCACCATACAACACTATCACAATACTACTGACTTTTTTTTTTCCTCCTAAAACTATATCTGTAAATACATACATGTATATATCCTCCTAACCTGTGGAGTAGGCCACTTAGGAGCCTCCTGATCAGAGGTGATTCTGGCTCAGTGCTATAACATAGAAATAAGATTTATCTGTGTGTGTTTCATCATTGTATATTCATCTAATTTTTTTAATAAGTAAAATTAATAGAAAACAAATTTTTTATCTTTAACTTTTAACAATGTATAAATTAATTGGTTTCAGTGGTAAGGTAAATAATTGTGACCATTGTGCTTATATTTTTTATATACTTCTACAATAGAGTAGAATAAATCTACCATAAAGTAAAATACTTGGTTGATACAAAGTCAGATATTTATCAGAAGTATAGAAGTTTAATTATTCCACTGAGATATAGGTCTCTGCTACTAGGTTTACTTTATGGAAGTTTCTCAAAAACAAAAAATTATGAAAAATTGTAGGACTGGAAATGATGCTGAGGTACTGAGCAGCAATTAAAATCACATACAAGGTTATAAGAAAACGATACTTACATATAGCCAGAATTAAGAAGGTACTTATTTGACATATTCTAACCTAACCAGTTTCACATCAGCTTTTAAACTCTGGGAAAGAAAGAACCTTTCTTAATTAAACTTGAAGCATAGCCTGAAACCTACACATTAGAAATAAATTAGGCCATGTACTGCTTCTGGTCTCTTCAGAAGTGCTCAAAATTAGAATCATCCCAATTTTAAATTAAGTACCTGTTTGTCTTTGTGTACTGTTCTTACAAGAGAGCTCTCTGGTTTGGTTAATAAAAATCACCCTCAAGGCCATCAAAGTTGGACAGTCGCTCATTCTGATAAACCACAACTGTTGCACTGTGTCATTTTCCTTTGGAATATTCCTAAGCACTTCTACCATAAATACATTAGCTTTAAGGGACATGCTCCTTTCTCCTTGACCATCTATATAGATCATCAAAAGCGTACAGTGAAGTTCAAAATCAATTTTTAGAGGCTCAGAACTAACAGAAGGGGGAACATAAGGCAAGTGTGACTTTAATTTTCAACCCTTCTTGGCCTAGGGGCCTGTAAAGACCGCTGCCAGGCCTGTTCTACAGACTGGCCTGGAGTGTCCTATTATGTAGCTAGATTCTTCCTAACCAGACTCCATAGTATGAAGAAAACATGTCCTTTCCCTGTGTTCATGAACACTACATCTTCATCTCCTGACTAGCTCTGCCTAGGATAATTGGCATTGGCAATGCTCAGTATCTTCTGGAAAGGCAGCTTTATTTTTTTTTTATCTTTTTAATTTCTTTGTATTGATATACAATGTTACATTAGTTTCAGGTATAGAACATAGTGATCCACAAGTCCATACATTATGCTATGCTCACAAGTGTAGCTGCATCTTTCATAACCCTGTTACAGTACCATTGACTGTGTTCTCCAAGCTCTATGCTTTTTCCCCATGACTTATTCATTCCATAAGTGGAAACCTCTATCTCCCACTACGCTTCACCCATTTTGCCCATCCTCCCACCAACAACCATCAGTTTGTTCTCTGTATTTATGACTCTGTTTCTGCTTTTTTAAATTTTTTTTGTTTTTTACATTCCACATGTAAGTGAGATCATATGGTATTTTTCTTTCTCTGACTTATTTCACTTAGCTTAATACCCTCTCATTCCATCCATGTTGTTGCAAATGGCAAGACCTCATCCTTTTTTTAATGGCTGAGTAGTACTCCCTATTGTGGGGGGAGGGGAGGGCACACACAGCACACCTTCTTTATCCATTCTTCTATCGATGGCCACTTAGATTGCTTCCATATCTTGGTTATTGTAAAGAATGTTGTGATAAACATACAGGTACATACATCTCTTCAAATTAGTGTTTTCATTTTCTTTGGGTAAATACCCAGTAGTGGAAATACGGGATCAAACAGTATTTCTATTTTTAATTTTTGAGGATCCTTCCCCCATACTGCCTTCCATAGTGGCAACGCAGCCTTATTTTAAGAAGTGAATGTGGTGCTGACATCCGGGTGCACACTAATACAGTATAGGATCTAACAGTACAGGAGTAGTGCATGTACTCTCATGCAGTGGCTTTCAACCCTAGCCATGTGGTGGGAACTCAGGAGGAACTTTTCTAAAAAGATTGACCCTTGGGTCCCACCTCATACCAATCGGAATTTCCGAGAGTGCAAGAGTGGACTTCAGTCACCAAGACGTTTTTAAGCTCCTCAACCTAATGCCAGCTCTAGTGTTTTTAACACTGGTCTTCAGAGATACATTGTGGGAAATAGAGTCCCATGTTAAAAACGAAACAAAAACAAACAAATTTAAATCCTGGATCCTATATTGTACACTGAATCCTTTTCTTAGAAATTTAAAAAAAGGCACAGTGTTCAAGTCTCTAAGAAGTCCTAAAATAAACGAAAGCATCTTTACTTGGATTAACCCTGAACTTTCAAAACTGAAGGACAGATTTTTAAAAGAAAACGTAACACCCAGTAAAATTCCTTGGATGTACATGAAAACCACTCCTCAAGAGACTGGTAAATACCTGGTACCATCCCAGTGGCTTTTTCCAGAATTTACTACTGCAGATTTTATAGAGTTGCTTGAACAGAACAACAAAGTTTCTCAAGTCAAGCAAGGAAAAAACTTGGACAAACCATTACTTAATTTCTGCAAGTTCTTAGTTCCCTGACTCAAACAAGAATTCCTCTATTTTTATTGTATTGGTTTCATTGTTTTTATTTTGTGGTGTTTTGTTTTATTTTTCCTGAACTGATTATTAGATACTTAGGATCTAACTACCCATTAATCTGCCCAGATACTTTGTTTCACTTCTTCGTGTTTTTAAACAATTGTTTTTAAACAATTATATATCTTATTTCAGATGTTTGACCATAATGGAAAATCATACTTATCACTACTATGCACAGAAATCATTTTGCATTTGTATAGCCCACATTCCTATTTTTGTTCACAAGGATAATTTAACATAACTTTAAATAAAATTTACTTTTCTCCATGTATTTTTCTTTTCTAGTGGACAGTTTCATGAGCATAATATGGGTGGAAAAGTCTGTTGCCAGTAACGAATATCTGCAATCAAGTGGACGTCCTCCGCTTACTTTCTTCTCTTTGAATAAATGAAGATTCAGACTTTGCAATTTTAGTGCCATTAAATGCAGTCAGTACTTTTCATTATCGATATACTGAAAATGCTTTTGATGTTCAAATTTAGAAAATGCCAGACCTTTCATTAAATACTTATTTTCTTATATTTGCTCTTCTGCAGACAGGCGATTTGCCCTTATTTAGGAGTTAAAACGTGGACCTAAATAGTGAATAAATGTATATCGCATGTAAAAAGTCTGCCTACATCTCAGACATTCAAGTTTGCTGTTGTATTTTCTCTCCTTTATAAAATGACCTTGCAATCTATAGTTTTCTGCTTAACCTTGTATCTCTTTTTATTTCATTATTTATTAAGGCTTTTGCTTAAACATACGGACTTCGTGCCTTTAAACTGTTCATCAGGGAAAATTTTGAAAAATCATTTGAAGGGCTTATGAGAAGGAACACTAAATTTTTATAACTTAGTAATATTTGTAGAAAATTATGAATTTCTCCTAATTTGTTTTCTATTTCTGTGGCTTATAAAATTAATATATGGTGTTTTACATTGCAATAAAGTGGTTTTTTGCTTGCTGAATTTAAAATTATATATTAGTAGTGCCATCAGAGGGCAGTGATGGACTGTTACACAATATCAGATTCAGCTCTAAAGATCTTTGTAGTAACTGAGTGAGTTAAACTAAGAATCTGGATAGGCTATACTGAGTAGTAATATATTTTTCCAAATTTCACAGGTGTTTTTATTCATTAGTATTTATTAAAGAATGATCATAAGATGTGTACAGATGTGAAATTGCCAGTACAAACATGAATGTATGAAATAGAAACATGTCAGTACTGTATTTTAAAAGGTCTACTTTAAGCATAAAGTACTATGAGGTTAATTCTGTGGGATTCAGAGTCATAAACTTTTCACATTTGTGTTTATTAGAAACATGAGTTTATAGCATTTCTGTTTTTTGAGTTTTCCTTTCTTGTGTATAATAAGTGAACATACAAGAATTTCTCTCTTTTAATTTGTTTGCTCTTTTGGATGACAGGGCCACAATCTGAGCCCTAAATTAGAATTCATAGATAGTAAGTACCAATAGGGATTATAAATTAAATAGACCAGCTCATTTGATCTATGGAAAGAAACTGAGCCGTTATTGTGCTCATCCCTCCCACAAGGCTTACCTTATATAGCAGTATATTGTATATGTTAATTTTAAAGAGTTTGAACTATGGTGTAAGTCTCTTGACTCTTGTTTGGAAAAATTACTTTTTCTATTATGTATAAAATAGTTTGTGAATACCCAGCCAAGACATATATTTAAACAGGCTCAATTTTCATCCTTTAGAATATTAGTGATATTTTTGTTCACAAAGGATAGTGAAATCATTAAACTTTATTTTAGAAATAAAATTCTTGACTTTATGAACATGATTAATTTTTCCAAGGCAGAAAGGAAGAAAGATCCTCAATAGCTGAATAGATATAGAACCAAATCATATTATCCTTGAACTGTGCAAATCATTCTGCTTTAATATATAAAGAACAATTTTATCTGTACTACCTTAAGAATTACAACTTGGGTTGGTGTAAACAAAGGTTTATATACAGGGGATAATGCCCTATTTCTAATAGAGTTTATATCCAAATAGCATGCTTATTTACTTTTGAACCATGAATGTATGTTGGTGTATTGCCTTCTGGGAACAATGGGATATGCTGCTCTAGCCAGTCATGCATGGCCTGCATCCGTGGGTTTAATCCGCGTTCCCCAAAACCACAAGGGATGCATCGGCTAAGGCGTGATACTAAAATGCTAAGAATAGTTTTAGGAAGGGGAAGGGAAAAGAGGAGATGAGATGCTTGATAGAAAACCAATCAGTGACTACTAAAAAAAAAATAATAATAATTGTACATATACATCCAAGCATCTCCCTCATCAAGTTATGAATCAGTTCCTGATGGGAACCTTAACTTGGAGCCAATTTCCCATAAATCATCATTTAAATAGGAAAATATAGTATAATACTTAATATGTGACCCAAACCCTCAAAAAATTACTAAAATATAACTGAAACAGTAAAATGCATATATGTTAACTATCATGTTCAGATGTAAAATGCTAAAACTATGGCTTCTTAATTCTAATCATGCTAACATGAGTGGTAACAAAGCTGTATATCATCACACAGCCCCTTTGTTGACATGCTGCATGTTGTTTTAAAACATCTATACGTGCTACTATGGTTCCACCGATTGTATTTGGAATGTAATTAATAGTTTTCACACACATGGTTTATTGTAAATTCTGTATTGCCTTATGCGGACACAAATATACATTTTTCCTATATAGAAATTGACTTTGGCTGTCTCTTTAACAAGTTGTTTTTGTTTTTTTTTTAAGATTTATTTATTTGACAGAGATCGATCACAAGTAGGCAGAGAGGCAGGCAGAGAGAGGGGGGGAGGAGGGCTCCTGGCTGAGCAGAGATCCCAATGCAGGGCTCGATCCTAGGACCCTGGGATCATGACCCCAGCCAAAGGCAGAGGTTCTAACCCACTGAGCCACGCAGGTTCCCTCTTTAACAAGTTTTATCTTCACTACGTATTAAATAATTAGAAGTTAGGTGAATGGTTGGGAAACCATGACACTTCTCTCTTTGGGATGAATGAGAACAACAGAGCTAATGGCCGTTTGGTATGTTCATAAAATCCCTGAATTTATAGCTAGGCATGGTTCTTTTTCTATACTCGAAAGGAGAGATGATATTGTTAGCTTCCTGTTTTCACAGAGAAATAACAAAATAATACAAAGTTTCTAACTTTCCTCCTTGGTACCCCAGGAGAATTGACATCGGCTTTGAATTTTCCTTTTCTCCTCCAACAGTTCAATGTGTTTATCTTCGCTAAGAATTATTCTACTCCCTTAGAAGAAAAAGTAACTTGTCAGTTTTAGTTTCGAGTAATATCTGAGTAAATAGGTCAGTAAGAGAGAGGTAGGTAGCTAGGCATCTCTCTCAGTGTTGACATTTAAGGTGTGCGGTGTTTTTTTTTAACATTTTCAAACAAGCATCTCAGATCCCCATGACTATCACATGTGCTTTAAGTTGATGCAAATGTGGCTCCATAGCCATTTTCTTTGATTTTCTCGAAAGCCACTTAGAAGGCATTTGTATATTTCACAAACTTTGAACAAGTTTTAGGTTGATTCAGAGAAGTTTGTTCCAACAACTCAAACAGTTTAAATTTCTCATATGACATAACTTTTTTATTATCCTGTTCTCCTTGTTCTAGATATGTCTCATTTTGCAAATATTGCCTCTAAATATGATTATTATGGCCTGAGAACTGAAAATTCATAAATTACTTGACCTGGATATTATACTTTATTATATCTTTGATTACATTGCCTATTCTTATAGCACCATACTTAAGTTTCAAATAATCTCCTCTTAGTTACAGACAGGTTTGAGCCCATTTTTGCAAGTACTTCGAATATAATCTCAAATGGACCTAATTAGTTTTGCACACATATTGACTCTTTCTAAGCTATTTTTCTGAAATCGGTTTTGTCACATAAGTCAGAAGTCAGGTTATCCTAACTCCTTACTCTATACCTACTTCCTAAGATGTTACTTTGTCATTCTACATTTCTCAGATAGCTAGGGTATAAGTAACAGACATACTTAAAATAGGTTAAAAAATACCAAGCATCTCATGCAGACAATCCTTAAATATCTACACACAAATTTGTAGAACTAAGGAGTTTAGAAAGGTTCCAGAATACTAAACCAATATATGAAAATGTCATTTCTATTTCTATGTGCAAGTAATAAATAATCTGAAAATTAAGAAATAATTTCAATGATAGTATCATCACATAGAAGAAAATACTTGGGAAAAAGAAGTAAAAGACTTGAACTAAAACCTATAAAACACAGTTGAGAAGTTGGGAAAAAAATCTAAATGGTTGACACCATTGCATATTTATGGCAAAAGGTATTTTGCAAATGTAATTCAGTTAATGCGCTTAAAATGGGGGAGATTATATTGTATTATCTAGATGGATCAAATCTAATCACGTAGATCCTTAAAAGCAGAAAATCTTTCCAACCTGTGGTTCCAAAGAGATGTGAATAAAGAAGTATCATTGAGATACTATATTGCTGGCTTTGAAGACAGAGGAAAGACATGAGCCAAGGAAATCAGGCAGCCTCTAGAAAGCGGAAAAAAGCAAACGGATTCTCTCCTAGGCCCCTGCTGACACCTTGATTTTAGCCCAGTCACACCATCTCAAATTTCTGACCTATGAAACTATAACAATAAATTTGTGTTGTTTAAGCCACTAAGTTTCTGGTAATTTGGTACATTAGCATAGAAAACAAATGATTTTTTTAACCTATACATTTTTAAACTAAATTAATGAAATTAATTTTAATTCTTAGATATAGGGGCGCCTGGGTGGCTCAGTGGATTGAAGCCTCTGCCTTCAGCTCAGGTCATGATCCCAGGATCCTGGGATTGAGCCCTACATTGGGCTCTCTGCTCAGCGGGGAGCCTGCTTTCCCCACCCCACACCCCACCCCCACCTGCCTCTCTACCTACTTGATCTCTGTCAAATAAATAAATAAAATCTAAAAAAAAAAAAAAAAAGACATAGATATATTTATGGAAAAAGGTAAGCACTGGAGAAAGTTTTGATGAAAACATTATTTGTAGAGAGAAATTCAATGCTCATATTAGTTTAGGAACATAAAAATCAAATCACTCAATGTATTTTAAAATATACTACAATTATTACTGTTCCAAGGTGATTTTATTTCTGACAAAACTTTAATTTTTTTCCCCCAGAACGATTACCACTACTTCCAGTACCACCAAATTATACAATGCTTGTTGTTTAAAAACTTCACAAATAACAGGTTGTATATACTTTGACTAAATCAGTCATGTGACAGACGCTTCCTCTCTGACTTTCTGGAGCAGGAAAGGTGGATTTTTTGTTGTTGTTGAAAAATGAGGAAATGACAAATTAATTCTGCCTATACTTAAGATACTCAGGATAGCACTTAAGGGATTACCTATGATAATATCTAGGTTATCTGCTGAGGGGAACAAACAATGCCACCACCCAGCTGCCCAAAGTGAAGAAGCACTAGCTAACCCTAATTTGACCCTTCCTAGAACTCTCAGGGAAAGTCGCCACTTGAAGATAATCTTTATTTCAGAATGAAGCATCGATATAGAGACAGATAATTTTTTTTAATTTATCTTTTTAATTATTGAATCAGTGAGGACAATAGTTTGCTGCTTATGGGTACAAAACAGCCCTGTCCTAGGTATACAAGGGTATACATAAGTCTGTAACAACATCAGCTACAGTGTATTTACTTTACTAGACAGCATAGCAAAGTAGGATTAACTAAAGATATATTTTCATAAGAAAATGCTTTAAAATAACATGAAGTCAATGAACACTTGACTGTACAATTTAGTGTCAAAATATAAACGTATGTCAGCTTATGTGTGTGAATTACACTAAGTCAGTCTCACCACCATGTACTTAGGAATGTATGAAATACTTCATAAGCGATTCTCTAAAGGGTGTACTGAAAACTTCCAAAAGTACCCCAGATATTTGGTCATAGATAAGGAATAAACTTTAAGGCAATCTTCCAAGCGAATGTAAACTTTTCTGAAGTGACCTTTCCAATAAAGTATTACTGTTGTGAATGCTCTGCACTTATTTATGGTGCGTTTGAAGATTTTTTAGTACATAATATCACACTAATTGTCACCTTTTTAAAAATTAGCTTAAAAATCCTGCAATTATAAAAGTGTCTGGGGTGCTTTTTGTAGACATAAGGCAGGCACTTCCTGTTGACTGATCTAGAAATCCTAAATATTTTCTTCTAAGAGCAGTTTTTTATCTCTAGCTAGGATTGTATTTCTAACATGTACTAAATACTGTGTTCACATACTGAAAAATAATAATTCGCCTACATTTTTTCTAATTTAAATCTGAGTTTAGAATTTAATTGGTTGTTTTCTACAGAAGCAACAAAATAAATAGTGCTACTCTCTGAACATTTTTCAATAGTAATGACATTTTTCTGTCTGTTACTCCTTTTTTCAAAGTAATTTTCAGAGCGTGTGGACTAAACTGACTACACTGGAGAAGTGGGTACAGGCCATTATGAGAGTCCCCTTATAGCGACCAACTAGTTTCATTTAATCTCCTTCTTAGCCTTATAATTGGCAGAGACCACCAGGTAATTATCTGGATTCATGTCCTTAAGGGTTGGAGATTTGCTCTGGATGGGGGATGTTTTGCCATCGACACGGGAGATCTGCAGCATCCGGCAGGGGTCATGTTTCAACAAATACCCTGCAAAAGTTTCCCATCCTCCTCCCACACGGACCATGACATGTTTGTTGTGCAGCATCTGAAATGAAAGAAGAGCAAAAGGATTACATTCTGAGAATTCTTACAGTATCTCAAATCCACCTTCATTTCTACCCCTGTTACTGTTTTTTGCCTGTCTTGTTTTTCATGCCCCATTGTTTTCCTACTTGGTGCCCAGCAACTGAGTTAACATACAGTTTGTGAAAGACACTTTCTCTTTTCCATGTAAGTGGATCATGGGCGCACATGCTATGTGGATCCAGCGTCACCCTGCTATGGGAATCTGAGGGATCTATGTATAACCCCTTGTTTGGTTGAATGTGTCTGGAAAGTTCTCTCTGATGTTCCATTATAGACTCATCACTGCCCCCATTTTCTGCCCATTGCCTCAGTTAAGTGCTACATTCTTCTCACCACGTTATTCCCCTCTGAACCAGGATCCAAAAGACCATGGAAATGTCTGCCATTGACTATCATGTGAATAGTCACACAAATACTCAATATGAAATAGAAAGGAAAAGTACCTCCCCAAAACTGAAGTCTTCTCCAGGCACTGAGCCCTTCAAGGCCAGACGTTGTTGAATGGCCATTTGTTTCCCTTTACACTTTTCCTTTTTGTTTCCTAATTAGTTAAAAGAATAACTTACCTTCCAGGCCCATGGGCCATCTAGAGTTCCAGATTAACAAGGCTGCCGGTTAAAAAAGTGAAGAATATATGGTTCTTTTGATCTAGTAAAACCATGTCAGAGCTGCAGAGGTTTGGCATGGAGAGCCAAAGAATTTGATCTTGGCTTCTTTCAAATATCAGAAAATGTAAGGTTAAGGGGAGATGTTCCTCTATCATCAAAGACCCTGCTGACTCTGTTTACTGCCCGCAAAGCAATATAATCTTGGGAAGGACATATAGTGATGCGTGAGGGAATTTGAGGAATCATTTTCATCACAGAAGCTATCAAATCTACTTGAATTTCTCTTGCTGTGTCAGTTTAAGATCTGGAGTTGTTGTTGTTGTTTTTTTTTTTTTTTTTTTTTTCTCCCATCAAGTGGAAGATGATTTTTGCTTACTGCTTTCATTTACCTGTTGAGACTCTGATGGAAGTTCTGGACTCTTTTTGAATCCCTGTATCCACAAAAATCTGCATGTGTGTTTAGGGGCTTTGCAGACACCCAGAAATCCACCCATGGACTCAAGATAAATCCTGATGCATGTAGTTGATGTGAAGAAGTTTCAGATGTTGTGCAAAGTAACAATGTACTGGATATCAATAAAAATGGAGACTCATGAAAAAGATGAAGTTAAATTTTACTCTACTGGTTATTCTCATTTAGAGAATAAGAACTATAATTAGAATAGAATTAGAATAAAAGACCTTCAGAAACATCTAGATAGAAGTTTTTAAACTTATTTTGACATCAGGATCTACTCGTTAAACAAAATCTCAACAGGAAGCCCTGTCATATGAAACAGGCAAAAGGAGTCAGGATTCAGCTGTATCTCTTTCGCCTCCCCTGGTCCTGCCAATAATACCATGATCTTGTTTTCCAGATGAAGATCCTGAGGCCCAGATCTTTGGTGTGATTTGCTGAGACTAGTGCCCAGATTTCCTGACTCCAGTCTAATACTTGCCCCACAACAGTTCTTCTTTGTAAAGCAAAATCCATTAAGGCTTTTTATAATTGGACTGACCCATTTCCATTCCCACAAGCTTCTGTGTGTGTCTCTACTGCTTGCTTCCAAAACTTGGAGTTACTGGGACAAAAATTGCAAAGGCGGGCATCCAAACAGTATTCTGACCCTTTCTCCCACTGTTTTAGAAAACAGTTTTGCCTATTGTTGATGTTCTGGCACTTCCTAACCCTGCAAATTACATTTAAGAGTTGTCGTTAAGCTTCCTAGCTATGAATGCCTGGCAAAATGCCCAAATTCAACTGACTATGAGCGGACTATTTCAACCAGAAGGAACCACCAGTCTGTACAATTTTTAGATAATTAGCTAACTCTGGAAAACAGTGAAAAGAAATGTTTTTCTGCCTGGCATATATGATCATTGAGATACAAACCCTTCTTGCAGATTCTTTAATGAATCCACGTGTGCAAAGTGGATCCAACATGAAACTGTTCTGCAGAATGTGAAGAACATAGGAATTAAATTTCTGCCCACCTCATCTTCCATATCCTTTCAATAGTTAAGCAGTAACCTAATTCTCTAAGAAGGTCAGTGGTCAAACTGAACAACGGTTTCAAGCATGGGATTAAGATTTCATGGCCATAAGCACTTACACCCTTGATGGCAGAGATTTAAATTCCATGCCTTATCTTAGTATATGCTAAGTCTCAAGAAAAAAGTAATAATAATAACGCCCATCCCCATCTCCACAAACTAAACCCCTACTATTTTAACCTAATAACAAATTAACCTGCTATAAACCACACTACTCTCAACTCTTCCCTCCCACCCCCCACAGTGCTTACTCTACAAAACCCCAGCCTTGAATTAAATGTAAAATCTTCTAAATCACAGTAGAGAAGTTGAACTCCTGCTGGAAGAACTCTTTTCATCTCAGGGATTAGTGACGTTAGGCCAGTTGCAATTAATTGATCCTTTTGGTTTGGTTAGCTCCATTTCTTATTCCTCCCTATTATTCTCAAACACACTACTCATCTCTGTCCTTCTCATTCTACTGACGGCTTCACCATCATCGGGCATGGCTTCCTCTCTCAGCACCTTCACTGGCTAATTTACTCCAATCTATATTTATCATTTTCTCTACTTTCCTCATCACAGAAAGAAGTCCTCCTGTCCAAAGTCAACTCCTCCCCATATGTCTTAATTCCCATTACCACCATGCAGAAGATCCTGAATCAAACATCACATCTCTCTTCTCTCTCTCCAACTTACTGTACCCTTAGCCTTCAGGGGATAAACATACCCAAGCCTCTCTCACTCTTGTACAAAGCAAAACTCTGCTCCCTCCATACCAGGCTTCTTTGTTCTCGAACGTTTTCCTTATAACTGAGCTTTCTGGTAAGCTTTCTGGTAAGCTTACACCTGATGTCTTTGCTTCCACCTTCCTATTAATTAGTTAATTCTTCCCCCACCTGTTTACTAACTAAACTTTGAAGGGAATCAGATGACTTCTCGAATTGTCAAATTCAATGGATGGTTCTTAATCTGCATCTTTCATGATCACTCAGGTAAGGTATCTGATTAGTACTGACCAATCCTTCCCTACTGCTTTATTCTCTAGGACAAGACTCTCTCTCCTGCACCTCCTCCTACCTCTCTCCTTAAACTTTCTCTGTCTCTTTCATAGGTGCTATTTCTTCTGCCTACTTTTAAGTTTTGTTGTAGCAAATGATTCTGAAGGATTCTGTCGTTTCTCCACTTCTTTTCTCACTCTGATCACTCTATATCTGGAACCTCATGGTTTTCTCTACTATCTACTTTTATCTCTCAAATTATAATTCTGGCCTTTGCCTCTTCCCTGAGCTTCCAAATGCAAGGGCATAACGAGCCCACCACCTTTCCCCCTTCAATTAGAAGGCTCCACAGGCTTTTCCTAAAAGAGTCAATAGGGTGGGCATTCTCTGTAACTAGTCAGACACCAAAAACATTCATTTATCCCCCAAATGATTCTCAGGGTCTATGTTATTGTTACTGTTATTCATTTCAGTGCCTCATCCTTTTCCGTGGGCCACTGTAAGGATCTCACTGCCTCGAGCCTTGCTGAGTCTGGTTTAGTAAATCCATTCCCACCGAAGGGAGTTCCGCAAGTGCCTGTTGGATTGTCTCCTGCCTAAATGCCTTCACTAGCTCCCTCCCCCCCTACAGGCTAATATTCAGTTCCCTTTACACCAAGACCACTCCTGCCGGCCTCACCTGCCCTTCCTTGAGCTCTGGGACCCATGCATTATTTTAGTTCTATGTTCCCAGATGGCACAGCCTTTCTTTCATGCTTTTGCATATTTGTCCCTAAATGTGGAGTGTCTTTTCTGCTTTGCCGTCCCTACTTACCAGGACCACAAACACTAATTCAAACATCACCTCTGCCTGAAAAATTCTTCACCATCTCCTTCCTTACCAGATAAGCGAATGCTTCCTTCCTGTATGCTCTATAGGTTGCCCGCAACTCATTGTTTCAGTCTACGGTAACTGTCAATTTACCTGCGTGCCTTTTTTTAATAATGTGTGCACTTGGGCGCCTGGGTGCCTCAGTGGGTTAGGCCTCCATCTTCAGCTCAGGTCATGGTCTCAGGGTCCTGGAATCCAGGCCCACATCAGGCTCTCTGCTCAGCAGTGAGCCTGTTTCCCCCCTCTCTTTGCCTGTCTCTATGCCTACTTGTGATCTCTGTCTGTCAAATAAATAAATAAATCTTTAAAAATAAATAATGTGTGAGCTCTCCAGAGAGAGTGATGATGCATCTCATTTCTTAAATTTCCCATATACAAGCTCAGAACAGTATCAATACTGTTATCGTATTAATACTCCTTTCCGTGTATGCTTCCACAGGCTCTACTTAACTTTGCTTATCTGATGATGTCATTTTCAGAATTATTCCATTTTATAGATGGGAAAACTGGTGCTTTTAGAAGAAGGACTGATGTCCTCAAGCCACCTGTGCATGATCACACCACAAATCAATGGCAGAGCTGAATAAGAATTATTTTCTCCCATTAGGTCACACCCACTGATTCTATAAAATATTTGCTTAGTTACTTGCTAGTGAAATTTAGCACAGGCAAGGAACTGTCAATGTCAGAAACAGTAATCAGCAGCTTAAGCAAATTAAATGCCCATGTAAAATGATTTATGGTGCTATGCTCTAATAAACCCCATATAAACATTGAATTTCATTTCAGAAGGTTATCTTGCAATGGTCCTATAATTACTTCAGAAATAAACTTGTGTCAAGCTCAGGTAATAGGATAGAATATATTTATAGCCAGATAGCTGTCAGTGTAAGTAGGACTAGGCTTTGATTGTCTGTTCAGTTACAGTGCCTTTATTTTCTGTGTTTCACAATACTGAGTAGTTTTGCGTTCTCCATTCCAAAAGACGACAACTCTTGACTGGTAGCATAAGGGCACATGCAATTGAGTATTTAGTATTGGTTTTCTGTACTATTCTTTGGTGTGTGTCTTCTCAAGGAGAGAAAAATAAGTTAGAATTGCTACAAATCTTCTCCAAGACTGCACGTTGCAAAGCGATAGTGTTTGCACGTTGAGCCTATTCTGGCTGATACTAGTTTTTCCAGGGGACCTCACTCCTCACTGTGCCTTTGATCCTACTGAAAGGAAGAGGATTCATTACTGACTTAGCAACATCTTTCAATGCTGAAAGAGGGGAAAAAAAAAAACCCACAATACCAAAAAATCTGTCTCCACGTTTCTCTCAATGGCCCCGAGAAATTCAAGCAGATTTGGGCTGTTGGAGACATGCAAATATTTTCTTTTTTGGTGGCTGTGAGTAGTATACATTCCTTGCCCAAGTAGAGAACCACATGTCTCAAAAGTTATGTTTTTTAATAATTTCTTTCGGTAATGGGAAAAAAAATTCCCATCCTTATCAAGGGCATTTGTCTTATGACTTGTTCTCTTACGATGCAATTATGTGTCATTTTCCAAGGAGGCCTCTTCGTATGTGCCAGCAGCAGGGAACCCTTTTCCCTTAGATGACACAGAGTCATAATATTAGAGCACCTACTAGGTGTCTGGTGACCTACAAACACATCTTGTTAAAATAAGAAAAAAACAACACTCAAACCATTGGCAATGCTCTCATTTCACAGGTGTACAAACCAGTGAAGAGAGAGCTACACTAGAAATCGCATCTCCCTTATCTCTCATCTAGCACAGGGACTTACAACTAAAGAGCTGTAGTCTTCCAGAAATTATTATTCTAAAAATGAATCCAATATTTCAAGATGGATGAATCACTTGATATATTGATCCAGCAGGGGTTGGTAACATGTCCAGTAAACTCTTTTACCGGATACAATGTACATTTTGTAAGGCTACAATGTGGAATCTAAGGCCGGCTTCCTTAGCACCACCTTTCAATCTTATCTTCCTAACATTATAAGGTGAAAAACTATCTCATAACCAACCAGTTCTGTAGCTCATCCAGACACTTAATTCAAAGGGAAAAAAAATGGCTGAAAGGAAATAAGGTAATTCTCCCGTATCAAGTTAGAACACAACAGAAAATTTTAAAGTTGTAGAAATGATTCACCAATAGCTCCCTACAAATGCTGGCGTCACTGGGGTGACTGTGGTATAGGGGTTCAGAGCTCTGGCTCTTATAATACAAAAGGATTTCAGGAAGGATATTTTTTTTCTCCCCTTAGTTTTGTAGCTTGGAGAGACAGACTGGAATTACATTATGTGTTGGTATTAAGGAGCTTAAAGCAAGGAAAATTCGTATTTTTCTTCCTCTTGGGAATATCAACTCACTTTTTGTTGACAAGGCACAGCTGATATCTATGTAAACCATAGAAAATCTTGTGTTTCACTAAGTGAAAAAAAAGGTCATGTAAGAGAAACCCCCCCAAAATATTATGGGTTTATTGATGATGTATCTGTTTTTAAGATGATCAAGCTAACTAGAGCTATATTATACAAGAAATAAACAAAAAAGGCACCAACAAAAATAAACAATAAGTAAAAGAAGTGTCTTTGGATAAACATAATTTATATGCTTCATATTCATATTTGATAGCATTATTTTATCAATCCCCCAGGAAATATGTGTGAATATTTGCATCTGTCCTAAATCATAATTCTTATGAAACATTTTAGGTGTCACCTCCTTCTCAGCAGAACACTGATAAATCTTTTTTATTCTGATTTGAATCTTAGGTCCTTGACCTTGAAAACAGAGCAACAGGAGGATCTGTCAAGTTCTCTGAAAACTGTTGTCAGTAGCCCCTCAAGATGTGAAAGCTTCCCAGCAGGAAGCCCTCATGATCTCTCACTCTTCACTACTCCACCCTCTACTCCAGTGCCAGACTGGTCTTTCTAAAAGGAAAATCTGGTCAGGCCACTGCCTTGCTTAAAAACCCAAGCATGGGTCTCCATTGTCTCCATTGTCTGTAGTGCTTCTTAGCCATTTTTAGCTCCCACTCACCTGAGGAATATGACTCATTCTCATTAGCACAAGAAGCCGGTGGCAAAGATTGTGGAAGAGCAGTGGGGTGAACGCACGTAAGCGTGTATGTACGTGTGCGGGGACAGGGCAGAATCTGCATCTCGATGTGAAGAAACAACTTGCTAGTGATTCTGAAACCCCATCTCCTATCTCACACAAAGCATTTCATGGTTCAGCTACTATTCCTTCCCACCTTCTTCCTCGCTATGCCTTAATGACCACATACTGTTGTCCGAGTTATGCATTACACAACGATGCAGCTATTATATGGCCCTGCCTGTCAGTGCCCATGCCTACACTCCAAATTACCTAACCCACAAATATTCTGGACTCCTTGGAATCCCCTAAAAGTTCATGACGATCTAGAGAGAAGGCAGAGAATTGTTCCATATTCACCAGGTAAATTAAAGTGAGTCCTTTTCTTTGGACATTTAACAAACATTTATTGAGTTTTTATTGAGTGCCAGGCAAGGTTATTCCTTAGTAAATTTCAGCCCCTGGCGTTTACTACAGTTCCAAGTACACAATGGGCACTCAAGAAATGCTCCTTTAAATGAATGAAGAAACAATGTTAAAGCCTACTAATGTTCCACCCAGCCATCACCACCTTTATGGAATATTCTCATACTCTCCAACCTTTAGATTATTTGGGGGGGGGGGGCATTGAGATTTTCCTCCACAGACGTCAAGCACAGTACTTGTTATATTTTGTTGCCTTATTTTCTTGCCCATCTTTCTCTAATTTCCTGTGACCTCTTTAAAAGGTCAACATCCTATTCAGCTTTGTATACCTGGCAACAATTATAATGTGTGATATGTAGAAGACATTATCATTTACAGAAAAGAAAAAGGAAAAGATGAAATGATTTGTCTTTATGAGGGAGAGTCTGAGAAAACCAGGATGTGAATGAAAATCCACATTAACCACTGCTTAGAGAATTCCTTTTTTTTTTTTTTTTTAAGATTTTACTGATTTACTTGAGAGAGAGCACACGCACAGGGAGCGACTGAGAGAGAAGGAGAAGTAGGCTCTCTGCTGAGCAAGGAGCCCAATGCAGGGCTTGATCCCAGAACCCTGAGATCATGACTTGAGCTGAAGGCAGACACTTAACTGCCTGAACCACCCAGGTGCTTCCCTTGCCCCCCGCTCTTTTAAGGTTTTATGTATTTATTAGACAATTCCTTTGAGAGAAAGACACATTTTGGGTCAAAGAATAAAGTAACAAGAATCATACAGGAGAGAGGGAATTGAATTAAGAAGCAGCAGAGCAATGGGCAGGACAAACAGAAAAGAGACGAGGGAGGGAGGAGAGAATAAGAAAATGTCCTGAATGGATCCAGAATCAAGTATATTATTCTTTTCATTATCTCTCTTCACAGATTCTCATTACATGTGGAATGCAGTTTTTAGAATATACCATTCACCATAGTAAAAAATCACTTAATAAAAATTTCACTCCCCACAAATATACACCCTAACAGCAGAAGAAGGGAAATAATTAAGATTAGAGCAGAAATAAATGATACAGAAATTTTAAAAAAACCAACACAATAGAACATATCAACAAAACTAGCAGCTGGTTCTTTGAAAGAATTAAGAAAATTGATAAACCCTTAGCCAGACTTACCAAAAAGAAAAGAAAGAACTCAAATTAAAGAGGAGAGATCACAACCTACAGCACAGAAATACAAACAACTATAAGAGAATATTATGAACACTTACATGCCAACAAATTGGGCAATCTGGAAGAAATGGATAAATTCCAGAAACCTAGAAACTACCAAAACTGAAACAGGAAGAAATAGAAAATTTGAACAGACCCACAATCCTTTTTTCTCTTTTAATGCTTCAGTGTCTTGGGTCCCTCAGCATAACTCTGGGTCTCATTAAGCCCTTCCCCACAACATTGACCACAATGGCTCCTATTTCTGCCCAGTCTGTGAACTGCTCTCCACCACAGCCATCGCTTTAAGAGACAACTGTCCCTGACACTGACTGCCTCAAAGAGCAAGCCACCTAAATTTAAATCAGTACAGCCTCCTGGGATATCATATGCTTCCTAACACCTCCTCATCAACCCCTTCGCTGTGTGTTTTTACAAGCCATCGTAACTTGAGTGAAAATATTGTTTTTACAATGCAGTTACCTGCTCTCCAGAGAAAGAGTGTTAAATTAATTTATAGGACAACAGAATCTGTCATCAACTGATATTATCCTGAAATGGCATATGCTCAAAATTAGGCAGCAGGGAATTCAGCTGCCTGCCTAAGGTACGTGGACACATGGAGGGGTAAGGTGGCAGGTGTTTAGTTTCTAGTTTGCATGCTGAAACCTGCTCCCTGCATCTTCAAGGTAACTGAAAAGGTCACCTGTTAACAGGGCAAGTAAGGTTTTGCTGGCCACAGATGCCATGTGAAGGCTTCCTTGTCAAAAGCTGGAGATTCAACTCAGCCCCTCTAAGTTGAAATTATGAATGGTTACATATTACCCCAATAGACAAGCTGGAATTATCACTTGGTTTGCAAAACATTTTTTCACATTTATTGTTTCACTTTTGTCTTCCTAATAGTCCTGTCTGCCCTTTTCTTAGATGAAGCTTCAGAAATACATGTAACAGTCAGCAGAGAGAAGCTGCCATTTGCTTTGTCCTTAACCAGACTGCCTAGTTATGGTTACCACTGACTATCTGGATAGCCCTAAGATATGATTTAATCTCTCTGTGCCTCATCTCTCATCTGCAGAATGTTTATACCATAGAGTTTTTTGGACAAAGAATGTGTAAGCATGTAGTAACATTGCCTAGTACATCATATCCAACAGTCGTCTGCTACTGTTTTTGTTGTTATTATTATTACAATATTAATATTGTTATTGTGATGATGATAGGAAGCTTCTCACAGATTTTATTTCAGCAGCTATAAGTGGATTGCATTGTTATCTGCATTGACAGATGAGAAAATGGCAGCTCCAGAAAGAGGAAGTAAATCACTCAAAGTCACCTAGCTAGGAAGCGACCGAGTTTAGAGTTGAACCTGAGTCTCCCCCACTTCAAAGACAATATTCATTATCACTTAACTATATACCCTAAAGGGGCTTTGTTAGGGGTTATGATTGTTTACTTTCTTATCTAGACTATGTCCATGGACAACGCCTCTCTTTTTCAAGGAATACATGTTGACATTTTACGGCGTCTCCCAGATGATCATATTGCTCAGCTCTAAATGTGTCCTGGACCAAAAAAAACAAAGTGTTTTAATTCATGCTTGGAAGAACGTACTTGAATTTGAGCCTGATGTTTCACCCATACAGAAAAGTTGAAATTAGGTACACCCAGAGTGCTTAGCGATGGATCTCATACTCTAATGGGAAACTGTAGAGGAGGGACACCTGACAGTCTACAACATACCTTCTCTTCAATTATTTCATTTTGTTATCAATCTGCCCAGTTGTTCAGCAGGCTACTATTACTGCTTCCATTGCACAATGGAGAAATTGAGGCTCAGAAAGGTCTGGTAGGTGGCTCACAGACACACAGCAAGCATGTAGCCCTGGTGTTTTGATTCCCAGTTTTGTGATTTGTTGCCTTTGAAAATAAAATTTTACATTAGGGAGAATGTAATCCTCAAACCCATTCATGTGAAGGCTGAACTATCACTGTGGCCTTGATGGTGACAAACAATCCTCCAAAAGGAACAGAGCCTTGAGTCAGAAAGCTGGCTATTGAGACTGGCCAGAAAAAAATTTCTAGCCTGCTTTTGTTGGGAGAGGGGGAGGGAAGAGTTCCTTTCCCAGGCTCATTGTAGACAAACGACTCTCAGTAGCTGCTTTCTGGAAGCACACATGAGAAGAGCAGCCTGCAGATGAATGTAACAAGCGAATGGCGAAAAGTTCCATTTGCCTCTGCTTGGAAATATGTGTAGGAGCACTTAATGCCAACTGCCTGTCAGTTCTTAGCGACTTGTTACATAAGGTCTCCGTTCTCCCAGCTCTGCACCAAATGAAATCAAGAAGCCTTAGCTGCAGTCTAATTACCAGTCTACAGCACCATTTCAGGCAGGAAAGGCACAGTTATGATAAATATTTCATAGAACACTCAGCAGAGTGAAGCAATGAGGTGGCGGCAAGAGGAAAGCTGACTAGAAGAAGGATTTGTAGCTGGTATAGCTCGACTGAAACTAGGATTCATCCACCCCAAAGACGTAACTTCAGAAAGGGAGCTGGGCTCCAGGGGGCCATGAAAACTTGTTCCTTTCACTCATCAAATGGGGTCACCTTTGTCTGACTCAATTTGAGCTCCCATTCTCTCAACTAAACACTGACCCCAGACCCCAACAGCACTGAGACAGCCAAAGGCTAACTTTTCATGGGAATGATGCACACCAGTGGCTCCCAACCTGGTGTCCTCCTGGGTCCTGAAAGATAACAACAGTGCCTATAATGCAGACACTGGAAAAACTATTAATTTGCTACTGTTTTTAATGTATCTTTAGCATATGGGTGGATCCATCAAAATGGAACAGAGTATGAATAAATACAGTTAGAGTTAGATCTTTTATATGGACAAAATATTTGAAAACATGAGTCTCTTTCTTCTCAAAGTCCCATTCAAGTGAAAGGCCAGGAATAAAAATGTTCTAAAATCACAGGACAAAGGGAAATTGAGAGGATGTGATGGTAGATCAGAAAGGTCAACACAGTTTTAGAAGATGGACAACAGAGGGATGAATCGTAACCAAGGGTGGAGAGAGTTGAACCTCGAAGCCTGAAATGAAAGCTTGCTGAAAAGAAGGAAGTCAAATCATGCCTTGAAATGATAGGAAATTCAGATTTTAGAATCACCAGGTACTTCCATCAGGTGAGAAGAGCTGGGCAGCTGAAGAAAGGAGAACTGGTTGAAAGTCAGTCTAAGGACTGGCTAGCCCCTTGGATTTCCTGTGCCCCACTCCCGATGTGCTCTGCCTGAGAGTATCCCACAATGCAAATGACTCTGTTATCCCAGCAAGACCCTGAAGCTTTATCTTTGCATGACTTGAATCAGAGATGCTCCAGACAAGGGGATGATACAGGAGCTGGATGGAGAGATGGGTAAATACATGATAAAGCAAATACAGCAAAGTGTTCATTATACAGCCCAGATGGGAGTTCTGCGGGTGTTCTCCGCATGTTTGAAATGTTTCACAAGAAATGTTAGAGGAAAAGTTCACCCTAAATCCCATCTGTTCTCTCCATCTCTACTCCTATCTCCCTAAGTGCAAATTCCCTCCATTTTACCTGAATGACTATAATAATCCTGCAACTGCTCCTCATGCTTTGCCTTTGGCCCTTAGCAAATTCTCAACAGAGAAACTAGAGGGATCTTGTTAAAGCAGAAGTTACCTCATGCTACAACTGCTCAAAACCCTGTGTGGCTTGCAGGGCAGGCTTGCAGTGTGGGATCACAAATCTTACAGCACCATTATGTTACCCGTGTACCTGTATTTCTGTATAAAAATGAAAATTAAATTTAAGAAAACAAAAGCAAAAAAAAAAATCAAATTTCCAAAACAAGAAAAAATATATATTTAATCATCCAGAAAATTGTTTTTTTGCGATGAAAACCTTCTTCCTCTTTGCAAACTAGCTGGCAGACTCTCATATACTTCCTGATATAAGGATGCAATTTTAACTCAAATCACTGCAAAATTAATGATGGTCTTTTTTTCCCCTTTGACATACTTCATAGGAGAACATTCAGACCTTAGGCACAACCTGGCTACCTAATATCAAATGTGTTCTAACATTTTAATTGTAATTTACGGTTTACAAAATCCTTTCTAACATCATTTCATGTTATCCTCTAAAGTCACTGTTCAAATTATTTTCAGATTACGCATATTTGGATTTCTCCCAACATCAAACAAAATCATCACAATATCCTCAGATAAGACCATGACATGAATTTAGGAATGCAAAGCTTTGCAATTTGCATGGTTTTCCTTTGTTTTATCTTTCCCTTTCCCACATTCCTGAGTCTTGAACAATGATAAATCTCAGCATTTCTCTTCTAGAAACTTTCTAAATCAGGATTGCTTGTTCTTTCTATTTCATTCTCCACTCTAATAAAATGCCAGACACTTTCCATGGCTCAGTTGCTGCATTCCTGTAATCCTAATTGGCTCCCAAAAACTTCTCTGAGGCACAAAAGTGCTTCTCTTTCATTAACTCAGTTTCTTCCTTTAATTAAATTTTTTAAAGATTTTTATTTATTCACTTGTCAGAGAGAAAGAGGGAGCGTGCAAGCAGGGGGAGCAGCAGGCAGTGGGAGAGGAGAAGCAGGCTCCCCACTGAGCAGGGGGCTCCATCCTAGGACACTAGGATCATGACCTGAGCCGAAGGCAGACCCTTAACAGACTGAGCTACACAGGTGTCCCTCTAACTCTTATGCTACTTAAACCATTCAAGAATATAGAAGAATAATATAAAAATGTTCATCTTTCATTTTTCAAAATGAGTAGGTGAAGTTTGGAGCTCACTTCTGATTATCCAGTCGTCTTCAAAACGAAGTCCAGAAGAACCGAACAATTCTTCACAGACTGTCTATTCCTTCTTGCTTCAGGGATGAGTCACATGCTCACTTACAAAGGAGTCTATTGTTCCGTTGGGGCCACCCAGAGATCCCACTAGAGAGGACGACACAAACGGTCTTGATAAAAGCCGCACACAACTCCTGCCTTAAAAAATTATCACCAAAAACTGCTTGCTCAGATTCACCGTTTCCAGGCATGAACTCTCCAAACTCCCAGGCTGCTTTTAAATTTGCTTTTAAATTGACTTTCGCCTCCCAGAAAGCTGGTACCTTTCATGTCAGAGTTTATACTGAAACTTTCACCAGATCAACTTTTACTTCTTTGTTTCTATAATTGTATAGCCCTATTCTCTCCTTTCTGTAGTTTTGATTTTTAAAGTCTTTCATCAGTGCCTGTGTTGAGGGGTGGTGTGGGTGTGTTATATACACACATATAGTTAGAGAAATAACTTACATAAATTTATTCCATGTCATGTAAATGACACACATGCATCCGCATACCCACGTATTTTTTTTTTCCTTCAACTATTAGAGGGGGTGTTGTTTGTCTAATGAGGGCCTGGCTGGCCCAACAGAATGACTATATATTTCTTTAGTCCTACTCTAATAAGAAAGTACATTTTCTCATGACAAAGTGCACAGAACACATCCTCAGCCATTTGGGTCTTCTGGCCACTTCCTTTCCTCTCAACAACCCACAGCATGTGCTGGCATGTTCCTGTTTTTACAAATATCTTGATATACTTCAGGAACTTTCCAGCATCGCTCTATCTCTTCATGTCGACAAGAAACTATGGTTTTTCTGATAAACACTTTCCTGTGTCCCTTTAATTCTAAGTTCAATTATGATGGACAAACAGCACTATCTACTCACTGACAACTATACTCCTCACCAGCAACTAGAATCTATACTTCCTAACACCCTGCTTCAGATTCAGCTAAACCTCCAGTCAAATGCTCGTTTATGTCAGGACCTTGTACCCAGACTCCATCCTTACTTGTTAACAGAATTATCACCTTGGCTGACAGACTGAGGCCATCCCCGTCTCTAAAGTATGGGCCCAAGACAGCCGAGATGACAACAGTGTAACTCACTCTGGTTCTTTTTGTTTTCAGTGTCCTCTTTTGTTTGTTCTCATATCTTTGAAGGCCACCCAGAGCTCTTTCCTGTCACTTGGTGACTCATTTTCTCTAGCATCTAACAAACTTCTGTGGCAAGATGAAAACAAACATTTCATAATTAATGTTAAAGTCCCATCGGTGGCCTCCAGAATTTAGATCTCTCCTTTCTCATTTGTACATAATAGAATTCATACAAATAATTTAATGGAAGTGGATACTCCATATTTTGCTCATTAGCTTCTAAAGTACTTATTAAAAGCATGACTGTCTGAGGTCTTGAAGGGCACAGGACCTTCCGGCTGGGATGTACTATCCCTCAACACCAAAATGACAGGGTCTTCAAAGTGTGACATCAGGACTTAACCCTCTCCCCTTCCTGCCCTTACTGCCCTCCTTGCCTGGTTCATTTGGAGAATGCTCCTTCCTTATCTTTTCTAGACTTTCACACAGCTTGACAAAACTCCATTATCCAGCCTTCTGGACCTTCACTGTTCATTTCATTCTTAAATCTCAAACCTACTCCATTTCTTCTCTCCCAAATCCTAAGAAGTATTCAGGAAGGGGACTTAATCTCACCTGATCTGTCTTTGCTTTTAATTCAGAGACTATTTGGTCTTGGATGGAAGCTATTCCTGTTAGAATGTCTTCACCTTTGTACGAGTCTTGCTGTTGTCTATGTCCTCATGTTATTTTTATTCCTCCCCTGAGGTAAATTTTTATAGGCTGTTTTATTTCCATGTTCTTTGATGCTCTGGAGCAAAAGCAGGTCTTCTCTGTGTACACCATGTTTTAAATTTCTTTTTATTCTAACATAATTTGAGCCATCTCCCACATGTCTTCATCAAGCTTGCTCTGATAAAGGTTTGCAAAGGATGCTATGAAAGCCCTCTGGAAATACCTTGAGGAGAAAGGGTTCTTATGAATATTTCTTGGAGGAAGTCATCTGAGGCTCAAAGAGTGCTGTCTTGGGATCTTGCTGGATAAAGAAGCAATAGAAGGACATACCAGTCTGTGGGAAAAGCAGGTGCAAAGTGACAGGAACATAATACAGTGCAGTCTATGTATAACACTAAATGGTTCACTACTTCCACAGCTGAGATGCAAGAAGGATAGAGAGAGACATCTAGGAGATATGTCCAGTGAGTTAAAAAGTAACCAAGAGTAAGAAGACCATGAATCCCTTTCCATGCACATGAGATAAAAATGTCCCTGACACGTTTTAGGCAAGGGATTGGCATGACAAGTTGTCTCCTGCACAAAGATCAGAGACCCACAGAAGAATCAAAACTTGCTTGGAGCAAGATAAGAGACACAGTATGTAGGAAAGAGGTGAAAATGACCAAGATTTTGATTGAAATAAAGAGAAAGGGATTGCTTGAGGTAAACTGTCTGTTGTACTTTCACTGGCAAGTAACTTCATAAGCTATCTCTTCCAGCTCCTGACATTCATTCTGCTTTACGGGAGACAACAGAAGATGGTGAGCATTATTTTTCCATGCTTTATCTTGAATTCTCCTCTGGCCCGAGGCTAGACACCACATAGTTACAGGATCCCAGAAATTGAAAGAGTTTATTCATAGAGATGAACTAGAAAAAAATCTCAGGAGGAAAGGATAATTTAGGGAGTGTATCATGACACATGGCTCTGGACAGGGGATGGGTGGAACAGACTCAAAACAGGACCCATAAGCTGAAAAGCCAGCCCACATTAAGCAGTTGCCAAGCCCAACAGGCTTGCATGTCTGCTCTTTCTTAAATTGAGTCCATGCTTTCCTACTCCCATTGGCCATTGTCAAGACTTTATTCTCTTTCTTGAACAAGCAATGGTTCTGGTTAGACTTCCCAACACTGTTCGTTTTTATTTGGGGCCATTTGGATTGCATTTGATTAGATGTCACAAAAAACCGTGTTGACAGTGGCTTCCAGTTGCTCTGCCTTTCTTTCCAGGGCCCATGCACACACTGCTGCAAGATTGAACTGACTCTATACTGGAGAATCTTTGACATGTACATTTTAGGTTCTTTCAATTTTGGCCTGAACCCAACTCTTTAGCTTTCTTCCCCCTAATACCTACCTTACTCAGTCATTAACCAAACATTGTTGTTTCCTGGATGTTACCATTTTTTTGTATACAAAATGTTCTCCTTAATAACATATAAAAATTTATCCTAAATCTGTTCCTTCATGGCTTCTATACCTTCCTATTTCCAAATCAGATGCCATTTTCCCCTCCTCTGAATCACTCTCTTGGAATATTTTTTACTGTAATTACTTGTTTTTTTCCTTCATCTCTTATAAAATGAAGAAGAGGGAAAAGAAATGCTTATTGTAAACATGGCATCTCACCCAACATTTTATCCTCCACAGTGGCAACACTAGGTCCTTTGTCCTTTCTATTGTTTCTTTCATAAAATACTCACCAAGAAACTATCATATGGAAGATAATATGTTAGCCACTGGGAATCTATCATATAGAATAAATCCAACATTTCCTGCCTTCATGGAGCTTAGAAACTACTGAAGAAACAGACACTGAACCAAACAAACGCAAATATTATGTGTGCCATAGAGGACAATTCTAGGGAGCTAAGGGATCAAAAACCATGTTCAGAAAGTCAATTTAGATTAACAGACTCAGCGACCATTCTCAATGGTCTCTTCTATGCTAGAGACTAATAAATAAAATAGAGACTAATAAATCAAAATACTCATGTTCTCTGTTTTCCTTGCAATAGGGGTGGCTATAACTCTGTTGGCCAACAAGTGGTTAAGGGGATCTCAAAAGAGGCCATGACTGGCACCACTCCTTCCACCTTCTTCCTGCCTTAAACTCAGACTCACTGCCTCCAGCTCACAGCAGCCATCTTAGAACCACAAGGGAAGAAACGTGAACAAGGAAGCCGATACAGTAAGAGCAGCAGAGTTAAGGATGAGAGAAGCCCTTGTCCCCTGATGGGATCAGTGTGTTGGTTAATGAAAAGCAGGAGTAACCAATCTCTGAACCTCACTCCTTGTGAAGTTCAAGCCATTGTCAACACAGTTTTTTGTTACATCACAATTTTGTTACAAAGGCAATCCAAATGGCCCCAGGGGAAAACTGACAGTGTTGGAAAGTCCAAGAAAGCTGCCTGAAGATGAGCCTTGAAGGATGTGTGTGTGTTCCTCTGTCAAAGGAAGTTGGGGGCAGCAACAGGCAGAGAACATTCCAGCATAGGAGTCAAGGTGGGCCCTGATGTGGAGTCCTTGGCTCACTGAAGATGCTGCAGAAGCGTTTGCGGTGATGATGGTGACGAAAACAAAGGGGAGAGTGTCAGTATGCCAGCTGGAAGAAACAGGCAGGAGTCCTGTTGAGCCATTTAAGGACTCTGGTATCTAAATTCAATGCAAAACCTTTTAAGGACTCTGAGGGGGGAAATAATGTGTTTACACTTTTATTAGCTCATTCTAGCTGCATGGTGATCACTAGATAGAGTGGATCTTGTAGACCAGTCTGGAGGCCAGAGCGGTGGTCCAGGCTAAAGATGGTTGCCTGGGCAAGGTGATGGATGGCTGCCAGAATATTTCTTACAGTGTCCCGATGACCTCATTCTCGCCTCACTACACCCCCAGGGTTGACATTATCTTCTTCCTAGAATGTACCACTGATGCACAGGTGGGAATCATGTCATCCTCTCTGACATGAAGGTGGAGGAAGGAAGGTACACATTCCCCATTTAATGGAGAAAAGTGAGACACAGAAGGCAATATGCCTTACCAAACACTTCATGACTTTAGAAAAACTTCCAGAACAGGCACTCAGATCCAAGTCTGTATGTCATGTTAGAAAAACTTGGGTGTTTCAGTCAGTTAAGCCTCCGACTCTTGATTTGGGCTCATGATCTCAGGGTCATGAGATCGAGCCCCACCACAGGCTCCGCCCTCAGTCTGCTTGAGATTCTCTCCCTCTCCCTCTGTTTCCCCCCCTGCTCTCACTTGCGCTCTCTCTCTAAAATAAATACAACTTGGGATGCCTGGGTGGCTCAGTGAGTTAAGGCCTCTGCCTTCAGCTCAGGTCACGATCTCAGAGTCCTGAGATAGAGCCCTGTGTCGGTTGCTTCCTCCTCTCTCTCTGCCATACTTCTCTGCCTACTTGTGATCTCTGTCAAACAAATAAATAAAATCTTTTTAAAAAATTAAATAAATACAACTTATTTATTTATTTATTTGTGGGACTCTATCCCAGGACCCTGAGGTCGTGACCCTAGTGAGACAAAAGCAAACGCTTAACCAACAAAGACACCCAGGTGCCACAATTGACCTTTACTTTAAATTGCTTCATATTTTATAACAACCTATAACTAAGCTATAAACACAGATAAAACATATTTCAGAGGTAAAGCATATTTCTTTTCTGTTAATTAATTGTGTAAAATGATATAATTTTCTTAAATCTAGGGGTCATAATACTGCTCCAGGCTGTCAGATTTTTTTCTACTTCAGCTGATCAATTATTGACTAGCAGGTGATTTTCTAAAAGTATCTCTGTCACGTTACTGGCAATCCCAAGACAAATGACACCTCATAAGGCCCTGTACTTCTTCCTCTATCACAATAGTAATCAAAATAATTACATATACCTTTATTTAACTACTTTCTCCACCACAACTTCATCTATTTTAGAAAAATAGGTTAGCTAGAATTATCTCCCTAGTGATTGACACAATCCCCAGTATATAGCATTAATTAAAAATATCTATTAAACAATAACAAATAATTATCATGTAATTACTAATTAGTAAACACTGTGCTACAGACTTTAAATGCAACATCTCATTTAATTTTCACATTAATCTTATGAAGCAGATATAATTACCAGTTTAGAGTTGAGGAAAATGAAACTGAGAGATGTTATTTATTTAATCACAATATTTAGTAAGTCGCAGAGCTGGGATTCAAACTCAGAGCACTTATTAATATATGATACTGCCTTTCTTAAATATATGAATGAGTAAGCCAATGAATAGATTGATTGAATTTTCTGATGATTCATGAGGCATTATAAGTCTGTCCCCTATTAGTACAAACCCTAGAATAATGAACAAGTCTAAAAATCATGTGTTCTTATGTAGGTACCATCGCATGCTTTTACATTAGTTGTTCTCAACTCAGGGGACATTTGGCAATTTCTGGAGACATTTTTGGGTTTCAGAAGTGGGAGGGGGAGTTGCCCTGGCCTCTAGTGGGTAGAGGCTATGGGGGCTGCTAACTTTCCTACCTGGCACAGGACACCCCCCCCACCCCCGCCCAACAAGGAATTATCAGGCTTATAAGTTAATAGTGCCAAATCTGAAAAACCTTGTTCTATAATATATGGCTGTTCCCATGAAGTCAAATCATACCGAAACCATTCCTGTAAAACACACACACACACGTTTTAATCATCTATCCAACCTCAGCCATAATTTCTCGTTTCTCCTGCTGTTTCACTCAACATGAGATTAACATGCAAGATTCACTAAATAATACTGACTACAGGAATAAAAGAAGAGATGATGGTGGTGGCAACATTCATTTCTCTTGCGGGGCAGCAGTGCCTTGCTACAACCAGACTCGAGGAGGCAATGTGCACCATTTCATATGGCAGAGGCACTAGGACACCTTAAAGACAGATGACCACGTGACAAGCAAGAAGTCAGGAAGGCATTCCACTTGGGCCAGCAGCTACGCCCTATTACATAATTGAAAAGGGGAGGGAAATGCATAAATTCCCACAGACACATCTCAACATTATTTAACATTTGTTTCAAAATGACTAGCAAGGCGGTGCCTGGGTGGCTCAGGTCACGATCCACGGATTCTGGGATGGAGTCCCATATGGAGCCCAGCATCGGGGCTTCTCCCGCTCTCTCTCCCACTCTCCCCGCTTGTGTTCCCTCTTTAGCTGTGTGTCTCTCTCTGTCAAATAAATAAATAAAATCTTCAAATAAATGAATGAATGAATGAATGAATGACCAGCAAGGAACCAAGCTGTTTCCAACCTCGGATACCGGTCAATGTAACATGTAGCAGAATTGCAGTTATGAATCTTGGCACTAGGTGGCAGCAGCACACAAATGTGAGATCATCCCCACCTGAAAAATTAAGTGTTGATCTTGTTTAAATCCAATTGAACAAGAGAGGTAAACATGATTTTTTCCCAGTGTTTCTCACCATTGCCTTTTATTTAATTTACTGGACTGAAAATTGTGCAGTTGCTTTGTCTTCCGAATAGATATATTTTTTCGACTCTAGAATATTTGCTTATGTGAGAGTAACAAATGCTAGGTGTGCATGTGTACACACACACTCTCTATACATACACTATATACATATAATTATATTCATGTACATAAGTTGTATATATATTGCATGTAATTGCAAAGGTGATACACATTCAGTCTATAATAATAATGATAGCGAACATGAAATGATAATGTCAGTCACTTTCTATTGAGCATTTTATCTCATTTAATACTTTTAACAACTTTATGCGAAGGTATTAGCTTTCTCCCTTTGCAGTTTAATTGCTAAGAATCACAGAGATGGGAAAACCTGGCCAGACTCACGCAGTATAGTAGCTACGTAAGTAAGTGGGATTCATGTTGTACACTTCAGTGAGCTCCAAGTCTGCAAGATTTTTGAGATCAGGAATCTCGTCTTAATTTCTATTTTCCCTCACCAAACATGGGTATGTGCTACTAATGTAGTATGTCAGTTGTGAGAATAGCTTGTGATTATTTGATGGTGTTAAGGAAATATAATTCATGTGGGAAAATGAAAGCAGTTCCTGGATGCATGTTAAAATGCGGATTACCCGGGCACCCAAGTAGCACAGCAAGTTAGGCGCCCGAATTTGGTTTCAGCTCAGGTCTTGATTTCAGGGTTGTGAGATCAAGCCCCACGCAGGGCTCTGTGCTCAGAGCAGAGTCTGCTTGGGTTTCTGATTCCCTCTCCCTCTGCTCCTTCCCTGCCTCCTCTTTTTTTTTTTTTTAAAGATTTTATTTCTATTATATTTATATAATAGAAATTTATATTATATATTTATGCATTATAATTTAAATGTAATATAAATATATTATTTTAAAATATTTTATTTATTTATATTAAAGAGAGAGAGAGAACAGCAGGGGGAGCAGCAGAGGGAGAGGGAGAAGCAGGCTCCCTGCTGAGCAAGGATCCTGATGTGGGGCTCCATCCCAGGACCCTGGGATCATGACCTGAGTTGAAGGCAGACGCTTAATCAACTAAGCCCCCCAGGTGCCCCAGTAAATAAAATGTTTTTTTTTTCAAATGCAGATTACCAAGCTCTGCCCCAGACTAATTAAACCAGAACTTCTTAAAGAGAGAAATTTTCTTAAAAGTCTCCAGTTGACTCTAATATGCAGCTATCATTGACACTCTATAGTCGTGACTATGAGAGTAAAGTTTTAAGTAGTTTTCTTGCTTCTTTTTGATGAGCCCTCAAATACAGAATGGAAAATGTGAGAAAGCATGGAGAAGGTTATGAAAATGATGTTTGGCCCTAAAGGAGAACCCACACTGAGAACATCACACCCACTTGTCTTCTGTTATGTAATCAATCTTGTGACTTCAGTGACAAAGACAGGAATCTTTTTTTGTCTATTTTCATTAACAACATATTCATGCAAGGCCAAACTTCACAGAAGTTAGTGGTACCTACAGTTAGAATCTTCTTTGTCCTACACTACTGATTACCTTCTAGGATTTCAGCAAGATGTTCAAGATGTATCTTAAGATGTGATTTTTTTATTAATACCAACTCTAAATCACAATTATTGAACACAGATCCTTGCACACAATGGACAAGTGGTAACCAATCACTATACGAGTACATGGAAAAGTGGAAAGAGAGTGATTTGCTAAGTGAGGAGAAGATTCATGCCTGGTCTTCTTGGTTAATCTTCAAAGCCCACTACAAGGGATACTCGATAATCTCTACCAGCATCCCTATCTAGCCAATTGTTTAAAAAATAATGAAGATTGGGTGCCTGTGTGGCTCAACGTTAAGCCTCTGCCTTTGGCTCAGGTTATGATCCCAGGGTCCTGGGACTGAGCCCCTTGTGGGGGTCCATGCCCGCACGAAGCCTGCTTCTCCCTCTCTCACTCCCCCTGCTTGTGTTCCCTTACTCACTATCTCTCTCTCTGTCAAATAAATAAATAAAATCTTTTAAAATAATAATAAAGATTGATGCTGACACCTCCAATAAGATTCTCCTTTACATATTTTTTTAAACAAACTGATTTAAATGCAGATCCATTTTCAGAAACAAGGGTCTGGCAAAGCTTTATGATTGTTTTAACCTAACTGTGAAATATAATCAGGACCACTTCCTGCTGTTCTGAAGTCACCACAGCCAAAGTGGTTTGCCTTTGGAAAGACAAAATAATAAGTGAGTGGGGCTTTTTTGATGTTGCTGTTTGCTTGGTTGGTTTGTGTTGCTTTGGTTTTTAACCAAAGTTTTCATGGGAAACAAAGTCCTTTTGCAGGACTTACCCAAGAGGAGGTCTGCCTTGTTACATATCGTCCTCCTTTGTGTTCGGAATCAGTCGAGATCGCTACCTGTAACTCAGCGTAAAAGCAATTTGTGGATGCGCTGGCATGTTGGCAGCTTCCAGAATTACAATGCCAACTTCTCCATTAAAGTAAAATCATCTATGTTAATAGTTTGTTTTTGTATCTGTCTTCCTGTAGCCTCCATCCTGAGGAGCGGCACTCTGCACTTGGAGGCTAATATCCCTTCCCGTGAAGGTAACACATTATCCAGCTTTGAATGGCAGAAAGCTCAGAGCGAAAAATCCAAGTGCTGCGTGCAGGTGCGGTGACAAAAGTCAAGGTGGAAACACCTTGGCAAAGAGTGCCCAAAGAAGCTTGTAATCCATACAGATTGTCAAGGCGCAGTTGTGGAGGTGACTGGGGCATTCCCAGATTCCCAATACCAGCAAAGTCCTTTAATCAGCGCGTACATTGTTCTGTTCTATCTATAATATCGTTCTCGAATATTAAGCAGCTGGGGATTCAGTGCCATCTGGCACTTCCCTGGTAAGCACAGCTCTGATACAGTATGAGCATGTCGGGAGTAAGGGAAGATAGTTTCCAATGCCGATAATGTGTCAGGATGAGTCAGGGAAACCGGGTGAGAGTGTGGGAGAAGCTGAAGACCCACTCACTCAGGATGAATAGAAAAAGAGGAGGTGGTAGGCTACCAAATGCTCTGTGCCCCTGACCTTCTTTGCCCATGCAGCCTACCAGGAGGAACTTTTTGATTGCCCTGGGTCCTTTCTTGTTTCCCGCAGCAATGACACTGTGAAGCATGGGCCTGTGATACATAGTGGAGGCCGGACCTAGATGACGACACAGCAATAACCCGCACAAGTGAACCAAGCCGTCCCCGGTGTAGAATGTGATAGAGGAACTTTGAAGTTGTCTTAATTTTTTTCTCCTTTTTGTACTTGAGGAGAGAGGATGTCCTTGCAATGGGACCACAGGCTTTTGCCTATGACAGGTTTACCAGAGCATTCTGGGGCCGTGCCAGATGATGCAAAATGGTCTACAAGGGACTCTAACCCGTGACCTCAGAGCTTCTAGAATCAACCACCAGTTGATGAAACCAGGTAGAAAGAGTATCAAGAGAGATGTCTCAGAGATGAAGGTTAAATGTCCTCCTACAAGAGTAGAGCTAGAAGATGACTTACAAGAACATGTGTGCAGGACTGGGTTTGGTTTACAGGCCCTGGAGGAAAGATATGGGTCATGTGGCCCGCACCCAGAGAGCACGGCCAGGATGGTGAGGAACAGAACCCAGGACACCTTGCTGGTGGGAAGGGCTGAGTGAATGCCTGTGAGCTATTAGCTGCTACTTAATCTAAGCAAATTTTATATATGCCAGGATTTTCCTGTACACCCCAGAAAGTAGATATTTTTATCTCCATTTAATAGATGATAGGCTCACAGAAGAGCCGTGATGTTCCAGACAACGTTGTTCAAATATGGCAGAGCTGGGGAGGGAAAGTCTAGACTGGGTGGTGAGGAACATATACATTCTAGGCTAGAAAGTATGTCTCGAAGATGAGCAATCCAGTGCTTTCCCTCTTTTTCCCACAGACGAGGAGCTCTGAAATGATAGCATGGCTTGTCCACGTCGGCTTTACCCAGATTGACTGAGTCTTAACTTTGCTGAGCCTTCAAACAGAGGCTACTGTGCACCAGTTACGTGGTCAAGTATGATCTCTAGTTCTCCCAGCAAATCTGTCACAGATGCCACGAATCCACTTTGTACAGATGAGGGAATTCCTTCTCACAGTAGTTGCAAGGCTTCCTCAAAGGGACATAGAAGCACCAGGGCTGCAGCGTGTATTTTATTCTAAAACCTACATTCTTTACACATCTCGTGCTGAGAAAGTCTGTCTGCAAAACATATTAAGAAATAATGTATCCCATTCTAATTAATCAAAAACAAAGCTGTGCTCTACAGAACACAAACTGATTAGCATAAAGAAACAATTAGTATACTAATTTGACCTAAGCCCTGATATTTTGGTGAGCCCAGGCACCGTTGGTGAAGATACAAGTTCCACTTTTCCTTTCTGAGATGCTAAAATTAGCCTATGGACCCCCATGTCAGCAAGCAAAGACCTGGAGATCTAGGTGGGAACTACTTTGTCATATTAATATAAAAATAATACCCATCCATATTGTATTATATTTTATAATATTTTATACTGAGTCAAATAAACCTCAGGGAGTTTACACATACATCTTTAATTAAAAGCACAGACCAACAGTGATAATTGGCTTTCCATTAAGGTTCCCAGTGAAAATCTGTGAGTTGTTAAAGGGGTTATGAATCTCTTCCTACAGAAACACGGGCACCATAAACACATGAGAGGTAATGAGCACCAAGCTTTTCTCTCTGAGAGAGAAAAATTACAAAAGAGAAATGATAGATGGTGCTTGCTAGAAATTTTAATTAAACCTGTGAGTGAAAAATTCTGAGTCAGGCCAAGTGGCAGCTGCACTCAGACGTGACCTGCTATAAAAGCAGAGGCGGGACCCACATCAGGAAATGGAGATCCTGTGAGAACAGCCATAATATCCTTGAATTTCATTTAATCCAGCGCTCCATAAGGTCTAGCTCTGAAGGGGCTTCTGGGAGATTCCCCCCCCCACCCCGCCCCAGCTGAGTGAATAACTCCGATTACAAAGAAATCTGCTCTTGGTTGCTTAGTGACAGCAGAGTGTAGACCCCAGCATCTTCAGTGTGTGTGTGTGTGTGTGTGTGTGTGTGTGTGTGTGCGTGTGCGTGCTGTCCCTTGTTGAAAGGCAGTGTGCCTTGGCAGACAGCACTGCTGTCTTTGCTGCAGTAATTAAGTAACAAAAAGCCCTGACCATGGAAGATCCCACAAAGAATTTCCCTAAGAACTATGATTAAAGGATAACCACTATCCATGAAAAGATCATAAAGAGGAACGGTTCCTTCTCCTATTGCCTGCTTTACCAAAAGGGCATTTAGGAGGTGGGTCTTTTCTCATCCATACTTCCATTTCTTGTAAGTTGCCTGACACTGGCCCGGTCTGTTAATGTCTACGGTTCTTACCCATAGATCTCTCTCGCTTTGGAGGCTGTCAGGAGGTCAAATGTCCTTAATTCAAAGGGCTTTGTCAATCATTATGCATTAAATAAACATCAAGCACCGTGACATTTTTTTCCTTTGTCTCTAAACTTCACTTGCTCTCTTTCATCCCACTGTTTGAAACTCAAGAGACTTACGTGGTTGATTGAATTTAATCCTGAATCCAAGTGACAATTAAACTGCTTGCATGTCAACACATTTCATGAGAAAAGTGAGCTCTTTCTTTTTAAAAGCCTCCCTGGATGCATACGTCTCCTGTATGGATTACAGCACAACAAAAACAAAAGCCGCGGCTCAGAAGAAGAGATGGGTTTAGTATCCGTGACTCTTGTGCCTTTCGTTTTCATTACAAATTACAGAACCAAAGCCTTAAATCCAAGGCTGCAATTAATGCCTGCTGATCAGCTGTGTGGTCACCGTGCTCACACCTGATCTCTGTGACATTTACTCTGATCTCTGGTGAAAGACACAGTCCACCCACGGTAGCTCCTATCTTCCTTGAGAGTAGTAGAAACATAGTTGGCACACATCTGCCTAGTATAAAGGTCACCTACCTCGTCTCCCCTGCAGGGAGGTGAGTCAAGTGAGTCCGGAACTTTCCTTAAGTGCACAGGCACTGTGCCCCTTTCATCATCCTTTCTTCCATATTTCTGCCTGGGGCACAGAGACATCTTAGACCATGTGTTGGATGGCAGAGAGTTGAGCTGAGAAACCCAGAGTGCCTGAGGACTTGGAAGAGCAGAGTCATCATCCGAGCAACCCTGGACTTTGACAATAGAGAAATACACATCTACCTTCTTTAAGCCGCCCATGTTGTGTTTGTCTCTATTACAGCCAACCAATGAAATTACTTTTCCACATCTTCGTTTTCAGAGTCCCTCGACTTTCAAGAATTCTGCATTATGTCTTGACAATATCTGTTTATTTCAGGGCAATACAGTTGAAAATATTGGGCAACTCTCACATGCAAGACCAAGTACTGGGAGTCCGATGTACTGAGAGAAATCAGTGGGCAACTACAACACGAGACGTACCCCTAAAGTCCCTATAGGGTGCTTGGGACCAGTGCACCTTAACATAGAAACTGAATGATCAGGGGCCACACGTGGGGAGGAAGGAAGTTTTGTTGGACAGCAGGACATTATGGAACAATGACTTAACATGAATGAGATGTTAGGCAATGGGCAGAGAGTGGAGGTGCATTTCAGAAAAAAGAACAATATTTCCAAAGACCTTTGAGGAAACAACACACGTGTTGAAAGAAGTCCAGTGGTTACAACAGAACAAAAAGGACACCAGAGGTAAGGTTAGAGGAAGTCAGGGTCCAGAACCTTCCACTTTATTCTCCATCGTTTCCCCATTACTTTCTAAGATAAGAGGATGGACCAAAAAATGAGAAAGAGGACAAGAGTTCATCAGGAAGAAAACTCCAGGGCCCATTTTTTCAGAAATTTTCTCGTGGGTGAGGAGTTAGAATTTACACCTACACCAGAGAATCAAAGTAGTCCCAGACTCTCGTTCCCACTCCCCAAAAGGAAAAATACTGAAGGGAGAAAAGACAACGCTTAATGGGATCATTGTTTTGCCCTAGTTTATATAAGAATGATCACACCAGACCAAAATATGCAAGTCATCTCTCTCAACAGAACAGTTCTTGTTCCCCTCTGTCTCCAAGCCTTCTCATTTGCAAATATAAAGAAATAAATATAAATCTGCTCTTTGACAGAAGCTGGCTTCTCAGATTTTTTTTTCCTTTGTTTCCTACATACATTAATGCCTTCCACTGAACCAGTGAATGCATAACCTCTTTCTACATTCCCCGCTGCACTGAGGTGGGAAAATCCTATGAAAGGATTAAATAACCCGGAGAGGACACTAGAGGGCAGGTGTTCCCTTTACCTCTGCTGCGATTTCCGCCCACAGACTGACAACCCACCACTAGGACTGTAGGGATGCACACTTTCAGTGGTCTCATTTTCCAGAACTGTTCAAATAGAAGGTAAAAAAAAAATAAATAAATAAAATAAATAAATCTGCTACATTTCTCCTCAAATAAGCTGAGCTTTGTACTTGCTCTCCCTGTCATCCCTTCCCTGTTTTTCTCAAGTCGGACTCCTTCTCCTGGTTTAGGTCTTACTTCAAAGATCACCTCCTTGGAGAGGCCATCCTTCAGAGCTTTACCTAAATAACCCTTCCTAAATCCCATTATTCTCTGCTGCATAAAATGTTTCCTTTGACATTTACCAGAACCCCCAATTACCTTGTGTATTTGCTTACTTGAAGATAATCTGTCTCCACTGCAGAGCATTCTCCTCAAAGGCAGTGAGGGCCTGTGTCCTACTCACCACTCCCCTCTCAGAAGCTAGAAGATAATTTATGTAATATCCGCTAAATAAATGAAGAACACTCAGTTCTTTGAAACGAGTACTATTATAATTCACATGACGGATGGCTTACAGAGATTTTAAAAAACTTGGCCAAAGTTATGCAGCAAGTTGATGGCAGAATCACACTGACCTCAGAGACTCTTGTAAACTGTATTTCTTTTTATGACTTTTTTTGTGTGTGGGGGGGGTAATTTCTTATAAGAAAATCACCATTTCAAAAATCTACTTTCTTCTTTGCCTCTTTCTTCTATTCTATTAATATCCAATGAAGCCTACCCTCAAATACTATTCACATTTTTTCTTTTTCCATTCTTTCTGCCACCATTTTAATTGATGCTCATATCCTATGAATAACCTCTTACTTTGTTGCATTTGCCTTGAGTTTCTTCCTACAGCAATCAATAATTCTGTATATAAACCTCTCCCAAATTAATTGCCTTACATTTCAATTTTATCATGCTATTGATCAACACCTTCAGTTGCTGTCTAATGTCAAAAGGAACAGTTTTTGACTTTGTTTTCAAGGCCCTCCACAGTTGCCCCCATTGTACCTTTATCACGTTATTCCCTACTTAAAGTCTCACGTGAGCTCCAGCTAACCTGGCCTTTTCACTGTTTAAACAACTCTTTGAGTTCCTCCTGTTCTTCCAACCATGCTGATCCTATTGTCCTCCAAAAATGCTCTCCCCCACCCAGATTTCATTCATTTCTCAAAACACTGGTGAATTTCCACCTTCTCTTTGAAAGCTTTCCAGATAAATCCAACGCACGTGGATCCACCTGTCTCTAAATTTTTCGGTGCCTAGAATTGTGTCCAGCTCATTGCTGGTGCTCAGCAAATTTTTGTCAAATGAATGGCTGGATCTGTAGTTGAAATCATAACCTGTCTTATGGCAACCTTTATTTTGTCTTTTTAAAATTTTATTTGTGTTATTAATCCTTGGATCCCTTCCCAACTGTATCTTTTGAGTTATGAGCCATAAATTCTATTCAACTCCTTATATCTTTTGTCTGACAGATTACTCCACATGCTTTAACTGTCAATAGTCTTATTGATAAACTTATACTCTCTGATTTGTGGTATGGCTCAGAATTTAACAATAACTGCACAGAAAATGATCAATCCTACAGACCCTATCAGAGATATCACTTCAGATTAAAAGGTAGGTCCCTCCTTCTTCTTTAATTAATGTCTTACCATCATTGACACATTGTGAAAGCAAATTATCAAGTGGGGCCCCTTGTTGTTGGAATACCTAGCTGTATTCCTTTTTAGCTTTTTCGAACCTCATGATAAGATAACCTAATGGTTCATCATGTGCCAATGACATAAGGACACCAACTAGGCACTTAAGATAGAAACTAGTATAAAACAAGGTTCACACACCTCAGAGCAGCAAAAGGCAACATCCACAAAAGACATATTGGCCAATGTTGTATTTTCTCGGTGTTCAGTTAGTACCATCATTTAATATAAGCCATGGAAATTCAGAGGCAATACGAATTGATGATGACTCGGGCATTATGGGAAGATATCTGAAACTCTCTTCAGCAAGAGTACAACTATTATTAGGTCCCTGTATGTGTCTGGCTAATCTATACAGTCTTGACCTTCTATACCTTTATGATCTGCAACTTCACTTGAATAGCTTTATATATACTTTAAGAGAAAGACAGATAACACCATCAACTTGCTCTTTGATCATTTGTCAAAATAGCCACATCCAGTCCCTCTCTTCTATATTATCCTGTTTTGTCCTTTTTCTTATTAGTACATGAGAATAGCCCACTTATTTATCGACCTATGTAGGTGCTGGCAAAATAGGGCCCATAGGACAAATCTAGCACTCATGTTACTTTTATAAATAAAGTTTTATTGGAATACAGCCATGCTTAATTCATTTTGCATTGTCTTAAATGGCTTTTGTGCTAAAACAATAGAGTTGAGTAGTTGTGACAGAAACCGTAGGACCCCCAAAACCTAAGATATTTATATATGGCTTTTTACTATCTGACCCTTGGCCTACCTGTTTATTGTCTCTCTCCCAACAGCAGAATGTGAAGGGAAACACTTTTGTTCACTGTTCTAACCAGGAAGCTCGTAGCTGGGACATAGTAGGTGCTTCATATCTGTTGCTGACCACTCACAAACTTAACCAGAGAGGATAAGTTGCATTAACATGTACCTCTGAGAGATCTGAACTTGATCCCACATCTGGAATCACTGCTTTCTGGGCATAAACATAATGAACTCATGTAAAGAAATTTGTAAATGGCCAAAGAATACTCTGGGGACCATTCTTGGCCCAAGGAATAGTTTTCATTGAAAAGGACTTGGTCTCACTGCTGGGCTTACTGGGGGCAGAGCACTGTATTTTTTTTAAATAGCCCTGCTCTGCTAAATGAAATACACACTAAATCATCAGGCAGACCTGGACTGAGAAACTAGGGAACATCTGGAAAATAAGAGCTTAGGGTAACAGATTTCTAAAAGCTTGTTGATAGGAACACCAACCTGTGCCTTTTTTATGAATTTACTTGACTCCTGTCGATTAATATCACCCAGAGGTTAAAAAGAAAAAAAGAAGGAAAAGAAAATTAAACTTCCCAGTTGTAAGATCTAAAAACACCATTTCCTGTCATTCTCTTTTAGTTTCTACAAGTAACTTACAATTTTATTCAATGTAAAATTCTCACCAAAGAAACTCTTTATTAACAAGCAGAAATTCTGACCTACTGAAACCCAGCCAAAATCAACGTGCTGCTTTTTAGATATTTTGTTTAAGGGACAGTGTTTCAATTCTGAGTAACCTATATACTAAGATAGAGAGTCCCACCCAGTATACCATAATATGCATTATATTTCAGGTTTTTATCAGATAGGTCTCCAGGCTGAGCTGCCAGAGTCATGACCCACCCACTTCCCAAGCCAACATGGTTGGAGGGTATTGGTCCGGTGTTACACCCTTTCTATTCCATCTCTGCACTACAGCCTGAGTGATTTACAATGTAATCTATTCTTATCTCTCCCCACTGAAAAGTGCTTCACACCTCTGCACTGCCTTCAGGAGAAAGCTAAAGCTCTCATAACATAGGAGGGTCTTCATGAGTTGGTTTTGGGTGCCTGCCTACCCCAACTCTCCCCTTGCCCACATGCCCTTCTTTACTCTCTCCTCCCCTTGTCTTCTGGTCTGAAGGCAGCGCTTCTAGGAATTCTGATAATGTCTCATTCTTCCTCTTTTTATCCCTTTCTCTTTCTCCATTTCTCTTCCCTCTGGTGCTTCTGAGCTTTTGTGCATGCTCTTTCCTTTCTGATTCTGCTTGAAACACTTTTCCTTCTACTCTTGTTTGCTAACGTCAGCTTGTTCTCTGACTCTCATCGCAGATTTCTCTTTCCCCTGATAGCCTTTCTGGATTCTTGAAGTCCAGGTTAACAGGAAAAGCTCCAAGATAGGTAACACTCTATTGGGAACTCCAACTCCAAATCTAACCCCAAGAAACATATCACATGAAAGATTAATGAAAGGTAGATTTCTAACTTATTTTGATGTCACCCCTAACATGGTCTAAATTCTTAAAGTCAAGGTACAAGGTCTGCTTTAAGCACTGTCCCAAAGCAATTCAACTGAGTCTCTTAGATAAATTTTCAAATGCTTTGCTACCAAACAAACTAACAGTCCAGGAATTGGTCTTCTAAAATATGGTAGCAGTGTTCTGTTCAAAATGGCACACTAAATATATTTTAATCCAAGGCATAACTCTTTCAAAACTCTTGTTTTGAAATTTTTCATTTTAAAGAAGTCAAGGAGAGAACATGGATGAGGATAAGCTCCTTGTGGTAGCTCCAAAACCTGGCAATATGAGAAAGCACTGGGTTATTCTAGAGAGATACTGGTTACAAAGCAAATTGGTTTGAAGACCACTGAATATGAAAGTGAGCAAAAAATGAAAACGGAACTTTGATGTATTTAACTAGGAATGTCCAGACTGCAAACACTGGGTGGAGGTCTTTTAAGTGCCTCCACACCTCCTGGGCTAGCCTCTGGTTGTGGGGAAAGTGCTATAATCTAAATGGTTAAAATGATGTCTGCCATCTTTTTTATTACCTGCTGTAGCAAGTGACATTTTGGGAGTAAAAAGAATTGATGTAATAAGTGCTGATGACAGCAGGCAGAAAATATAATCTTGCTTGAAAGAGAACAATAGTTAAAACTAAATAAGTCCCAAGGTGGGTGGCCAATTTTAGGCCTATACAGACATGGCCAGATTCGAAGGTGGTCTAAATTGGAGAGATAGGATTGAGGTACAGCCGTGGATATTAAGAGGGAAGAGGATTAGAACGTAAGTCCCACCTGTGGAAAGGTATTTGAAATGAGGTAGGGAAAACTGGAAACTGGGTACTGACTTGGCTAATGAGATTCAAGAAAGAGCATAGCCTAACAGCCTCCCCTGCAGGAGTCAGAAAGCCCACAGCTTGAGCTTCCTCCAGGGAACAGTGTGAAAGCAAAGTGGAACCACAAGAGGTAGATTACAGCCTCCAGGAGGAGGAAGAATTAGGGGGTTGGCCTCTGCTAGCCTCAGGGATGGCAGCCCTTGGGTCCAAGGTGGAACAAAACTTCCTAAATCCTGTTTGGCACTGTCTAGAAAGATCTTAGTACTCTCCCAGAACCTCCTGGGTTCAAGAGTCAAAGAAGAAATAACTCCTGGAAGAACCATGCTTACCAAATGATAAAGTTTAGCTCCAAACACTTTCTTTGGGCATTATAGGATCTCTGAGAAATGCCTCCAGGAAGCAAGTCTAGATATTGATTTTAACTCCTTTCACTCCAGTGAGGACAATGCCAGTGTTGTCATTCTATGTCTGTACTTACAAAGAACAAGGGAACCAGGATAAGGATGTCACCTTAAAAAACTTGGCAAATTATACTCCTTTCCTCTATGCATCTTCTCTGGGGAAAGACGAGAAGGCAGAGAAAAATCAAGAAGAGAATTCTGCACAGGTTTTAGCCTCCCCAAAGGGATATGTGAATTTGTCCCCAAAGAACTGGCATGCCAGCCTCAATACAAAACTCCCCTATAAAATCCACAGTGCCTTCTGAGATCACACTAACTTCAAAGATTTTCTTTAGATACTCACCCTTAAGTTATGAGAATCATGATGTGGACTAGCAGGTAATCATATTCTTGACTTTCTAGTGCAATCTACATGCTCCTTTAAAAATCTTTGAAGTTAGAGTGATCTCAGGAGGCATCATGGATTTTTTTTTAACTATTCAATTTTCAGGGAAGCAAGGAGAGGTGCAACGATTTAAGTAGTAAAAGAAACATAGTCACTCATATTCTTCAAACAAAGAAAACCCACAGGACAATGTCTTCTTCTTTTACCAAGTGACATCTGAATAGTGACAAGGGAAAACTGCACCCAGACAGCAAGAGTGGTTCAGTCATCTTTGGTAATAGATGGGAGTCAAGGCTGTCACAGCCAGATTAGCGCACCTGATTTAGATTTCACCTTCACTTAGTAATAAGTTGCCTCACAAGGTCCTTACACAACGTCTTCCAACAGGTCCAAGAAAAGTTCCACCCGGTGTTTCGGACCCCCAACTGGGTCCCCCACACTGATGTTCTGTAACTTTCCCAAGTTAATTGAGAAGACTTTAGAAGTGACTTCACGGGAACTCATCTCTGTCTCTTGTCAATTATCAGTATGGGTAACAAATTAAATTCTGTTTCATCGTCAGAATTATTAGCAGTATATGACCATTATTTACATTGTAAAATACGGTCCTTACAATGAAACAGAGCTTACAGAGCAAGGGCATCCTCAGGATTTCTGGTAGTTGTTAGCACAGAGCGCACCTTCAGGTATTTGGTAAATGAATCATGGGACAAATTATGGATAAAGACATGTATTTAACAATCTAAGTATATTTAGAAATCTAGACTCATTCTCATAATTAGCTTCAAAATATAGTCATCCAGTATAAAGCTGAGTTTACAAAATGGGGCATTTCTTTCTTTCTTTTTTTTTTTTTTAAGATTTTATTTATTTGACAGAGAGAGAGATCACAAGTAGGCAGAGAGACAGGGGAATCAGGTTCCCTGCTGAGCAGAGAGCCCAATGTGGGGCTCGATCCCAGGACCCTGAGACCATGACCTGAGCCAAAGGCAGAGGCTTAACCCATTGAGCCACCCAGGCACCCCCAAAATGGGGCATTTCTAATAATCATTTTATGGTAATGTGGAATAGATGAGTTACTTGAATAAGCTGTTTTTTTCTAGATCATAATTGTTGATATTTAAAAACTAAAAAATGAGCCAACATTTCTGTTTACACTGGCAACCTCAAGGCATTAAATTCACGCCCTATTCCATTCCCCACCTCTTTAACTTTTATTGTACTAAAGTGGTAAATCACATGTGTTTGTTAAAGCACTGCTAATACACGGGGAAGTTAGGTGTGGTGTCAGAAGCCAAAATCTGGCAGGGGCCCATGAGGTTCCATGTGTTAAGCCACAAAGGGCAATTTGTACAAAGTGAATAGGATGGAAATATAATGAAATGATATTGTGTTTCATTTTTATCCCACAAGTACCTACTTTTAAATATTTTAAAGCAAAGACTAAGCTGATATGGGAGACAGAAGCCAAATCCAGGTTTATACTTTCAAATAATTCTAATAATAAGCTCAGGAAGGAACACACTGGAGCGTGGAAATTGTACTAAGAAAAGACAGAAATCGCTGGGTTACTGCCTGTGACCCATGCGCAATAAGCCCCACGTTGCTATTTTTACAAAGTATTATGGGAAAACCAAAGAAGAAACAGCATTTTAAGACCTTATTGGAAATTTTAAAGCAGGTACAATATTCACGCATGGGTGCCCAACTATTGGGCCCAGGCTCCACAGTGAAAGCAAAGTGGTGAGGTTTCCCCCTTAATTATCTAAGTAATTACCTTAAATGTCTGCTTTGCTTTGGCTGTGGAGACATAGTAACAACCATGAAGACCCTACTGAAACAAGAAGATACAAAGTTCATAAAATGCTCTTCGTCGCCTTTGCAGAGAAGCACAGGAACATCACCTGAAAATGCAAACTGGGATCTTTTGTGAGAAGATTAGCGAAAACCTTTGTTCTCAAGCTGCAGTAAGAAGGGTTCCTCTATTTCCCTGTATCCTAGAGTGAAGGGAAGTTTTCTTGCCTAATAATCCACTGTCAGTGATAACGGAAGTGTACACAGACTGGGAATTGTAGACTGTGCTGGCCATTGTCATTTTAAAACACACATGCTGGAACGATATATTTCCTGGAGACTTTCGGTCTTCTGCTCCTTGCTCAGAGCTCTTGTTAAAAACATGTGATACATGCAAGGTAATAATTTTGCTGGAGAAGCAGACATTAAGTCTGTGTCTCGATTCCATAAGAAAAGCATACGCACTCTACGAAAGATCTAATGAAATACGAGAGAAAATTAAGTAAATGAAATGTTTATTTTCCGCATGAAACTTCCTATTTTAGGGGAAAATCCTGCCATCTTGTTTTGACTTCACTGGTGCCCATTCTCCTTATTCATTTGGGCCTCTTGCTTTTATTACCAAGGCACTTGCTTTTATTATCAAGGCACTACCATTTTGTTCACCCTCAGAAAATTGTGTGACACACAAGCTATCCTACACTTCCTTCTGTTGTAGTTTAAAATGTATGTAGAATTCTAATCTCACTATGTTCACATACTCACAAGAAGACACCTAGTTTACCTGAAAAGTCATTTATTGAAAATTCTTTAATCAGAATTGAAGGACGTATCCAGATTCTCTGCCTAAGCATCAGAGTTCCAAAGTGAAGTCATTCTTGGGAAATACTTATTTCCCTTCCCATGATTGGATACTATCATGGCTGTAAATTTTTTTATTATTCAAAGGGGGAACTATTCTATGTCTAGAATATTCCAACCTTACCTTTCCTCTAGTTGATATATACGAGTATGTTATCCATCAGATCTAAGGATGTTGTACATGAAGGAAGATCCTAGTCAATCTTTGGTGCCAAGATGTCAATTAAAATTCAGGTTTCTCTGGAGTTCTTTCAGTCTTCACTGGGAAATTTCTTTTTGTTTTAAGATATTGAGTAAATACAGGAGATAGATAAGATTTTCAAGGTTAATTTTGAGAGACATTCCTCTTTTTGCTTCTGAGAACACTTCTAATTCCTTGTCATGTTGACTGCAGGTAGAGAGGGGGTAGAAAGGCATTTTGTGGACATCATGATGGAAAAGGAATGTGTTGACCTATACTTTGCAGTTTAAAGTGCATCTCTGTGCAAAGCTGAAGCCCACCTTACTCCTATCAAGTTGGCAGGCAACGAGATATTAACAATACTCCTAAGGTTCTGTGTGCCATATAAGTTTCCATCATTTTTCTGTCAACCCAGGACTTCAAAACATCATGATTATTTAAAAACAAAGTCCCAGACTGAATAACGTGATCATGGCTAACACACTGGTGAATGATGACAAGTTAATGGGTAACTATTTGTCTGGGTGTTGCCATTTTAGACTGTGACCCTTGAAGATATTATGCCTAATGCCAAAGTTGAAAGAGAGATTTGAAATCATCCCTGCCCTTTACATGCCTTCAAATGAGGCTTCAGACATACTACTTAATTATCTCTGCCTCACAGATTCTCTGAGGCTGGATTTAAAAAAAAAAAAAATTTAGATATATATATATATATATATATATATATATATATATATATATGACAAATGGCATGTTCAGAACAAAAGAGACTGTTAACCAAGGGAAACAATGGATCTACCATTAGATGGGTTGGTTTAAAAAGAGGAAGAAAAACTCCTTTACAAGGAGCTATCTCAAGTAATTATAATTTTTTCCCCATGGAGTTTATAGTAACCTAAAATTTTTCTATAACACAAAGTAGATTATAAGAACTCTGGGGTAAAAAGTAGGCCTTTCTTTATAATAGCCAAGAGCATTAGAAGAACAATGTGTGAGTGTAGTGTGGGAGGATTAGAAGTTGGTAAGATAAGAAAGTGTGTAGAAGAAATGACAATGTAAAAGAAAGCTACAACTAGAAGACTAATGTCATTAAGTAATGACTTCTTGCTGGTGTTCTTTTAGGGAAAATATTGGTAAATAACTCACCAGGATTTGGATTTTTTTGGTAACATCAGGATTTTTGCTATAAAGCAAATTGAGTATATATCCTAAGACCGATGTTAAAATCAAATTCTTGTACCTTGTTCCTCCTAAACTTACACAAAGATTTCCTCAAGATCTTAGTATGCTTCTAACAAGATGGCAGGAATTGAAATATATTCTAAAATCACACACAACCCAGCTTCAAATGAAAATGTTAATACTAATAAATGTTAATACTAATAAAATACTAATAAAACACACCATTCCAGTGAACTAAAATCTGAACGAGTAAGGTTCTTGCAATGAAAGTCTTGGCAGTTAGGTGATGATGGCACCTGCTGGGTCTAGGACTAAAAGTCTATGTTTTTACTGAGAAACTGAAATTCAAAATGCCAAGTTTAGAGGAGAAATGCAAGGCAATCTAAAATGACTGAGTCATGCAGACAGTTAACTAATTGATTTTATGAAAAAGATAACACTAAATAAATGACTCTTAATTTATTATAGTCAATGTTGCAATAAAAACCTTCCACCATCTTGACTACATTCAGTCCAAACTCAAGATGGCCACATTTGCAAAGTGTTTCTTAAGAATCTTGCTACAAACCATTTATGCCACTTGAACCCATGGGATATTTGTGTTTTAGGTATGTATGTATTTTATTTTTATTAGGCTCCATGCCTAACATGGAGCTTGAATTTATGACACTGGGATTAAGAGTTCCATGCTTTACTGACTGACTGAGCCAGCCAGGCACCACAAATTATGTACAATTTACAATGATAGATAGTACATTGGTTTGTTCTTTGGCTTCTAGAAGACTCATCAATGATTCAAACATGACACATTGTGTATAATTGCTTCATTTCTTTCCCTTTTGCAAAACATTTTATTGTATGAAACTTAAAATATACAAAATTTAATATATAAAAATATGATATTATTAATCCTAGATCAACCACTTGCTAGCTGGATTACGTCGGGAAAGTTGTTAAATCTCTATTACCTATAGTTTCCTCCTCATCAGAGAGGTGTAAAAATTAACAATCACACTGATTTCTCTCACAAAGTAATGAAAATAAAATGAGATGATGTATAGGTGAACATACTTCACAAGTCATACAAAGCTAAGATATACTCTACCACCATGAAGTACCAGGATAAAAAATTAGGGACAGATGTTATTTAAAACTCACTTGGCATCCATTTTTAGGGATGTTGCTTTCAAAAACATCATTTGCTATCACAAAAATGTTCAGATTGTACTTCCTCATAAGTCTACCGTAGACCCTTCAATAAAAATATAAAAATGTACAAAAGACAATTTCACCTCCCTACTCCACCATAGCATGTGTAGGAAATCCTTTCATACATGATCAGGTTAAGGGTCTTAATTTTAGCTGCATAAAAGCAAATTGGAAATGGAAATATGGAAATATATAATTGCAGTAAATTGAAAATACTCCTTAGTATCCTCATTCCCAGAATAAACTTTGGCTTCCGGAAGACTTCTCAAATCTGGTCAATATATTGAAAAGAAAATCAATGAATATGTTGAACGATGTGAAAACCATTCTGGCTAGTTTTTCTGATTTTTCTTTTTAGGGGGGGTGTCATTGTCTTATAAGACTCTTTGCTTCCTGGGTACTCTTCTGACACTGCAACAGGGGTTAGCTATTCAATTCCATTTGTCAGAGCCCACCCACAAAAGCCTAAGCAAATTAGGAGCTGTATGTGAAGTGTGAGTCACTTAACAATGGATGCTGAAAAGTTGAGCAGCAATACTCACAACATGACTTGCCAAAAGACTAGGTGGTCTGAAATAGAATGAATAATGTAGAGTTAAAACCATGGGCCTTCAAATCACATCTATTGAATTCAAAGAAAGTTTGACTGTTAGAGCTTTGTGACTTTTGAGAAGTAATTAACTCACACATGCTTGGTTTCCTTACTGTTAAGGCAGAGATAATCATAGTGCCTATCTCAAACAGTTGTGAGGGCTAAATAAAAGAATTCAAGGAAAGTGCTTAGAAAAGCATCTGACACACAGCAAGCATTTAGTGAGTGGTAAATAGTATATGTAAAGAAATATAGACAAAATAAAACGTTTACCTTTTTTCACAAAATCCTTAACTAGTTATTAGGCACACACACACACAAAAAATCAATGTGAGAACTTTTTAACAATCAAAATGCCAAATCACTGAACATTGATATTCAATATTCAATATTGATATTTAATATCAAAATTGAATATCAATATTGTGCCTTTTCATTACATATACATAGATGTGTGTGTATATACACATATACACACACATATTCTATATAAGACATACACAAAGGCAAATTTATCTTAATAGCAGGAAGGCTATAGCAATACAGAAATTAGAAATGCAATCATAGGATCTATGCTTCTCTTCAATGAAGCCGCTTAATTTTCCAATGCTTCTGTAAGTTTAAATAATTTTGATTTGTGGCCAGTTCGGGGCGGGGGGGGGGGGGGGAGTGTCCATTTATTTAGCTGCAGTACAATGGCAAAAGAAAATGATTCAAGGTGAAATAGAGTCACACATGTATTGTACAACTTAAAGGCACGGTAAATCCCATTGGAGATTATAAAAATGCTTATCATGTCAGCTGAAAAATACATGCAATTTTTTAAAACCTTCTCAATGCTAAGTGGCCAATACTGACAAATTCTCAGGGGAAAGGGATTTTTGGTTCTAAGTCTTCTTTATTTATTGTTCTTTCACACTTGATACACCTTTTAACATTTCAATGAAGGGAAAGTGAATTCTCCAATAAGAATACAGAGAACTATCTCAATATATTAACTAATCTTTTCATTCTTGTAAGATACCAGATCGCATTTTTTTTCTTGCTTTCAAAAGTGGTGTCAAATGTTGTATTGGGTGCAATCTTGGACAAAGTCAAGTTTGAATTTCTCCATGTTTAAAGGTTTTCAAATTCAAGAGATAAATCTCAGAAAGAGAGTACTCCATCAGGTAAATTTTTTACAGTAATGATTAATCACTATTTATTTTGCATTCAACCAAGATCTATGCCTTTCCCAGGAAAAAAGAGGTGAAGAGGACTTATTAACATTTGCAAAGTCCTTCGAGAGATGTGTTACCAAAGAGTACATTATATCCCTGTTATTCGCTCAGCCTCATTGCACATGAATAAATTACAAACAAATGAAAGTGTCTTTAATAGAGCAAAATATTACCCCCCCAAAAAAGAATTTAAAATCTGAAATTAAAGTGTTTGAATACATTTTAAATGCTATTGCTTGCTTTTCCTGAATTAGTGTTCAGTTTTGGGCACTTGCACAAAGAAAGGGATCCGATTTGGGTTCTAATAACAGCCTCCCTTCTCTCACCATGGATTAGAACACTAAATGCTGCCTAAGATTTTACATACATTAGAGAAAAAATGGCCATATTGTTTTCATAGAAAAGAAATATAAGCTATGAGATAGCTTTGAAATCATAATTACTGCTCACATAAATTGTTAAATTAGATAAAATGTTTAGAATCATGTCACTCAAAAAATGAATTTTAAACATCCAGCTGCTGACTAATGGCTGTTTCTGCAATGTTTCCACCAAGATAAATGAAAGTTTTATTTTCCCTGCTACTTGTTTGAAACTCCTTTGCATTTTTATATGGCAGGTCATTTTTCATTACCAGGAAAGGTATGCAATCGAACTATGCTACTTTTTACTCACAGTAAATCAATATGTGTCATAAGCGCAGAAAAGAAAGTAGTATCACTCCCTATCATTGGACCTTCCCTTACAGCCAGTCCCAGAAGACACTGCCAGGTTGGGTTGCTATGGCAACCAAGCTTGTGTGTCTCTCTTGCTTGGTTTGTTACAGCGAATTGATCTTTACCACACAGGTATAAACCTGAAGAATTTATACGGTAAATAAGAAATAATAAAGAATCAGTAACAAGGTGTTTGACCTTTCCATTGATCGGAGATGATCTAATTCAAATGTACTAGAAAGAAGGTGACTCCGTAAGATTTCAAATTCCTTTGCCGACTTCCAACTAAATTATTCATTGTCTTTTCTTTAGGCTCCTTAAGTAGTCACATTTCTCAAAATGTGGGGAGGTGGGGGGAATACCTTGAACCATTAGCATGTTAGCATGGAACCTCATATGAAGATTTTGCCCAACTGTGAAGGTCTGGTATAAAGAGGTCTTGAAATAGTATTAACCCACTTAAAAAAATAACTACAATTAGCAAGAAGATTCCACAAGACTCTACTGGTAACAGAAGAACTAAATTCTGATTTCTATGAAAAAGATATGAGGACAGATAATATATCTTATAGAGAATTCTGCTTAGTTTTGCCTATTAAACATATAAAGCATTTTGAACAGCATCTGGCATACAAGTAACCATCTCATCCTAATAAATACTGTTATAATAGTATCACTATTGTAATACAGTCAGGCAAACACCTTATATCCTTTTCTTTATAGCAGGCACTACTGATAACGCAATTGTAATGACGTCTGCATTTGGAGTATTTTTAAAGTAAAAATGATAAAAGGAATACACTACTGTGTAGCTGAGACTTAAATATATTGTGAAAGGTGCATGTCCTTCTTAGAGGACTAGCCTTGTGAATAACATATTTGCATTCAATGGACATGCCCCAGGGAGGCAGCATGGAGTGGAGCATCTGGCAGTTGGGACTTCAATTTGTTCATCATACTGCTTACTTGAAACCTTAAACCCTCTAAGACTTTGTATTTTCATCTGTAACAGAAAGATAAAAGTAATTTCAAAACCAGCTGTGAGATGGAGAGAATCCAGACAAACAATGTATAGAAAGATCCCCGCTGAAACGCCTGGTAGGAATGATACTTCTTACATTTTAGCTGTTTTTCCTTTTAAGGATTTTCCAGTCATTTTCTTGAATCATAGTTTCCAAACGGAACTTGAAGGTAAAAATGACTACAAATTCAATAATTCTTAGCAGTACTTTAAGATAGATGGGTTTTAACTCTGGCAAAAGGTAGAAAACTTTCAATATAATTCTATGTTACTTTTTTCACTTGCTTCAGTTGATAATATTTTTCCCAAAGTATGTTTTCATGGCCTCCTAGCCCAGGATGATGCTCTGGGGGGGGGGAAAAGCCAGGAGAGGGAACATTTCTATGGTCACATACATCAAGAAAATGCTACATAGTACATCTCACTCTAGGAGTTAGACCACATGAACATATTCAACCCTCCAAGAAATCTCAGATAATCTCCGATAAAGAAATCAATATTGCTTTGTGGTCCATAGCATTGAGTGGGAGTTAGGCCTGTGAATGCCACTTCAGCTGCTCATTAGCTTATCACTTTGGGAAGTTATTCCACCTCCATGTTTCAGCTTCCTCATCTGTAAAATGGGAACAGCAACAGTATCTACCACACCAGGAGGAGAGGTTAAAATGAGATCTACCATGTGTTCATACAGAGGCTAATAGAGTCCATTCAATAACAAGAGTTCTTAAAGACACCTGTTTAAACTCTTTATCCTGATAACTGTTCTTTACAGATAATATCTCTGAACACCTTTCCTTGGAACACACTTTGAACCATGCTCAAGTGCAATGTTAGGGTAGAGACAAATTCTAATTAAGTAAAAGACTATTCAGCAAATAGTGCCCAAATCAAGCACCACAGAAAGTCAGGTACCTCTCGATAGATCCCACTGACTTTCTATTTCTTGCCAGGATGTCCTACTACCAGGACATTAGAGCAACTCTGTTATGTGTAAAGATCCTGCCCCATGGATATTCTATTCATTAGAGCCATTTACATCTACTTCATGCATTAAGAGAGATCAGTATGTCATGTTGGGCCATTTGCATGTCACTGAAAATTGAGCCATAAAGGAAAGAGATGTCAATGGATCAAGGCTTTAATGACTAGGAGAGAGAAAACAGAATATATGGTTTATTGATGGGTCTGCAAAGAGAAGGGGCATTATCCAGGTGTGTATATGTTTCCTAGTGCTACCCCAAAAGAGTTTGAGTCAGTTTTCAAAATGGAGAGGGAAAATAGTAAAGAAAGATAAGAAGAGCTAAGAGCTTCATCCAAGGAAACAATAGGCCACAAGTCTACAGGATGCAAAGTTCCTCCTAATCTAGATAACACCATAATTCCAATAAACCTCCTTGCCCTTTTCCAGAACATGGGAAGCTTAGACAAGGATCAGAAAAAGGAGCAGTCAGCTAATTAATCTGACGCTCTTTAGAAGTCCCTTTATTTCTTTTCAAATCTGCAGTTGTATCATGTTGCTGACTTATCTTCTTTTAAAGAGTTCATATTTTTAATGTCATCATTAGGAATAAAAGCAGAACAAAAATTAGTTCATTCAAAATTCTATGCCCTCAAAAATTAAAAACTGTTTAATAATTATTCCTGTTCCCTTCAAGTCTTAATCATAATTATATGTAATTTCCACAGGGAGATATTTCATATGTAAATACAGTTCAAAAATCTAATTTTTCTACTTAACATCATATCTTCAGTATTTCCTCACAGTGATACATAGACGTCTTCAAAATGATCATTTCTAGCATCTGGTTATATTTTTCCATGATCAGACATGCAAATTATTTCTAATTGTACTGTGGTACAACAATCTCTTCCTTCCCATCTTTTAGATGAGTAGTTTCAAACTTCAGCACACAGCAGAATTACTTTGATGGCTTGTTAAAATGGAGGTGGCTGGGGCCCACCTCAGGTGAGACCCTCAGATAGGAATTTGCAATTCCACCGAGTTCCCAGATAATGCAAATGCTGATTATCTGGGAGATCGTTGTTTTTTTTTTTTTCTTTACTGTAATTTTTCTTTTTCTTTTTCTTTTTTTTTTTTTTAAAGTAAGCTCTATACCCAACATGGGGCTCGAACTCATGACCCCAAGTCTAGAGTCACATGCTCTACCAACTGAGCCAGCCAGGCACTTTAGAGAGATCACTTTAAATAATTACTTATTATTTATACAGAAATTATCATCATTGAGTTCAGATTGAGAAATTAAATAGTATATTTTTATGGCATCTATGACATATTTCTGAAAACCTTTCCTACAAGTTTGTACAGATTTATATTGCCACCTGACTTCTTGATACTTGAAGTGTGGGTAGAAACCAACTAACTGTAAGAACTAAGACAATGGAAAATTCATACTTTTTTCCCTCAAAATCACAACTTGAGGCCTCAGATTCATTTATTTATATTTCAAAGATACAGATCATGGTTAAATGATAAGATCCAAACATCTGTTACCATGGAAATTAACGAAGAGCATTTATCATCTTTGTCCAATTTCAAAAGTCACTGAAAACTAACTGAAATATTTATACCTTGGAGCAGAGTAAATGTGTATCTTTACCATGCAGATACATATTAGTACACTTAGCTTGCTTGTCCAACAGATAGTTCAGAAACCACGTCACTCATTGGAAGATGTAGGGCAAAAATCTGGCTTCAAATTGTTTGGAAAAAAGAGCATTCTGACTTTATCAGGGGATTATTAGCGTGTTTGCCTAAAAGCCACAATCAAAAACCTCAGAGGTTCTCCCTTGGACTAAAGGATTCTTTATATTTGGGTAAAGACAATGCCTTACTATTAAATGGAGACACACATATAAATAAAGAAGCCCATGTAAGCATATAGATGTGTGTATATAAATAAATATTAGATAGCCAGATATGCAAAGTAGCTATTCATACACCAGCTTCTAGAAGCCCACAGATAAGACATATGCTTAGCAAAGATATCTGCTGCAGAAAATGTCTTCCCACCTCTTTCTCTGTAATCTGCAAACATTCTTGTATTTTTCGTTCTTATCTGTTATTATTGTATCTCTTTGAGTGTGTAAGGAGAAGTTGTGTTCAGATACATAATAATCATAAAACCATACATAAATAAAGTGATTGGGTGTTGTCAACAAACCTTGAAATCTAGTTAGCAATTAACTTGTTAGCTCTGGCTTATATGGAGAAGAGTAGATCAAGAGTAAAAATACAAGAACCTTTTAAGATTAAGGAAATCTTGTATTTATGACTTTCTAAGGGATGATTTTTTCTGAGTTAGTGTTTTAGTAACTGTGATATCTTTAAGTAAGAGCTAAGTCAACAGTCCTAACAAGCCTTAAATGACTCAAAATTGTTCTTTGTGTGGACAGGTTCATTATGGCCATATGAAAACACTGCTGCTCTCAGAATGGACAGAAAACTAGGGGATAATAAACACTAATGTACTGCACCATGTATATTTCACTGTATGTATGTTTTATATAATAATGTGCAGAAATGCATCTACTTATATTATGTAGTACATATGTCCACACCTTGTAGCCTAAAAAGAAATATGGCAAATTTTAAAACATGCCAATGTTAAAAATGCAAGCATAAGAAACACAGGACGGCAATGCAGAGAGACAGTAAGGCAATCACTCCCCTAATATGTTTGAGATTCTGACTATAAGCACTTAGTACTGACTATAAGCACTTAGTACCAGGTGTTCAGAGCAAACTAAAGATATTAACAGCAATAACCATAAGATCCCTTGAGAACGATGATCTCTAAGTATTTTTGAGTCATAACTTGTCAGTTCCTTACAGTGAATGAGTGCAGAATGACAATTAATTATAGTCCAAGCCACAAATCAAAAAGTACTAGTAAAAGTGTATACTCATCAATAAGACTTTGTTTTAGCTTTTCCATTCAGTTTAGAAGAAGAAATAGGGAGATAACATGTAATGAAAGGTGCATATGGTCTTCGTGTGACATTTCAGCTCCTAAACTTGGTAGAATGGGTGGTGAAGGCCTCTAGGGAAAACAGAGACAAGGAGAGGGGCTTTTTTAAAATCAGTTTACTCCATCATGGTGGGAATGGACCCCTACCAAGCCAAAGGATGAGAATTTCAATGAATACACGTTAGTGGATATTTTCCTTTTTTGACAAATAGTTTTAGTTTCCAATTTATGCAGTGATAGCAAGTTTCCTTTCAAAAGGATTTGAAAAAAAAAATGGATCACTTTCAAAGTAAAACCTGTTATATGCAACTAATGAATCATTGAATATGACATCAAAAACTAATGATGTACTACATGCTGGTAATTGAATATAATGATAAAAATAAACTAAAATCAAAAATAAAGTAAAACCTGTTGTAAAAAAAAAAAAAACCAGTGTAAATTACCCATGAACAGTGTAAAAAGAGAAGGGGATTAGTACAGGTAATCACAACACTGTTCTACAGCACCTGGCATGGCTGAGTGATGCCATAACTTGCTGGGCCAATCAGGAAAACCATATTCCAGTTAATTCTCTTGCAGGCTCCCTTGTAACACCAGAAGCATGAAACAGAATGTATGCAATATGTGTATTCTGTGGGAACTGATATTAAATTAAAATGCTCTCACTCAGGACTTCGATGAAATTTTTTTCAGTAAAGCAAATCTCATTTACTCTATAAACAATACATGAAAAGAATTTCACCAAAAGGAAACCATTTTCTGAATAGAAAAACAGAACATCAAAAAATACCTTAAATTTCCAATATGATATAAATTTATCATATTCATAAATACGGATATCAAATTCTCTGACCATTGACTAAATATGGCAGACCTGACACAAATAGACATATGTGATACATATTTTTACTTAAAGATATTAGGCTACATTATAGGGAAAAGTATCTAATTTATCAATCATGTGTTTGTTAACACTTCTAAAATTGGAAGCAATAATTACGTAGATAAATGAAGCCCTAGGTTTTGATTCTAGGCTCTAGGGCCTAATGTTCTCAAGAAGTCTTGAGTCTCAAAAAAGGTTGACCTGAGAAAAGTCAACCTAGTAAAACTTAAGCACATCTGCAGAGATGCTAATTTATTATTTTTTAATGTACTAAAGCAAAAGAAGGCAGTTTGGCAAAAATAAACACAGATGTTATTTTTTCTAATAAAAACCAAGAGAACAATAAGCAAATACTAGGGCAACTGTCTATCTTAGTGAGGGCATTCTTCAGATTTTTCTCAAACCCTTAATCATCATATATCATTATATTTTTCTCATTGTCATTACAATGCAAAATAACAATTATTACCTGGAAATTTTTTTTTAAATCAATAAACATGACCCTAAAGTTGGATTAAAAAATGAAATGATGAACACTTTTTTAAAGGCTAATTATGATCAAGGTTTTCTTCAAATAACATGTTGTAGAGCCTTAAAAATTTGTCTTATGAATAACTTTCAGTCAAAAGTTGTAGTTAAGAAAACTTTACATTGACAAAATTTATACTGGGTCGTCACTGATTTTGAGTTTTGTTAAGAATTTTCATTGATGGTACTTGCCGCACACGTTTATTTTGTTCCACAAAACAGATTAACCAGCAAGATATTTTAACTTATTCGAATGAGAGAATGCAGTTCCTTTGAATCATAACCCCCGTTCTTTAGGAAATGACTAAAAGATATGGGGGGAAAATAGTTATTAATTTCTAGGAATAGCTGAGTGCTGTATTTTCACCTTTTTAATTTTGAAAAGAAGAATCTTGGTCTTAGAAAATGTCACAAATTTATTTTGAGATGAAATTATCTTGATTATTCACCAAAAAAGATCACAAGTGAAAAGCATGAGACATTACTTGGAACCACTAATAACAACCTAAAACTTCTCATGGTATCTAGTCTGATTTTTCATTAGTAAAGTGGACATTAATGATCGTAAATGATTATAAAATGGACAAAGACGACCAGAACATTCATTAGCACCCGACCATGCTTCTTTATTCTAACCCAGAAAACAGTAAGAAATGACAGCCACTAGCTAACCATGCCATTGTAATGAGTTTGCATTTTCATTCTGGTTCATGACCCAAACATCTTGAAAAAATCATGCTCAAATCATCTGAAAAGTTACCAGGACCGATAGGATGATCATGTCCCAAACTTGGGATATGGAAGACCAGGGCAGGAGACTATTGCTGTTTCCTATGGGGTGTGGGGTCTGGGGAGCAGAGGGAGGTGTTAAGTTCCTTTGAAATGAAATGTGTGAACAAAAAAAGGAATTTGATTTTTCTTTTCTCATTGTGTTTGGTCTCTATGATCTGGTTGATGTGTGTGTTTGTATGTATATAAAGAGAGCAAGATAGTTCTATTTATTTAGCCCTCAGTAGTAATCATGTATAATATATTAACAAATGTTCATACCTCCTATCTTCAAATCCAACTCTATGTAGCATCAATAAAGCTCCTGCTTAGTTATGGGTCACATGTCCCCTGTAATTCCCAACTCAGGTCCTGAATAGCCTCAGAAAGGACAAGATATCAAGTGAAAAGTAAAACTTTACCCTAATGAAGAGGATCTTTTCACCCACTCGGTATCTTCCTTGAGAGAGCCTCTCCACACAGAATTTGTTTGGGCATTTGCAAGGAGGATCTTCAGAAATTCGCTTCACCTAAAAGAGAAGAGCAGGCAAGTTCAGTTTTCCTTAATCAGGTTCCATTTAGATTAATTTGTTCTATGTGTTCAAAGGCCCCCGGACCATTAATGCTTTTAAATTTGTTCTATATCAAACTATGGACACGATATGAGCACAGGAATATCACATTAAATCCTAACTATATAAAAGTCAGGCCCTGAAGGCATTTTCCGAAGGCCAGTAACTGCACTAAGGCATAAGCTGGATGATGACAATAAAAATGAAGCCAGAGGATAATGATGAGCAAATCAATTGGCAGTGTAGAAATAACGAGCTAGGTTCTCACTGGGGGAGTACCGACGAGATCGTGTACATTGAGTTGCCAAGATAAATACACTGAAAGCTAGAATAGAATGTGTGTTCACAGGGTACAATTTCCTCATTATAATTTTAATGATATTAATTTTACCATTTTCAAAATAAATGAGAATTAAATTGTTATTTTTTTTTAAAAAACGAGCCTACTCTTTCCATATTATTTTGAATTCTAAGATTTCCTTTAGGAAATCATCTCTACTTCACCCAGAGTCAACCAGCAATTCACTCCATGTCAGTAATTCTCACCTACCAAAACCTATTTTTGTGGCAGAATCTCACAATTTACGTGTCATATAGAATCCCTGTCTGAATATCAGATTTTATCTCTATTTTAACTATCTCTCTACTTTAAAAAAAATACATAATCTAAGTGATACGAACCACATTCTGGGGTAGGGTGGGGTCAGTGTTCGGTTCTGTCAGAACTTCTCAGAGTTCCTCTATGTGTATTTCTTTCTAAGTGTATTTGTAAAAATGTTTTTGAAGTAAAAGTGCATATACATATGCACACATGTTTTTAAAGTAAAAGTATATATATAAATAATATAATATACATTTATATATAATATAAATATATAATATATTATATATATATCAATTATGTTCAATTTATACCATTGCTAATTTATACATATCTTTTCACCACAATAAGGGCTTCCATGAAAAAGGAAGGATGGAAGGAAGGGAGAGAGGAAAGGAAGGGAGGGATGGAGAAAGGACTTTGGCCATCTAGCAGAAAATCAGACAGTCAGAAACATAAAAACACATGGTCCAAACTTTAAAAGAGCCATGCTTGGCACAGCTTCAGTGCTGCATAGGAACTGGGCAAAGCCATAAATTGGTGTTCAAGTGGTTCCTCTAAGACAAGACAATCACGATTATGCGTGGAAAGTGTTTCCATCTTGAAGTGTTCCTAGATGAAACACAGAAATTACTGGTTTCAAAAGAAAGAAAGTACAAGAAACATATTCTCAAGTGACCTGCCCTTCTCCATTGCCTTCCTAGCTTTGAAAATGGACCGGCTTTTTAAAATCAAGGGCTTTTTTGTAGTTGTGTGAGAGGTGGAGGCAGAAATGGAAGAGACAAGGCCAGACTGTGGGTAGTGGAAATATATTGTGAAGTCAACAGTGACTGATGACATCTGTGCTTCTTCCATTACCTTGGGACAAGTCAGTCTGGCAGGTGTTCTGTTTTTGGCCAGGAACTCAGCCAATTTTCTGCTAACGTAGGATTTCAAGAGGAGCCTGATTACTCAGAATTATACTATCTCTCATCCCCAGACTGAGGAAATTGATGGAGAGGAGGAAGAATGTAGAACTGTATTCAATTCATTGTGTGGGAACACGCTCACACTGAGCAAAGGCAAACCGAGAACTCAACACAACCCTACTTTTATTTATTTATTTTGGTTATAGTTGATTCCTTCTATCAGGACATCTGGAGAATATACTAATCTGAACGAACTCCACATTCAGTGGGTTTCTCTAATGATATCTTGATAAAGAAGGTGGCATGGATTATCTGCATAAAGGTTTTTTTTTTTTTCCTGTTTTCCACAATTCCCCTACAAATTTGAGGATACACAAGAAGTTTCAAACTGGTAGTTGTTTTTGAAACTGTTCATGGAATATGATATCTTAGGACAACTTTTCTTTTTTTATTCTTTTTCCTTTTTTCCCCCTTCTTCTTTTGCTCCCCTTTTTTATTCTCCTTCTTTTCCTTTCTTTTCTTTTCTTTCTTTTTTTTTTTTTTTTGGTTGGTGAAATAATAACTTCGCCAGAGTAAAAATAGCCAATATTATTAACAAAACATAGGGAGTTGGAAGCAATCTCTATCTCTCTATCTAATACCCCTATTCTGTAGCACACACCGCTGCTCAAGAATTTCAACTCTCCTACGGCTAGTAAGGCCTCACACACAGCAGAGCAGTTGCCATAGGAACTCTTTCCTTTTTATGTTTGACATATGAAGCTCTGATTTAAACCGTGGGTGAGGCCCAAATTATTTTTCTCTTTGTGCCACTGTCCCTGAAACAAAACACATCAGTAAAAAACTATCACTTAGCCAGAATGTGAATATTTCAAAGCAATTTCCCCAATGTAGAGTGAAAGAGCCTGTAAAAGATGGCTGTGTCCAAGTAAGTCTGGAAAATTCCAGATTAAACAAGACTCTCTCAGAGAACTCACTACTGCTTTTGATCTGTCAATGCACGCATTGCCAAACTCTAGATAGGGACTATATAGTAAACTGTATTTCTCAAAGGAATGTAACCATGGAATTCTTTCCCCCACGGGGCCTCTGGCAGTATGTTTGATTAAACATTATTTGAGAAATGCTGGTTTAAAGGCTTTCAGAACAGAGTACAATAGTACAGAAACATCCACTTGACACATTTCCTACATTCAATTAAAACCCCTTAACTAAACAGACGGTTATGTTCCCAAACTTCACTTGGTAAAAACGTACAGGGGGTTAAAAGCTCTTCTGAAATCCCCTTCATGGTCTGCAGCTGAGAGAACAGAACTTGGAGGAGGGAGAACAACCACAGAGCAACAGGCCACTTTAAAGAGATTACCTGTCTCGTTCTGCTCCTCAATGGGAGTATCAGCAAGACTTTTCCAAAATCCCTTCAGTGCTTTTTGCTCCACCTTCTCTCTCCTGTCCTTTTACTCCCCCTACGCAAGGGATGGCCACACATGGGACAAGATGGTGAAGGAAAGGAACCAGGTTCCTTCTAGCTACTTCTCCCAGGTTCAAGGGGCAACATTTCCACCATCTGCAAAGCTTCAGCAAGGTTGATTAAGTACAACTATTTCCAGAGCACATGGCTTTGCTTGATAAACAGAAAAAGGCAGAAGCTTTTTTAAACTTTTATAACCTACATTGGTAATTTATCCCCCACGCATGCCACTGGATAGATACAGATGAATAAAATAGGATACTGTCGTGGAGACCAGGAGCCACACCTAGAGAAGAATGGGCATTTATGTCCAGTAAGGCACATACTTTATTAAATATACACAAAACTTTGGGGCATCAAGAACTAACTTTTCAATTTTTCCTGGGATAAGAGATGCTGACAAAAACTTTATATAGGAGGCTGTGCCATCTGAATTTTATAAGATGAAAAAGTGCTTATATGAATATTCAAAGATTGAGTAAGCAGAAGTCTGATGAGGAAAGCAAGTGAGGAAAAACACAGGATATAAAATTGCCTTGGAAATTTGGGATTAGCGGGCATGTTTACAATAGATACATCAGAATGCAAGAATAAGTCCACAGGGTAAAAAGTCCAGGAAAGACAAAATGGGCCAGAGCATGGAGCGCTTATGTGGCGTGTCAATGAGTTTGGGCATTAACCTGGAATGTGACAGGGAACCCCTATATAATATTAATCAAATCTGAGTTGCATTTTTTGCTGATCATTCTGGTAGCAATAATGTTCAGGGGGTATAATTTCAAGAACAGAATAGTAAATAGTTATCAAACACCAGAAAGTGTTCTCTTAATTTGCAAACTAAAAAAAGTTCATTTGAGAGGCTCCTTTGGTGGCTCAGTTGGTAGAGCATCCTGACTCTTGATCTCTGGTCAGATCATGATCTCAGGGTCTTGAGATCCAGCCTAGTCTGGGTCTCCAGGGTCAACACAGACTCTGTTTGTCCCTCTCCATCCCCTTTCTTACTCTCCCCCGCGAGCACTCACTCTCTCTCTCTCCATCCCCTCCATCTAAAATAAATAAATAAAGATAAAATCTTTTAAAGAAATTCATTTGATTTGGTGATCCATTCACTGAAAGGCTTAGGGTGATGTTGGCCAGAGCTCTGCCTCTGATGGAGAAAGTAAACAGAGGTGACAGCTAAGAGAAAAGGAACAAAAATCAAGTGCCGTAGCCTCAGAGAAACACATGTATAAGAAAAACCAAAGGAACATCTTATTCTAAAGTAAGCTGAATCAGAAAAGTATAACTTGGAGAGAAGGAACATCGTTTTCATCAGTGTATAAATAATGTCATTGCCTACTGTTAATATGATACGTTGCTCAATTTCCTTACACAATAAAAATGAAATACTATATGACAAGTAAGGCATGTGACCAATCCTAAAAACTGTCCTGTGATTTAAAAATTTTTTTAGATAGCATTGGATACAAATGTCCTTCCTAGTCTTTAATTTTTGAGCAACTTGAGCAAAAGAAACTAAATTAAATCGATATTGGCTAAGATACCTTGACAAGCTAAGTTTTAAGTTTGCTGACTTTAGAAATGGAAATTCTCAGTCTGTCAAATTGTGGTACTTCTGCTTCTGTGACTCTGCAATATAGGCTGTAATGTTACACAGGGAAAAGCAAAAGATGAGCAATCTCTCTTCCACTTCCTATAGGGTCAGTCAGCCCTTACCCCAGCTCTTCACAGCTCAGACCCTAGAGAAGGAAACTCAACTATGGGCCAGCACGGCTTTTCAGTCCTGCCTGTTCCACAAAATGGCATTATGGTTGGTGCTGGTTTCTAAGTACCTTCCCCATGTATGAGATGTACTTTAACATCCCTGAGGTAACTATTTTTGAAAAACTGCCCATGTTTTTTTTTTTTTAATTTGCACTCAAAGGTTATGGGCTGGGAGGTGAATGCATGCACACAGCCAAACACACTTCTTATAACCAAGAACTACTTCTAACAGACAACAGAGGAGCCAGAGAATTTTAATTCATCCAGGTTGCTGATCCTCCCAGAATCTGTTCTCCATGATTATGAGGGTCTATGAAAACATTCCCTACTCTACCAAAGACCATGACTCAAGGACTCTGCTAGTTAGAGGGGTGGGGACCACAGACAGCAAAACGGGGTTGGGATCTAAGCTCCTCTCCCCTCAGTAGGCATTTTAATTTCTGCTTCAGTTTCTTCAACAAGAAAGGAGCCCCATGATAGCAAAAGCACTTGAAAAACAATGATAGATTCTGGCCCATAGCAGGCAGGTAGCAAAGGGCAGTTCTGTTCCCTGTGGAATGTTGGTGTTCCCGTCTCCTACCTCAGGCTTCTTATCTGTGAAACAAAAAACCATAACCCAAAACATCAAGGTTGAACTGTTTGCAAAGATAATTTTTAGGAAGTTAGCTTATCCTAAAATTTCAGATACTACTCAGTAGAAATCAGGTCACTTTATTTTAAACGACTGGCTCAGTTTGGAATCTCAAAATGACTACTTCTACTGTTGCAGGACTACAAACTTTTTCATAGGATTTAAAAATGAATTTGAATGAAATTGAAATAGGTGAAGGTTAGATTGACGAGAGATTGTACAGAATAAGTTTTGAAGTTCAAAAAAGAGTAAGTGCTGGTAAGAAATCCAACCAATTTTACTTACGGCATCATCCAGTAAGTTCCCCGTACTCTTTTTTCCAGAAGACTTTGATGAAGGGGAAGGTGAAGGAGAGGGCGCAGAAAGTGTTTCTTCTTGTTCAATCTCTTTTTCCAATTTTATCAAACCAGGAGGTTCCACACCATACCTTTTAAAAGACACCAGATCAGTACACATGCATAACTTCTAATGATTTACTTACCATATGTTACCTTTGCTCATGAGCACCATAGGACCAAATTCCTGACTTTTTAAAACTAACTTTCTCTGGCACTGAAATGGTACGTTCTAAAATTAGCCTCCTTTAAAGCAGGAAAAAGCACATATATCTGATTTTGATATAGATATATACATATACACTTACGTTCAGATATGCATATAGACACATGAATAGACAACTGGCATATTAAGAATAAAAATACTCCATGTAATACATTGAGGCAATAACATGAGTTATCATGTAAACTTTAGTCTTCAGCTTTTAGATTTATTAGATTTGAGATTTGTAATTGAATTCCTATTTTGAAGACAAGCTTGTTAAAGATGAAAATAGCAATCCCCAAAATGAACATCCTTAAAGGATTTAACAGAGAAGAAATGACTGTTAATTGTATACCTCCTTTGAGTCCAGAACAATGTTGTGTGGGATTGTACTGTGTCCTAGGTTATACGCTTAAAAACAATGTAATGAAAGTAGGTATGGGGTCCCGTAAAAGAAAATGAACAAAAGCAAATAGAGAAATAATTTAGAATAACAATGTTAAAAATTATGTTATAAATTATTAATACCCTAGAAGTTCAAAAAGAGAGATGTAATAGTTGTTATTGGCATTCTTATCTCCCATAAATGTAATTTTCTTTAGCTAAATTTAAAATTGGTTCGGTTTCTTAGATGCTTATCTAGTATACCTGGGTGAAGAAGACCAAAGATAATTCCAGAATGTGAGAGTTATAAAGGATCTTTGGGATCATCTAGTTATAGCTTAAATTTTTACAAAATAAAGAATAAAGATCCAGAAAGGATACAGAATCAACTGGGAGCAAGACAAAGACGCAAATTCAGATTTTTTTCAGTGTAGGGCTGAGGTTCTTTTTCTCTGACATTTTAATCAGGTGATTACATGTTAGAAAGGAGAGGAATGAGTCATTTGGAAAGTTAAAAAAATAGGTGATGGATAATCTACAAAGAAAATAATCTACATAGAATAAATACGTAGATGGTATGTCTACTACCTTAGAGTTAATAATATATTAAAAAGATCATTGAATACAAAAGTTAAGATTATTGTCCTGTTCTAATGGCTTGTTACTTTAACTCACATCATCACACATGTGTTCAGGATACACTTCCAGAGGAAGCAACTTCCCCACTCTTGATGTTTTTGTTCTTGTCAAGGGTACTCGATTTAATTCCTGGCCTCTCTCTTTCATTACTCACACTTCTCCAGCAAGACGGAGGGATTTATCAAACTGTAAAATCTAAGAATCAGTTAAACTTGCTTGACTCAGTTCACCTTTCTTCTAGGGAAGCAGCTGTCCCCAGAAAGGCCTCCATAGAAAACTCCATCTTTGTTTGTAATTAGGTAGTTAATTGCCCTATTTCTGGAGGTCAGTTAAAGACACTAAGCATGTCTGCCAACTTGGATCTTTTTTTTTATTTCTTAATTCTTTAAATTAACATATAATGTATTATTTGTTTCAGGGGTACAGGTTTGTGATTCATCAGTCTTACACAATTCACAACACTCACCAGAGCACATGCCCTCCCCACTGTCCATCACCCAGCTACCCCATCCCTCCACCCTCCTCCACTCCAGCGACCCTCAGTTTGTTTCCTGAGATTAAGGGTCTCATGGTTTTTCTCCCTCCCTGGTTTCATCAACTTGGATCTTATCAGTAGTAAAGGTGATATTTAATGTTCCATCTGGAACTCTTTTATTCCATTTTCTAATATTTTTTTCCCAGAATTTAGAGGGTAAGGATGCATGCTGTGTCAGAAGCTCTTTGAGAACTGAAAACTTGAAATTTAGTACAAAACAGTCTAGGCTGTCATAACTCCACAGAACAACTGCTTTCTTGAGAACCATCTCTAATGAACTGAATAATTTTTAGTTAAATAAATCATTAGCTAAAAGACCTATGCACCATTCATCATATATTTAATGTTTTATATATATTATCCAGTTAATGGGACATAATGGAAACATGCACTAGACTGCAAATCTGTATCAGTGGAGACTAGTGTCTAATTCACAGCACCCTCCAGAGCAAGCATAGGTCCTGGCACACAGCAGGTACTTAAGGGCTGCCATATGAATGAAAAAAAAAAAAAAAATCCCATTGTATCATACAACAATAATTTTGAGATCCAAATATGAATTTAGTTTCATTGTCCTGGATCTTTAATTGCATATCATTTTATCTTTTTTGAAGGTTTTATTTATTTATTTATTTATTTGATAGCACATATGAGTGGGGAGAGGGGCAGAGGGAGAGGAAGATGGAGGGAGAATCTTAAGCAGACTCCCCTGATGAGGGCCGAGCTGGTGGTGGTGGGCCTTGATCTCACGACCCTGGGATACTGACGTGAGCTAAAACCAGGAGTCCAACAACTTAACTGAGCCATCTAGGTGCCTCAATTGCATATATCACTTTAATTAAACATGTCAATATTAAGTGCATACAAATGCTTTACCAAAAAATTTTCCAGCAGATTTTAAACCTTATCCAAAACTAAACCAAATACATTATTTTTCTTTCCAGTACTTCATTAGTTACACTGAGGTCAACCCAGCATCTCATTACTGCTGACAAGTACCAACAACACTCACATGGAGATTTGAGTATCCTTCTTCCCTGAGGTAGACTTGAGCTCACTGTGTCATTAACCTACTCTTAAAATTTAGCAAGTCGCTTAACCTCGAGAAGTCTGTTTTCTATCAGGAAAGTAGACATGAAACTGGCCTGCCCCGGAGGTCTGATGTCATGGTGCGGGGAGGGAGGGAGGGAGGTTGCTGGAACGGTAGCTGCTGTTGAACATCTTCAGGGTCCCCAGCACGGTCGGGCATCCTGACGTACATTCTTTCTGAGGCTCCTTGTAAGTTCAATGTAAAATGGAAATTCTAACTCCTGTTTTAATGTTGTTAGGAGAAATTAAAAGAGTATCCTTCACAGGGGTGCCTGGGTGCCTCAGATGGTTAAGCATCTGCCTTTGGCTCAGGTCATGATCTCCAGGTCCTGGGATTATGCCCCGTATTGGGCTCCCTGCTCAGCAGGGAGTCTGCTTCTTCCTCTCCCCCTGCCTCTCCCCCCTGCTTGTGCGCGAGTGCTCTCTCTGTCTCTCTCTCTCTCAAATGAATAAAATCATTATAAAAAAGAAAGAGTATCCATTATATGCTCAATACAGTGTCTAACACATGGCACAGCCTCTGAAATTGTGTTGATAATTGATGAATCAAAAGTTTTACCATTAGGAAACTATAGCACTAAAGTGTTTTTGACGAAGCTTTTTGAAAAATGTATTATACCACCAGATGAAATAATGTAAGGGCCTGAAAATTAAGATGTAATGGAGTATTATCACTACGGTTTATATTATTACTCCTGTTTGTATCCTTTACAAAGGAACTCCTTATAGGCTTTCTTTATACTCGTTTTCCTAGAATTATAGAGCAGCAGAAATTTCTTAGTGCTGGATATAGCCAAACGAGTTAGAAATTCAGCTTTGTTCCTAACTCCTGGATGAACTTCAGCAGGCAACTCTTTTTCATCTCCCCAGACTTCTTTGAATTCTTAGTCCATCAAGGTATAAAATTTTATTATATTTAATGTTCTTAAGAGAATAACACAAACTGGGCAGTGAACCTAGAGGAATTTAACACACTGGAATTCACAGCCAAAATTAAAAGTCAATCACAAGTAAAAACATCATATTTGAACGTATAAATTAAGCCAGTTGGAAAATATGATTTCATTCGTAATTGTTGGTGGATTCAGGCCACCTTTCAGGAACAGGCTGCATAATTTTTTACTTTTCTTCTCTCTCTCTCTCTCTCTCTCTCTGTTTTTTACAAGTAAAATAACAATGTATTACTAGAGGAACAATAGGCTTCACCATGTCTGATCCAAAGTTAGCCTAAGTTTGAATGAAGTTGGTAACAAAGTCATACATGGAAAGCCTTGCCCTGAAGATTTTTCTTTATCTGGGAATGCTGAAAATTAGCTCTGCCACTGAACATAGAGAATCAACACTAAGCTCCAAATCTCTGCTTATATTGGCTTTTAAATACTTCAAGCTGCCTAGGGTAGAGTCAGCCAGTCCCAAAATGCACACTTAAATACGATTCATTGGCTTCCTGTCTGTCTGGAGATGTCAACAGGCTGTAAATCATGACATTCCCCTGAGGCTGGGGGCTCACACCTGCAAGCCAACTTAGTCACCAAATAGGTCTTTTTTTTTCTACTCTCCAAAAGGTTGCTTTTACTGGTTTCCATGATTAATTCTATACCACCTCACATTTCTACTCTGTGAGGTTGTCACAAATCTATACTGTTTTCTACTCCTTTCCAGCTATGAGATTTTTTGAGTTTTGGGAGAGAGAATTTATTGTTTTCACACTGAATAAGGGTCCGTAGAGTAAGGGGGACACATTTTAGAAACTCCCCCTTTTTAAGGCCGATAAGTTTATAGGTAAACAGATGAGCTTATAGTTGACAGTTTATAGATTCTTGCAAGATAGTTTTGCCCTATTTTTATTCTGTTCTGAAGTAATTTAAAGACAGATTTGCATTTGGAAGGAAATTTCACTCACATGAGCACATGTGATATTCTTAGCAGAGTCAAGTGTTTTAAGTAGGATGTGTTAATTAATAAACCTTGTATAAGAATATTTTTATTTTAAGCAACACTTCATTAGGCCATGCATTGAAATAGACTAACAAAAATGTTCACCAAGTGTATTTCTTTCAAATGGTCATAAGTGTTGTTCAAAATTAAGGAAGCACTCAAAAATAATAATATAAAAAGCTCCACTAAGATATTAATGATTATGGCCCCAGACTAAAATATCAAAAGTTTTTAACTTCTAGCATAAAGGTAATCTTAGTTCTGTAGTCTGTAAAATGTTGACTTCATAGGGACACTTTTCAGCAATGAATATCAAAGCATTGCCATTAAAAAGATCTTTCAGGTTTTACTGACCTGCTTTTGCTGAGGGTTTTACTTTTCAAAAGGAAAACATGCATATTTTACACACAGAAACTGACATGGTTTCTGAAATATTAACAGTGGGATTTCACTCTCCAGTGATGATAGCTCTATTCAGTTGAAAATAAAAGGAAGTTTTACCCATAAGAACAAAAATAAGTGGTCTCATTCTCCCCTGTCAGAACTCAGAGAAGCCCACAGCTCTCAAAGGAGTGTCACTGAGTTTTCCCAGTCAGGAGAAGATGGCAGAGAATCAGAAACATCTTGAGAATCATATCTGAAGTGATGTGGATACTTTTAAGATGACATTTATGTAATTTCAAGGAGTTAATGTTTAGAATCAAATATTAAAAACATCAACTGTCAGTGATTATTAGAAAAACGTTCACAATTCATAAGATTGTGCTGGGGACCTCATTATAGTAAAAAACTCATCCAGCGTGTGTACAAATTAATGTACTGATTCATAAGAGCTTTCCCCAAATCACTTCTAGTTTTGGTCAATGATGTCTTAACTCAGTAATTTCTGTAATTCTCTAATGGAGACACAAGGAGAGGAGGAAGCAGAAGGTAAAGATGCAGACATAGTTTCAATATGTTCAAAGAAAAATTTAGGAATAAAATGAAGTCAGGTGGATGAATTTTCCTTTTTTTTTTCCCCTTTAACTAATATGTTCCAACATACAGCTTAGGGAGTGAAATTTGGGTTTACTGGTTTGCTGTCTGTAAAGAACAACTGAACTCCCTTCAAATAAAAAAAAAAAGATAAGATCTTCAAATGTGTACAGATAGAAACTTAAGTAGACAGGTATACTTAAATGTTCAATCTATCCGATTGGTATTCAACTGTTTTACCTTATGCTGCACACAACAAAATAACACCCTGAATGATCTCAGCATGTTTTCTGGGTTTCAGTGTAAGTACAGTATTTCACGTCACTCAGGTAAGTGAAGAAAATAAAAGAAAGGTTTATAAATAGAGCATTGTAACATAAGGGTTATCTTAATCCTTAGATAATTCCTTTTTGAAATTAGTAATATCTTTGTAATATGAATAATTACTGCTTTCACCAGCTTACATGGTTGTAAGTATGGTCAGAAATGGAGCAACCCATTTGTATCATAAATAACAATGACAATGGTGATAATACTAATACTAATACTAGCAGGATGAAAATGTGAGGGGTGATAGATCGACTAATGGCCTAGACTGTGGTATGGTTGCACAGATATACACTCATCTCCAAACTCATCAACTCGTATATATTAAATATGGACACCTTTTTGTATGTCACCCAATAAACTGGTTTTAAAAAAAAAAAGAATGATAAAGAAATAGAGCAACCCAGACTCTCAGTTTCAAAATAACTGGGGGAAAAAAAACACATAAAACTTGACATGATCCATCACCATGAAATTGACCAGGCCCTTATGATCTCTGTCATTAAAATTAAGATTTTAATTTGTTTTATGTACCATGGCAAGGGATAATTTATGCCAGACTTGGAACTGAAGGAAAGGGGATTTCTAAAGGGATTTTGTCATTGGGTGTCATGTCTTCTCCTTTAATGACTCCGTCATAGTTAAAAAGTCTGGTCCAGCAGGATTCCTAATCTGAGTGCTCCAGTAATAAAAAGCATAATCAAAAAAATAAACCTAGAAAATAGGCAAATATTATAAACTAACAAGAGGATAATGACATCTCGTGACTAATTCTGCAGATGGTACACCGCCTTCTCTCTACCTATACATTGTGACTTTCAGAATCATGATGCTGACTTGATTCATGTATTTAGATTATTAAAACAACAAAATGGAATCTGGCCCTTTAGAATATTCTAGCAGTATAATTAAAATTAAAAAATTGAACAAAAAATGTTCTGCCTTATCTCTTAAGTAGGAACCATCCATGTTTCTCTCACTCTAACATTTCAGTGGCAGCCGCTCATTTATTGAAATTTTACTTTGTGTGTTTTTCTTCCCCTTGTATTTTTCACTTTCCCCCTTTTAGGGGATATCTGTAGAGTTCAAAGGATACCATTCCTTTGACTCAAGGTCGTTTGCCCTACAGGTCAGAAGCCCCAAGACTAGGTGGTTTAGCAGAGTCTGCCGTTGTCTCGCTCCCTCATAGAACCCAAGAAGGTGACAGCTCTGTGGGGGGGGGGGGTCTAAAGAAAGAATGGGACCCTCCAAGCTCAAACTAAGCTCCAGCAGTAGAGGCCTGAGTGGACAGAGGACCAGGGACCCTATCCCAAGGCCTTCACACAGTATCTGGGCACAGTATGGGAGAGAATAGGGAAACCTCCAAATGTCTCAAATTGGCTTTTTCATTTTGAGTGGAGCTTCAGTCGTACTTAATTTGATTTTTTTTTTAATTAAAGAATCTTCATCATACCCACATACTGTGGTAAAGTAAAATTCATACTTGATATACAATTTATTGAGATTATGTTGTCAATCATGTTTTACGGAACCTGGAGTTACTTCTGATTGCAGGTTAATTTCCCATTGGATCAAAACCAAAAATAAAAACAAACAAAAAAGCCCAGGTCTATTCACTGGCAGCAAGCTTTCTACCCATTGCTATAATTTTCTGATGGGTATGCCTCGTATTTTCTTTACCCCGATTTTCTTTATAAATTTTTCTTTGAGAATTCTCACCCAGAGCTAGCTCTCACTTTATCTTATTGGCTCATCTGATCTCTCTCCTAACAGTGAACCCAGATTTTGATGAAAAACATCTAAGTAATTCTGAATTTTTAGTTTGAATCATGTCTTCTTTGACTACTTACATCTTCATTTCTAATTCTTTGGGTTTCATAGAACTGTCAGAAGTTCTGTTTGGTCATTTGCAAGAAAATGAAAGATAAGACATGAAACCAAAGCAAGTCACCTGAAGTAATAAAGTCCCTTTCTCTGTCTATTTAGCTATGATTTTGACTTTTACAATTACTTTTCTTTTCCTAGAAGAAAATGATTCCAAATGTATCTTCACATATGAAGGAAAATATTCTATGCCATTCTCTAATGAAAATACGGAAAATAACTGAAAAATTATCCCTCTACTTAGCAGTAGAAGCTAAAAGACCTAAGACATGGGATGCTGAATGAAGGATAATGAGAAAAAAAGAAATTTATTTAATAATAAATTTATTAAATATTAGTAGATGATATTAGGGATTATATTAAGAATTAAATTATAAAAAATAAACAGAAAGAGAGGAGGTGAGGAGTTGGGAGAGAGAGACATAACAGAAATAGACTTTAGCAGAAAGAGTAATTGTCACACACAACTTGATGTACAAGACCCTCCCCCACTCCCCCAAGAAAAGACTGGAAGGCAAATGTCTTAGATGAGAGGATACGCTTTTAGTAAATGCTTATTAGATATAGTGGCTTTGACAAGATTGTAGGGCTAGGAATATTGGTGGCATGCTTTTCGTTTGAACAATTGCTCTTGAGATGTTTGTACTAATTATATTTGGAAAAAATAGCTTCTCAATGCCCAGGTTAAATTAGCAATGAAAAGCCAGCAAGCTTCTCAGTTGCTTCAATGCTGAGATGGTCCACGTCTTGAAATAGTGACAGCAGTTTGACCTACCTGGCTGCAATCCGGCCAAGCTCCAGCAAACAGAGACACACTTCTCTGGGTTGCTTGTGGAGGACTGAAAGATAAGACAGAGGTGGACATCTTTACAATAGAAGGGATTGTAAAGCAGCTCAATAGCGAACAGGCTTGCCAATGATCTCTCATCCCTCATGCTTCCCGTCAATGGGCTAGTCTTCTTTCTCACATTCACAGAAGCCATCCCATCCCACATACACTTAGCTCTATCAAAGTCTTAAAGCAGCTTTCAAAACTCTCCGCCTAACCTCCCTTCTCAAAGTCATGAGTCTCAGGAAATCTTACCCTGAGTTAATCTCACCCTGAAAGTGTTTTCTTTTATTAAATAATATTAGTAAGTCGATCTTGGAAATATATGTAGTTGTCATTATAATATAAATAGTTGATATTTAAAAATATGCAGCACATGGAAGACCGTGGAACAAAGCTGGACTTTGCAAAATCCTGAGTCTACCTCACTAGTGATTTGAGCAGAAATAATGCAATGAATAAGGATAAAAATGATACACCACAGTCCTTCATTATACTCCAAGCAGTGACATCAAGTGAGACTCTGAAACTTGATGTCCTCTGCTAATCAAATCTGATTAAATGATACTTTAGAAAGATATTCTTTCAACAGAATGGATTTGTAAATATGTATCAATATACACCAATAGTCAACTTTGTCCATAAAATGAGCAAATTACAAGACTGTTCTTTGTATTGATCAGATTCTAATATATTCTGATTGCTTAATAAATCTTGCTTTACTAATTGGTTTGGACGCATTCAGTAATGTTGACAAATCATACTTGCATTCGTTGAGCCTACCAAAAGTGTATGTCCTGCTTATATTGCTCTCTTTTTAACAAGATAGAGCATTTTAAATACATTGTTATGTACTGCACCTAATAAAGCCAACAGATATTTAAAAAAATATGATGCATTAAGAATGGTCTTTATATAGACAATATCCTGATAAAAGAAAATACTAGCTTACTGATCAATTTTAAGAAAAACAGTAATATTGCTTTAATTCTTAAACATAGAATTTTATAATAATTCCACTTCCCAGAATTATTCTATTCCTTTAACTTAAATATCTAATTCTTTCACTCCACAGATTATGGTACTGGCAATATTGGTCCACTGACATCAGAATGGAATTTATTGGGAGTTTGTGGTGAAGAGAAATAGAACATTTACTTGGAGTGTAAAAGTCATAATTGGCTTTAAACAGACACAATTTTATTATTTTGTTATAAAATGTCACTTTTGAAGCTCACAAAATAAATTCTATTCCCATCAACAATTTTCATTAAAAAAGAATTATGGAAAAATCTCAGTTATAGAATATTCCAATTCTTGGTAATATAAAGTTTGGTTTTAGGTGACCCTGAGTGAATTCCCCTCATCAGGAAGCCTTAAGTTATTTCTAATTAAAGGATCTAAAAATAAGGGTAGTTAATAACTCCAATTTCAAAGGCACCACCCGGTTGACTCAGGCTAGAATGATACAAACTTCACAACTTCATTGAATCAACTACAGTGCCATATAACAAATGGACTATAATACCACAAAGGCATCAATTTCAAAAAGAGAACAATCACAAACATCACAAAACAGAAGCAGACAATGAAAATCAATCTTTCTGTCTAGATAATAAATTCTTTCTGATTTAGGCCTTTAAAAAACCCCATCCATGGAACAAAGCAATAAACATAGGTTCTGAATGGAAAAAAGAATATATAAGAACTGAGAGGAAGATTTTATTTAGGCCCTGTTAATAACCTCATCTTCAGTGAACGCTATGCAAAGTAAGTGGCTATAGCTCTGGAAGTCCTGGACACAATCTCCTGTATTTCTTGATGGAAATAGGGTCAAAATATAAAAAATTACTACTAACCTGACCAAATTGTGTCAATGTGCAGTCAATAACCAGTTACAAAAAGTAATACCTGACCCACCTATAAAGATTCCTTAACCAACTCATTATCTATAGCTTGAGGACTATGTAAGTATTTGAATAGATACATTTTACAGAGAATAAAATTCATCCTGAAGAAAAACGATAATGTGAGTAACAAAGACATATGTGAGACACATTACTATTGTGTATTTCTTTGCTTCCTCAACTGAGCTAGCGACTTAAAACAGCTTTGGAATGCCCAACTCTAAGGCTGAATCTACCATGGACTCATTTTGGCAAATCAATTTTGGCAAACTAGGAAGTAACTGCATGATTCTTCATTTTACATCCTTAAAAGAGTATTTTATATATATATGTATATATATATGTAAATTTCATACATAAAATTTTTTCATATCCCTAAAAGAACAAGCTTATAAAATTTAAGACAAATGAACCTCTCCCTCAGCATCATTTCTTAGGAAAAACTAGTAGGATGATTACTGTACTTCCCCATTTTCTTAGAAATGTTAATTTTCATAAAGAAAATAAATTGCTTCAAAAAAACCCCTGTGTTATTGTCTCACATAATAATGCCTTTTTAAAAAGCAGGTATATTATACCTGGCCTAAAACGACCAAAAAACCCCACAAAAATGAAACAAAACAAAACAAAAAACAAGTTGGTCTGATGACCAGTGAGCCATGAATGAGATGAAGCTGTAGAGGTGCATAATTTAGCACAAAACAGTAACTACCCATTAAGCATTACAACTCAAAAATCAAGGATGATGACAATCATCCAGTGATGATCGTGGTTTCGACAATGAACAAGCTAAATAAAGACTAACATCTTACCTGGTGTCTTGAGAAAGCACAAATGATGTCAATGTTTATTTAATTGTAAAAGCAAATACTCTTGCTTTATGGGTATATAACGAAATTCAAGAGTCTTTAAATAGTATCTAAATTTCCCAAGGAGGTGACTTTGTTTGGTTTTTGCACTCAAGCAAGTTTCTAAAGTAAGTTGATAGAGTATAGTGGCCAGGGGATTCAAACCACAAAGATCTGGGTGTGAGTATCAACTCTAAGGCTTACTGGTTGCATTATCTTGGGAGGTAATTCTACAATATCTCATTTTTCTGAGGAAAAACAAAACTGCATATCTTGGAAGGTTTTGGTGAGGATCAAACAAGGTAATATTTATTTTTATTCTTGACACAGTGCGTGGCAAATAGGAAAGACTAGCCCAACGCTAGCTTTATTAGTTTTTAAAATTTTTGTTATTATAAATTATTTGTTTAAAGATTGTCTTCATTTGGCTTAGTCAACAATAATTCACTTATTTTTTTCCCTAAAAACATTTTTGTGTGTGTGCAACAATCGGGCGTCATTCACTATGCTAGGCATGATAAAAACTTTGGAATAAAAAAATTACTATTGGTATAATATGTATAATCTAAAATGGTCTATTACAATGAGTATATATTGAATATTTTATCATTTATATTATATCAGAGACCACTAATTATAAATCAATCTAAATCAAATCCCAGGTTAAGTAGGTCAATTTAATCAGCATATTCAGAAATATAAAGCAGATAGCCGATAGTTATTACAAGTTTGAGCTAAGTATAAAGCTTAAGAAAAGTGTGTCGTTTTGTGAAACAGCAAACACCTTACCATTAATTTTTCTGTCTCTGACAATAAAATAATTTAGATGAGTCTATTTTTAGTAAATTACCTAAGTTGATTATAAAAGACAAATTTTGTATATTACATTTAAATGAAAGCTTTTGTATTGAGTCATAAGGATACTCATCTTAAATCATTTTAATGATTCCCCTTTTCAAAAAAACAATAAAACTTCTCCTTATACTAAAGTTTACACTATTTTTTTCACTCTGTCATTGAAATATTCATATGGTTTTTTGCTTTGAGTTAGGAGAAGAGGGAATCACTATTGTTTTCTTTCATCTAAAAAATTGTTTTTTAAAAAATAGAAAGCTCTCCAGCCAATGGTAATTATTATGTGAAGGGTTTTATCATTGGATTTTTTAAAATAATCAAAACCACCTCAAAGAAAATCATAATGCAGAACAGCTCTGAGAAAAGTAAGACAGATCCCTATTCAAAAATATGTGGCAAGAGACGCAGTCTTATAACCTAGATTCTATAAAAATCTCATGGGCATCAAATGTCAAATGGAGTGCTGCTAGCTCCAGGAATAGAAAATGAGGTCTTCCACTAAAGCAAAGGATAGAGTTTCAATGTCACAAAATCTGCAAGGATAAAATGCATTTCACCATAAATGTAATTTAGCTAAATATATTAAATTTTAACACATTGGGCAAAGAAATGGAAACACGAAAAAGTGTGTTGTCTGTTTGGTGTCTGTACAATAGAGACTACAATATTAACACTGGTTTTAAAGGAGACTGGGCTAATTAAGATTTAAATTTAGGAAGGAAACTTGAAAAAAATACACTTTGGCTGATTATTATTTAATTGTGAAAATACCATAAATTAATAGTTGTCCACCTTCCCAGAATAGAGAACAAGTTCTAATACTCAGAAAGAGAGGTGTGATAGAAAACACAATAAATGAGAAGTCAGAAGGATTGGGTTCTAGTCTAAGCTGCATCATTTTTTCATCTCCCAAACAGGCATCTTGCCTTCTACTTGCTCTCCTTTTGAGGTGATTTATGGTTAAAAGTACTTGGTACATATGGCAAGTGCTCAATAAATATTACTCCCTTGCTACTTAAGTGGGGTCCACAGACCAGCAGCATTGGCATCACCTGGGAGCTGGATAAAAATACAAAGTATTCGGTCCCACCCCAGACTTATTGACAAGAACCTACATTTAAACAAGTTCTCCAGGTGATGGGTACGCACTTTAATGTCGGAGAAGCACTGTATTAACCAATGTTGTGTATTATAGTAAACACCAGTTATAATTCCTGTGTTTTGTTAAAAACATTCAAATGTGCTTTGAGATATCTATCTATCTATGTAGATAGAGAGATATTCTCAAAACACTCTACAAATGTTTCAGATAACAGTGATGACGATGATGATTGGAAGAAAAATAATTCATGCTTTGGATTAGCCCTTAGTGGTGATTATGAGCATTTCTCTTGTGCCAAGATTAATAAAGCACAAAAGTTGCTTCCCAAAAAGTGAAGGGCTAGTCACAAACCACTCCCTTCATCATGTCACTCCTGGTAAGACCCATGCAGAAACCTTTGATTTTAAAGGTAAGAGGCAATTAGGAGTAGCACAGAAATTTAGGTACCTTTAAATTTGAAACTGATATCAGGGATGCCAAAGAGAAGACAAAGCAAAGATTTTCACCAGCTCATGAATGCTGAGTTTGTGTGTATCCAGATTTCTCAGAATCACTGCTCACTTTTCAATCTGACATCCACATATTCATGCAAACCAAGATAATTTGTTCATAATCTCATTAATTATGTATGATATATAGAAGAAAATCTATGAGGGGCTCAGTCAGTTAAGCATCTGCCTTCAGCTCAAGTCATGATCTCAGGATCTTGGAATCGAGTCCCTCATCAAGCTCCCTGCTCAGCAGGGAGGGCGTCTCCCTCTCCCTCTGCCCCTCCACCTGTTTGTGCTCTCTCTCTCTCTTTCTCTCTGACAGATAAATAAAATCTTAAAAAAAAAAAAAGAATAAACTCTAGTTAATTGCCTTTGCCACTAAGTTGAGAAATGTCCTAGAATGAGTATGCCCTTCCTTTCCTCAGTACCTGAACCTTATGTGAAATTAATAGATTACATCACTAACACTCAGAACAGCAACAAGAGGCAAGAATTTTTTCTAATTTTGTCTACATTTATGATTTATTTTTCCTCCTACTTGGAATAATCATATGAACTTCTAAAATTATTCAAACAGAGCATCACTTTCTGTAACACAGGGACATGATCTCTGGAGGTAAATGGAGCTGAATTCCTATTATGGCTGGGCAGCTGGGAAGTGTACTTGGGGCGAGTTATTTAATTCTCTGGGTCATTCTCATTTATAAAACATTGGTTGTTGGAGGATTAGATATGGTAACATGTGTACTACTTAGCCAACAGTATGGAGCACATGGTTATTATTATTGAATATGGTGCAGCAAAAATTTGATTCTGGGAAAGCTAGAAAGCCATTTGCTTCCCTAATTCAACACTGACTCTGCTGAATCCTGACTTAATTCTCATTCCAGGGAGACATTTAGTTCTCCCAATCAGATTCTGTACTGTTTTCTCTTACATTTGCTCTGGCATAGGGCAAATGGTTAAATTTGGAAAGACTATCTGAATTCAAAAGGAAAAAACAGAATTGAGATGCTAACCAAGTAAGTATAAGAACAGGTTTTAAAAAACCAAAAGCCTAAAATAAATTGTCCCTGGCAAAGAAAATAAATATAAATGACTCATAGTGCTGAATGGCTACCTTGAAATTGTTGTTTATACCTAGTAATAGTAATTATTGCCTTTTCCCCACAGAAATACTTTTTGAGTCCTCAATACAGAAAAGAGATGACTTATCAAACACTGGAAGGTAGACAAAGATTCTTTTTCTGATGTAACAGATGACTTCCAAGTATAAAATGGAAAACAATGTTTACAAATCCACACACAATCCTTTTTAATTTTCCACAGAAGCATCAAACTAACACTGCAGATAGACCGGTGCTTGACCAACATTCGGAAAACAAAGGATTTTGTAAAACTACTCATCAGAGTCATGCATCAACAGAAAACAGTGCCACACAGCAAACACAAACACAGAAAATAAAAACAGAAAAAAATCACACACATTTGCATGCTAGCACAGCAGATAGCAAACCCTTTTCTCGCTGAGTAGATTCTTTCTCTGAGAAATAGATGAAGAATTGTCACTGGCTTCCAAATCCTACAATCATCCAATAACATAATGATATTGACACAATTACAGCAAACAAAAATTACGCATTTTTAAAGTATTCTCCCCCCAACCTTCTTTCCCCCCCATCTCCCAGCTCAGCAGAATGCTTACAAATTAAGCAACATAAACAAGACTCTGGAAAAATCATGACACTTGGCAATATCTAAATTAGTATACTAAAGTAAATTACAAATAATAAATCCCTACACAAGTATATCATTAATTGAAGGAAATAGTTTCTTATTTAAAGTCACATATAAGAGCATCAATTTTAGGATTCATAACCTAAAACTTTTTAAGATTGAGAATAAATCATAGATTTTTGGTCTTAATTTAAATGATAAAAATGGGCCATATCAAAATATTCAGCATTATGTTAGAAAAGGTTATTAAAGTATTTAATCCTGGAAAAATCATTATATTTACTATTAGGGAGACTATTAATACATTCTATTAACTTTTATACCTGAAAACAGAAATTGCTTTCACACTAGAAATCTTCTAAATGTTTTTTTTTTTTACTCCACTATTAAAAGTAAAGTTCATTTCTTACAAAAAATTTATCAGAAGAATATTTTGCCTTTAGGCTGATAAACTATATACTATTAAATTCAAGGAAACATTCATGTTCATTTTTTTAAACTGATTAAACAATCAGGATTTACAATTAGGATGGTAATTGTTAATTTACAATTAACAATCTTAAATATTTTTAAGGAATCCAATGAAATCAATTATGAGACATGATAAAAACCGATTTCTAGTCATTGGCATATGTATCAGCCTGATTTGAACAGTGGGGGTTATTGCTGAGCATAAAGTGTAGACCCACAGTGTTAAAGCATGTTCCACAGAGCACACAAAGATCTGTATCATCTGGTCTTACAGCAGTGTAAAAGTCTACAGTCCCTTGAAATGTCCGTTTAACCTCAATAATGCAAAATTGCCATTATAATTCTCAATGTGTAACATTTTAGGTCAACAAATAATGCTCTATACAAAATGGTTCAAATTGTATCTTAATATAAAGAAAATTAATTGTTCACGCTTTAGATTACATGCCACACCTGTTTGCTCTCTCAATTTTGTTAACAGGTAGTGGAAAAAGAAAATGACATCATTGACAATGTAATTACTATTTATCTTTCCTTCAAATTCTGGGAATATATTTTATTGTTGTTTACTAGATATAAATGGGTGGCCTCATGTTCATAGCATTTTGTGAGTTTTCTATATTCTTAAATAGTCTCAAGAATATTATTTTTGGTTGGTATCTGAGGATGATGACTCGAGTTGGTTTAAGATATCACTAAATGTTATAGATTCCTTTCATTTCCATTTGTTTTACTGTTAGAAAAAAAATTTTCAGTAGACATTCTGATGCCTACCACTACTTACTGTCTTTGGATAAAATTTTAGAAACCAATTTGACAAAAGAACATTAAATACTTGTAAGGTCTTTGATACACAATGTCAAATTGCCCTCTAAAGAAGGCATACCAATTTCCAGTTTTCTTCAGCAAAGTATAGAAGATCCTATTTTCCTACATACTCAACACTAAGCATATAATTTTCTCAATCTTTGCTAATTTTTCATAGCTTATATGTGCATTTACCTTATTGCTAAGCTGTCCAACATTTTTATATTTTTATTAGATTTTTTTTTCATTTAAATTCAATTAGCTAATACAGAGTACATCCCTAGCGTCAGTTGCAGAGTTCAATGAAGTCATCAGTTGTGTACCACACCCGGGGCTCACCACATCATGTGCCATCCTAGGTTTTTTTATGTCTTCTACGACAAGGCTGTTCATGACCTTTGTCCGTTTTTCTATCGACTCTTTTTTGAAACACTATTCGAGATATAGTGAATTTACAATCTGAGAATTGACATTTCTCAGAGAAAAAATTATCAAGAATTTCACAGAAGATAAACTACAGGTTATACTCTGTATGTGATTGTGTCGTGTGGCATCGAAAGTTATCTGCCAAGAATCCAAAAGGCAAGAAACAGGAGGGAAGCATATGGATAAGCTGCTATCCATGCTCCGCAGTTCCTCCCTAGCATACCTTCCCCACCACGGAGATTTCTTGTCATTAGCTGTTGAAAGAGAACAGATTGAGCGAGTTGTGAATCAAGATCCCCTTGCAAATAACTACAAAAGAGCTCTGCAACAGAGGGTAGCCTATCAGTTGCCACAAAGATAAGATGCTCTGTGCAGGCAAAGACCTTTGAACAGCTAAAGACAGAAGCCTCTTGATACACACTGGGGACAGTGATCTACTTTATCATTCATTCAAATAGATTTTCCCCCTTCATCAGGGCATCTTTTCATTTTATTTGCTGTTCAAAACACTGGGACACAAAGGACGCACTTCATCTTGTGCGCTACTGAAATGAAATCTTGAGGTAGGAAAAAAAAGAAAAACCCTTGCCCTAAATTCCCTTTCAAAAGTGAAGTGTGAAAAGACATCAAGCAGAGTACACAGTGTTATTGTTGTGAGAAAGTCAATTCTGCAACACAGAGACCACTGCCATCAGCCCTAGCTCAATCACTTCCTTACCCACAGTGAATCATACAAAAAATCCAAGAAGAAAGGGTTCCACTTGGAGAAATGGAATTTCTCATTGTCCTTCCTCTTGATTATGATTAACATCTACGGGCACAGCTGTTTTCTTTCTCCAAATAATCCTGAAGTCGATGCTATAATATTGGCTCCCTTCTGCTGTCTCCATGGGGGTATTAAACCTCACCTCACCTCATGTCCTATTCTGAGCAGCAGAAATTTCAAATTTCTCTTTTCATTGAGCAACAAACCAGAAAGCCTAACTGTCTGCTTTTGCTGAGAGGATTAAAAATTACTTGAAAACTTGGTTTCTTTGCAAGTTATAAGCCAAGATATAATAAAGAAGATGATCAAAATGAAAGATGTTTAAACCAAATACTCAGTAGCTATTATGTATAAATTATCTAGGACTTTCTTTTTATGAAGTCAGGTGTTTTTTTATTTTTTTCAAACAGAGTGAAGAACTAGGCCATCTCAACATTCATCTTGACATAATTTTATATTCTGCTGAGTATGTATTTATGTATCAGGACTATTATTATACAGTGGCTTTAGGCTTTATTGTTTCAAGATAAAATGCACTACTTATCTGAATGGGGTTTTAAAAAGCTACCCAAGCTTTTTGGTTTCCAACTGAAAGCTTTATTAGTTCAACTAACAGAAGAACTCAGAGGCAATGAGAAAATTGATTCAAGATTTTTTTTCGCATTGACAGCTTCTAGTCATCCACTGTGGTCTATGGTAGTTACTGGAAAAGATACTTATTTATTTTCCTTTTTCAAATTTTTATTTAAATTCTAGTTAGTTAATATATAATGTGGTATTGGTTAGAGGAGTAGAACTTAGTGATTATCACTTACATATAACTCCCAGTACTCAACCCAAGTGCCCTCCTAAATGCTCATCACCCACTAAGCCCATCCCCCACCCACCTCCCCTCCAGCAACCCTCAGTTTGTTCTCTGTGGTTAAAAGTCTCTTATGCTTCCCTCTCTCTTTTTTTCCCCTTCCCCTGTGTTCATCTGTTTTGTTTCTTAAAAGATGCTTCTTAAATGAAAACCTGTTCAATCAGCAAACTCACAGATAATAAGGCATTTTCCCCGTGTAGCAGTTCCTTAAGGGATGCAGGGGACTGGAGAATTTTAAATCATGATGTTGTCTGTCCACACATGAAGAGTATACGCCTTGTGACTAAGATCTAAGATCTGAATTTATTTATTATTCATTCATTCATCCGTTCATTTGATCTTTCAAATTTTTTTTTTTGCAAAAAATTCCATCATACTCCCTTCTTATAATTCTTCACTCATACAGTTTCCTAGACACATGAAACTTAAAATCCAGTTCTGAAGTTGCCATCAGACTGAAAGAGGACTATCTCCATACACACACCTCTTCCACCAAGTTTGGTTTACTTAAATGTGAGGAAATAGTAAGAGCTATCAAAGTCCATTTACATAACGATCAGTGGAGGGGCACCCTACTGTACCTTGGAGGCTCCTGGGCAATTACTCTAGTTTATTTTTCCCTTCAGGTATAAAATATTCTCCTAGTGCAAATTCACATAATTTTCTTCTCTGTTGAGAGAATTCTCAGAAATCTGATGGCCATCTTTTCCATATCACATTCACTGCTCTTAGCAGAAATACAAATTTCCATAAGCACATAAAATGAGTAAGATTTTAGCTGTTACCATCCATTTCCTAGGTTCAGCTGGGAAATGTTGTTTTGTGAGGCCTAGGGGCAAGGGTATTCTGTTTAGAAGGCAATTTGTATACTTGTTCTCTCTGAAGGACGCTCAGCTTTCTTTGATACTAATATTTGGTATTATGTGATTTTGTGAATTGATTTTTTAAAGCCTCAAGCAAAAGAACCAAGGCTCCCCTCCTTCCCATACCGAGGTCTCCTTTCTTCACTCAGTCCTATTTCATTAGAATAGGAATTTAATTCCAATACTCTCCATATGAAAGCTGTTCTTGGCAGAACGGATACAGGAGGACTGAACATTTAACAGTAGCATATCAAGTAATGTTGAAACACTGAACAACGTATGTTTTGTCCCAAGGAAATACAAAAGCTTGTTCTATGGTCTGGAAGTGGATTTGCCAATATTCAATCATAAGGCAAAACAAGACAAGAACCCCACAATTATGTGGGTAGCGTTAGACACTAAGGTATCTATCTTTTATTTCTCCATCTTCAATTATTCCAATTTCCTGCTTGCTTACCTGATTTTGAATTCACTAAAAATAGATACATAAATAAACTTCTCTTTCAACAAAGCTAGACTTTACAGGAAATGGTGTTTCAGCCTTTGGTAGAGGTAAAAAACAATAGTGCCTTTATGGCTGGAGCATATACAGCTCCCTTTCTAGTCCAGGCCAGAGCTTGGCGGTAAAATGTAAAACTCCATTTTCCAAGCAGCACCCATTTTGCATTATATATATTTGATTTTAGCTTAGAATTGTGCTACTTATATCCCTACACTTTCATGCACAAAATGACCAACCGTAAAAGGACTTGCATTTTTCTACCTTCAAAGATTCCAGTTTACAACAAACCTGCAAGCTGACAACACTTTGAATTTTTTAAAGTTACCAATCTATGAAATGATATCACATAAAAAAAGTGTAGGTAGTTTTACTGACAAAGACACGTAACAATTTGATCAGCTAAAATTCTGAAGGAAATACATACCCAAACCTTCCGATTCAAATAGACACGTTTCATCTACCCCTAAATCTCGGCACCAGGATAAGAAATTTGCTGTATTGTCTCTGGCAAAAAAGGAGCCTGAGGGTGCAGTGGCTTTGCACGGAATCTTCTTCAAGGGCAGATTCTGAAAAACAAAGAAATCTCACTCTGGTGGTTATATCTAACAAAGTCATCACAGGGACACATTAAATAGACAGTTGTTTTCAACAAAATGTTTTGGAATGACCTCATGTCAATAAATAGGTTAGTGAAAAGGTATAGAAAAGGAAGTGAAATGTACATGAAACTTAGTTGTCACTAAGAAACTATAAAAAAATCTGTGCATATAAACAAATCCTGGATTTTTTTTTTTTTTCTTACCATCTTGTAGTAATACAAGCAAGTCCCTTCCCTGGCTCGTGTTCCTCTTTTCTTTCTCTTCTATTTTGGGTGTGTCTTTGGTATTTTTTGTCTTTTGTTTCTTTGTTTTTGGCCTTATGTTCCATCCAAGTATTTTACCATTACTTCTCAAAAATTATTTATAAATGTATTTTCATTTGTGAAAGAAGAATGAAACATAAATATACTACATGAATATAAACAATATGTAAGACACAAACCTGTATTATGTGCACACATACACACACATCAATATGTTACATTATTAATACTTTACATTATAATATAAAATAATTCTGTTGGATTTCTGCCATCTGACCCTGAAAGATATTGACATTATGCATCATTTTTCTTCTGGGATAAGAAAATGCTTAAGGGCACCTGGGTGGCTCAGTTGGTTAAGCAGCTGCCTTCAGAAGAGGTCATGATCTCAGGGTCCTGAGATGGAGCCTCTCCCTATGGCTCCTTGCTCAGCAGGAAGTCTCCTTCTCCCTCTGCCCCTCCTCCTGCTCATGCTGTCTCTCTCAAATAAATAAATAATAACTTAAAAAAGAAGAAAAGGAAATGTTTAAGATATAGGAGGGCCTGAACCTGGACAGACTTTCTTATTAACAGTCTCTCATAAAATTTTAGATAGGAAATCTCCACTAGCACCATACCAAGAGTTAGAGAGTTGTGTGGTCTTATTTTCTTTAATAGAACATAATCAGTTTCCATGGCATTCCAGGAAGTCACAGAATGCAGTTCTCTGTGACTTGAAAGACTAAACAATGGTTTTGGTTGATGTGGGCTACATAGAGCTTCACTTTAAAGAGAGAAAAGATTAAGGGAGAAACACTTTGTGATTTAAGTTGATAAATAGAATGTTTCCTTCATTCACTGGGAGCCAAAAACTAGAAGCAAAACATTGTTGATTGTTGAACTCAATGGCAAGAATGGTTATAAAAAAATGAGATAGTTGTCTTAGAGTACGGGTGAAGTTCTGCTAACATCATAATATTAATAGAGTTCTTCATGTCTGAGAATTTTATGGCCCCATAACTAAAACATTCAGTTACTATACCACTTAAAGTCTATGTCTGTCCTGTCTCAAAGGTCTAGCTCTTTCTTGGTGACTGACTTTAAAAAAAAAAAAAGATTTCATTTATTTATTTGACAGAGAGAGATCACAAGTAGGCAGAGAGGCAGGAAGAGAGAGAGGGCGAAGCAGGCTCCCTGCTCAGCAGAGAGCCTGATATGGGGCTTGATCCCAGGACACTGACATAATTCTAAAATAAGAGCAGGATTTTATTTTATTTTGTTTTTATTTTTTAATTTTTTTAAAGATTTTGTTTATTCATTTGAGAGAGAAAGATAGAGAGAACACAAGCAGGGGAGAGGCAGAGGGAGAGGGAGAAGCAGACTCCCCGCTGATCTGGAAGCTGGACATGGAGCTAGATCCCAGGACCTGGAGATCATGACCTGAGCTGAAGGCAGACACTTAACCATCCAAGCCACCCAGGCATCCCAGGTAGGAGGATTTTTAATGACTTTTATATCCTATCAATATTTTCAGATTAAATAATCAAAATTGGTAAACTGTGTCAGCCGAAACATAAAAGAGGAATTGCTGGAAACAAAAATCTCCAAGAGATGACCATAAAGCTTTTTTATGATGAGGTCATCATAAAAGCAAAGGTCATCTCTAAGAAAAGAACATAAATACATTTAAATATTGAGCCATGTTCAGATTTGCCACCTTTATCCCTGAGTGTGAAAGAATAAAACGTGGAAAACCACTTAAAACCCAGGAATGAGTTTGCATATAGGAAGTATGACTTAGAAATTAAAAACTATTTGACAACGCTAAGGGCACCTTAGGACAAAAGTTTCAAGGCTTGCATAGGGGAAAGAAATACAATATCCATATTGTATTTGAAGAAGCTAGAGATTGATGTGACACTTAATCTACCAAGGGACACATTTTGAGAGAATACCCACAAGCAACAAGCCCTCAGAAATCATTCAGCCTACTCTTTAAGAACTTACAAGGACAAGCACTGAGCATATAAGTGAAAACAGCATTTTCCCTGACAAGCTTCTGGTCTTTATGAAGTCATTTACGTAACATATACTTGAGGATAAGTATTTAAAATTCATTCCTATTCAAAGACATAAAAGTTATTATAGGACAAGTAAAATGAAAGCTGGCTATTGATCTTTTGTATCTTGGGGATACCTAGTGCAGTGGAATTCAGTAATAACAGCAGTTGAACAAGGCAGTAGTTAAGTGATTTATGGGATATCTGTTTCTGTTCTGGACCTCTCAGATTTACTGCTTCCAGTCACTTAAAGACTTAGGACACTGTAAACCGAGTGAGTGGAAACTTCCTGTCCTCATCCAGATGAAATGTTTTATTTGATAAAATTTTAAAAAGTCATCCTCATTAATCCAGAAGACTAACGAACTGAGCCCTCACACATAGTACTAACAAAGGTCATCACGCATAACCAGGAGTAAGGATCTCTCTGCATTGGCTAAGAGCAGTAGCGTGTTGTGGGATCTAATATTCTTCCTTCCTGGTTGAACACCGACCCCAAATCAAAGGTCTTTCCAGGGCTACCTTGCCATTTATAATGAAGAGTCTTAGGGCATAAATTTGATTTCATTTGAATTAAAGAACAAATGATTCAAGAATATCAGCCCTCAGTAACTGTAGAACTTAAAAGTATTTCTGACATCTTTTACACAAAAGTGTTCTTAAAGTTCTGAAAGCCTTGGCAATTAGACCACTTCCAGTTCTGTGATTTTTTTTTTAAATTGTTAATTTCTCTAGGTTCTTATGAAAATCCTGGGGTGGGGGAGCCCAGCTCTGCATCTCTTCTTTCCTATCGCTAAATATAATAAAAACAATAGATTGAATAACAACTATTTCCTTGCCAAGGATATCCTGAAGAAGAGCTTTAGAATAGAGAACTGCCTTAATGGATGTATATACTGGAAAAGCTGGAAATCGACCACAGATATGAAGAGGAAAACTTCTGATCTAAAGAACTGGAGATGCAAAAGGGAACTTCCCCACATGACTCATCTGAGATATATCTTCCATATCAGTTTTCCCTTTACTGCTCACCTCTTCAAGCAACTCTTACAGCATTTAAATTATAGACCATCTTCAGTTATTTACTATGTAACTTTTTCCAGACAGTGCTTTTACACATTAAGGCTTCAAAACCTGACTGAAGAATGCATGCATGAATGGTAAGACTCGACCCCTCAAACTAGATTATAATCAGCATGGGACAGACATAAACACTGTATTAGAGTTTTCACATTCCCAGGAGACATATTTCCAGGGCCTTCAGAATTCATGAAATTCATAGCATAAGTTTTACATTAAATGATTTCTATAAATTAAGAAATGTTTAATGATTTCCATTAATCAAGACATTAAAAATTTACGTGACATCTTTGAGCTATTTTTGAAAGTTACTGAAGAGAGAATGATGAATAGAGAATAACTGCTAAGCTGAATTGAGATTGGGTAAAAATTTAGGTACGCTTGCTCCCAAGAGTCACACCACTGAACCCTCCTACACTGTTGGTAGGAATGCAAGTTGGTGGAGCCACTCTGGAAAACAGTGAAGAGGTTCCTCAAAAAGTTGAAAATAGAACTACCCTACAACCCAGGAATCCCACTACTGGGTATTTACCCTAAAGATACAAATGTAGTGATCTGACGGGGCATATGCACCCGAAAGTTTATAGCAGCAATATCCACAATAGCCAAACTATGGAAAGAACCAGATGTCCATCAACAGATGAATGGATAAAGAAGATGTGGTGTACACACACACACACACACACACACACACACACACACACATAAGAGTACTATGCAGCCATCAAAAAGAATGAAATCTTGTTATTTGCAATGACTTGGATGGAACTAGAGGGTATTATGCTAAGCGAAATAAGTCAATCAAAGAAAGACGATTATCATATGATCTCTCTGATTTGAGGAATCTGAGAGGCAGGGCAGGGGGTCATTGGGGGTAGGGAGGGAAAAAATGAAATAAGATGGGACCAGTAAGGGAGACAAACCATGAGAGACACTTAATCTCAGGAAACAAACTGAGGGTTGCTGGAGTGGAGGGGGTGAGAAGGATGGGGTGGCTGGGTGATGGGCATTGGGAAGAGTATGTGCTATGGTGAGAGCTATGAATTGTGTTAAGACTGATGACTCATAGACCCGTACCCTGGAAGAAAACAATACATTATATGTTAATTAAAAAAAAAAAAAAAAAGAGTCACACCACTGAATCCATCTCCATGGTTTCAGATTCCATAGTTTGTGTTAGCAAAATGAGAAGTGACTACCAGTATACCATCACATGGGTGTACATTAATTTTTCTAATATCAAGAATCTGATGTTTACTGTTTTTTCTCTCACTGGGATTAACTCAGGATATGTATTCAGGGCCCACCACAGACTGGATGACTGATGTACAAAGGAATGTTTTGAATTCCAAATGTGCCTTCCCTCTCCCTTCATGCAACAAGCACACTTAAGTTGCAATAAGAAGAATTTAAATTTACTTCTAAAGGCTTTTAATTTACTCCATTATCTGCTGGGGCTTTGGAGCCCAATTCCCTGAGCTATATCACCTTCTTGGGATGATATTTTGGGCAAATTAATGTTTCTGTGCCTCACTCTCCTATTCAATGCACATAGTAAGCAATGCATGTCATCAGCTATGTGTGTGTGAATGTGAATTAAATAAGATAACCCAAGTACAGAAGTAAGTGTTCCACACAGGTTATTTATTATCTCTGGTATCAATGCATATGAAAACATACCAAATTACCTGATTTCCCTCTTTTGTGTTTTCTTTCAAATATTTCTTTTTGTTTTTGTTGTTGTTGTTGTTATGGGTACCAGAACTCAGGAAAAGACTGACAAATAATTTACTTCTATCTTCATCCTAAACTTGAACCTCACCTTACAATAGTTTTCCAACAGAACTTTCTGTGATGGTGGGAATATTCTGTATCTCCATTAATAACCACTACTGACTAGTGTTCATTGAACATTTGAACTGTGGTGTGACTGGAGAGCTAATCTGTCAATTTTACTTCATTTTAATCTATGTGAGACAGTGGATGTTCATTGAACTATTGTGGGATTCATTTCACGATATATGTGAATCAAACCATCATGCTGTATGCCTTAAACTTATACAGTGATGTATGTCAAGTATTTCTCATGAAAATAGGGAAAAATCCATTTAAATTTAAATAACTACATGTGGCTTGTGGCCATCCTATTAGTACATGTGTAATAGGGAAAGGAAAGCCATTATTTGGGGTTTGTGAGTGCAATATTTGACCTCTTGACTAGTTTCCCTTGAACTAATACCATCACTATGTCTTCAAACTACCCTCAAATTCAGTAGTTCTCCTGGATATAGTTACTGGGACACAAAACTATGTTGGTCATTTACAAAGAGTTTACTTATATGCTGCAGAGTTCAACCTGTGTATGTCCTAGTTAAGGTTGTGAGTGTTACAGCTTCAAAAGAGCATTAGTGATTATTTATAGTACTTATAGATCTATTTATAATTTTTATAATAGCCTACACCTAGGGAGCCAAGATCTTATTTAACCATTATATTGCCATAGCATCAAGTATACTATTTTATCTATAAGAAGAACTGACTTTTTTAATTTTTTTCTGGACCATATGGTGGGTGGGAAAAAAGGGAATTAACACTGTAAATGTAAATCATGCTTCAGGCACACAAAACTTACTTTCATGTAAATTATCCTACTTAATTATCAAAAAATGAATTAGGCAGGTGATACTTTCTCCATTTTCCAAGACAAAAAAAATTGAGCTCATACACAGTTTAAATCAAATCATTCAATCTCCTATACCAATATACTTCTAACTGTTCTTTGACCACTCACCAATGCCTGGAAGTTAATATATTTCAGCAGTTGATTTATTTCCTCATTTTTTGGCCAGGTAACATTAAAATAAAGATATGTACTCTCTTTCCCCTACTCAAACTACAAAGGAAATTGAGAGAATGCCCTCTCTACTTTTCTATATGCAGCGAACTGAAAATTTAATACTAGTAGTTTAAATAATCCATTCTTCACAAAAGTTTGAGACAAACTACTCCCTTTGATTACACCGAGTAGACATTTCAGATATAAAACAGAAGAGATACATAAAAGAAGATGTGGAAATTGCCAAGAACTAATATCTTTCTTTTTCCAAAGGGTATATAGAATGTACTGTTCAAATATGCAGGCAATAAAGTCACTCTTTCCATGATGGAAAGAATGTTTCCACTTGCATCCCCTTGCTGCTTTTAGTTTCACTATATATTTTTCCTGAAGAAAACCTCTCAATAAAATTATTTGAACACTCACAGTATCAAGGTATCTAACTATGACTACCAAGTGGCTTTAGAAGGGATGAAAATGTATTCTTTAAGATCAAAATTATTAAAATGAAAAATAGGGGGAAAATTCCTTCTGGTACCACCAGCCTCTCCTGGGGATTCTGTAATAGGACCTCATGCCTCAGACAGAGTGAGCTGTGATTTAGTACAGTAGCAGTTGAGTTCACTGGATTGAATTCAGAATGGACCTCGCCTCTCCTTTCTTTCTCCAGATATATCCCACTGTAGAGAGAACAGGTCTTATAGCAAAGTTTAGTGTAATGTTCATGCTGTAACACCATACAAACAGTCACATAAATTTTAAAAATATGAAAAAAAAGGTTCCTCATATCACAATTCTGGTATACCTGGTAAAATCATAAGGAAATCACTTGAATAATAAAGATGGAAAAATACGTTAAGATTTGAATCATCTGAAATTATCTCTGGCATAATGTAAAATGATGCTGGCAATGAAAGTTGAGCTTGGTGCTCAAACTTCAGGCTTAAAGGATGAGATGGATAATGAAAAGCTGGTATGTAAAAGAGCTGAAAATTTACATCCACATGAAAACATACACATGGATATTTATAGCATGCTTTATTATTTAAAGCATGTATTTATTTAAACATGCTTTATTCATAATTGCCAAAACTTGGAAGCAAGCAAGACGCCCTCAATAGGTGAATGAAACTGTCACACATCCGGACAATGGAATATTACTCAACACTAAAAAGAAATGAGCTATCAAGCTATAAAAGACATGTTGGAACCTTAAATGTAAATTACTAAGTGAAAGAAGCCAATCTGAAAAAGCTATATATTACATGATTCCAACTATATGACATTCTAGAAAAGGTAAAGTGTTAGAGACAGTAAAATAATTACAGGTTAGGGAGAAGGGAGGGAGGTTCATCACAAGATTCATCACATGGGATTTTTAGGGCAGTGAAACCATTCTATATGATACTATCATGGTGGATATACATCATTATGCATTTATGAAAACCCACAGAGTGCATAAGCCCAAGACTGAATCTTAACATCACCATGGACTTGGAGTGATGGTGATGTGACAACGTAGGTTCATCATTTGTAACAAATGTGCCATTCTGTTGTACTTCCTGCTCTTTGTGCTATGAACTTAAAACTGCTCTAAAAATTAAAGCATAGAAGAGCATTATTATGTTATTGATAGTTGTTTAAAAGCACCAAATGCTTCACAAAGGACAAAAAAAATGCTGTTAAACAGAAAATGCATTCTGTTGCATTTTCATGTACATTTTATATACATTATGCTTAATTTTACATATATACCCATACAGTAATCATTATATAAATGCTACATTACTATGGAAAGCTTCTGTTCTCCCAACTAATTATTCACATATGACAAGACAGAGATTAGCTTCTTAAAAATTTCAAAAGTCTAGTCCTACACTTTAAAATTTAGTCAACTGGTGATTTTAAAAAGAAATCATTTAATCTGATTCAATTCAACCAATCATTATTACATCACAACTCCATATCAGGGTGACACTTGGCACTGCAGATTGAAATACAAAAAGGAGAAGGCCAAGTTTCCTTTCAGGAGCCCCTCAGTATCTTTGAGAAAAAGACTTTATTATTTGTTTATTTTTTTATTGTGTTATGCTCGTCACCATAGAGTAAAAGGCTTTAAAATCATCATTTCATATGGTGAGAAATACAACGGAAGCTTAAGTATTTAAATAGAAGTTAAAATTTAGCTCTTGGGGAAATTTCAGGGTATGCTTTTAACTTTGGGGAGAGGTTAACTGGAATTCATTATAGGAAGGCTTTACAGAGGAGCAGCAATGTACAGAACTGAAGGATCTCAAATGTTCAACAGGCATAGAAAAGAAGGGCAGTACATTCCATAAAGTGGAACATCTGACGAGACTTGAACAGGCATTGGGTGTTATGGATGAGTGCAGATTGTATGTAGAAGAGAAAATGAGACCAGAAAAGCCAACTGGGCCAGAATCACAAAGGGTATCTTATACCTAACAAGGATTACCAATATTGTAATCCCAATCAGGGTTCTAAACTCAGAAGCCCAGAAGTGGCCAGGCAAATCAAATAAAAGAATGAAGTGGTTAGCTCCAGGGGACTATAAGGCGTGGTGGGGATTGTGGAAAACTGAAGAGCTCATGCCATGTCCAGGAAGGGCAGCCATATTTATTTAATTCTAAGTCATTACCATAAAAAAATATAGTCTCAATGTTGTTAGAATGTTGTTAGACCTTCCATTTTTTAGATGAATTTGGAAATCCAGATATTTTCATGTGAAAATTCCTTGACTTTAAACAATTGAATGTGTAGACAGATGCATGCGGTTGTCTGCTTATAGTCTCACTGTTCCTACTGGGGAGTATGAAAAGATTTTTAACATTTTAAACTAAGAAGGAATCCGACTGTATGTGTCCTCTGGAAAAAGAATTATGTCATTTATTCTCAAGGGAAAATTAAAGGAATAAAGAAAAAGATGTAGGTAATTCTGTGGAAGGAAAAAAACAAGTGATTTCTTTTTGTTCTACCACCTCCATCTTCATAGCAAGAGTAGCAAGATGGCAAGAGTAAGGCTTCCATGGGAATAAGAGAAACTTAAACTTTGTGACTATGAAAGATTTCTCAGAGAAAGGGCTGTTGGCTATCAGGCACAGTAGTCCCTCAGAGTCTCAACAAAATTAATAGTAATTGTCAATTATTAATTAATTATAGTGGCTCAAACAAAATGATGATAGTTTTAAGGACATTCTTGAGAATATATGTTAGTTTTCTGGGTCCCTTCTAAAGTTAAGGTATTACATTAAGGAAACAAGCAAGAAAATTCCTTTAAAATGTGTCTCAAATTTTTTTCCTTCCCCACAAATATTTTGTACATTTTAAGACATAATAATTTATAATTATTGGCAGCAAATTCTGAGTTCACAGAGTCACCGATTCTAATATTTTAGTTAAGGCGACTTTTTGGTAGGCATGTGTAAAATATCCAACAGAGAAAAGCATTATCAGAAGTCCCAAGATTGTCTCCTGAATGGATTCCAGGAAACCTAATTTGTTTCAGTGGCTAACATACTTCCAAACACCTTTTGAACAAAGACTTTCTCTCTCTCTCTCTCTCTCTTTTGTTTTGTTTTAATCACTGCACTGCAGATTTCGGGTACACTGTAAGTGTTCATCAATAGGGATATCTCCCTAGACTCTCCGTATATTTGAAAGATGGGAATGTTAAACTTATAGTAAATCAAAGAGGCAAGGTTTATGCCTTGAAACTGCAACTGACCAGCAATAAGATTCAGCCTTCAGAAATAGTTACTTCAACTATTTAAGCTTTTGGAACTTCAGATCTATCATTCGTGACATCTTTTGAGAATTAAATAAGATGTTTTGGAAAGTGCCTAATACCAATTCTAGATGATTGCTTATCTTCCATTAGTGTTAATTTTTTCAAATACAAATACATGTCTCCTTTTGGTCTGTTTGCAAAGAAGGCTCCAAGGAGAGCTGAAAAATAGAGACAAGTTACATCGTCACATCTGTAATTACTGTCATAAGCCCACATGCATTTAGGGGAAAAAAATTTAGAACAGATGCTCCATATTTTCATGGTGATTTAATTACAATTTGTTTTTTATCCACCTTCTAATTTTTTTCATTATTATGCCGTGCTTTCATATCTGTTCTCCACACTCTAATTAGAGTGGATTTTTCAAAAGGCAAATTTAACTTTCCAGCGCTTTTAGGATAAAGACAAAGCTTATAATTCAACTTCTACGGTTTGTATTAGTCTTGGTCCCCCCTGCTGACCTAGCTAGCACGTGACCTCTCAATTTCCCCTATCGTCCCACCAGCTTCTGCTGCCACTCTTGCCTGCTCCCCATGCTCCCTTCCACCGCAGAGCCCAACATATAAGAGTTTTCTCTGACTTTCCCTTAACTCTTTGCCCAACTAAGTTTGCTTAAATTTTTTTGAGCAGAAATGTTAGGAGTGGTGTAAGAGGGAACTCACAGGGCTCATAATCCTTGGGTAATCATGGGGATATACTGCGTAGAAACCCATGATTTTTCCCCCAATTCTACTTTTCTCCTGTCTTTCCAGTTGTAAAATAAAGCACCACCATCCATTTCTTCACATATGAAACCCTGGACCAATCTCCCTCATTTTTCCTATCCAATTCATCACCACGCCCACCAAGTCAACAAAAGGGGAGAAGATATGCCACCCCAACATATGCTACTTTGACACACTGATTATTTTGAATTAAAAGTACTTGAAAACAGTCAGAAGAAAAAGGACACATCCTACTTTGTCTCTCAGAAAGCAGGAGATAAATCTCCCATGTAAAATGTAAAAAGATTGAGATCTTGTCATTTCCAACAACATAGATGGATCTGGAGAGTGTAATTCTAAGTGAAATAAGCCAGTAAGAGAAAGACAAATACCCTATGATTTCACTCTATGTGGAATTTAAGGAACAAAACAAATGAACAAAGGCAGAAAAAAAAAAAGAAAAGGAGACAAACCAAAAAACAGACACTTAACTGTAGTGAACAAACAAAAGATTACCAGAGGGGAGGTGGGGAGGGGATGAGTGAAACGGGTAAAGAGTTACCTTGAGCACGGAGTAATGTATAGAGTTTTTGAATCACTATATTGTACACCTGAAGCTAATATAGCACTGTATGTTAATTATACTAGGATTAAAATTAAAAAATTTAAAACTATAATACTTGTAAAACCGATGCCAGATTAATAAAATAAGCAAATATGTTGCTTATTTTTTAATTTGTGCTTTAATATTTATTTTTAATACTGTAGTAACCGTATTTCAATAAAATTGATTCTCTCTATTTTGTGTTTTATACTCTTAAAGACATCACTGTGAAAAAGGATTGGCAGGCTTCAGCCAATGGTTAAAGGAGGCATGGCAGAGAAATAAGTATTCCTGATCTAAAAGGAAGAGTCTAGAACGTATTTGCCTTCACGTCCCGCATAACATCTAGTACAAAACAGACTCTCCACAGAGTTCCTGCACACTCAACAGAGTTCATACTCAGAAGTTAGTTCACTCCCATTTTAAGATTCCTTTCTTTCTTTTTACTTCAGACGGTTTCTTTTGACCAACTGTTGATAGAGGTAAGTTTTTTTTGTTTCATTTTGATTTTAGCTTTGGCTTCTAGTTACAGGAATTGGTGCATTATTTATTTCTTACATGGCATAGTGACATACTAGCAAGGTATCCATTAGATGAACCGTCTACACTGTGTGAAATTAGACATGACTAGCAAAGCAATATAAACACAAAATACACACTAGACTGCTTCAGGCATGATATGTAAAGCATTTTCAAACCACTAAGCAGAACAAAAGCAGGTATTCATGTAGTCAGCCCCTAAAAGCTTAAGATACAGTTGAAGAGCTCCATATACTACAAACTCAATTACCTCATCTAAAAACCGTGATGCCATTACTCTGTAATGTGCCAATACCACATATTTTGGACCACACACACATACCTATGATGAGAACTTACATTTTATGTCTTCTAGCAATCCTCAGACATTTTCAAGTTGAAAAAGAAACATTTTCCCTCAAATTTCCAGTCCCTTCAAAAAGGTTCTTGTTATAAAAATCTGTAAGTGTTCTACTTTAAGAAATGGCATGCGTGTTCATACTTGATTTCTTTAAATGATCTGAATTTCTCCAAAGCATGGAGTAACAGCTCATTTTAAAGTAATTAATTCTCTATTCTCCATATGGTGAGAGTGACTTTTCGTGACATGGAATTCCATATCCAGAGTGCTTTGACACAGCAGTGGCCACAGTCAGTGCTATCAAATATCAGGAAAACAGTTCCCCAGTTACACTCCTTGCCCGTGTGCCTGAATGTGGTTAAATGCAGGATGTGAGCCTGTAAGTGGGAGAGATGATGTCACTGTGGAAAAATTCCATCAGGTTTACTTTTTCGCTCAGGGGCAATGTTCTGCTGATGCTTTGAAATTATGTAAATGAAAAATGCGTGAGTGTGTGTGTGTGTGTGTGTGTGTGTGTGTGTGTGTTCCTCCTTCTTCTAATCCAGAATTTGTTTTAATTTATTTCATGCTTTCAGAATTTCAGTTCAACATGTTTTATTTTTAGTCCTATGCTTCGTATGCTTCTAACGCAACCATTATTTACACTACCCAACAACAGCTTACGGTTTTAACTTTGAAAGGAAAGAACTGCTGAGTAGTTTTGAAGCAAGGTGCTTTATCAGCAGACTCCCATACATTTGTAGCCTCTGACGCTTGGTAAATGTCTAGGTTAGATGCTGCTACCTAGTCTTTCTCCTCTCCCCCTCACTCTGGAATGTGGGGGTTCTTAGCAGAGTACTGAGTGGGGATTGAGATGCCCTCCTGCATTGCCTAGGTCATCAGAAGCGAGCTCTGATATGAAAAGATCAATAGAATGTGGGAAAATGACTTCCTCTCGCTCATGTAAGAAGGTGGACCAGTTTGTTACTGGTCTGTAACAAACAGGCAAGGAGCCAAACATGATAATGGGTGATGATATTTTATTCTCTTGTAATTTGAGGGACATTCTATAACAATTCTGATTCTTTTCCTTTGGTTCTTTATACATAAAAAGAAAACCATCTCAAACATGAGGGCTTTTCACAAAGGTTAATTCCGTGCTTTGCACCTGGTTATAATCCATTTAGCTAGAACCTGTACACTTGTCCAAATAATTGTAAGTATGCAAATCCTCAGCCCACCTTCTTAGACGGTGGCTATCTCGGCCACTCACCGAAAGAGTTATCTAAGAGAGACTGTAGCGATTCTTCTATGATTTACTGAGGATGACCAAATGAGAATAATTTAATTAAAATTTTGACTTTGTGATAATAAAAAAGGAAAAAGATGAAATAATAATGTATGGGTAGCAGGAATGGTCAAATTAATATACTGAAACCCACTTAAATCATTCCAATAGCCTCATAAATAAGCATAGTGGGCACTGAGATGTGTGCACAGCCATTGTATTTTATGAAGTAGGTATTATTATTTTTCACTGGTGTGCCTTTTGGTTTAAGAAGTAGATGACACACACTCAAAATAAAAAATTTTAAACAACTATGTTTATAAAAACTTTTCCATATACTACTGTATATTTTAAGTTCTGTTCTAAATTCAACCACATGATAAAATATTGCCTCTCTTTTATTTAACCTGTGACTGTTTAAAATTAATTTTTTTCAAATCATTTTGTGACTTTCATCTCCACACCTAAGTAATACTACATCCATCTTACTTCTCCCCAGTAGAGAGTAAATTCCTTGAGGAGACTGTGGTCCACCTTTGCATCACTACCTTTCTTACCAACAACACCTATGTATATAAATATTCACAGTGAATAGCATCATCTCTTGTTCCTAATATATACTCATCAATCATCTTTCAAACTTTAAAATAACATATATAATAAAAGACTCAGTTGTCATAAAATATTTGTAGTTCATAATATTCTATATTAAAGGTTGCTGAAATGATGAACATGTTATACTCCATGATCATTTTCATCTCCTTTTTCAGTTATCCCTTAGTTAATAAAGTAACATATTTTTGGAAAGCCAGTAGCAGCATTTACTGCTCATTGTTCCTACACACTGGAATTCTCTGATTCCCTCCTGCAGTTTTATAGAAACTGTATTTTTTCCTTTGTTGTTAAAGAGTGTTTTGGTAGATGGCTAATTAGGGGCTCTGAGAAGAAACAATGGTTCTTATATTCCCATTTCACTCACCAACTATTTTATTGGACAAAAGGGGCAGTTATTGAGGAAAAGATGCAAAGAAAACACCCTCTACAGTGATTTCATCTTTACAGCTCCTTCAGTAATTGAAAGACAGAACCCTTAATTATTGTAGTAAAACCTCATTTCGAGTCAAAGGTATCTCTTGAGAACTTATTCCATGAAAAGGCCTACAATTATCCTTTTTCTTAATTATCCATGATGAACAAATTCATAGAACCACTAGTTATCACTCATCCAGTTTTTATTTTATTGGAGCCATGGTAAACACTATAAACAGATCTTGAAAAATAATCCTCAAAAGGAATGAAACATTTGGATATTAATATGCTTATTTTTGTCACCATTTTTACCTTTAGATAACACTCTGAACTCAAGTAATAACATATCATGTGACTATATAATTACATTTGCAATTAACTAAATGACCAACCTCCAGAATTCTCTTACTAATTTAGACCTCCATGGTTTATTACTTTGCCAATATCTTGTCAGCACTTCAAATGTCCTCAGATTCTTTTTCTTTCCCTGAACCATCCCCAAATTCCATTTTCCCTATTACCTAAAAGTCAGCTTTGTTCTTTACGTTTCCGAACATCAAAGACTTTTGAGTTAAGAAAAACCAGCACTGAGAGAAAAATTTCAAACTTGGTGAGAATAAGTCTTCATGATTCTTAATCAAGAATTGCTAAAATTCACTAACAATAGCATTCTGGATCTGCAAGTAAATATCTACATTGGGCCATTCATTCATTCATTCATTCATCCAAAAACATATCTACTGAGCACCTGTACCCCTGATTTTAGGATAGACCTATATACAAATAAAACATTAACCATGTTCTCGAAGATCTTAGCTTCTAGTCAAGGGATAAAAGCAAGCAAACTAAGTATAACAAAATGGTTCAGGTGCTCGGATGGATGGAGAAACCATAAATATGGAGGCAAGTACTACCTACATGGTATAATCACTGAAAACTTCTCTACTCTTCCAAGATCCCTCATCCTTTTCCTGAGAAAATGATCTCTCTTTCTCATTTTATTCAGTCTAAGAACATGGCAGTCAAGGTGAGGCCATGACCTGGCCAGAGAGTCGGCTGTTAATCACACTAATCAGATTCCCTCTTGCTAAAATCTGAAACTTGAGAGAAATGATAAATGGATTTAATAGCTTCATGTTAATGAGCACCACACATACTAGGTATTACTCAGTGCTTATGTAGATTAAATCTGGCCTTCGTAACAACTGATAAGTTAGGTACTATCATTAGCTACATGTTACAAATGAGGAAATTAAGGCACAGAGAAATTAAGTAATTTTCCCAAGCTAATTAACAATTTAGTCATTATTTAAACCCAGGAAGTACAGCTGTTGAGTCCACATGATTAACCACTCTGCTTTGCTAAGCTCTCTAAAGGTGTTCAAACGATTCATTCTGACAGTTGTACTCTGAAGGGATTCCCCAGGTATCTGTGTTTTATAACCTTGGGATTTGGTATAAATTCTTGGTCTTCCAAAGCTGTTGTTTTTTTTTTTAAATTTCTTTAGCATCAGAGAGTAAAGTTCAGGCATTGGGCATTAGAAAACTATGAGATATTTGGAATTGGTGTTGAGGCTGATACTGGAACAAAACCAAAATGGGAAACTAACATTCTTTTTTTGGAGAATAAGCTGTTTTTGTGGGCTTTTAAGCTTACACTATTTTGGCATCCTTTTTATGAAAATGAATACAAGATTATGAATATAAAATTAGATAAGGAACTAGGCACAACAAATAAATAAATAAATGAAATAAATAAAAGATGAGAAACACTAGAACCATTAAAAGTGCACAAAACGAACATAATATTTTAGTTAATCAACCACCTGACAGATCACTATTTTGCTTTTCTATATAGATTTTGGCTCTATACTTTCTGACTGCCTCTTCATAAAGAATAACTTAGAAATATTTTCGTAGGGAGAATAGAAAGATAACCCAATCTTTCTTTTAGCATGATTAAGCCAAACAAATCTTTTTAATAGTTTAGGATATTCTCTCTCAGCCTTTTAGCTCATCATTAATAAATACCATGAATTTTGAAATCTACAAAAATTCTTTTACATTAATTAGAGAAATCGATCAAGTTTCTTTTACATGTGAGCTTTTGGATGCAGAAGAATGTTCCACAGAATCATTGTGATATAAAGAATTCAAATAACATGATTTGCATTTGGTATTGGCTCCTGTCCTTTGCTTAATTCCTGTCCCCCGATCAGTTTCTGTTTCCAAATGAGAAGAGCTAAATTCTTATCTTGGGGGGCAGGGCAGAGATATGAAGAGGGGAGGAGAGGCTGGGACTCCCTCTCAGGAAGTAGGGAAGGTACATAGTAGATTCCACTACCCCTGGTATTCTCCTGGACCAGACTAAGAAAGGAGTATCAATTAACCTGAACATTCCTGGAACCATTGCTCTGTCCTTAAAATCTCAGCTAGCCATAGTCAGAGCTGATGATCTCCACCTGGTACCAAAATATTGCAGCCTAGATCAGGGGATTTAGATCCATCTAACAGCATAACTCCTAGCCAAGCCAGGAATTCCCGGCTGACTGGTAACACTGTCTCTACACATGTTTAAAATCTTGAGCATCACTAAGTATATTATGGCCGGGTTTTTCTCTATTTGTGTAATAGACTTTAAGGGTGTTGGTTTGAGGAGAGCAGGATGTAATTTTAGATTTGGCAGAATTAACGTACTTTAATTGTACTAACTAGAATTCAGTGTGTTAACACGGATAGCTACAGATGATCCTGTTAATAGTCTGCTAGATTTGTTAACACAAACGTAGATGCAAAGCTAGTGCACACTAAATGCCACTAAAAGGCCAGAAACCACTTGGTAAAATATAGAGGAAAGAATTAAAACTTGGAAAAGAAATGTTGCATGCAATTGATAATGTGCACTTCACCTAAGCCTACTTTTTACAGAGTCCCTCGGCAGGGCCCAAAGAGGCTCTATTTTTTTTTTTTTTAACTAAGATATGGAGAACAGTTTGGTTAGGAATGTTCCAGAATTTCCTAATGTGACTTTTCACTCCAGAAAGAGGATGCTGGTGACAGGAGTTTTCTCTTGTTAATGTGAATGAGGATTCTCAGGGTGGCGGGAATGCGTGGTGACCCTTAACGTTCATAGGCAAGGTGGACATGGTTGCCAGAATCAAAGTAGGCTAATCTAATCTCTTAGAATAATCGGCCCCACAGGAGATCTGACTATGGTTTATTAATAGCTATAAATTGAAAGGCAACGTCCTAAGTTCTTGATTTGTATACTATAAACAGCCACAGCAACAAAAGGAGAGGAAAATCTTTCTGATCACCCTGTTCTTAGACTACAGCCGATTTATAGATCCAGGGCTCACTGAATGAAAGGGGTATAGATCTCAAACTTTTCCTGTAAAGCTTCCTTCTAATCTTTAAAGGGACCTAAATAGTTTGCTATGCATTAGGGAGAGGGAAGTGCCTTATGGAGATTGAGTGACAGATGGAGTTTTGACCTAAGCCTAAATTATACTATAACTATTGTGCCTTTGTACATATAGAAGTTATTTTTATATTTTTCCCTGAATGAGTAATTGGTAAGGGTAATATCAGCAACTGTCGTAACTTTTATTCCCGAACATATGAGATAAAATATCATAACTCAGAAAAAATCAGAGGTTCATGCTATCGTCAATGACCTCAACATTGCAAAGAAAGTGATTTCTATCACATCTCCATTCAGTTCAAGCCAATGTAGAAGATGGATAAGATGTGGGCAACAGCAGGGAAATTATAATGAAGTAACAGTTTCAGTCAGAGTTTCTGTTCCAGATGTGGTGTTTCCACTGAAGAGTAAGTATAGAAAATATCCTAAGGGTGCTTGTATGGCTCAGTAGGTTAAGCGCCCGACTCCTGATTTAGGCTTAGGTCATGATCTCAGGACTGAGATCAAGCCCCATGCCAAGCTCCATGCTCAGCGTTTAGTCTACTTGAGATCCTCTTCCTCCCCCTGCCCTTCCCCCTCCCCCTGCGTATGCACGCTGCATGCTTTCTCTCGCTCTCAAAATACATACATCAGACCTTGGGAAAAAAAGGATAAAGGAAAATATCCTACCACTTAACATGCATCTATTGGTCTGAAAAATGCAGTTTTCTTGATCCTAATAAATAGAAAATTCCAGAAGTTGTTTGCATATACTTGACAAAAATAACCCAAGTGTGTTACTATCCTGTACATCAGCTCAGGCTCTGCGACATAACCTAGAGGAACATGTCAACATCACACAACATACTTTTCTGTTAGATCATGGTATTTTGCTGACTTGATATTACAGAGCAGGAAAAGTGGGCACACCAGACAGCTTCATAACAGACATGCACTCCAGAGGGTAGAAGATAAATCACCCAGGATGGAGGTTTTGCTAACTAAATGAGGTTTGTGGGTCCAGTAGTAGGAACCCTGTAGGAGCACTGCCTTCATTGTAAAGGACACCATGCAATTGTTCCTAGCTTGCTATTGTCTGATGGAGATTGAATCTCCATCTTAGGACATGAGGGACCGTGGAACTTGAAATGTTCATTACGAAATTAGAACCAGATGATCAAATTTGCCACATTTTCAGTTGTGCCTAGCAATACACTATCATCTATGGAGCTATTCTCTCACATTTGGCACTAGTTCAATTAGGCCTTAAGATCCAGGTAAATTCCATAAGTCCATCATTCACTCCCTATTATGCTTACTTTTTAATCCTGCTGCTTCTGTGCTCCTTAGCACACACATACAGCAACCCAGTCAAGCCCCATCTCAAGTCTCCTATGACTAGTTGATTATGGGTAGAGACAAAAAAGTCAAGCTCCTTTTCATATCATTCTATATGATACATCAACATTTATTGCTATGTATTAAAACCCTACTTAGGCATAACTTTGTAAGATGGACAGAAGAAAAACACTCCCCATGAGGAAAAAAAAAAAAAAAAACTCAGCAAGATATTTCATTGTTTCTGACTAAAAGAGGAAAGATTTTCCCAGTGGTCAAGAACTTAGAGAAATGGTGATAGGGGAATTAATTTTATACTGGGAAATACCTTACTTTTATATATTTAAAACTTGAAGATATCTGTATTTTTTAAATCTTGAAGGATTGGACTTTATTACTAACTTTTCTTTTTTTTTTTCTTTTCCTCTCAGTCCCAGACAGCAAAATAACCCATAAAAAATCATTTATTTCCACATCATTACACCTGTATTCTCTCCATTTATTATGACTCACTCTGTTGGCTTAGTCCTAACATTATATTTGCATTTAAAAACCATGAATTTCTTAAGGAATACACAATTATTTTGGTTGCATAGCCAGATACAGATGACTCTAATCACAGTTGAGATTTTCTTTTCAAGAAAAACCTTTTATCCCTTCTACCACACTTTCTTGTTCTGTCAGAGGTATCAGCAGTAAACACAGATTTCTGGATTTCTCTGAAATCAATCTTGATAAGATGTTCTCTAGCCAAAATGTGCTATTGATTTTTGAGGGGAAAAACTCTAATCTCTATGTTTTATTTAATTCCTGGATGGTAAAATATCCTGAAGTAGCATTATCTTGCAGCTCAGAGAACTAGATATTCTTGATGGGCAAATGTCCTATGGACATTCTATCTGACTAGGGTGTTCTTTCCCCAAACAAGGACTGGATTCTACATTTAGATGGTGAATGTTCAGTTCCTTCCTTAGAGCATAATGTAGCATTCTACTAGGTAACAGAACTTCTTTTTTGGCTTTTCCCTTCATGTGCTTCAAAACTGATCTAACCACCCAGGGCTCTTTGAACTCAAAGGAAGCTCTGAACCCAGGGAAACTGATGTCTGGGGCAGGGACTCTCAAGATAAATGAGACAAACAGAAAGGAATGTTAGGAGAAAAATAGAGTTGAACCCTTTGAATGTCATGCACCACGTTGATGCCCCCATCCTTGAGAGTATCTCGTACACAAATCAGCAAGTCATGACTGGTGGAAAAAGAAGAGAATAAATATACAATAACAAGGGGTTCATAGAGTTGAATTCTGTCTGGACCAGGAAGTGAAAGGTCATACATCAATGTAACAATTATTCTGTCTTGATTAGAGATGCCAACATTGAGTCAGGTGACTAAAGGTCAAAAAGCATAAAATCTGACCTTGGATTTATCACTTATTTTGGTTTTCCCATCCCAATACGATATTGGAAAGATTAGTTTGGGTTAGCTTTTTGCCTGTTAAGGTCCTGAGCTCCAGGAATATTAACATTTGTAGTTAGAGTGAATTGATCATATTATGGGACATTTAAACTAATCAAAATCAGATTATACATTAAACTGCTATACAACAGGCTCAAAAGTATATACCTAACCATTGCCTAATTCCTTGAAAATTCTGCATTGTTTCATGTAAAGTGAGAAAATACAAAGGCTAGGATTAACTACTAATAGCTAAAAATGTAGGGAGTCTATTTCTATTATCTGTTGAAACCTAGAAAGAAAAAAATCATAGGATATCATCTATTTTCATTCACAGCATTTTATCAAGCCATAATAGGATATGACTCATGGATTTATAACTAAAATATTAAATACGTAAACTGTCTAATGTCTTTATTAAATACACTTGCAAGTATTAGGAGTGTTTAAGTCACTCTTAACATGGACATACTTCACACATACCAGGCATAACTTCCTTGCTCAAATGTGTTTACACAGCTGTAAATTCTCCAAATTAAAGATCAATCAGGAAGAGTAAAAATATTGCTGTGAGAATAAGTGGGTGAAATTTAAGTGCTAGGAGAAAATTTCAAAGGGCTTCCTGTGATATGACTTTAGGTGGGATCAAGTTTGTGGTTGATTTTCTTTTTTTTTTTTTTTTTAAAGATTTGATTTATTTATTTGACAGAGGAATAGAGAGCACAAGTAGGCAGAGCGGCACGTAGAGGGAGAAGGAGAAGCAGATTCTCCGCCTAGCAGGGAGCCGGGTTGTTGGCCTCAATCCCAAGACGCCAGGATCATGACCCAAGCCGAAGGCAGCCGCCAAACCAACTGAGCCACCCAGGCACCCCGTAGTTGATTTTCTTAATAGTAATTCTGTTTTAACATCTCCCTAACTGTAACAGTTTCTCTAATTCATCGAAGGTATTGACCAAGTTATCTGTCTCTACCACTACTGTTCCTAGATTTTAAAATGCCCAGCTGGACAATAATTACCTATGCGCGTGAGCACACACACACACACACACACACACACATACTACTGTAGCCTACAGGTTATTTATACACAATTTGAAATCCTCCTTTTTTTCTATTGGAAATGTTCAATGTACACCTAACTATCTGGGTTTTAGCAAATTTATTCTTGTTTAAAAGTTCAATTTAATAATAGCAAAATGTGCAATTTCGTATAACGTCTATTCCTGCTTTAGGCAAAAGATGGATTGAAAATAAAATTATATTTGACTTATGAAAATGCTTGTGTCAAACCTGAATGGATTGACAAAATTATATTTATGACCCATAATAGCTGTGAAGTATTAGCCATTTGGCTTCTCATCTATTGAAAAATTTATCATAAAATGTAAAAAAGAAAAACTAGCCTTCTTTGAATTTTTTTCATATAGTAAGACACATGCTATTTTGATTTAAGCTGCATATTGTTGGAAGTAAGTTGTGAAATATATAATTCTGCCAAGGACACAGAAGGTAATTCAGTCAAGAGTAATTGTATCAACTTCTAACTCAGATTAAATTTGATTTTTTGAGCACTGAAAGTGAGGTCATAAAGAGTATTTTTAAACCTACACTTGTTCAATTATCACAGTTGAGTTTTTATACTAAAATATATTTATCATAATCAGAATAAATTTAAACTTTATATTTAATTAAACAAATGGCTTAGGGTCAAGGAAGTATTTTGAGTTTAATAAAACTTTGCTGCATTTTTACTCACTTTGAAAGGAAAGCTTAATTTGTTTCTTTTTATGTTTTATAGTTTTATTATAAAAATGATATAATTTGAAATGAATGTTTCAAAGGAAAAACAGCTATCAAAATCTTGATCTATAACTATTGTCAATATTACATATTATCATACGGAGATTTAGGGCAAAGTTTCAACCTATTTGTATATATCATGTCAATTATGAACATTTGCAAAGTACTTAAATTTTTCTTCTAGTTTCTTCTAGCAAATCAAAAATTCTCATCGGGAGCTCTTAAATCTTTCACATTGGGAAGGGAAATAATATTTATCTAGAGTCTTTTATGCCATGCTTTCTGGAAAGTATATATGCATAATCATTACTCCTACTTTATGGGCACGGAAACAAAGGATAGATGTGTCTAATTAGTAAATTACACAACTGGAACCCAAGCAAAATGTGCTCAAGACACCCAAGCCTTCGAATTACAGGCTAATGCTTTGGGGGGTTGGCTTGCTCTTGACAGTTTTAGGATTACAATTCTATTTGGGGATCTCAGCTTCTGGGTGTGGGGGGGGGGGTTGTTTGTTTGCTTGTTTTTAGGATTTGATTTATTTATGTGACAGAGAGAGAGTGAACACAAACAGGGGGAGGAGCAAGCAGAGGGAGAGGGAGGAGCAGACTTCCTGCTGAGCAGAGAGCCTGACATGGGGCTCCATCCCATGACCCTGGGATCACGACCTGAGACAAAGGAAGATGCTTAACTGACTGAGCCACCCTGGTGCTCCTCAGCCTCTGTTTTATCAAGCAAAAGCTTACAAAACAAAACCAGAAAACCTTACACTAGCCTTTGTAGAGTTGTTTATTCTCTGTTACTATGAAGGATTTAAGACCTTAACACTGAGGCAATGGTCTCTATTTTCTTTTTTAAGATTTTATTTATTTATTTGACAGACAGAGATCACAAGTAGGCAGAGAGGCAGGCAGAGAGAGAGGAGGAAGCAGGCTTCCCACTAAGCAGAGAGCCCAATGTGGGTCTAGATCCCAGGACCCTGGGATCATGACCTGAGCCAAAGGCAAAGGCTTTAACCCACTGAGCCCACCCAGGCACCCCAATGGCCACTATTCTTAACAATAAGCAAATCAAATGGAAGTTTTAGGACCAATGCAAATTAACATAAAGCTCTCCAAAGAATCTGGGCCCAGAAATTTTATCCCTTTACGAATCATTTCACAGTGAACCTTCTATGTAAATTGTCCTCCTCTTTGGTGTTATTTTCTCCTTGGTAAGTTGAAGTAGAGGCCAGTTTCTTTCTTTCTATTTTTTTTCCTAGATTTTTAAAATTTATTTATTTGCCAGAGAGGAAGAGAGAACACAAGCAGTGGGAGCACCAGGTTTTCACTCTTTTTTTTTTTCTTTACTCTTTTTTTACTCATTAACTCAGTTCATTGATTTCAATTTTCTTGTTCGTTTCATTTAAAGCTGTTTTCAACATTATTTTAACCTGATTTTTTTCTTACCTTTTTCCTTCTCTATCAAAAATTAGGAAAAGTGTCAACTATCTCTTTCCTTCAAAAAGTATCAAGCACCATACTCTCATTATGTGCTTATAATAATCATGAAATAATATATGGACTACTTGCGTGGCTCAGTCAGTTAAGGATCCACACTTGATTCCGACTCAGGTCATGATCTCAGGGTCCTGGGACTGAGCCCCAGGTTGGTCTCTGAACTCAGTGGGGAGTCTGGTTGAGATTCTCTCCCTCCCTCTCTGTCTGTCACTGGCCCCTTCCAGCCCAGAGCGCATGAGCACAGCACATGCTCTCTCTATCTCTCTTTCTTTCCTCTCAAATAAATAAATTTTCAAAAAGAAAGGAAAAAAGAATATATGCAGAAAAGAAATCTGAGCACTCAGGGAAAAAAACTGTCCAAAGGACTTAGTTCAATGCTACAACTTATTTAAAACAAAAAAATTATACACTCTAGACACTTTATTCTAATAATCTGCCACAATGATCTATTTGGAAACAAAGATTGATTTAGTAAACCATTCTTGGCCAGATTTTTTTTTTCATCCCCTGATGACGTAAATATTTCTGTGCTAAATTTGTAATCAATACATCAGACTAAACCAGTTTATACACAGTCCTTGTTTTGTATCAATACCATCAATTTCCATAACCTTCTAGTTAATTAGACTTACTGAAAGGATTATGTAATTTACGTAGAGTACAAATAATATGTTGTCTAATTAAAATGCACCCTCTGTGTTTTGTTAACAGACATATTAATATGCCCATTGACAACAAAAATACTAAAATTAAACTCCGTTCATTTCATAAATGAAATCCACTCCCTGAATGATTTTTGCCTGGGGATCTTTTACCTTTGGAGGCTTGTTAACATCCATGCCCTCTCTGAATTTCTCCTGAACGGTTTCTGCAAGTTGACAGAGCAAGGCACCATTATCCAATTTTTCCATAAAAGTTTCTGCTGTAATCTCCTTCCCTGCAGTAATAAAGAGAAGCATTATAGATACACAATCATTCCCCAGTGCAAATGTGACATACATGCCAGCATATTTGACACAGTTTTTATCACCAAAATTTCTATTCCAGTTGAGTTACAAATATCTGGGATGGGAACTCAAGGAAAAGAATGGTTTCTTTGGAATTTTATGTTTTCCTTTGGCAGCAAGAATCTCAACATTTTATATTTTCATAACATACTTTCAACTGCATTAAAGTTTTATTTCATGGTAAAAGTGGCAAAGTGATATCCTACGTGAGAGTCCCACCACTTGGCAATCAAGAGGAATAAAAACCAACCAGTCAATGAAACCCAAACAGCTTTGTCAATGATTGTACAATTTGACCCTCTGATATTCATTTAGTTCTCATCCTCAATAGCCCGTTCAGTTACTCTGGGAAGCAAGGCAAAGACAAAAGCAGAACAGACATTCTGTGTTTTGCTTATGTCTTTGGTTATAAGACACCAAAGCTCTCTTCTCTTTAATTTGAAATAGAGGAAGGTACATCAAAATTCAGCCACCATTGGCAACTGTACTAGCATGGCCAATGCATAAATCGCACTTCTAAGTTCTATCGAGTGTGTTTCCCTGATTAAGATATTACAGGTAAAACCAATACAAGGGATAAACTCTGAAAGAAAGTCTACCTCTCTCACCACCCATCTTCTTACTACCATCTTTGAACTACAGATTATCAGTTTCATCTCTGCTCTTCTCTCTTCTCCAAACCACTCAGCTTCTACTACTGCTCATTTGAACATTAGTCACAGTTGTCTATCCCTGACATTTAACCAGTTAAAGGTTGTCTTCTTTCTTATATTCTCCCAAAACATATTTTGTTCTTTTTTCCCTTTAATTTTGTAATTAATTTTGTAATTTTTATTGTGACGTAATTCACCTGCCTTACAATTCACCCATTTGAAGTGTATAATTCAGTGGCTTTCAGTACAGAGTTGTGCAGTCATCACCACAAACAATCTGGACATTTTTATCACCTCCAAAAGAAACCCTCTACTCTATACCTGTCACTCCTGATTCCTTTTTTTCCCTCAGCCTTATAAACCAACTAATTTTTTTCTTATATGCTTCTTAAATTCATTTCCCCCAAAGCTCTCTCCTTTTCCTAGTACTCTAATTTTCTAAGTTTTGGCATATTTTATTTTCCTGGCTTAATTTCCTATAACATATTAGTCACAAGTCCTGTAGATTCATGATTCTTTCTGTTTCTGGTACCATAATCTTAATAAAAATTTTCATGATTTGATACCTAAACCTCTAACAACAAAAACAACGGCTCTTCACTGTACCCTCAACTTCTCTCTCCAATACACATCATATTCATGGCTAAAATTATGACTGCTAAACACCAGCCTCATTGGGTCATTATTCTTCCTCATTGTATAGTCCCTAGTCTTCTCTGCCACCCAAAATATGAAATATAACCACTTGAACGTATCAAAAGACTGACCCTTATGCTTCTAATTCACCTTTCTAATTTAACATCCTTATAGTCCCCCCTGATTCTTGGTCAGCACCCTGGCTTCAGAGTCCTCCAGCAAGACTTCCCAATCCTACTGCCGTGCCTTTCTTCCTGGCATGGCCCCTGCCTACTATGTCCTCCTCCCTTATACCTACCTGACCAAGTTCTCTCTTTCCTTTAATCAGAAATCCAGAAAGAGATTTTCCTAGTGGATACTGATCTCTTTTCTATGTGGTCGCACCCAAGGGCATCACTCATTTTGGCAACTTATCAAACCTCTTCTATTGCTAGTAATATGTTTTGTGTAAAGTTTTGTCTTCCTCAAACCTCTTGGGACATATTGTGTCTGTATGTCTGTGTGTGTATCTGTGTGTTCCTACAGATTTAAGTATGTTGTTATCTTGGTAGGCACCTAGAAAATGTGTTCAGTGAGCATATAAAGTTACAAATGAAGAAATAAACTACTGGAAAACTTTGAGAAAATGTTGGGTACTATTTTTGGAAAAAGTAGTTAAGTTCAAGCAAAAAGAAAAAGTTTTAGACAGAGAATCTCATGGGATTAGCTTTTATCTTAAGAAAAAAATGCATGCAGCTCAAACCCATGAACATTCAAATATAATCCAACTGGAAAACAGATAAACTATTGGCTTAAAGTTCAACTTACAATACGTAATATATTTGGATTTCAAGAAATATCTGTTTGAAAAATTTTTTTGACCGTTTTGAGGGAAGGGCAGGTAAAGAAGGAAAGAAAATTACCTTTTTAAAAATGTTCTTTTTCCCCCACAGGATACTTTGCATTTGAGCCCCCCCAGTTAAGATAATGACTTCTGCAGGTGGTAAAACATAGTAGCTCTAACTACTCACCACAGAGGTAGCCTGTACGAAACTGCTATTATTTTTAAATTGTACACAGCTCAACTTAATTCAGGAATGAAAGTAATATTTTCAGGATACAAAAAGTCAGCACAACAAAATTTGTATTATGCATTCACCATATTGGCCTGCATTCCCTAGTAAGAAAGTTATTTTGGAAATAAGTATGAAAAGTAATTAGAAATATTTTCAAAATTACCAATTAGATTTCAAGGTAAAGAAGGTAGATTTTACTCCAAATTGCTGAATGATTCCTTTATAAATTACTTACAAGATTCTCTATATTTGAAAAAGGCCTTAGGTATTTGTATTCCGTAATGTTCCATGGCAATTTAAAGATTCTATTTATAATGTTAAATGACAAGATGATTACAATGAATTTAAAAGAACTTGTAAAGTATAAAAAGAAAAATGCCTTTCATTAAAAAGTTATTAGCAATTTACCAAAAGGAATGATTTTTGCTTCTTGCATTATACCTGACAATTTTTATTTATTCTGATTTTTATGACTACTTGAAGAATTCACATTAAATGTCTGTATCTAATGAAACATATATTAGGAGTTAGCTTTCAATTCTGTATATTTTATAGCTCCAAAAGGTGGATTTTTTTGCTAAAACAGACAGTGTTACATAATAGTTGAAACATACTGCCTCAAATGAAGGGAAAATGCAAGATGGAGAAGTTTTTTTAATCTTCATATGTAACATATTTTCCATCCAAAGAATCATAAAATTATTTTAAACATACTTTATAATTGTAAGAGGTCAATATAATTTTTATATAGATTATATATTACCTCATTCTTATTACATTAATATTACCAAAATAATTTTAAAAATCATTATATAAAGTTAGCTCAATTTAACCATGACAAGTCCATTAGAGCAAGTTATATGAAGCACTAATTACAATTTCTTGAGTAAACATTATAAAAAGCTAAATATCTCTGTTAGGCAAAACCAGATCTTCTTTAATCAGAATTGTGTAGCTCTTTTGACACATTAGATTATAACCACTAGATGCAGTAGGATTCTAGAATCGTAGGACCACTTCTTCCCTAGCTCTGTCCTTCCATGTTATTGGTATATTTCAGAAAACATAGGGCAATGACTAGATACAATTAAGTAATCTTGGAGTACAAACTGACCCACACTGGAATGTAAAGATTATTAACTTGAAGGTTTATCTAAAATAGCCTAGTCTAGGGGTGCTGGGGTGGCTCAGTTGGTTGAGCCTCTGACTCTTGATCTCGGCATAGGTCTTGATCTCAGGGTCGTGAGTTCAAGTCCATGCTGGGTTCCATGCTGGGCATGGAGCCTACTTAAAAAAAAAACAAAAATAGCCCAGTCTAGTAGTAATATCTTTACTTCTTGAGTTCATAATCGTGGCCTTTCATCTTCATATCACCAATTTAGTCACGACTGGCAGCTTGCCAATAGACAAAGATCAGGGAATTTGGTTAAAGATTGTGGTTAGTCACTTTCTCATAAAATGCTGGGGCCCAATCATATGAAACAAAGATCTGCCTGAAATTTTTTGTCAAGTAACTAAATCAGCACACATGCTTATAGACATCAGTACATTCCTCCCAGAAGTATGCACTTGCCATAATTTCCATAATGATTAAGTAGCAATCAGTAATGTTTTAGACTGCATCCACCTGGAAAAAGAATCCTTCTTATCTTCTACTTCGCTGAGAAAGAAAGTTTTCCTCCCAGTACGTTAGCAGTACTAAACACAGGTTCCTAAAGGTACAGTAACATCTAATAATGCTGTTTAACATTCGAGGTTTAACTGTATGCCAGGCGCTTTATATGTATCCATGTTTTTAATCTCCTCACCAATCTGTGAAGGGGGTGCCATTATGGTACCCATTTTACAGATGATGAAACCGAGGTATTAGATTAAGTAATTTGTTTAAAATTACTCAGTAAATCTGGATCTTTAACCCATGATATCTCGGTTTAGAGCCTAATGCTCTTAGCCTCTATGCTTGGCTACTTAAAACAAATACTTGCTAAATGCACCAATGACTATTTTCTATAATAAAGCAGTCTCCCTAATTCTGTGCTCTTTTTCTTTGTAGAACTCCAATGAAACCTTTCTGAAACAATAACAAAAACCACTTGGGGATAAAGATACTGTTGCTAAAGACTGAAGAGCAGTCCACTGTGTACATCGGAGAATGGCTGAGGAAGTCATTCCGGATGCTCTGATGAAAGTCCTGATTCCCTGCAGAAGAAAACTGATGCATATTATCTCTTAAGCTGATGTAGACAGGACCCAACTCTACTGCAGACTCAAGTGCCCTTCTCTATCCCAGTATATTTCTCTAATTGGAGAACTCAAAGCAACTCATCTGCTGTCTTAATTTAAGATTATTCAGGGTTTTGAAGATAGGGAGATAGGAAATGATTCATTATATCCAGAAGCCCTAGATCAGTACCTGCTCTCCCCTGATTCAAAGTATCTATCTGGCATTAATGTCAAGAAAAGACAAAGCTGTTTCTGTTGGAAGAGTTGGGTTAAAAAAAAAAAAAAAAAGTGAGGCATTATCATCTCTGAAAGGTGTTAATTTGTGAACATAAATTTGATGCTTTAATCTTTTGAACTAGCATAAAATACCACCTTTCCTAAGGAATTTTTATTGTCTATATCTATATTGCCTATATTGAGAATTCGGTTGGCTAAGGATCTGGTAAATGGCTTTAGGAAAAAGAAGGAAGAAAAGTTGTTCTGAACTTATTAGAAAGCAGTTGCATTTGACAGCAGCAACTCCAATAAATAGGTGCTTAACTGGTTAATGTTGAAATATGATTGATTTTAAAAAAACAGAAATTTTTGAAATACTATTTATCGATTATATTAAGCATATCACAAATGGATTTTCCTTTCTGTGCATATGGGAAAGTCAGACAAAGGGTAAATCACCATAGTATCAATTACCATGATGCATTTCTAAATTTAAATGAAATCAATTGAACATTAAGTAATTTGTAATATATTTTATGATTTACTCAAAGTCCATATATCCAAATACATATATCCTTACATTCTAAATATCTATAATCTTTAAAAACAATGTCAATTTCTTTGATGCTTAGTAACTAAAATCTTTTCTCAAAAATATATTGCCATATGTTTCACATAGTGTTATTTAGCAAATACTAATTGAAAATAAAGGTAGACCATTATTTTCAAATGATTAAAGAAACAACAGGTGAAATAAACAATTTGAGATCATTTACATTAGTATATTCATTTCAAAGTTAAGTCAACAACAATCTTCAATACTCCATCAGTAACCATGAAGTTCATAATGTGCCTCATGATGGACTATATAATCTGGGACTGTTAATTTAAAAACATGCTATTTTTTCAAAATAACAATTAAATGTCTCCCAAGACTTATTTGTGTAATTATTTGATACTCAAACATGTCCTAAGGGCACAGTTAAATAATAAATGGGCAATAGCAACTTCATGAACAAAAATAACAAAACAGAAGACTGAAAATAAAGTGGAAATGTATACATTTAATGTAGCAGGGGACAATGGCCAGAGAAATGTTTCATAGGTAACAATAAAGGGGTCTTTGGGATTCATTTGTTGTCTTTTCTGAAAGTTGGTCATAAAATGCACCATGGTGCTAGCCACCGGAAAACGTACTTGGACTACGAAGACTATTTTCAACAAGATTAGTAAATATCTCCAAGGATATGTGAGTAGACAGTAAACATTATGTGATGATCTTCTCATGATTCAAGTTGGTATGATATTTCATAAACAAATCCCAACTACCATAACTATTTATTCATCTTAACTAGTTAATTTATTGCAACATAGCTGGAATTTAATATTGTAATACACAAATTTTAATTTAAAAATTTGCCATTGTTGCCTTAATTCTATGCCTAAGAATGTAAAGTGGTGTTTATTATTGTTACTGATTAAGTAAGTATATAGCACCTGAAAATTATGTATTATACCTCCATATATGGCATGAATGTGAATATTGGTCTATGAACTAATGAAATAATTTCTTCTCTATCAAACATGTTTATCTATCAAAAAAATCTGAATACACATTGAGTGTTCCTTAAGAAACTACATCTTCCAGTTGACATTTTATGTATAGGACCAGAAATACATGAATTTAGAAAACCATTAATACTCCTTTTAAAAGATATAAAAGGGAAAAAGTTATATTCCAATCAAGTATTACTAAAAAGAGACAGAAAGCCATTCCACAAGTAGATCCACATCATTACCTAATTAAAAGCTTTAATTTAGTATATAAATTTCTACTATCCAAAAAATGCAGATACTTTACATGGAGACAGTATCAACATTGAAACTATTTTCAAAACATCTCTAACTTTCAAGTAGAGACTTGAAAGAGAGCTACACAATGTACATTTGCAAATATGTGAAGTGATAAAATGGTCAATAATAAATAATTTTAAAATCTACTTTCATGGTTCCATGAAAATGGTTCCATTTCTAAATTATGTGAATAAAATAAAATAAAAATATCTCCTAATATAACCATACATTTTTTTCCTCCCTTCCTTATTTTCACAATTCTAGTACATAGCGTATTTTCTTAACTCCATATGTTTTACCACTTTAAAATCATCTCAAGTTATTGGTCTACTTACTAAGTTACCATGAGGATATTCACTTGAAAGGTATTATCTATCTACTTTTATGAATTTAAGTCAATGCAAGGTTGTACTTGACTGCATCTTGAAGATTCCTTTTCTGAGAAAAATTCACAAGCCATTAGTTGCCTTTTTGTCACCAACTACCAGCATCAAAAAAAAATTATTCTTCTTACTCTTTAAAAGAAAGAGTATTCATGTATGTAAATTACTTGCTCCTTGTTTATGCATATTGATGATCTCAAACTGGGTCTGAAGAGATGGATTTCTTGGAAACCTAAACTTTTGGAACTGGAAAGGACATTAGAGATCATCCACTCCAAGGCCTTCATTTTATGGTTGAGGACACAGAGCCCAAAAAAGATAGCTGAGTGACTCTGGGCAAATTTCCTACTGAGTGGCAAAGCCAGAATCAGAAGCCAGGTCTCCTGACACCCAGTTAGGAGCCAGGTCTCCTGGATTTTGGTCCAAGGATCTTTCCATTACACACACACACTGACTCTCTATTCTTTGAGGATGTCGTGGGCTGCTTACCCTGATCAAACTGCTCTGTAAATGATCACATTCACCAACTGAAATGCCTTTGATGACAAGCCATGGGACATTGGAACATGCCTACACAATCAGGGTATACTCTAATCACAATCTTTCCCACAATCTCAAAGGCTCCTCCTTGATCATACAATAAATTATAAAGCTCCTTAACACTGTCTTCAAAGCATTATGCAACCAGCCCCCAAACATCACATGAAATTCTCCCCCCTCTTGATCACTGCTGTTATTGCCAGTCTTCATTCAGTTCCCAGGTACCAAGCTCCTTCCTATCTCAGCATATGCCATTCCTTCCACTTGGGCTCTTCTCCCATGCTTTGTCCAGCTAGCTATTAATTATTCTTCAGTTCTCAATTAAATATAAGATTTTTTAAAAGGGATCCCCCACCCCAAGCCGTGTGATGTTTTAATCCATTCCTACTTCCTTCTTTTTACATTCTTATTGCAACCTATATCTTTTAGAGTTTAAAACAAGTCCAGTTAGGGGCACCTGAGTGGCTCAGTTGTTAAGCATCTGCCTTCAGCTCAGGTCATGATCCCAGGGCCCTGGGATCGAGCCTCACATCGGGCTCCCTGCTCAGTGTGGAGCCTGCTTGTCTCTCTCCCACTCCCTCTGCTTGTATTCCTTTTCTCACTGTGTCTCTACCAAATAAATAAATAAAATCTTAAAAAAATAAAATAAAAAAACAAGTCTAATTAATGAATTATTTATTCACTTCCTTATTTAAAATGTTTCTTTGTCAATCTATTCCAAGCCCTATAAGAACTGGTACTCTATTCCCAATCACTATTTTACTCTCCAGTACTTAGAGGATTGTGTCTGAAACACAGTTAATCGAAATAGTTAGTACTTACCAGCTAGTTGATTATAATGTGCTAGATCTTGTTCTAGAGCTGGGGATCTCATTCAAATTTCAAACAATGAGGTTGTTATTAGTATTATACTTGTTTTACGGATTACAACACTGAGGCACATTGCATTAAGACACTTGCCTAGTATAAGAGGGGGGTAACGGTGGAACTGAGATTTGAATTCAAGTGTTCTGATTCCAGAGTCCATTTTTTAAACTAATATATTACGCTGCAGCATGCTCAAACGTTTGTTGAATATACAAACTTACCCGCACAATCAAATTAACAATATCACTGAACTCTGTAAATGGAATAACAATGGAATAACAATGAAGAACTGTATAGTATTTACAATATGCCCAGCACTGAGATACACCTAATGTAATCACTTAATCCCACAGCAACCCTACAAAGGAGACACCAACATTATTACCACTTTACCAAAAAGGAGACTGAGGCACAGACAGGTCAAGTAACTTGCCCAAGGTCATATTGCTAGTAAGTGGCAGATCTAGGTTCAAACACAGCAGGCAGTCTAGTTCATGTCCGTGTTTGTAACTCCCACTCTATGCTTCTGTACTTGCGGTAGCCCACAGTTGAAGACAGCTCAAAGCTCATAATAAATTACTCGCATACATAACAAACATTAGTGAAACCTCGAGAGACAAAAAAATAAAAAAGGAAATAAAAAAGGAGAGGAAGAGGAAAAAAAAAAATCCATCTGCCTAGACAAATTTGACTCCCTGTATGTGATGAAGATAAAACCTCCTCCTTTGTACAGATGTCTTCCTAAGAGGGGTAGCCCCTTCCTTCTAGTGGATATAGTGCCACAGCATAGCGCAGGGTCTTCCCGGGAATGTCTTCTGCATTTCTGTCCTTACCCTGTGGCAGGAACCCTGCACAGCCATAGGCAGTAGCTTCGGCTATACTACACAGAGTCGTCAAAATGGTGTACACACTGAGGAAAAAGGAGACATCTACCCTCATGATGAAGGCTTAAAAAAATGTAACGGGGGCACCTGGGTGGCTCAGTGGGTTAAGCTTCTGCCTTTGGCTCAGATCATGATCTCAGGGTTCTGGGATTGAGCCCCGCATCTGGCTCCCCGCTCAGCAGGGAGCCTATTTCCCCCTCTCTCTCTGCCTACTTGTGATCTCTTTCTCTCTGTCAAATAAATAAATAAAATCTTTAAAAAAAAAAAAAAATGTAGTGACCATGCAAAACCCCAGAGCTGTGATGAGCAAAAGGAACATCTTGCTGAAATGTGCCAAAATCTTGCCAAACCTTGTTAAAAACCTTGCTAGGACTTTAGATAAACAGGGTGCTCCTCACTAAGCTCCTTAGTTCCATCAGCTAGAAAGTGGGGAGAAAAAGAAATATTTGCCTTGAAGGAGTTTTTAAATAAGAAAATAATGTTAGTGAAATCCCTTCTGCAAATAATAAAGCACCATATAAATTCTATGTTTACTCAATATTCAAATCTTCTATTCTTATATGCCCATAAGGGTCCTTCCCTCAGGTTTTCATCCTGTTCTCTGGGAAAATCTACTAATGAAAACAGCACTGCTCTAGATGACGACTCTTTAAATGCATGACTCCATTTTGCACAGGGTTAAAATTATATCCTATGAATATGCTGGCACTATAGAAATGGGAAAAAAAGAAAGAAAGAAAGAAAAAGAGTCAGCCTTAATATGAGGTAGCATGTTTCTCAGAGACAACTTTTGGAAGAGTACTTAAAAACAAAAGTGAAATGAGAAGAAAAATTTCAGTTCAAGGTTGGGTGACTCCTGTTAGGTCATTTAGACAGAGGATAGATGTTTTTGTTCTCAAGCGTGGGCATTCAGCAGTTTCAGAAGGTGTGCTACGAAAGTAGGGCAAAGAAATCTAGTTTTAGAAGTCTGATTTCACAGGCTGTGGCCTGTGTACAATGTCGAAAGAACAGGCCAAAGTGGTCAGCTGCATGAAAGAGAAATCCAAGATCAATCAGATCAGCTTCTAGATGAAACAAGCGATCTGGCCACATATTTCCACCTTTCAGTGCATGACACTGGAATTGCTAAGCACAGTTCATGCGAGAGATATTGAGAAATTCCTTTAAATTTTCCACATTCTTCAGGTTTCCCAGACGTAAAATCCAAATAATGACATCTTTCTTCCCAAGTTGCTGTCACATGCCTAGGTGAAGGACACGACACGAGGGGGAAAAAATACCCTGTTATCTTTGCTCCCCAAATGAGATCTTATAACCTTACCTAATAGATTGGTTAACCACAAGGCCAGATCTTCTTTCATCGGTAGCAAATTAGCTTCATGTCTGCTGGCCAGCCACTGGCTATACTGATGCATATCAGATAGGCCGGGTCCACTGCGCACTTTTGGGCTCAGAGCAGTGCACATTATTTATGCACTCGTAAAACCTGTTTTGGAAACAAAAGAGCAGTTGCTTTTTAGATGTCTCTTGTTAAAATCTTCCTGCCAATGACATAGGAAGGAACCAGGTCCATGGGTGTTTTGATGACAGGTCAGGTTATTAATTATTAAACCCCACGAGACATTGTTTGCTTTTTCTGTACTGGGCCTATCCCTTTTGACCAACCACCTGGTAGGAAACAGCAGCAATCTGAGGTCAAATAGAAAAATCAAACACTAAGCGCTAAGCTCATGTAAAACATCACACTGGAAAAGAGCTTCTAAGGCAAGAAATTCCACTTATTCAAAAGTAACAAAAAGGGCTTGATTAAAATTTTAGTATCCAAATTGTAAACTCCCAACATTTGGGTTAATGGCTGAACCATAGATTTCCACAGAATTTTTAGTACTGAGTACAAGCAATGATATAATTTGCACGATTTACTGTGAACCTAGGGTCACTACTTTTTTTTTTTTTTTAAGATTTTACTGATTTATTTGACAGAATAATAGAGAGCACAAGTAGGCAGAGCTGTAGGCAGAGGAAGAGGGAGAAGCAGATTTACCACCTGATTCGGGGTGGGATCCCAGGACCCTGGGATTATGACCTGAGCAGAAGGCAGAGGCTTAACTGACTGAGCCACCCAGGTGCCCCTACTCTTTTTTTTTTATTATTATTATTTTTTAAAATTTTTTTAAATTTTTTAAATTTCTTTTCAGTGTTCCAGAATTCATTGTTTATGCACCACACCCAGGGCTCCATGCAATACGTGCCCTCCATAATACCCACCACCAGGCTCACCCAAACTCCCATCCCACGCCCCTCCAAAACCCTCAGATTGTTTTTCAGAGGCACCCCTACTCTTAAAACTATTACCTGGAAGATTAAGCGGAGCACTTGGTTCTTTGCATATGGGTAAGCTATCATGGACTCATAGTTTAGAGAACTGGTGAGGAGACAGGAAAGGAAATGCTTTTTCAAAGAATACCTGCTACACTTTCCTCATCTTAGAATTAATGAAAAAACAAACAACTACAACAACCAAAATAAAATAAAATAAAATAAAAAACAAGAGAGGGTAAGTGACAACCAAGATCATATATACTAGATCATGACAGAGTCAGGCTTGAACCTGGGACTTCATACTCTAAGACCATTATTCTTTCCAGAATGATATATTTTACAAAACAGATTCATTAACCCGACCACCTTATAGATGGCACAGTCCCCTGCGTGGGTTATAGAAAGGATGTTTGAATATATACTTGGTCTTGAATGTAGCACTTTGCATGCATCATTTATCGGACCTAAGACTACAGGAGTAATATCATATCAGTAATATCATCAGTTTAACAATGTGTAGGGCTGTATTCTGTGTACAAATAGTGCATATGAAATAACCAAATATAGTATGACTAATGAAAATGAAAATATTTGCACCTGGCAAGGAGTACAATAGATATAATGGGGCTTTCAGCTGTATTTCAAGATTTATGGTATTTTAAACTTACCAACATAAATTGTATATAATTCTGTCAGTTTTATCTTTATGTAATATTTGTTTCTACTTATTATACTCTAATTCTCTTAGCATAGGTTAATTTTTTGCCTTTTAAGTCTGCTTCTGGAAAAAAAAATAAGACAACATTGGTGTTCAGAAAATTGCAAGATGTGATGGTTTCCCAAACATTTTGGTGTAATATTAGAAAAGACTGATAACATGAGTCAATACCTAAAAAGTGTCATAAATGTATAATCTTAAGACATAGGCAATTTCATTTCCAAAGCAATTATGCTTTCGGATAACTTTCTGAAAAAAAAGTCATTAATTATCTTTGAAAACATTTTTTATAAATCTGTATATATCTAATTATCTAAAGTGAACCAGTGCAAAAGTGAAAGATTTTTAGTACATTTTGTCATAGGTTACTAAATCATCATTACAGAATGTCATCATTGCCTATTTTTTTTGCAGTCAATCATCATATTTTTCATATAATGTCCTGAAGCTTTGTCCAAACCCTGTGATTAAATATCAGAAATCTAAAAATTTTTGCTCCAGTTCTTTTAAAAATAGGTCCAGTCCCAGGAAAACAAGACATCTCCCTGTGGCTGTTTAGGATTCCTATAGGCTAGCTAGCCTCAGAAACAAACATTTAAGTAATAATACATTTAAGCACATGATTCATACATTTAAATAACTAATTGAAATCTTAAAAGGGTTACCTCGAAAATGCTTTTCTTCTCAAGACACAATCTCTCCCACTACTTTCCTGAAAGTGAGATATGGTAGTTCAGTAACTTTACCTACATCCTATTATGTGCTCTGCAAACTTCCATTTAAGCACCAGAATCCTACTTTGCACTGTAAAAGCAAGAAGACACCTCAGATACTTAAGCTCATTGTCTAGCAAAGAATTCATCAAGGGATAGTTTACAGTAAGCCTAATGGCATGTAACAGTTTCAATGAGCCAGAAGGACACAATCCTTCCCCTCAGTCCTTCCAACAGTGAAGTTTTTCTTTTCCTTGACAGTGGCACATTTATTCCTCATGTAGTGTGTCCTGTATTTTGCCAGAAATGTAATTCAAACTATCTTCTGATCTTTATAGATGATTAGTAAGAAAAACAATCAGAGTAATTAGGCAATTTTTGTTATGCTGCTTTGGACATAATCAAAATTATATACAAAGGGGAAAAATAATAAGATTATATTTCCCCAGGAAGCAAAAGTGGGAGAAAGAAGGTTTAGTGGTTAATTAGCAGGTGATAGAATTTAAACAATTAAACACTTGCCAAATACGGGGACCTAGAGTCACTGTCATAGACAGGGGCTCTTCTGTTTACGTGTCTTGGGAAAAAATCAGGATTTCAACCCAAGTTCCACTGATCCATTTTTCATATTTCAAATCACCATCAAACCTAGCATGAATTTGTGGTTTAGCTGAAAGTCACTGCATGAAAGTCTTCGATTTTAAATATGGCAGAGACATGAGTAAGAAACACGGAAATGAACCCAGCTAGGATCAAAATCTGGAGTCTGGAAGAATTATCCCATGGTGAAGTAGTTTTTAACAGAAATGACTAAACATGAATAACATTAATTTCATTAAGCATGAATAACAATCAAATAAATTTATATTACTCAGACAAAAGATCAGTACAAGATTGTAACGTTTTTAGAATTTTCAGCATTAACCAAGTGGATGAGTTGAATTAGATCACAAAGAACAAACTATAACAGAAAGATCATTTCTGCTCCTTTGAATTATTCAAAAGTTTTCAAAAACCAAAAGAGATGCCAAGGAGTAGCTTTTAAAAATGGGAAATAAAATGATTAAGGATCTATTAGACTTGAAGAAAAAAAGTTAGGTTTGGGGGAAAGAAAAACATTTTATATGATATATCTAAACACTGAAAGATATTACCATGGAAGTTCAGATAATCTAAATATTTTAAAAGCTTGATAAGTGACTTTGATAAGTACTAAGCAAAGCCAATTGTTTTGGAGACAGAAGGACTGAAATGCTTCTATGACCCTCTGAACTATGGCTTCTCCAAGCTGTATGGGTCTCTCTAAAAACGAATAACTCAACCCTCAGGATTTGGAATTCAGAAAAATAAAACTTAAAGGGAAAAACATGCAGAAACTTAATACAAAAATCTTCAAAGAATGTGTGTGTGTATTATTTTTTCTTTCTTTCCATAGTAGAACTGATTCTGGAATAACCATTATGAATATGATGAGACTGAACTAGCCCGGGGGAAGAAGAAAAAAAAAATTAGTGACTCCATAAGTAAAATATCACATGTTTAAAGATTGTTTAGTCTGTTGCTCCAGAATCCCCATTAAAGACATCATAGTTTTGACTCTGAAAAAAAAGTATGCTTTCACGCCACCTAGAGGTGTGCTTTGATTACAATCAAGATGGTTTCCAGTCTCTCTCTAGACTTTGCTGACATGTTACCAAAAATGTACTGCATGGAAAATAAATGGAAAGAAAGAAAAATGAGAGTAAAATTATAAATATTATATCACTACTGTCTACTATGAGATCCACTGAGAAGCCTGATTAATGGATAGAATATTAGATTGGGAATCAGAAGTGGTGGGGTCAAATACTTCTACTACCTAGCTATTTAATAGCTGTTCTATTCCAGTAGGATGAATTTTTCTTTGTACTGGAGTTCTCCAGCATGTAAAATGGAGGCTAATGCCTCAAATATAATTGTGAAGATTAAATATTTGTTCTACTTTTTGGTTTATATTTTATACCCTGTAATAGCTAAACCCAAATCAACCTCATAGAAAATGTACCAAAATAAAACTCCTATTGACATATTTTAAAAAGAAAAACAGTTCTGTAACAAAATAGAAATATTTTATTGAACTACAAATCACTAAAAAAAGTCAAAAGAGGAGAAACGAAAACAAAGTGTTGATTAAGTAAAACGTAATTAATGGAAAATCCAAAGTTTTCTTCATATTGACGCAGATGAAACCCCAAGCGATGAAGGAAATGTTAAGCTCTAAAATGAGATGTTTACATGTGTTTTTAAAAGTAAAGTTTGGTAACAAATTATACCTCATTTTTGATACCAGTTAGAGATAGGGGAACGCTGTACCTTCAAAGTAAATGAGAAAGGGTGTCACTACACACCCCCCCACCCAACACATACACACACACACGCGCACACACACACACACACACACGTACATACACACACAGACTCCTTAATAGTAGCCATTTAAAACAGAAAGCTAATGAACCCGAAGTCAAGGGCCCCATCCCCAAAAACCAATTTTGTTCTGATCTGTAGCACTGACCTCATCTTTATTCAATTCTGTGTGTTATGAGTGTGAAACAATGAAGAAAGAAAATTTATAGGCCAATAACACCATTTTAAAAAATTAAAAATTAAACTAACAAAGAACACCACACGCCAAACACCCTTTCAAAATTTGGAAGGATAAAATGCTATCTTTCAACTGAAATTCAAAGAACCAATAACCAAGGACTACTCTAGATGGCTTTTCCATCATTCTGAGCTCTTTCATCCTTTGTGATTCATTTTGGTTAACCAATAACATCTCTACAAAGCTACATATTCTCAACCAATGTCATGAATGCCAAATCTTATCCTAAGGCCCTAATTTGAAAATAACAGTCTAACATTTAATGAGAAAGATTATTCTAGATCTTAAAAGTGGACCTACACGCTGGCTAAGAGGCACAACTTGTCCACAAATTAAAAAAAAAAAAAAAAAAAAAGCACCAAGAATAATGGCAAAATGATACTCATTATCAATTTTTCTAAGTCTGTAGTAAAATCTTTAAACTCAAAAGAGCCTTAGAAGATATAGCAGTCAAATTCCTGATTTCTATTTTTTTAATGATTTTATTTATTTATTTGTCAGAGAGAGAGAGAGAGCACACAAGAGAGCGAGCACAAGCAGGGAGAACAGAAGGCAGAGGCAGAAGCAGGACCCTGCTAAGCAAGGAGCCTGATGTGGGACTCAATTCCAGGACCCTGAGATCATAACCTGAGCCGAAGGCAGACACTTAACTGACTGAGCCACCCAGGAATCCCAAATTCCTTGTTTTTAATAAGAGACTAGAGGCCTAAGATATTTTGCCCAAAGTAACAAGATTATTTACTCACAGAGTCATTAAAAATATCCTACTCAGCTCTCCTGGCCTCCAATTTAGAATAATGCTATTTCTCCCCCCAGAAAATATTTCTCTTCCTACAAACCCCGTGATGATTTGTCTTGAACTAAATGATGGTATAACTGTAATAATTCCTTCTCAAATCATGACCCAAAAGTTAACACTGAGTGGGGATTGATTCTTATATTTTCATGGCAATTTCTTTCAAGTTTTTAAAAATCCTACTAATCCATTCTTCCAAAGGATTTAGCACTGGTTTTGGGACCCCTACCAGATTAACTTGAAACACAATTTGAATAGAAAACCATCTGAAAGTCATGAATCAATTAGACTAAGGGCTTACCTCAAAATTTCATCTAAGTTGATTAAGTCAACCTTAATTCATGAGAACATTTTGGGGGTTTTGATGTTGTTTATGATACAAAGATTTCTGTTTTACTTAACTATAATGCAGTTGAGAGCTAGCAGAGTTCTACACCGTCTTGAATATGTATTTGTTGCATATAGTCTCATATAAGGAGAGAACAGTAGTAAAAACCCAACTGACCCTGAAAACATTTAGGACAGAGAAACTACACAAGCCTTACTCATTTTGACAGCAGGTATTTTCTACCTTCTCTCCAGTCTTTTCTCTAGTCTAAAAACACTAAGTGGAAAATCCTGATTGTTGCTGGGAAGAAATGAAAAGAAATACTGGGATTCTGTTTGTGTCTCTGTATCAAAACCACAAAGATACCAAGAGAGCCTTAACATCAGCTGCTGTTTAAAAAAAAAAAACTTGGCAAAGAAATCGTCAGAGCCTCATTGTTTTCAACCAAGGTAACTTTGGCCTTCCAAAGGCTCCAAAAGTCAATAATACAGATTTGCAGCCTTGAGTCAAAATTCTAAAATTATACATAAGGTACTTGCGATTAATCTAAGACCTGCTATTTCACCATACCTGTAAGCTGAAGCTTTAACTAAGATTTCTTACCAAGATTCCAGAAAACTTAGTGGCAATCACATGACCTTTTTGCACCAGGTGAAAGAAATTGTGCCATATGACTGTATCTCCAGTAAAGCACAGTCCGTCCACATCACAAATGCAGGGCGTTTAGCACGAAAGTGAAGAAATAAGCCCAAAGTTTAGTTTCACAGGCTGAAATTCAAGCTACCTTCCCCTTCCAGAGCCCACCCTGGCAGCCTTGTGAGAAGGCCCTTACGTGCTTGCAAAAGCTGTCTGTCCCTTACCTTCTCTTAGGCGGTCAGAACCAGGACGCCCATGTTGGAGAAGGCCACCACAGCCACCACCCCCTCCTCCGCAGTTAGGGGGGAGCATTCCTCGAGAAGGAACCCATTGATCGATTTCAAAGGCCGGGCTAACTAGACCCCAGCTGCAGCTAATCAGCGTCCCCGCGTCTAAGAGGTTGGGGGAAGGAAGCAAGGAGCCACAAGGGCTCCTTCCCAGCCTGGCGTCTGCGAACCTCCGCGCTAGGTGAGGGGGAAAGGTGGACTTCCCCCGCCTGGCTGGCACATCCGACTTGTCTGAGCCTTTATTTTAACACTAGGAGGCCAAATGGGTGTTCCTGTGCACATGCAGATCTTATTTCCCCCCACAAAAGGTCTCCTATAAACAACTGACTTAGCTTTGTTGGAGAGGGTGCTTGGGGCGAGGGAGGAGTTTACAAGAGGGACGGTAAAGTTTTGCAGACTCTTAACTAGAAGTGGATGAAGGGGAAGGAGGTTCAGAGAATGAAGATGAAGAAAGCGGAAAAGGAAAGGCTTTGATTTCAGAAAAGGTTAACGGGAGGGAAGTACTGCACAGCCCACCCCACCCCCACCCCAATTGTACTGGAATGTCGAAGAAAAGAGTCTGTTAACCCCTGCTTTTGCTCCCTCTCTAGTCAAGACGGTAGAAACTTCGGAGGTCTGGGCTAAGTTAGGCAATTCACCTTCCTGGGCTGACAGAAGTTAATTTTGCAGCGATACCTCATGCCTCCAAAGCAAAGTTGGCTCCTCGGGGCTCCCCCAAACTACTTAGGATTCCCAAACCCTGCTCTTCGGATGAAAAGAACAATACCACTGCGCAAAATCTTCCCAAGGAGGGTTGATTCATTCGTTTGTGTATTCACGTTAAAAAAAAAAAAAAAAAAAAAGTCCATTTCTGTGAAACTCATCAGTCGAAAACAGAGAGTATCTCCCCAAATCCTAAGTGTCGTGTTCTTTCCTCCCATCCCGGCCTCCTCCACTCTCGCAGAGCATTCGGGATCACTCCGGGAAGACCGCCTCGGCTCGGCCCCCCTCTCCCCAGCCACCGACCACGCTGAGCATGCATCACGGAGACCCCCCCCCGGCGCACGAATGCCCAAGTGTGCGTTTCGAATCCATGCGCTAATTGCAAGTCCTCACTTCCGTCCCTGGTTGGCTGAGCCGCCCCAGCGGGCTCTCGGTGCGGCAATCATGTGGGCTGTTCCATAACAGGGATGAGGAACACAGGGTCGCGTCCAGGGCGCACGAGTCACCCACTGCGGTGCCCACCCACGGAGCGCCGGAGCCGGTCCAGCCGTCTGCGGCTCCTCGCCGGTCCCAGCCGCGCCCCCGAGGTCACCCGACCGAGCGCCCTCCCCCGCCGCCCCCCGCGCACCCGCAGGCAGGGCTCCCGCTGCCCCGGAGGCTTGAGCGCGCGCGGCGGCTGCGGCGACCCTGGCGGGAACCCGGCCGGCCCGCCTCGCTCACCCCGCGTCTGGAGCTGGCTGCAGGCGGCTCTCAGAGGCGCCGGGGCTCCCGGCTCGCCTCCCGCAGCGTCTCGGGGCCGGCCCCCTCCCGGCGCAGGTCCTGCAGCAGCCGCGCTCCGCACCCCAGCAGCCCGGCGGCAGCGGCAGCAGCTTCAGCCGCACTGCCCCTCTTCATACTTCTCTGATGGCTCCTCTCGGTGCTGTTTGGGAAAACGATTTTCCCCCCTGCCAGAAACAGATTTCCTACATTTCATCAGTCCACATAGACCGAGCGGAAGTAAAATGCTTACTTTTTCTGGTGGACGGCAAACGCAATTGACACTGATTTACCCTTCAAATGGGGAGAGATTGTATTACAAGCTTTTGGCAGCCTTTCCGAGGTTGGGGCCAAGCTCCAGCCCCCTTGTCCCCCAAACACTAACCTAAGAGAGAAAGGGCTGGGGGGGGGGGGGTGCAGCGGGGAGGGGATCATATTTAACTCCAGGGTTTTAACAGAGTCAATGGCTTTAGCACAGTATTAAAATTGGGTGTTGGAAAAGTTTTGCTCTCCTGGCCAGTGATTTTGCAGACTCAGAGGCATGAGCTTTCCAGTAACTTCGGTCCCTCTTCGTTCCAAACTGAACAATTTGATTTCTTACAATTCTTTTTAAACGTTAGGTTTTAGAAGAAGCAGCACTCACGGCTGTTTTCGCTTTGCAAAAGGAAATACAATTCGACCCTTCCTTCTCTCAGCTAAAGCTCAGCTTTATGTTGAATGTCATGGACAATTTTCTCCAACTGTTGTTTATTAGTACATGTATTCTAGGATGAAAAGCCTTCCCATGAAGTGGACAGATGTTCAAGTGTCTGCTTCACCTCCTCCGCACATCTTGACTCTTGCCGAGTGTCCTAATGGCGGCAGGTTACCACTTTCCGCGGAAAGTACATGAAAATTTGAACACTTTTGTGTTGTGATTTTGTTTACACGCTCATCAGTTCCCTGTGCTTCTCCATCCAATGCCTATGGTTGCAACGACACAGGTACTCTGATCCTCTCTTGGATACCGTTTTTGTTTATATGGTGAATAACTTACCCTACCCATCTCCGCAAAAGAAAATCTACCTGTAGATCCATATAGCTAAGTGATGTGGCTAATTTTAGATATCATTGAAAAAAGGCATTTTGCATGTATTACGTTTCCATCTGGAAGTGGTTATTTGCTCTAAAACATGTAGAAACGGCATCAGTTCTTTGCTTGTAGCAGAACAAATAATGAAGAAAGGGAGAAGGATGGAAAAGTTTGGTAGCATTGAACTCCAAGATTTTTATTTTAGTTTGATTTGATGTTGCAGCTGTCAGCTCTATAGTCCCCCTTGGCTTCCCACAAGGCAGTGAAAAGAGCCATTCCTCATTTTAAAGAGAAATAGTATTATAAAAAGCCTATATTATTGTATAGATAGACATAAACAACAACAAAAAAATACAAAGTGCAGGTTACTGACGACTTTGAGTAAATGATGCTGAATAATAAAATTTATCAGAATTTAACCAGATCTGAATATTCCAAGAGCCCCAATAAAGTATCTTGAGCTTCTGAATCTGTGTTAGGCAAAAGGCCAAACATCCTTGATAATTTTTCATGATCAAAATATCATTGGCCAATAGATGTTAATTTAAGTATCATCAGTATATAATAAGAGTTTGAAGACCCTAACACTATGAATTTTGAAAATCTTATATCCTATCTCTCTACAGATATAAATAATTTTGTCACATTGTTCAATGTTGATAATATAAAAAGCAAAGGAGCATGCTCAACACAAATAAGGAAGCTTACAGAAGCACCGGGGAAGTGTAGTCATCCAAATTACTCCCTCAAGGCCCTTCCTCCCAGGTATTTTTAGTTTTAGTATCTGCTTTATAGCCGATCCTCTGTCCTTTTAGCAAGAACCATAAGGAAAATGCTAGGAGAAATAAATATTTTCTCCCTTAACATCCAAGAATTGTGCTAGATATTCCTTTGGTGACAAAAGAGAAGTGATACAGGACACCTGGGTGGCTCAGTCAGTTAAGCGTCTGACTCTTGATTTCAGCTCAGGTCATGATCTCAAGGTTGTGGGATTGAGCCCTGCATCGGGCTTGGCACTTGCCATGGAGTCTGCTTGAGATTCTCTCCCTCCCTCTGCCTCTGTCCCTCCCCCCACTTCCACTTTTTCTCTTTCTCAGAATAAATAAATAAAATATTTTAAAAAGAGATAATACAAAAGATTTCTGAAGAGACATCAAAATGTTTTCACTTAACATTTGTCCAGCATTTTTAACTTCTGTTTGATTCTTATTTTGTGATTTTCAGAATCAAAATTTTATTTATGTATTCCAGTTAGCCGCTGATACATATGTAAGACCCTCTCTTTGTCCAAGAATTTTCTTGCCTTAGTCTCAACCTAAACATGTTCATCTTAGAAAACCATGGCCCAATAGACTCAACTATAACATACTCTCCAGTGTGAAGGTGAAGGAAATAAATTCCCCATCTAACAAGGAAAGAAAAATAAAAAGTCTAAATCCATGCTTGAAGTTTGACAGCATAAAGAAGAAAAGTTAAGCCAGAGTTAGAGAAAATGTAGTTCAGTTTTCCTTTTTAAGGGCATTCTAAATCTTCAATATTGTCTCATATATGAACTGGACCTTTTCTCTTAAAAAATATACATATACACAAATTTCTGTATATAGATATAGAAAATGAGCAATAGAATTCTTTTTTCCTCATCTATAGGTTAGCATCTCCTCTTCCCCTTTCCCCTCCCTCTTTCCTCCCTCTTCTCTCTCCCCCAGAGAAATAATAAATACTCACTTATTCTGGAAAGTGGGGCAAACCTTCACTGTATGATGGGGATCAGATGGCGTGTTGAAAGAAATTAAATCATGTGGAAAGAGACGCTGAGTAAGATACATTTGCAAAGGAGACCAAGTCATTCTTATATCCCTAAATGAGTGCGAACAGGACTTAAAGATGGCAAGTGATAGCTGGAAAAGCGGGTGAGAGTGATGATACAGAAAGCAGCCTGAAGACGCACACTGGTGCTGCAGACCACGTTAAACAATGGGACCCGTGGAAGTACTTACGTTTTACCAAAATACTTTATCAGTTATGTCAAATATCCTTGTATTTCTCTACCTAGCATCTCGGCCCATAGGATAGGCCTTCAATAGATACATACTGAAATACAATTTTTGGAAATGTCAAAGGGCAGACCAAAGTCCTTGTATGGTAATTACAAACACTGTTAGGGATAACAAGTAAAGGCTGTGACTTTTCATCACCATTCATGTATGAAACGACAAAGAATAAATGAGAGAAATTTCCTGGGAAAAGTTCAAGGTTTACTCAGTTTGACATGCAACTTTAAAAAAAAAAATCTATTGCTTTACTCTCAACGGAGAACTTTAAAGTTTATAAGCAAAATAATCCAGTAGCATTGATATTCATTCCCTACTGTTCAAGGCTCATATTTTTGCAAAATGTGTGCTATATGTAAGCTGATGTCTTCTCATTTTTACACGGGGGATAGATTAACATCATTTCATGAATGATGCCATTTGTCTCATCTAGTTTTAAGTACCGTATACAATGTATCCTGTTGTGTGATTTTCTTCAACTGAGTTGGAAGTTTTTGTTGTTTTTTTTTTTTCCTCTTCATTAAATATTTTTGTGGCTTGTTCCTAAAACTTTTGTTAAAATATCATGTCATCTGAATTGCAAGAAGCTCTAATTTAATAATGAGTGTTTAATATAAAATATTTCTATTTCAATAATCTTGTCTGTCTTTGATACCATCGCTATCTCCAGCATCTAGAATGCCAAAGGGTATATAGTAGGCGCTCGATAAATAATTGTTGAATGAATAAATGATTATTACAGTAAAAGCCAGTCTCTTAGGAAACTTACTACTAATTGGTTAGGTTTTATATATTGTCTTTAATTTAGTAGTTTGGATCTCAGAATAGAAAAATAATGTTAAAATAACATTATAAATGATGGTTTCATTCCCAAGCTACAATCATTTCATCTGGTAAAATGTAACTAGTGTTCAGTAAAACAGATGGTTGCCTGTGTGCCAGGCTTATAAATGAGGTCAGTCTGTGTCACTTGTCACTTCATTAAAAACCAAGGTTGATTTGGACTCAAGGTTTAATCATAACCAATATAATATGAGTGCAGTGAAAAGTAATAGAAAAAAATTACTACTTCAGTGGCTTTCAAACTTTTTTTTATTGTGACCCATAATAAAAAATACATTATGGAACAGACACATAGACACACACTTAGACACACAGGACCAAAACAAATTTCACATAACAGTATTAAACTTTCCTCCATTAATGCGCTCTGATATTTTTCTTTCCTTTTTATTTTTTTTCTGATATTTTTCTACTTGGATTTATTCTAGTCTTTTGATGCCATTCAGTTGAAAAGAAATGCTGTTGAAGAAATGCTAAATATATTTCACAACCCACAGTTTGAAAAAAAAAATCTGACCCAGAAACTAAACTAAGGAGAAAATCAGTGAAAATGGAGATAGGGTATCAGTGAACAGATGATTTCACTATAAACTAAAACAGATGTACATATATATTGTTAGTGGTAGAGTTGACATAAAGTCATGTCACAATATCCCAAACAATATCCCAAATCTTGTACACCCTCACACCTCCATGTCTTAGCTCATGTTTGACTAGAATGATCTTTTTACCTTTTACTTTCTCCCTTGAAAGAAAGCAGATTCACTCTTCCAGGACCAACTTAATAGTCTTCTTTGTGGTTCTCTTGATCTTTCTGGTAGAAATATTGCTGTGTCTCTCTGTCTGATGCTCTGAGAATTTTTCCATTTCTAGTATATCTCATTTATAACATAGCATCACAGTGATTTTCTTATGCATCAACCCCCCCCTACGCACACACACACATACACAGACTAAACTGTGGGTCCCTTGAGAGCAGAAACCAGGTTATCCATCTTTGCATATCAAGTACTCAACACCAATTGTAGTTGAATGATTGAATGAATGAATAAATGAACATAAACCATGGAATATCTGAGAAAGAAAAAGTGGGTGGTCTCTGGGTCATGGAACAGATACAAGATGGGAAGAAGTGTGCACATCAAAAGAGAACTAAATGGAAATTCTTCTGCTGAGATGGCATCAGCTGTTGGTTTTACATCATGGTGGATGGAAGAATTTACATTATAAGTGACATTTTACTGTCACATTTCTTGTGACTCTCTCACAGGTGAACCTTGGTCCAGGTAGCCATTATTTTTTATAAACACTGATAGTAACAAACTTAGGATTACTTTGTTGAAGGATGAGAAAACTTGCTGAAATTTCCATTGTTGTAACTAGAATGTAGTTTACAAACATGGAACCTTTGCCAATCTCTGATTTACACTAAACTTAGAGAAATGGCTCTTAAAGTTATCTCATCAAAGGACTTTCTTAGACAGGGCAACATGCCATGAAAGGTGGCACACTTAGCCCAAGTGAGAGAGCAGCTCAGGAAAGTCTCAGGGGCTTCTCTTGTCAGAGAGAAATACTATTGCTGTCATAGTGGTCCCTAGGACTCAAGAGATTTCACCAGCCATTGTCCTCACCAAAGCTGTCAAGGAGTAGACATATTAAATTGTAAAAATAATAGTTATTACAACTAGCATAATAATTAAGAGTCCACACTGGAGCCAAACAAAACCAAGGTCAAGTTCTAGTGTCTTTGCCTAGTTCCTAAAAATTATAGGCAAATTACTTCACCTTTCTAATTATCAGTTCCCACGTCTATGAAGAGAGGATAACCAACAGCTCCTCTCTCACAGGCATGACTCAAGTGCTATAGAACACCTATAAAATACTTAGTTTACTGTCTGACATACAGCAATTGTGAAATGAATGTTAGGCATTTTATGACTAATCAAACACCTAAATCATTTATTGACTCATTACAACAATCCATTCCCCCATCCCAGGATAAGGATGTCACCATCATTAAATTTACAGAAGATCAGATAATGTTATGCATCCTTTCTCAGAATCTTTCTCTCCTCCTCACTTTATGGCATTCCATTTTATACCACTTTATACCAATGACTTCATGGTTCCTTCCTTCCTCCCTTCCTTCAACCTTCCTTCCTTCCATTTCTTTCCTTCTTCCCTTCCTTATGACCTTGCTTTCTTTTTTCTTTCTTTTTAAGGAGAGGAAACAGCCTATACATTAACAGTTTTTACTTCTGAGATAAAATTCAAATGAATTTATATTCAAATCTTAAAATATGATAATATAATACTCTGAAAAATAATTGAACCAGTTTTGAAAAGAGGAAACCTGGTGTAAGGTATCCTAACTCAAGGCCAGATGAACTGCCCTTGGTGCCGAGGGTTCCATGTCACATTGAATTAAGTCAAATACCTTATAGCAGTATGAAGAACTCACAGAAGGAACACAGCAGAAGGAATTGTGATAAATTATCTGACCAAGAAAAGTCAAGCGAAGCCTTCAAAATCTTCCTTCCTTTTGACTTTGGCTGCAGGAGAGGATAGGTGGAAGTCAGGGAAGTCTTCATGTTAATTAGCTCCCACAGCATAAGCAGGCTAAATAGCCCAGAGACTGAAAGAGATTATTGTAAGGAATTGGCTCTTGTGATTATGGAGATTGACAGATCACAAGATGTGCAAGGTGAGTTGGCAAACTGAAGACTCAGGAGAATGGATGGTGTAGTTCCTATATAAGGTCCAGCATGCTCAAGACCCAGGGAGAGCCAGTGTTTCAGTTTGAGTCTGAAGGCAGGAAAAAAAGGCCATGTTCTAGTTCAGAATCCATCAAGCATTCTGTCTTACTCAACAGAGCGTCAGTCTTTTTAGTCAAGCAAGCCTTCAACTGATTAGATGAGGCCCACCCACACTAGGGAGGTCAGTATACCAATTTAAATGTTAAAACATCGAAAATGTCTCAAAACATTCTCACAGAAACACTCAGAGCAATATTGGATCAAATATTTGGGCCCAGTCAGGCTGACACATAAAATTAGCCACCACAGGAGAAAGGAGACAAGGAAATATTCAAATTATCCAGTCTCCAGGGAGTTCTGACAAACTTTGTAAACCCACTGAGCTTGCCATGCAGAAACCATCCCCCACTGCTCCAGTTTGCTACCCTGTCCCAGGGAGCAAGCCCTGGAGTGGCTCTGCCTGGCGCCCTCCTCTTCTTTGGAGCTGTAACAAAGAGTTCTGACTTTCATCTCCTAGAGTCACCATGTTGATGTGTCCTGCCATGAAAAGAAACTTCAAGTGTATAAAACAGGAAGGAAGAGATAGAGAACTCTGTTTTCATCCCATTTCCCTTTCTTGACCTTATTCACATTTCCAGAATTATTCTTCTTACGTGATTACCAGATTCTTTCTGCTTCATTGTCCTTCTCTCCTAGATGTTCCTTCCTTCTCATTATCTCCTTTCTATAGGAATATACTAATCATACTTCTCTGCGCTTTTTTAAGTTATCTCTAAATACTTCAAAAAAGTGAAAACTAAAGAACAAAAATATTAAACTTTAATGGAGTAAAAATGAAAACATCCAGTAGAGAGTACAAAAGTATGTAAGCGCTATAAGTAACACACACAAACACACACACACACTCATGACAGACATCACCAGTAGGAAAGTAATAAGCAATAACTGCATGATATCCACTGTAACTTGAACTGCCTTTGACTTTTTCCACTGTCAGCAATTTTCTTTAGCTCATATATCTTATAGTTTATGAATAAGGTATGGGGATGATTTTCATTTGTTAATATTGCTTTACTACTTGGTTGTGGATTTGCCAAAGCATAAGCTTTACTTCTCGGTAAACTTTTTAAAAATTTATTTTTTAAAATTTTATTTATTTATTTTTAAAGAATAAAAAAATAAATTTTATTTATTTATTTTTTAATTCTAGTAGTTTTTTATAGTTTACCCGGATTATACACTGTTGGTGTTTTTTTTTTTTCCTCCTCCAACATGTGAACATTCTCTTCACATTCATTCGATTTCTCCTTTACATAATTCTGTTCTATTTTTTTTTTCTATTCTCACATCATCCTCTTTGCTTCATCAGGTTATTTATTTCCAACATTCTATGCCTTAGGCAGGTCTCCCTAATTGGAGGTTGGTGTCTGTCATGTGCTGAATTAAGAACAATAGCGGGGAGGTTTCCCAACTCCCTTCATTAATGACACATGTTGCTGCAACTCAGAAGGAGATGAGGGAAGCTTCAAGTTTCAGTAAATATCGCCAAGTTTAAGACCCAAGTTCTACGTCAAGAATCAGAAGTGATATCAATAACTAGTCTAAACTCTGGCTAAGGTTTGTAGAAATTACGAACGTGATTGAAATGAATTTCCAATTTATTTTGAAACATTGTTCATTCCTTGTTTATGAATAACTTTGGTCTGCAGTTTTATTCAGACAATACGACGCCACATAAAGATATATTTATTTTTTTACTGCATGATATTTCTATGAAATAACAGGGAAAAAGCATGATCCAAGAGGTAGAGAAAGTACAAAAGTGGGGCGCCTGGGTGGCTCAGTGGGTTAAAGCCTCTGCCTTCGGCTCAGGTCATGATCCCAGGGTCCTGGGATCGAGCCCCGCGTGGGGCTCTCTGCTCAGCGGGGAGCCTGCTTCCTCCTCTCTCTCTGCCTGCCTCTCTGCCTACTTGTGATCTCTGTCTGTCAAATAAATAAATAAAATCTTTAAAAAAAAAAAAAAAAAAAGAAAGTACAAAAGTATGCTACAGACAAAAAGTTTATTTAAGATTCGTCCTTGGAATTATTAAGTAACTTATGAAATCTCATATACTCGCCCTTACTTACTGCACTAATTTTGCTAATTAAAACTTAATATTTAACATTTGTGCCAGACACAGAGAAGATCAGGGAATATAGCTAGGCTCTGTACCAAGAAAGAATATTATTTACATTTTATGGTTTGGTTTAATTTTTTTTCTGCTGAATGAGCAGATGAGGCATTTATGAGGTCTGCCAAACCATACATTAATTTTTTTTCATTGAGGCAGAGCTTATAAGTGGAACCAAATTATGTATGGGAATTATACAGATGTCTTTATGAACAGAGACACTATTTTTTTTTTCCAAGACAAATTGGCAATTTCTACAGTTTGGGGTTTATGATTCCAACAAAGTACAGTAATTTTGTTGTTGTTGTTGCTGTTCTTGTGTTTTGAGTTTCTTGAACAAATTCTGGAATTAAAGAATAGGTAGAGATTCCGACAGTGTTTTTGAAAGGTTTCTTGCTGTATTACAAACTTACCTCAGAGTACTTTTTGTATTTTTTCTTATCATGTAGGAAATATTTATTAAGTACCTAAGATAGATCCTGTGGGAATGCAAAGATGAGTTAGACACAATTGTTCCCTTGAAAAATCTTCCATTGGTGAAGGAAATGGACACTAAGAATTAGCCTAACACAGAGCTAAATATTGAGACAAATGACTGTCTAGAGAAAAGCAAAGTGATATAAGGTCATTTGTCTCTGGGAATCAGGGCAGGTGGCTCAGTGGGATGATCTTTACAGGATAACATAGGGGAGTTGATCCCAGGAGTGGGGGTGCGAAAGTATATGCTCTGTGGGGAATGAGACGAAGTCTGGAGAGCCTAGCTGTTCAGATCAAAGAGGCTAGCAGTGGAGATGAGGATCTGACCAGATTTTAGATAATGTTGGATAAGAAATTAAGAAGTGTGGGCTCTTAAATAGTATAACTCAAGTTTCAATTCAATGAATTTTCTAACAGATTTGGTTATTAATTCAGATGTAAGGATCACACAGTATATTTTTTTCTTTAATGAAAAATTTTATTTTCTAACCATGAGGAATAGTTCTACAGTTAACTATTTAACTCTTTATCATCTATTTATTATCTTCATAATAAAGATTCAGGGAGCCACTACATATTGGGAAAGAATGTCTCTTTGCCAGAAAAAAAATGGGTAACTTTTACATTATTTATTATTAATTTCCTATCACTTGGACCTATGAATTATTTTACAAGTTATTTTACACTTACTTAGGAAGGAAAGTATTTAAATAATTCTAACTGGAGGGGTTTTAAAATATTATTGGACCATTAAGTGATAATGACCTCATAGCCTTTATTTAGCCTGGTTTTGAATTAAGCACTTTTGTCCAGGTACCACCTCATGCTCTAGTGTCTATTGCTGTGTAACAAACCACCCCAGATTTAATGGTGTAAAACAACAACCACATGATGTTGTTAACAAACCCTATGGAAAATATCAAACAGCACTGCAGGGATGGCTTATCTCTGTCCCAAAATGCCTAGGGGTCTCAGGTGGGAAAACTCAGGGATTGGAATAATCTGCAGACTTTGCCCCTCCTACACATGTGGTGTCTGGGCTTGGATGACTAGAGCTTCTTCAGGGAACTGACCTTCTCACAGCGTGTGACCAGACTCCCGGAGGAAGTGTTGCTAGAGGAATGTCCTGAGAGCAGGCAGTCCAAGGGAACCATGGAAGCCAGTCGTGTGACCTTTTCAGCTCTAGCCTTAGGCGTCACATTGCCTTTCCTTTGTCGTGCAATATTGGTCTATCCTTTCCATAGGAGGAGTGTCAAATATTTCTGGGACCCTGTTTAAAATGGCCATATCCATTATCCCAATCATAACTCTGACTATTGACTATTTGAAGTTTTCTTCTCTCTTAGACTGGGTCTTACTTATGCAGAATCTATTATATTCATCATTATGCCCGTAGGACATAATATGGTACATGATATGGGTTCAAAAAGTATTAGTTGAAAAAATGAATACACTATTTCTCAAATGTATCTTGCTCATCTTATTTCTTTTTTTCATACTGACAGTCCTCATAGCTAGAATATCCTTCTCAATTCCCTGTCCAAGAACTCTCTAATAGAATTATATATCGATAGTGGACCAGTGACTGTGTGCTAGGTGCTTTGCAAACATGATCTCATTGAGTCATCATAACAGTATGACAAATACTATTATCTTTTCTTTATAGATGAAGGAACAGACTCAGAAAAGTTAAGTAACTTGTCCAGAGTAGACATAAAAGCAACACTGATGTTAATCCCAGGTCTGTCTGATTCCAAAATTTGGTTGAGCTCAATATACAGTTACTAAATACCAACTATGTAACAGTGATTATGCTAAGAACCAAAGGTCCAATGCCTTAGTCCCTCCCCTTTAGAAGCTCAATGTCTGTTGAAAAGAAGTCTTACCATCTAAGAAAATGGATATCCCTTCCAGTCCATCATCTTGCATTCCTATATCCTTTAAGGTACTGTAAGAATTACTGCAGACTTTAGGGGCACCTGGGTGGCTCAGTGGGTTAAGCCTCTGCCTTCGGCTCAGGTCATGATCTCAGAGTCCTGGGATCAAGCCCACATCAGGCTCTCTGCTCAGCGGGGAGCCTGCTTCCCCCTCTCTCTCTGCCTACTTGTGATCTCTCTCTCTCTGTCAAATAAATAAAATCTTAAAAAAAAAAAAAAAGAATTACTGCAGACTTTAAAAATACCCTTAAGACACAGTCATCCCATTCAAAAAGGTGAGGTTAGAGCTAAAATGCACACATCCACTTGAAAATTTAATTAGCTTGTGTATTCATGCCTTTTTTGTGGAGGAGAGACCCTGTACAATAAACCTGGACTATTGAATCCTTGCAGTAGCAATATACCTGGATTGGTAATGGACCCAGTAGGTTCATGTTATTAATGATTATGCTGTTCGCATCATAAATAAGAACCTAACCTGTAGTAAAAGGCAGTAAATAGTAAATGACAAATTAACAGTCCAACCACAAGTGTTATAGGAATCTGGAAGCACAACAGATTACTTTCAGCTGGAGTTATCAGAAAAGACTTCATGAAAGGTAGGATTTGACTTAGGTTTTGTAGCATGGTAGGAAGTATTTCACTCAAAGCAGAAGGGAAGACAACAATTCCAGGTGCAAGAAACATTCGTCCTAAAGTGGTTGAGAAAAGAAAGAACAAGACTGTTCTGGAATAGAAATAAGACTACTTTCGTCAAGTTAAAGGTAAGGTGCATTTTTTTTTTTTTAGAAAATACCATAAAATAAAGCCTGCATATATTCCTCACTACATTTTTTTAGCTCCGATATACACAAAATAATATTACCTCCCTTTTCTGAGTAGTTTGTATTCTGCAAAACTGGTGAGTCTTATTCTGACCATATATAAAAGCAAAGGAGTGAACAGAAAGAAAAGAAATATACAAAGAAAAGAAGGAAGGAAGGGGAAAAGAGGGAGGAAAGTTTAGAAAGAGAAACAAACTTGGCGCTGTGCTAATACTACGTCACCAAGCTGGTGTATGAAGGAGGGTTTTGATTTCTGGATTACCTTCTAAGAGATGCCATACAAAAACAATTTAACACAGTTAGTCAAATGTCCTATGACTGTTTCCCAAACACCCCGCCTTTCTCAAAACAGACTTTTCTTTTGGCAGTTCAAATTGCTTATTTCCTTTAATGCTGTGTAGAGTCCTTCCAATTTCCTATCATCTGGGTATCAGTTTAATTTTCATAGTTTATATTCCTCAACGACATACCTAACAAGATTACAAAATTCAGGAACACATAGATGAATTTAAAGTTGAAAATCTGAGCCTCCCGGGTGGATCAGTGGGTTAAGCCTCTGCCTTCAGCTTAGGTCATGATTCCAGGTTTCTGGAATCGAGTTCCGCATCAGGCTCTCTGCTCGGCAGGGAGCCCGTTTCCTCCTCTCTCTCTCTCTCTGCCTGCCTCTCTCCCTACTTGTGATCTCTCTGTCAAATATATGTGTGTATATATATATAGATATGTATAATCTTTAAATTAAAAAAAAAGTAGAAAATCCTTGAACTGCTAGAACTTGCAAGCTAGATTTAATGTACTTTAAGTCTGAAAAAGTAGAGGACAGTAAAGGAAAATCTAGCATAGGAAATAAAAGGTAAAATCCATCCTAATGCACACTGTAGAGATATTCAGTCATCCTGTTTAAATTAAGCTATTTTTTCCCTTTTTACTAAAATCTACTTAAAAAGCTAAATAAAATCATCACATTGCAAAGCTAAAGGAGAACACAGAGTTCACGTAAATCATTTCTCATCATACAGAATTGCAAATATATTCTGATATTCTCCTGGTTGGGCACCAAGTCCTTTTTTTTCTCACTTAAATGAATAAAATCAAGTGTATTTTGTATTTTTACAACCAAGATCACCACCAACAGAAAATTTTAATTGAACTAGAAAGAGTTAAGAACATTACAGTGGTGAAAGAATTTCAACCCACAATTCAACCAGGAAAGAGGAAATGGGGAATCTCATGAGTGCACCCTCAGAAGAACTGAATTTAAGAACTGAGAAACTGGTTTCCCATAAATTCCTGCTTTACAGAAGAGGGAGGTTTATCTCCTGACCAACTAACACCCACGAAGAGTCCCTCTCCATCCTCAAGTCAATGAATTTACTGCTTGGGCTATGGGTGAACTCCCCACTCTTTGCACTCCTGGACCATAAATGCAGCCCACCCAAAAACTTCAATGGACTCCGCTACATGTAGATCGTTACAGTATGCATTTCTTAAATTGCAATCCTCTGCTATTCCTGAACAATTTCTGGTAATTTGAGCTTGCCTCAGTTTACCTCTTTACTTAGGTGGACATGTTTTAAAATTACGATTTTAATAGACAAAAAAATTTTAATATAAAATTTGACATTTTCAATTTTTTTAAAATTATATTATTGATTACAAGTCCTAACTTTGTAATATCTCAATAACAATATTTGCTCAGGCAAATAACTCTCTGGAAAAAAAAACTTTCTCAATGTGTCCCATTATACAGTCAAATTTAACTTGTTACATACATATTTTTAAACCTTGCTTTTATTATTATAACTACTTTTTTCCTTCTACCCTACAATTCCCTCAGTAATTTTGTCTTGTTCTGAACTCTTGGCATTTTTTTAAAAAGATATTATTTATTTATTTGACAGAGAGAGAGATCACAAGTAGGCAGAGAGGGGGGGGGAAGCAGGCTCCCTGCTGAGCAGAGAGCCCGATGCGGGGCTCAATCCCAGGACCCTGAGATCATGACCTGAGCCAAAGGCAGAGGCTTAACCCACTGAGCCACACAGGCTACCCTCTTGGCATTTTCTGGCATGTTGAATTGTCAACCAAATACTGAAATGTCTTCATATGGATCCAGGACTATGGACATCCTGGAAAAAGAGATGTTGCTCCATTGTATACATCCTCTCCTTTATGTCAGTATCAATAAAACAGATGAATACCAAAATATACCAACTAGTGGAAAGGTGAAGACTCATCATTTTCTAAGAAAACAAGAAATAGGGGCCTTTACTCACTGCATCTGTTTGAGTAAAGATACACAAACTGGTAGAAAACTACAACTTTCATTAGTCCATTTAATAGAATAAAGAAAAAAGAAATATTAGCTATGGCAAAAATGCTTCAAACACCTCTCTCTCCCCTCAAATGGACTGTTTCCCTCACATCTGACAGTGGAATATTCCCTTTAAAGCCTCCCTTTATATTTAAAATTTTATAACTAACTGATAAAAACATTACCAGAAAGAATTTTTACATTCCAATAAAATGTCTCTGTGATACTGTGAATTTTGTTTTAATCACCTATTGGGCTTATTTCAGCCAGTTTATTTTGCAGTGTTAAGGATCTTTGGGGAAAACACTTCTTGACATTAATGATATTAACAGACTAGCCCAATCTAAGAACTAAGATTAAGTCTGGAAGTTATTAAGAACAAGAAAGTTTCTTGATAACTTTTCTACCATATTTGCTACTTGGTTGAGAGAATATTAATAAGGAAAATTAGATTTATCTATTGTTTTCTCAAGGAAAATTTAAAATGAATTTATGTATCTATACACATGTATTATACATGCATACTTTGCTTTCCATTTCCTTAGCTTTATTTTTTTACATATTAATTCTCTCAGGACACTTCAGGTTATATGTCTGGAAACCTCAGCCATCCAGAAAAAAAAGAAGGTTGGGAAATAATGAAAAAAATGTGCTGAAAGAATTCACATAAAAGTTTTGGAGACTTGAAAATGGGAACAACAGACACTTAAAAAGTTATTGAACCAGAAAAAAGAAAAAAAAAAAAAGCCTTTCCTGGCAGGTAGTCATATAGCAATATACTGATAACTGTGGGATAAAAATAAAGGCACCAGACATTATTACAGAACTCTCCTGCATGGAAAGCAAACTTCTAATTCGAAGGTAAAGAGAAAAACTGATTCATACATTTTTTTTTTTTCTCTCTGGTTTGGACATTAGGGAAAAAGTCACCAACTGTAAAAGAAAAAATAAATCTTAAATATAAATATAGTTCAATTATTTGGCTCAACTATCTTCTTATTAGAAATTTCATCTTATTTACTTCTATACAAATATCCACAAATACATAGAGAAGGGTACATAATCTATGTATTGATATGTAGTGATAAAACCATCCGACCAAGGGTACATAATCTATGTATTGAGATGTAGTGATAATAAATTCGACCAAGGTCAACATGAATTTCATCATTGTCCCTTACACATAGAATTTCTTTTCAAAACATGTGCCAAGCAAAAACACAACAACAAAACAAAACAAAACAAAACCCCAAAACATGTCCCAGGCAGGAGAAAAAATACCAAAATGATAAAAGTCAGGAGTGTTTCTTCCAGTGTGATTAATTCAAGATTAATTTAAGTTGTTCCTGAACATTAGCAACCCAAGAGGTATTAAGCTAAATATTCAGATTCTGGAAATTGCATTAGAGATTATTTAAGGAAGGGAGAGATTCTTGTTTAAATTCTTCCTTTTCATAATTCAATCTATGTTTTTAATAACTCAATCCTCATGAAACCAAGATGTCTTTTGGATATACTATTCAATAATTATTTATTCTGTTACCTAATATGCTAGTCTAGGGGATCCAAAAGAGTGTAAGGAATTACCGTAGTCTAGGATTAAACAACAGGTTCATAAAAATTTCTGCTTAACCATGTTTTGCTATGAGATTTTATTATCTTCTCTTTTTCTCAAAACTATATCTGTCTAAATTAATCATTCCAAAAGTAAAGAGACTTCACTGATCACTTACAAGAGAATATGCCAGGTAATTTTGGTTCTCCTCTCCATTAAGAAATTGATGCTTCTTCACAAAGAATTTTCAAATCTACTTACTACCCTCTCCCCATGACTCCTTAATGTTTCCTCTACTACTTCCTTAATGAAACTGTCATTTTATACACTTTTGCACTATTTTTCTTTTTTTTTTGAAGAGTTTATTTATTTATTTGAGAGAGAGAGTGAGCAGGAGCAAGAGAGAGAGAGGAGCAGGGGGAGGGTCAGAGGGAGAAGAAGAAGCAGATTCCCCACTGAACAGGGAGCCCTATGTGGGGCTCAAACCCCGGGACCATGATCTGAGCCAAAGGCAGACACCCAACTGACTGAGTCATCCAGGCACCCTGAACAGTATTTTTCTACTGGACCTCCATTTCTAGCCATTTGCCCCAGCTGGCTACAAGCAATTGTCTACATTGTGTTACAGCAGATACGATCATGACAATCTTATGCCCCAAAACTGTGAATAGCGTTTGATTGCCAAATGAACACAGACCCTATTACTTAGTATAATATTCCAATATCTTCATGAACACTACTACAATTTCCTACACTAGACAGGAGATTTTCAGAGTTATGGATTTCACAGATTTATAATTTATATAGCTAGATGTAAACATATATCAATTCATATACGCACATATATTCTAAACTAGGTGTCTAAGATAATTGTAGCAAACTTTAATCTTTCCAAATAAAGAAAAAACAAAATTGCCATTTAATAAAATTAAATTGCCATTTAATTTAATCATTGCTTTATAAAGAAATGTTTCTTCCCTTTGCTTAATTATGCTTATGAAAACATTTCACATTGTTCTATCATATGTCATGTATCACTGTGATAATGATGACTTTGTCATAGATGTGCATCAGTGTGTGGCAATGAAAGGTATTTGGGAATCATTGTGCTAGGCTACTCAGCATTCCCTAAACATATACTGATTGATAGTATTATGACTCACAGACTTATGTTAATTATAGGAATGGCTCAAAATTCAAATAACTGTGTCAGTCAAGGTCTTGGCAAGAAACAGGCACAGTCAGCAGGGATTTTAAAAATAATTTAACAGAGCATTACTTACAAAGGTATGACCAGGGTTAAGGGCATCAATAAGGTATGTGAAGGCATCCAGGGATTAGCAACAGCAGGAAGTCTCCAGGGCCGCCAGGAAGCGTAGTTGCTGTCAAAAGCTCAGGGGAGCCTTCTAGAACTCTTAGAGGAAGGAACAAAAATCCTGAGGCCTTAGCAGACAACAGAGAAAGAAAAACGCTGCAAGTGTCTCCTCCTTCTGATTGCTTACTAATGCTTCTCACTGGTCAATTTAGCAGCAAAAAGAGGGGGAAGAAAAGAGGGTGACCCCGTCAAGGATCAGACCAGTCCCTCTGTGCAGAGCAGGGAAAAGGAGGAGGAAAACAGATGAAGTGAAATGGGAAGTACAAAAGGAGAGAGCCAACTAACTCTTTCCCCATGATATTTACAAGAACAGAAGGCAGGCTGATTTGAATTGCAATGCCCTTTATTTTGTCCCTTTTCCTTAGCTATCTGTGTTTAGAAAGCCTATGTTAGAGCACTGTTTTCCACCCTTTCCACATTGTGGCACCTGGCAGTCAACAAAGAGAATTTAGAAGCCGTGTATAAAAGACTGGGTGAAAAAAACTTTTTTTTTTTTTGCACTCTTTTAGAATGCTAGTATGAATAGAGATGATTCTACATATCAAATTTATATGGACCTTCTTACTGACATTTAAAACTCTGAAATCTTTTAGACAGAAAATCTTGATTCCATGATTTTTTTGGACATTGGTTTTATGTTTGGCAGGGTCAGTCACAATTCTTGATCAAGACGTTAAGTTTTCTTCATATTCTTGAGAATCACCACTGACTAAAAATATCAATAAACAGATAAAACCATTTTTATAGTCAATCAAAATTTAAAGAAATGAGATTTTATTTAGTCTTTTTTTTTTTTTTTTAAACTAGGCCCCACAGCCAACGTGGAGCCCCACATGGGGCTTAAACTCATGGCCCTGAGATCAAGACCTCAGCTGAGAACAATAGTTGCTTGCTTAACGGTCTGAGCCACCCAGGCATCCCCAAATGAGATTATATTTAAAGAAAAGTTCTTCTTTCCTTATAAAGGCAACATAATGTTAAACTTTATTATAATGATGCAAATGAATTTTGAATCCAAAAATCTCTAGTATCAAGTATTTCAAGTTTTCATGAAAGTTCTGATTTTCAGAATACATACGCATTGTAAGAGTAGTCTTTCTACTGTTAGCTTTGAGGCTACTTACATTCACATACAGTACAAATGGAAAGGAGTGTCTCAAATTTGTGGAAAAAGAGATTTGGAGCAGACATCTATACCTATGTGTACAATGAGATTCCTACCTTTTAATCCCTTCTCCCCCACCTTCCTGAATCCACCAGGGCAATGCTATGTCTTTCTTGGACATCTGGAACTCTTCCACTAATTTCCTGGGCCCTTTACCCAAGACAGGTTTCTCAGAAAGATAGATTGCATTGTTGGAAAAAAAAAATGATAAATGCGTCTGCCAAGTTTTTATGAGAAATATCTCTTCAAAAGTTGTGCCAACTTGACAGATGGTAACTATACTTATTGTGGTGAGCACTGCTTAATGTATGGAATTGTCAAACCTCTGTGTTGTACATCTGAAACTAATATAACATTGTATGTCAACTATATTTCAACAATAATTTTTTTAAAAAGTGTGCCAGCTTGTTATTTATTGTTGTTACTAAAGAATCCAGAGAGACCTACTCTTACCTCTGTTTTGAATGAGGTAATGAAGTCAGGATCAGGTGTAATCATTGCCCATAATATTTGCCCCCTGAGGGGCTGTAAAAAGGACAAAACACTTTCCTTCCATGAAGCAGCTTCTTGGATGAAAGAAAAAACCCTGTGTCTGTCTTGCCTGAAGATGCGGGGTCCAGGTCTACCTATTCATATAGAAAATATTATTTCAACAACCCAATAGCTGAAATTAATGTGGTGACATATGATTATGACATTGTTTAGACTGGAAAAAAGAGATATCAGAGTATTTTGGTTTTGTTGGTCTCTCAGCTTCATAGTGTCCTATAATTTCCAGCTGATTGTATATCTTAAAAGGACCAAAGATTTAGATCTAATCTAGATAATAAAACCAGTTTGATTTTTCTAGTCTTTATAGTCCATTGAACAAGACTGTATTAAAAAACTTGCAGGACCAAGAGTAAATATTGCAGCAGCAACCTCCATCTTTCTTCAGTAAACTGTTCTTCACCACTGCCCATAACAGTGGTTGATCTTTTACCTTTGGTAAGAATAGAGTTTAGCGAACTGGGCAGATGTATACTTTGGAGGCTTATATAATAACAATGGCAGGGGTGCCTGGGTGGTTCAGTGGGTTAAAGCCTCTGCCTTTGGCTCAGGTCATGATCTCAGGGTCCTGGGATCAAGTCCCGCATTGGGCTCCCTGCTCGGCGGGAAGCCTGCTTCCTCCTTTCTCTCTCTCTGCCTGCCTGCTTGCGATCTTTCTCTGTCAAATAAATATATTAAAAAAAAAAATAGTAATAACAATGGCAACAGCCAATGTTTATTGTTTATCTATGTCATACAGTCCCACAGTGCTTGTAGTAGTTGGGTGCATTTAGCTGAAAATGACAAAAATGAAAGGAAAACTGGTACACATGCCAAAAAAACCCAAAACCAAAAAAAAAAAAAAAAACAAAAACAAAACAAAACCAAAACCAAAAGCAACCAAACACACACACACCCACACAACTGGGAACATACAGGGCTATAATCCTAAACATGGTTAGTTTGAGGGTTGTCTTAATCCAATGTATTCTGTGTGATTCTGAGATTCTCTTGGCTCTGGGAAGGAGATGGCTGTGGCAGATTTGGGCTTCCTATAAATATATAACAATATGAAGAGGAAGAGAGAAACTAATTCTTAAGCATGCTTGCCCTTCAGATTGTATACATGCAGCTGGTCTACTACCACTTCCTCTTCATATTAGTCAATGTTCATGCTCCACCAACTCTCAAGAGGAAGAAAGCATTCTCTGAATCATCCAAGATAAGATACTGCAAATGATTCACCTGGTTATTTTTGAACAAATTTCTCTCATTAGGAAACACTGCACTGACAGTTTTCAGATAGGGTTCCTAACTTAATTACTGAATAAAAAGAGGGGCAGATTAAAATGCATGACTCAAAATTACCAGGCACTACTCCTTGAACTGAGCTGAGTCCCTATCCCAAATTGCAGTTATCATTCAAAGTGGGTGAAAGTGATGATAGAATGGATATTAAAAGATAGTCATAATATCAAGTATGGCATTTTACATTTATTATCTCATTTCATCCTCCCCAAGACTTGGTGAGGTAGGTTTTTCATGAAAGCCTTTCTTTTCTGAACCTTAGCTGTTTATGTTTCTTAACAGCCATGTTTTGAATGATTATCATGTTTTAACAAAAAAATCTCCTGAGATTTGGCCTTCCATTCACTGTCCTAATTTACTGTATCCAAGACCTTAGGGATCATAACCAACAAGTGGGAGATTGCTCATGGAGCCCACACTGTACACATTCATGTTATTAGATGATTTACATTGTTATTTCTCTCATTTGAATTTTCCCTTATTCCATGATTGCTCAAACAATTTAAGGCCTAAATGAAGTACTGGTTCTTTATAAAAACTTTCCTAGAACTCTCCAGTTTATAACTGGTCTCTCAGAGAATCATTATTGCAATTTTTAAAACATGTAACATCTGATTTGTATTATAGTTGATTTTTCTTTTGCCCCTCCCCACCCCTGCCTCAAGATTGTAGGTTTCTTGAAGCAAAAGCCCTGTCATAATCATCTTTCAATTCCTGAGACATTAATACAGTAGTACCTTGATAAATGCTCAATGAATTTTGTTTAATGAAATGGAACATTGAGGAGAGGCTCTAAACCCTAGGCTTTTCTTTCTTCTAAAGGGGAAGTCAGACTTCATAGACATTGTTTACTGAAAAGAGGCTAATCTGAACTATGTATGAATTTATACATTATAATGTTCGTTAGGACTAAAATACAATAGTATTTTAAAGAGATAAGTGAAAGATCTGAAGATGCAGAAGTTAAGATGAACAATTCTTGCCATAAGGTCTCACCCCATCCTGAACTAAAGGCATATTTATTGGATTTCTTTCACCTCCTTGAATGGATTAGACTTTCTCAACTCAGGTATCTGCAACTTAACTGTTTCCTTGGCCATGAAAACAATTCTCAGCACTCACCTTTGAGCTTTAAGGTGAAGAACCACTTTCCTAAAAAGGTCTTTCTGTTACCTAAGTCTTCCTGACCTACCTCTATTATATCCTCCTATCACATCAGAGGTTATTTGTACAATGTCTCTCTTCAATGTTAGTAGATAAACTCCTCCACTAGGACAAGGGCTACATTTATTTTATTTATTTATATTATTTACTTATTTTATTTATCACTAAATCCCTAGTATCTACATGATGTGACATCATAAATTTTCAATAAAAGAATAAATAAATGAATGAATTAGTGAAGCCTGTACATTTCCTAAAGGCACACTGCACAGTGGGCTCAGTGTCTAGTAGCCAATAAAAAGAATTTTGGGATATAGTATTCCTGACATAAAATCTAGTAATACTTCAGGACCAAAATGAGTGTGGGCTGATAAATATCAAACAGTAAGACTGAATTAACAGAATAAGCATCACTGCTTTATTTTTTTTAAAGATGTGGGAATGATCATTTTAATAAATGAAACATGACTCTCCCCCCTTTAAATGTTTCTCTTTCCCTTGTGTTTAAACAAAACATCAATTCTGCCTACTTAGAATTAGAATTAGTTTTGGCTAGTGTCTTTAGAACTGTAAAGAAATTCCCCTCAAATGAGCTGTGTCATCAGTATCAGTTAAGTTAAAAATTGTGGGTATTAGGAGAGACTGTGTACTCTGAGGAACTAACTGAGGGTTTTAGAGGGGAGGGGGTGGGAGGTTGGGTGAGCCTGGTGGTGGGTATTGTGGAGGGCACCTTCTGCATGGAGCACTGGGTATGGTGCATAAACAATAAATTCTAGAACACTGAAAAGAAATTTTAAAAATAAAATGTTAAAAAATTGTGGGTATTTAACAATGTAACCTCTAGTAATTGGCAAATAAATATTTGTTGAATGCATAAATGAGTGAATAATCCAGATGACATTCCAGAAATAGATCCTTCTTTCTCTTCCCTCCCTCTTCCCACAATCATAGTCCAATATTTGGTTTTGGTATAGGCTCTTAACTGTTATTTTTGCTCAATTAGTTGTTTGTGTGAAATAAAATTCAGCTGAGCTCTTTTTCCATGGAAAAAAATGAAAACACAAAATAGTGCAATTTTTAAATGAAAATTTAAGTTCCTTTAACATTTTTAATGAAGTATTAATATTGAAGTTTTTGTTTGCTCCAATTAATCTGGGCTTCAGTTCTAATAATGAAAGAACAACATGAAGGCCCAGATTTAAGAGTGCCCGGCATTAATTAATCAGAGGCCAGTGCATTTTCTACTAAACTGATTTAACTAAAGCCTTCGTTTAATATTTAACACCATGTCTGGCATTGCCCAATTATGATAAACTTCAGCACAGACTATCTCAGGCAAAGCTCAGGAAATTTCCACTAGGGAGTATTTCCAAAGTCAAAGGAAGCATGGAGACTTTCGTACCTAACAGCATCTTACACGTGGTTCTGGGAACTTTCTCTAGGACGCCCCACATTTATTCTCCTCCAGCCCTAAGGGCCTCCTTAACATTGGCGGGAGAAAGTAAAACCGACGGGCTTTTTCTCCGGTTTAAATTTCCCGGGGTCAAAATACCCGGATTAAAGCCGCGGTCAGATTGATAGGGAACTTATCCAATAGCATTGTAGAGAGGCGTATCCTTACACGGACGCTCCAATCGGCACGCAGAGAGTCGGCGTCTCCAAGGTGAACGCGGAAGTAAGCACGCCCCCATGGAATCGCTCGTGGAGCACCTTCAGCGCTTCTCCGAGCTTCTGGCAGTCTCCCGCACCACCCACGTCAGCACCTGGGACCCCGCAACCGTGCGCAGGGCCTTGCAGTGGGCTCGCTACCTGCGCCACGTCCATAGGCGCTTTGGCCGCCATGTTCGCATTCGCAGGGCTCTGGAACGGCGGCTGCAAAACCAGTGGAGACAGGAGGGCGCGTCTGGGTCCGCTCCAGTCCCCGGGTTGACGAACTTCCAGGCCCTGGGGCGCGGTGACCTCCTGCTGTCTCTGCGCCTGCTGGAGAACCGGGCCCTCGGGGATGCCGCCTATCACTACCTGCTGCAGCAGCTCTTTCCGGGCCCAGGCGTCCTGGATACCGACGAGGAGGCGCTCCAAGGCAGCCTGGCCCGCCTAGCCCGCTGCCGTTCCGCCGTCCAGTTGCTGCGTTTCAGCAGCCCGGGAGAGAAGTCGGCGCTTGAGGACCCAGTGCTGAAGACCCAGGCGGAGCTGCTGCTGGGGCGTCTGCGGGAGGTGCCGAAGGCCGAAGCCGAGGGCCCCAGCACGTTTCTCAGCACTCTGTGGGACCGCTTGCCTCAGAACAACTTTCTGAAGGTCATGGCGGCCGCGCTGTTGCTTCCCCCGTCGTCTCCCCGGCCCCAGGGAGAAGAGTTGGAGCTGGGCACCCCCAAAACGCCCGGAGACGGGGCTCAGGAGCTGGTCCGTTGGCTTTTGGCGAAGTCGGATGTCCTGGCCGCCTTTTGCCACAGCCTCCCGGTCGGGCTTCTCACTTCGGTGGCAAGCCGCCACCCCGCGCTCTCCCGGGCCTATCTGGGTCTGCTTACAGACTGGGGTCGGCGCCTGCACTACGACCTCCAGAAGGGCACTTGGGTTGGAGCTGATCCCCAACACGTGTCCTGGGAGGAGCTCTACGGCCGGTTTCAAAGCCTCTGTCGGGCCCCTCCACCTCTGAAAGACGAAGTTCTAACTGCCCTGGAGGCCTGTAAGGCGCAGGATGGAGATTTCCAAGTTCCGGGTGTCAGCATCTGGACAGACCTGTTGCTAGCTCTTGGGAGTGGGTCATGATCATGCTTTTGGGGGGCGGAGCGGGGTGGGGGGAGTCTTAGGTCTCAGCCCAGGCCCCAGTTCACTATGGGCAGTGTTGTGTTATTATTTATATGTATGGTTTACAAAATTAAAATTCCAGTGCTTGCACCAGATCTCTACCTTCTTGTGTCCAAAATATTATTTTGCGTGCTAATTTATAATAGGCGGAATTATAATTTACAATTATAATTTGTAAAGGAACTGGTTTGTACTGTCATGGCTTTTGTGGATAGAGGAGTGATGTTGGAAGCATCCTGCTTAAAGCCATGAGATTAACAATAGTTTGCTTATTAGAAGGCCCCTTTCTAAGAATGCTGGAAAGATATGTACTTTTCAAAGTGACAAAACACCTTTTTTTATCTATCAGTATGGCTTAGGTTCCCCCACCACCACCCATTCCTGAGTGGTGAAGAGTTTTCTTTAACCAACAACCTGTGTTGTCAAAAAACATGTTGGTTTGAACTAACTGGCCTGTTTGGAGTTTAAACGCCGGACTTTGGCCTTTTAAACCTAATATCCTAATCAATTAACCAGCCTCAATCTGTATTAAAATTCTGTTGTTCAACAAATTTGTTTTTATTTCTGCAAATCACTACTCTCAAATTCAGAGACCAAACTATTTTTTTTTCTTTTAGCCAAACAGTACTTTAACGCACTGACTTAAGGATGAGAAAAAAATTGTTCAAAGTGTAGTAAATACAAATACATACCCTTGGATTTAGCATTTGATGGTAAAAGAAACCAAATGTGAATTAGAAGACCCAGGTTTTACTGTTTCAGCCATTGACTAGATCAATAAATCACAATCTTGGTGCTACAGTTGCCTCATATGTTAAACAAAGTGCTTTAAATAGTTAAGTTTCCTCATTTTTTCCTTAGTGGCTGCCCTATGGGGACAGTTAAGAATATTTGTCTCATGTGTGCAAGAACCTAATTTTGTGAGTTTACCCAGATGCTCCACAACTGGCAGAGTGATTCCCAATCACCAAATTTAAATGTTTTATTAGAGGGATATAACTTTGCATTCATTAAGATATTTTTGTCCCTACCCAAGTAGTTTGGTAGCAAGATTTTTTGGAAAACATAGGGATATTCAGAAAGTTAATTTCTAACTTCAGAAATGGAGTTAGAATGAGTTGAATAATGTAGAATTTTTAACTCTGTAGTAGAACCTGGAGTAAGCTACTGTTCTACTAGCATATACACTTTTTTTTTTTTTTTCCCATAGATAATCCTGGGTTAACAGTAGCAAGTTCTTTTTTCCTGTGGTCTGATTCCTTTTTCTGCCTCTAATCCATGTAGACCGTCTTTTTTAGATTGCCTGCCATTAATGCAGGAAGAAAGGCAATTCCTTCTGTCAGTTACATGAACTGTTTTGAGGATACAACCTACTGAAGTTCTATAGGAGCAAGGCCTAATATTGACCCATAACCCTAAATCCCATAACTCTAAACTTTAGCTTTGGAGATTGGCACTTTGTAAACTTATTTCCATATTTCTGTAGCTATATTGCACACTTTACTTAAAATGATAATAATTGATACAGACTTAAGAAAATTTTAAAATCCATTTCTATACTTAACCACATCTTATTTTAGGCTCTATGCTATGTTCATTACATAGATAATCTTGTTTAATTTTCATAACACAACTGTATTCTTATAAATCAGCATAGGCTAAAAGAGATCAAGTAAAATACCCAAGGGCACACAGAAAATAAGCAACATGAGAGCAGAAGCCCTATCTGGTTTTTTGGTTTGGTTTTGTTTTCCCCCAGAACCTAGCACAGTGCCTGGCATGTGGTAGGTACTCCAAATGTTTGAATAAATGAAACCAGGATTAGAAACTTAATCTGTATTCTCCATCTTATTTTAAACAGAATTAAATATAAACTATGCTATTGATCATAGCAATCTTCTCTAAAAAACTATAAAAAAAAAGTAAGGGAGAAATGGGAAATTGAGTAAATAACTTCAAGCTTCTCATGAGTTAGCAAATAAAATGACTTCATGTCTCTTATTGCTCTTGCTATTATCGGAGGACACACACCTCAATGTTCTCTTTTGCACTTCTTTTGGGCTAGTATATCTATTGAGTATATTAGAACATTTCAAATCTAAATGTTGTATATGTTTGGGCTACTTACAATGTTCTGAATCCAATGGAAAAAACCTAAGATTTGGCTTTTGGTGAACAAATAAGGCACATGTATGGTGTCATATAGTTTACAAAGTTTTACAATTAAATCATCTAGCAGAACCTCTGTAAGGGCAATGTGCTGTGAGCTTCCAATTTATTGAGACTCAGGAATTAGTCTCAGGGTAGCAATTTGCCCAACATTGTATGGCTCTTATGTGGTAAAGTCAATCTAGATCTGGATCTTTTCTAAATTAAATTGCTCCACAAATCTAGATGCTTTTAGGTCATTAGTGACTTGAAAACCAGTATTTAGTTAAAAGGTCTGTAGCATCATTATAAATTCCAAACTAACACAGAGTCTGGCCCATGGTCGACATATAATGTATATACATAAAATTTAAAATCCCTTTTTGTTCCCTGTATTTTTTCAATATTTTTAAAGTTTGGCTTATTACCACCTGCTATAACTTTTACCACGTTATTTCACTCTCTAAATGAGAGTTTATTCATCTGTTAAATGGAAAAATGCCACCTTTTCTACTACTTACCATAATTAAAAGATAAAATGATAACATATGAAAATGGTGTCAGAAGTTATAAACAGGCATATTCACTTCTCTAGGTTGATAAACATAATGTGTGTTTATAAATTATGATCCACATTTAATTCATTAGTATTTTTGAAAAGCAACTATACATAAAAATGTAATAACTAAGAATGAAATTTGCTAGATTTGACCATTAAATTAAGTTTAAAAATAAAATGAGGTTAAGATGATCTTGAGAGTTTAATGTAGTAAATACATTTTTATAGTATAAATAACATAATAACAATATTAAAGGAATATCCTGTCACCTTGGCACTATTTTAATGTCTATGTATTCCTTTCTATCTTTTGGTCTATGTTCACTATTTCTATAGCTATAACATATACATACTATTTCTAGATTTTATAAAATTATCAAACATTTTCATGTTTAGTCTTTAAAAATAAAATAAGGAAGATTTGCACTAAGTCCTGAATAAATATTAGTTAAATGCTTTTCCTAAATTTAATGAGATGGAAATGTTGAGGTCTATTTCCACCTTTATTATCTTAACTTTTCTAATGGTAATTTGTCATTGCATTTCTGGGATATTTAACTTAGTCAAGTGTATTCACTTTTTAATATTCTGTTCAATTTCATGTATATTTTGCTTAGATGTTTTATTCTCAGTTCATAAGTAAAGTTGGTCTGTAATTTTTTATTCTTACTTTTATTTGAAATTAAAATTATGGTGTCCATACTGTTAGAATTATGGACTATTTCTATTTTTCTTGTTGTATGGAAGGGTTTTACAAAATTGGAATGACCGATTGAGAGTTTTGTAGAATTATTCTCTAATACAATCTGAGCTTGATTTTTTAAATTACTAAAAAAATTTAAATTTGTAAGTGGTTATAAGTGCTATTCACACTTCAATTTCTTCTTAAGTCAGTTTCAGTAAGTTACATTTATCTAAAGATTTATTTCATCTAACTTTTCAAATTTATTGGAACAAAGTGATTTTTTTTTTAATCACTGGTATTTTCTTAGCTTTTTCATCATTAGTGTGTCTGTAGTTCTGGGTTTTTTTGTTGTTGTTGTTCTTTATTTTAATTTAACCTGTCTTTGCTTTTTTTTTTTTTTTTTGATTAGTCTCTTCAGATGTTAAATGTTACATAATGTTACCAGAAAACTAATACTTTATCATACATTTTTTCCTTTTCAAAAGTTTATGCTCTTATTTTACCTATTTTCTTTGTTTTATTCTGTTCTTTCCTTACTTCTTAAACAAGAATATTTAGCTTATTTGTAACTTTTCTTTTTGTATTATTATGTAACATTTAAATTGTCTTCAGGATTCTGCTTTCACCACATGTGTCATGTTTTGGCATATATCTTTTTTGATACATAAGAATACCTCAGCCCTCATTTTAGCTAGAAATGGCCACCCAATTAGAGAGTAAATTTCCCATTTCTCTTGCAGTTAGGTATGACCCTCACACTAGGTTTGGACCAGCAGTGGGTAAGCAGAATTGATACGCACAGTTTAGGGTTCACCCTCTATGAATATGAAATCATTTGCCCTTATGTCCTGTTCCTTCCTTCCAATGAACTGGAATGTCAGTATGGTTCTAGGGAGCTACTCTGAATCGTATGGCTGACTGCGACGGGAACAACCGCTGTGGGCCCAAAGATGAAGCCGCATGTTTTCAGTCTCCTCACATCTATGCCTTTGGAGGTACACGTTTGGCAGGGGGTTGGAGGGGTAGGGTGAGAGAGGTGGCTTGGAAATTTCCTTTATTTCCTAAAATTCCAAGGAAGCTTTGAAAGTACGTTTTGTTGAGAATCTAAATGTTTGTAGCTGTTGAGCCCTACCAAACATACAATTATGGCTTTGCCAGAAGTAGAAGTCTTTAGTTTTCCTTTAACCCATAGCAACTTAACTTCTGCCCTCAATACTTGATGCCAAGTTTAAAGGATAATTTTCTGGTATCAAGTTATTTGTCCTCTCCACAACATTAAACGTACTGGCATATTAAGTAGTTGGTAACTATGAATGCACGGTAATGGAGTAAACAATAAAATAGGAATAGGAATTGAGTAAACATTTCTTTAGAGTGTTATCCTTTGGGTCTTATCTTTAAGAAACATAAATAATTTTCCCAGTGGCTATAAAGAGGACAAATCCAAACAAAAAGAGTGCAGACCTCAAAATGTGGTAGCATTTTCAAACTGTTACCCAGCAATCTGAAAAATCTTCTGAAGCTACTTCCTTGCATTTGACATGGATCCACCTTCATCGATGTCAAGATTTAGTTGCTGTGGTTAAATTGCTCAGTTTCACTTGGTTTTTATAACTCTTTTACACACTTTTGGAGCTCTGAAACAGTACACTGATGCTCTAAAGTAGTAGCCAGTTATAAATAGAATGACTCATTTTCCCTAGATAATGGTGGATATAGGATATTTATATTAACATAAATTAGTTAACATAAATGGTGTAGGAAGAAGCATTGATTTCTCTTAGGAATTAATTGGAAGTGATCAATCACTATCTTAGAAGTGTGGCAGTAATATCATTTATCAGGTGCTAATTGTCATTGTGGGCTAAGAATGCCCTTTCGGCTTAGAAATCTGGTGGCCCTAAGGGAAAGCAGCTTGAATAATTACAATAATTAATGTGTATACAACTGGATCTTGAAGCTCCATTACTCTTAATATTGGGGTAAAGATTTGAGTTTAAAAGATCTTACAGGGTTTTAAAGTCTCATTGTGGTTTTATCTTTTTATCTCATCAATGATCAGGACTTTAATCTCAGAAAAATGTTATATAAGGTAATTCAGAAGTGTAAGCATAGGGATATAAAAAATGAATAATCAGGTGTAGTTTACATTTATATAAGTACTACAGATAGGATTATCAAGTTCTGAACAAGGTCTATTATAATCTCAATGTTAGGGACATATCTGAAATTTGTACTGAAATTTGGGTTTTAAACATCAATATTTAAAATAGATTTATCCTGGAGGCATATTTATTTGTTTATCACTACAAAGCCTCCTCACTATATCCTTCAGTTTCATATTTGCATTGCAAATTTTTACTCATTTATTTGTTCAAATAGCATTTGATCACCTACTTACATGTCAGTCTGTGATTTAATGCACTAAAACTGATTATAAACCAATTTATTTAGCTTACATATTTTTATGTTATGAACCAAATTTTTTATTTCTTAAAAGAAAGTACATCTGGAAAGCAATATGTAAGGTATGGATATATGTGTAAATCAATATTGGATATTTTACCTCCCATAATTGTTCGAAGCTCTATGGAATAGCTGTTGAAATATTCATTATTATACCAAGCATCTGACATATTATCAATACTTATTTTGTAAGATATTCTGTTTGAGACTATGCATGCATTTATGAGCATTGACAATATGCCAAAATGGAATGAGAAAACAGAACGCTGTTGGTCTTCACTGAATATAGATGCGCCATGGACAAGAATTGGTAAAAGGTGTTTGCTAATCTTAGATAGATTGGTTACCTTAAAAATGTTAAATGAATTTGAATCTGCAATGGATGTTAAGATAAAATTTCAAATAATCTATTACTAGTATATTGACTGTCAAAAAGAAGAACAGGGAAAACAAGGAAGACTATAAATTATTTTATAGTTTCCTTTAGAGATAAAGTGATCACATAGTTTTGCAATAAATATTCTGGGCCAAGAAGGCAGTATGTTTCCTATCTTGTATTTTAAAAAAATATGTTCTCAACCTTTGATGATTTTAAAAAATAATCAGTAGTTTGCATAGATATTGATAGCCAAGAGTGGGGATGAGGTTGGAGGTGCACATTGTCTGGCCTGTTTTTCTAATAATTGCAAAAACATGTGTTCCTGACATTGCTGGTTTGAAATTGTTGTTGGGAACATAAAATAAATTACAAGTGACTAACAAGAGCAATTTACAAAAGATACACGATCTAGTTCACTAGTCAGCAGGCATATGTTGCATATGGAATTACTATAGTAACCGAAACTAATCGAGAGCTGGCGCCATTTTCTAATTATAGCTGGAAGCCCTGGACGTTGTGTGCTGCACCAGTAAATTGGCCCCAGTAGATTCAAAATGATTTCACTGTTTGTCATTATAGACGTTAGCTAAGGCAGGATATTTGAAGAATATGGCCTCTGTAATTTGTTAAAGGTATTATACCCATTTTTATAGTCTAGTTCTATGAATGGAATATTACACTTCATATTACAATTAAAAAGGCATTTATAATTCCATTTAAGAGTTTTAAAGATTAAAGAAAACAATGATTTTTTTATGGTGAGGGAACTAAAGCACAACTAAGGACACAAAAAGGGGGGAATAAAAACCTCATTAAATGGCTTTTGCTTTATGACTGATTTTTATCATAAAACACTATCTCTGGACAACTTTGGATAAATTCCTTCATTGCTCTAAGCTTCCAACTTTTCATTTATACAATTTGGATAAGAATAATTACATCTTCCTTCAGCAAAATAACCAAGTGCATGAATATTAAAGAACTTCTTTTAGGCATTCTTTTAGGGTAGATCTATTGGTGATACATTCTCTTCATTCTTCTTCATCTGAGAATGTCTTGATTTCCCCTTAATTCCTGAAAGATAATTTGGATCAGCTATAGAATTTGACATGGCTTTTCTTTCAGCATTTGAAAATGTGCCCTTCCCTTTTGGCATTTGTGGTTTATGATGATAAACCTGTCATTTAAATAGATTTACCTCTATAAATAAAATGTCATTTTTCTCTTTCTGCTTTAAGATTTTTTTCTTTGATTATAGTTGATGGAAGTATCTTTGTGGGTTTCTTTGGCTTTATCCCATTTGCTCAGCTTTTCTAAAAAAATTTTTTTTTAGTGTAGTGGACACACTATATTTCATCAATTTCAGGTGTACAACATAGTAATTCAACTCTATATATTATACTATGCTTGCCACAAGTGTAGCTACAATCTGTCACTATACAATGCTATTGCAATATCATTAACTATATTCCCTATACTTTGCCTTTTTTTCTCATGACTTGTACATTCCATAACTGGAAGCCTCTATCTCCCAATCTCCCTTTCACCCATTTTGCCCATTCCTCAACCCCCTTCCTCTGGCAACCGTCAGTGTGTCTCTGTATTTATAAATCTGATTCTGCTTTTTGTTTGTTCATTTATTTGTTTTGTTTTTTTTTAGATTCCACATATGAGTGAAATCACATGATATTTGTCTCTCTTGGTCTGACTTATTTCACTTAGCCCAATACATTTGAGTTCCAACCATGTTTGAATCTATAGACTTATATGTCTTTTGCCAAATTTGGAAAAATTTCAGCCATTATTCCTAAAAATGTTTTTCAGCCCCACACTCTTTCTCCTCCTTTTCCATGAATCCAATGACACAATGCTAAAGATTTCATTACACTTTAACAAGTCACTGAGTTCTGCTCATAATTTTTTCCCCTGCAGTCTGTTTTTTCTCTTTTCTTCTTGGGGGGTAATATCTGTAATTCTATCTTTGAGTTCACTAATTCTTTCCTCTGTTCCCTCAACACTGTTATTGGGTTCTTCCATTGAATTTCTAATTCAGTTGTATTTTTTAGTTCTAAGATTTTCACATGGCTCTTCTTTTTATCTTTTATTTCTTTACTGAGATCCCTCCTTTTTCCCCATTTGTTTTAAGTGTTTGTAATTGCTTATTGAATCATTTATATAATTGTTGCTTTAAAATCCTTGTCAGATAATTCCAACACTTGTGTCATTTTGGTGGTAGTGTCTGCTGATTGTATTATCTCATTTTTCAAGAATATATTTTGATGAGACAAGTTTATTTTTTCTATCTAAGGGAAAGAAAAATGTAGCTCCTTGAAAGTTAGGTGCCCTAGTAGAAGATATTATTTACAATGTTAAGATCAGGGTCTTTCTGCATAGGGTCCATTAACTTTTTCTGTTGAATTCCATTTTTGTAATGTTATTTTTTTGTATGTTATATTGTATGTCAAATATAATTCAATTAAAAAATCACTTAATCAAAATATTTACTTGCTTACTTATACCTACCTATTCGTACATAATAGATACTGCCTACTATTTATCTGCTTGCTTATTTACTGTCTACTTACCTGACTCCCTATCTATACATCTGTATAGATATAGATATGTATACAGGTATCAACATGGGTATAGACATAGATCTATCCATAAAAAAGTATCTGGCAGTTTAGCTGAATTTAATGATGGTTATTGCTAAGTAGTAGGATAGGAAAGATTTTTACTTTTTTTGTGTGCTTTTGTTGAATTAAAGTAGTAGGCATGCAAAATTTTTATAGACAATGAGAGTACCAAATATTTTTCTTAAAAATAATCTTTATAAATACAATTAAGGAAATACGTCAATACAGTCACCATTTAATTTATTTGGTAACCATCACCAAGGTGACTAGATACATCAATTTTATACTCATCAGTGGGGCATTGATTTGAAAAATTTTAAATAGATCTGTAGACTCTATGGACCTGATTTATGTCTTCTTTGAGAGCAATTGTGCAACAATCAGGTATATTTTCTCTCTGGACTACTAATACATAACATAACAACAGAAGGTACAAAGAGAAGTCAGAGAAAAGAGACAATTGGATAAATGATAAAACAAAATGTATGTATATGTTGCTATAAACAATTATACATAATATAAAATTAACAACCAAACTTCCTTATTCATTTATTTATTATTAATTTATTTATTTTGCTAGAAGTTGTTTTTCTTTTTAAAAAGTTAAGAGAGGTGACAGACTTTGTTTATAATTAGAAGATCTGTTAATTGAAAATGATTTGTATGTAACTTTGAGATGGAGGTACCAAACGAGTTCCTCTCAAACTTTCTTTTGAGTCAGAAAAGACTGATTTCTGCAACCGGAAGTTGCAAACTCTTGGCATGTCTTAAAAGAGAACACATTTGGTTAACAATGTTTATTAGTTATCAAGTAAATCTCTACCTTTTCTGATATCCTAATTATGGATACATACATAAAGATACACAGTGTTAAGATTAGAGGAAAGAAAGAAAAGAGAGAATATAATAATTACTCAAATATCCTATTTTACATTAACTGAATACATTGAAATTTGTTCATTATGCCTTAAATATTCTATGAAATTTCTGCGTGAGTAAACAATAAATGTTTTACAATGGCTCTTTGAAGGTATAATTATGCATGGTGACTAATTTAAACAAAAACAGAGTTACAGAATAACTTTCCAAAAAATGGGCCCTCGTAACATTTTGAACACAGGTTATTATTTGTATGTCCCATAGTGATTTCTTCAGCCTATTCCAAAGGATGGAAGTTGCTAAGCTTTAACTAAGTCCAGAAACACCTAAAAAAGGATTTTTTTTCTTTAGTCATTGACAATAGTGCTCTTCATTCTGTTCATAGCCAGCTATGGATGGGATTCATTTTTTTCAAAGATTTTATTTATTTATTTGCCAGAGAGAGAGCACGTGCGAGTAAGTGAGCACAAGCAGGGGGAGCGGCAGGCAAGGGAGAAGCAGGTTCCCCGCTAAGCAAGGAGCCTGATGCAGACTCCATCCTAGGACTCTGAGATCATGACCTGAGCCAAAGGCAGATGCTTAACCCACTGAGCCACCCAGCTGTCCCTCATTTTGTTTTTAATTTCCAACCCGTATTAGGTCATAGAGAAATTAACTAAAATGGGTGACTTCAAGTTGGCAAACACTCTCTACTCAACTAAATTTTAGTTAGGCTCCTCTGAACCCTCTTTCAACCAATCTTTATACTTGACCCCTGTCCAGGTCTGTCTTTGGCCTGCTCAGCCCAGTCTTAGCAAATAATCCTGCAAAGTAATCTCACCTTTGATATTTGATCACCCTTGATATCTGATAAAGTTCTTCATCCCCCACTTTAAATGTCTAGGTCCTTGGCCTGTCTTTACCAAGAATCCTGTATGGCCAGTTTAGCAAGAATCTCCTTGTGTCTGATGTCTCCTCTTAGTAATTTTCCACCTGTTGCTCCCTCACCCTACAATTCTTCTATAGATATCAGGCCATCTTTGAGTCTGATATCTCCCCTACTGCAATAGTATTGAGTAAAATATTCCTTACCAAGTATCAGAATAATGTTTTACATTATTAAATGTAAATATTTAATATTTAAATGTAAATATTAAATTAAATTTAAGTTTAATTAATTTAAATTTAAATATTAATGTAAAACATATCTTACATTATTAAATGTAAAACATATTAAATGTAAAACATAATCTGATACCCTACAAGTATCAGAATAATGTTTTCTTTAATAGAGTCACAGTAGCCAGATAAATCAAACTTAAAGATGTCGTTTTCTGTGGTTTTCTATATAGTCTGAGCATAGGTAAGAAGATACAGAAACAAGTATAATGCTTTTTGCTTTAAAATTCATAGCCAGTCACTGAGCAGATGATTTGATGAGCACTGGCAAAAGCAGAAAGTAACTAGCAGCAGCTGGCCAAGATTCACTAAGAACAAGTTATGAAAACCAAAATTTTTTCACTTAAGTGAAGTTTACTAGGCTAGTATTCTTGGAAATGCCATAGGCAAAACTTACCATGATTTGGGCAAGATATTGGCAAAATATTTCAGGGAAGCTTTGTGTCCTCAGATGGAAGAATATGAGCTGGGTGGCTGTTGGTTGGGTCCACTGATTGTATGAAGTAGCCCTCACTCTCCCACCCACCCTCTGCACACTTGATTGACTCTATTATATAAGTCTGTTTTATGTTTGTTATAGCACTTATCACTGTGTGGAATTCCTTGTTCATTTATTTGATTAGTCATTTATTTCTTCACAGCACCATGTAAGGTGATCTCATTATCTTCCTCCTTTTGCAGATAAGGAAACTGAGGAATAGAAAATTAAATAACTCAGTCAAAGTTTTATATATATATAAATATATATAATATATATTTATATATATAAAACTATATATATATATATATATATATATATATATATATATATGAATGACTGCTGCATAATACCACCTTCCTTAGCAGGGATTGAAGATGTTGAGTTTTATGGACTCATTTGTGGATGTTCATGACTCAGAAAGGCAGAGAAGATACTGAGTATATGAGCACTAGAATCTCTTCTAAGCTCTGTTCCATGGTGAGGATTAGCCAGGGAAGGGAGCAGAGTGGTGTATGCTATTTAGATGTTTTGGGTTCTGGAGATCAAAGTGACTGGGAAAAATATAAGACTAATATTAATGAAGCAATCATCATTCCAGCATCTGAAAGGCAAGTTCAGTGATCTATGCAAAAATCCTAAAATGATTTAGATAGTTGGCAGGATTTAGTAGTCTAATGGTGCTAATACAGAAATAGAGCTGTTCCAAAAGATGGTCAGTTAAGATACATTTTATAAATAAGTGTGAAAGTCTACTGGTCCACTGACAACTGCAAATATAAAAGTAGAATTTAAAGAGTTAGAAATTGGCATACAGCATTTGACATTAAATGGCTTTGAGAAATGATGGTTGTACGACTTGATTTGGTATCCAAGAAAGTTAGCATTAAAATTCTGTCCTTAGTTGAAAATAGAGCTATCCTATGACCCAGCAATTGCACTACTGGGTATTTACCCTAAAGATACAAATGTAGTGATCCAAAGGGGCACATGCACCTGAATGTTTATAGCAGCAATGTCCACAATAGCCAAACTATGGAAAGAACCTAGATGTCCATCAACAGATGTATCAATGAAGAAGATGTGGTATGTATCTACAATGGAATACTATGCTGTCATCAAAAGAAGTGAAATCTTGTCATTTGCAATTACGTGGATAGAACTAGAGGGTATCATGCTTAGGAAAATAAGGCAATTGGAGAAAGTCAATTATCATATGATCTCCCTGATAAGAAGAAGTTGAGAGGCAACATGGGGGGGTTTTGGGGGTAGGAAAAGAATAAATGAAACGAAATGGGATCGGGAGGGAGTCAAACCATAAGAGACTCTTAATCTCACAAAACAAACTGAGGATTGCTAGGGCGAGGGCGTAGGGAGAGGGTGGTTGGGTTATGGACATTGGGGAGGGTATGGGCTATGGTGAGTGCTGTGAAGTGTGTAAACCTGGCGATTCACAGACCTGTACCCCTGGGGCTAATAATACATTATATGTTAATAAAAAAAAAAAGTTCTGTCGTTTGCCTTGGCTTTTTTCTTTGACACTTACGTCTTACACACTGAGAAAATCACTCAGTTATGGTGCAAAAGGAGGAAGAACAATCTTCAGAGATAACATACAGGAAGATGAGAGGAGGACAAGAGGAACATTATGTCACAAAAACTGAAGGACAACATTTTAACAAGAGGATGGTCCATGGTGTCATCTGGAAACAGAAGGCCGAGAGGAACTGAAATAGCCTTGCATTTGACTAAAAGATTTTTGATAAATTGAGAATAAGTAGTTTCTTAAGGTTTGAAAGAAAAATAAGACAGTTTTTAGAAGACTAAAGGAAGTTATCAATGCAAGAAAAACACAGAAAACAGACCCCAGACCCCCTGACTGACTTGGAAAACTCAATGCAAATAGAAGTATTCCAGCGTATTTACTCAGAATGCAATATTTGAGATGCAAGTTAGACCCTATTGACCAACAGAATTGGTTTCTTCAGGGAGAAATGAGGATCAAAGAGCACCTACTGATGGAGTCCTTGTAAAGATAAATAACAGTGTATGAAAATATTGAGAGTAATGTTTGCAATATGGTAAATGCTCAATTAATGGTTACATTATTATGGAATGATAATTGTAAGAGGCCAAAGGTATAATATTTTAGGGTGTGCATTTGTGCGTACATGTGTGTCTAAAGTGGTTTTGTGCATGTTTGAAAGGGAAGTATAGTGGAGATTTATAGTATATGCCTTCTAGTGTGCGGTGCCTCAGGTAACGGCCCTTGCTTTTGCTTTAGGAAAACTATCCTGACCCTTTGTATATAGCCTAGTGGCACTCTGGTTAAGGTGCTCTGCTCTCCCATAGACCAAAACATGAAAAAAGTGGTTGGAGTCCATTCACCTTAATCATGGTGTCCTGGCCGACTTGAGCTCATCGTCTGGATCCTTCGAGCTTCTCTGGTTTCTGGCTCTTTCCTCTTTTTTCCAGTGATTCCTGTAAATCTGTGAGGAATTTATATACTTCCAATAAATTTTCTTTCTTATAGGTTGGCTAGGGATAATCCCTGTTGTTTGCGACCCTATAATCCCATCTGATATAAAGAGGAACCAGGAAGGAGTTAGAGATTTAAGACATTAGGGAAAGGACAAGAGTGGGTAGAGTTCAAACACAATGAATGGAAAAGTTATTTTGGAGAGGAGGTAGGCTCTGTTTCCCAGAGCATTACAACGTCCTGGAGGAGAGAGAGCAGGACTGTAGACAAGAGTGTGTGGAAGCAAAGTGTATGAGAGAACTCACATATTAAAAAAAAAAAAAAGCCACGAGATAACCTTGATCTTGGTAAAGAAAATATTACACAGTCACTCGCTGTAAGTGAGGACAGAGGGAAGGAAGTAGGATATTAAGAAGAAAGAAGGTATGAAATAACCATAATGAGGTGTCTTTTGGAAAGAGAGAACTCATAAAACTAGAAGGAATTTCAGGCCTTGATAGGGAAACTTCATATTAAATCATAGGGGAGAGAGCACCGAGTATGCTATTGTTTTCTTCTCATGATAAAGCCATCCAGTATAAGTAAACCTCAACTAATCCAGATTCTTTGGCAGCCAGTGATGGTGAAGAGTAATTACTTTATATCAGCCAAGTTAAAAAAATTAGATTTTCAGTCACAGTAAAATGTTTGAGAGTAAAAGAATAATGAAATCCTGGGAATTAGTACTATGGTGAACTCCAAGCATAACATGCCCTAAAGAAACAGAAAAATAATCACCTCCATGTCACATCGGTGAGAAAGGTGCAGGAAACATTACTTAACCAGCTGCCTCTGTCACTGAAATATTGAGGAGATTAAAAGGGGAATCTTGAATTATTTATATGTAAGGCTATGACTTCAGAAAAAATACCTTCTAGTTCTTACAGATGATTTGATCTCAATTCACTAAGCCAGAGCTGAGCAATAGAATTTCTGTGAGAATGAGATGTTCTGTAATGGCAAAGATAATTTTAGCATGTATAATCTGTGCTGTCTAATTTGGCAGCTTCCTGGGTCTCCTGAGTACTTGAAGGATGCTAGCATGACTGAGGAACTGAAGTTTTAATTTTGTTAAAGTTAATTTTAATAAAGTAAAATTTGAAGAGTCATATGTGACTAGTGGCTAATATATTGGACAGTACAACTCTAAGCCATAAATATTTTATTCATCTAGTGATATTCTAAAATTACACATGCAATATCCAAGATAATCCAAATGGATGGTAGAGATAATCTAAGAACAGGTAAAATAGTTAGGATTCAATTATAGTTTCAATTTGTTTGCAAAGGTGCATTAATTTTTGTTACATAGGCTAATGCTTCCATATATTTCCAGTTTAAGTTAAAATGATAAATCTCTAAATTCTAGAGTAACGGAGACAATTATTATCAAAACCAACATAAGTACTAATGATAATTTAACATCTATAATATACTTTCAGCTGTGTAGTATGTATTGTTGTTTAAGAAACAGTTTCAGTGTAAAATATCAGAGAACTGGGGAGAGTGGGTGTCAGAGAAAAAATAATTCAGATAGTTCTCTCCTGGTTCATATACCTATCAATGCAACTGTAATATTTGAGATTTTCTTCCTTCCAGAAACACTTAATCAAATGAAGAAAATAGCATAAGTAATTTTAAGGTAGAATAGTAAAAAGCATATAAGAAAGTATGGAAAACTGATACACACTGATAAAATTTTAGGCAGTAAACAGAAAGATATATTCCTGACCATGAATTATTATACAGATGATCATTCTAGAAATATAAACATGGAAAGATAATAATTCATATCTGCTGAGACTCTTTTGTATAACGAATATTTAAGTAATCCATTAACAACCTTTTTTTAAGGCTTATGTAAAAAGAGTCAAAGATGTAATTTCTTATGAGAGATTTCATAATGCAGAAATAAGTAGCTTATTTTTATTAAGATACAGACTATACATTTTCTGCATCTGTAGTATTTTTCATGCAAGTGGGAAAAATATGATATTATTTCTTAAAGGTACAGAGAATTATGATTAAATTTTTCTTAATTGACACTTACAGATTTTTGGAGGGGGGGAATGATTCATTCTTATCTTTGAAGGATTTACTGATTGGACTGAGAGACCCACTGATAGATTCTGCTGAAATACTGAAACAATATTTTGCATTATCTTTCAGAATTTTGCTCCTGGAATTTATACTTTAAGCAATAGAAATAAATAAACTTATTACTATTAGGAGTTTAGACTTTAAATAGAAAAATATGTAAAAGGTACCTGTAGGTATAGAAAATTAAAAGGCAAAAGATTACATATACATCATAATGTGTATATATATATATATTTTTTTACATACATGATTGTATGCATAATTTATTTTAAATGGCTTTATGTCTAAGTCTAGAAGATTAAGACTGTGGCTGAATGTACATAAAAATAAGCTGTTCAAATGAAAATTATAACTTCCAGTCAGTAATACGGGTGTGTTAACTTTATACAAGAAAGTTATTATCATGCCTACCTATCAATTATCATGTAGGTGCTACTAATAGTGCAGGAGAATGCAGTACTTAATGTGGCCCATTTTGTAGAATTTAGATATATATTGTTAACTTACGCATGGGAAAAATATATAAGTAAAGATGGCATTAAGGCAGTAACTTGCCTATGTATACATAGCAATGTGTATATGGGATTCAAATAATGAAAAACCAAGTTAAATCCATGGAACATAATAATTATATTCAGCACAGCTTGTTTAATGCCCAAATAGCTTGCAATATGAGTTCTGCCTTAAAGATACGTCTTGATTTGGATATCTACCCTCATAGCCACTTTTTTCTTATCTTTATATTTCATTTCTACCACATTACATGCCAGAGTTGGAAAGCTACCATTCGCTTAGCATTTCAATTTCCCAAAATGAATTCCAGAACACTGATTTCAAAAGATGTCAACAACTTGCAAAACAGAAATTTAAAAATTAAAGTTTCCTTTACTGAAGAGTCCATTAGAACTTTGAATATGCTAGTACACATCATTGATTTCCAACTGAGAGACATTTTTATTTTATTTAAAAAATTTAAAAGATATCGTCATGGGCCTACGCTCTGTTATGTTAAGGAAAAAATTATTCATGCCTCTTGTTAAAGACAGTAAGGCAGACTTTCTTCAGCACCATCTCAATAGGTGTAGGGACCACAGCAATGGACTTTTGTAGTAGGGGAAGGTGTTGGGGAGAACTCCAACTTACAACAAGGAAGAGTAAGTATTTTACAGACAAGCAGCGGGGGGTGGGGGGAGGGGGTCAGTGGATGGATAATTGCTAAGAGGAAACATCAGGGGTGAGGGGGACTCTGGCTTAACCAACTGATTAGCAGGCTTTCTACTGAAGTCAGGCCAGGGTGATCAACCATCTGTCGATGGATTTTAGAAGATGAGCAAGCAGATCAGATTTGAGTGTAATCAGACATCGATCAAGGGTGGGGAATTCTGGTTAAATTTAGTTAACAGCATTCTTGTTAAAATTGGACTATGCAGAGACGAACAAGGAAACCCAAGAGTCAGGGTCCAGTTGAGTAGTGAGCTCAGAGGAGCCTGCTTAAAGCTTGGTCAAGGGCGGAGTCTTTGTCAGTTAGGCTGAATATAATAACCGTGAATCCCGCCATCATGGAAACTTGTAGACTAATGGGGAAGACAGATATGAAATAAGAACATGAACACACACATCTATGTAGGCAAACATTTATAGAAGTAAAAGATTCACAGAGAAAATCATTAAAATGAAGCTGCTACGTTTATGTTAATTTTAATGTGAAAAATATCCTAGATGACATATGAAGCACACTTTTATAGATTGGTTTATCATCTTTCAGGGGCATCTGGGTGGCTCAGTCAGTTAAGTGCCTGCTTTCAGCTAAGGTTATGATCCCAGGACCCTGGGATCCAGCCCCGTGTTGGGAATCCCTGCTTAGTGGGGAGTCTGCTTCTCCCTCTTCCTCTCCCACTACCTCTCTTTCTGCTCATGCTTTCTCTCTCTTTCTCTCTCATAAATAAAAAATAAATAAATCTTTTTTAAAAAGATATTATCTTTTAAACTTTATCTTTTATAACATTTTTACTTAAATTAATGGCAGTGAATTCCCACTACAATGATTTAATTGTGCTCCTAACATACCTATCAGTCTGGAATAGATTACCAAGTCATTTTAACAACGTAAATAGTAACACTTAAAGTGAAGCTTGAGTGCTTATTAAAATATATCCAACATAATAGATCATTTGGACAAATGTCATAATTTTTAAGGATACAGTTAAGAAAACTTGTTTCTCTATTATACACATATTTTGTTTTTGAATCATTTTTCTGGTTAATACGCCTATTTTTTAGGAAAAAACAATGATTACATGAGCTATGATGTATTTCTATTGAGTATATATGAGTAATACAAGGTGTAGAATTGAGAAAACTTTCTGGACCCAAATTTCTAGTGATGAATGCCACTTGCCAAGTTTCTTCATATTTTAACTGCTAGAAGAGGTCTTTGGTAAAGCCACACAGACCATTCATCACTGATTCAATGTTGCGTGTGTTGTTTACACATAATTCTGGACACATTTTTATGGCTCTAAGATAAAGAGGTGGCTGAAGACGAGTGTTTGAAGTACTGTAAGGTAGAGAGAGGTTCTGTAGCTGATCTCTTTCCTGACCTACATAAGCCATTAATGGAAAGGTTCACCACATTACACATGGGAAACATGTGACTTTAAATCAAGGAGGCATAGTTAGCATTTCTTAGAATTTATTTATGATTAACTTTATTTAGTAGTATTTATTTCACTGACAAAACAGTTAAGACTCTCTCAATTGCTGAGTGTCTGTGTTGGCAACAAAGAATGAGAGGTGTGACTCATCATCAATATGCATAATATGTACACACAATACGTTTTATAAATCACGTAAAATATGCTATACTGAATCTTCCTTTACAGAGCACCTACTTATCCAAGGAATCCCGTTTTCCTTATTTATTTTCTCATTCATGCAGTTGGTTCTTCATTCAGTTAGTGGACACCTTACCAGAACTCCTGCTAGGTAAGGTTCTGGTTGTGATAAGAAATGAGCATAAGATAAACACTTCCATTGTATACTTTGGGACTTGTTCACTTACAAAAAATTTGTTAAAGCTTAGATTACCCTAAATTCCAACAATAATACTAAATCATGAAATTTAGAGTTGCTTGTTACGAAAAGTTATAAAAAGCTATTTTGCCCACTCCCGGCCCTCTTAAAACTAAGAGGGTTAACAGAATTTAATGAATATTTAGTTTTGACAGTGGAAATGCAACCAGGACTCTAAGTTTTATATTAGCTCAGTGTTAAGTTTTATATCAAGTAAGTTTGACTTAGTTGATCTATTCCTTTTCTTTTTTTTCTTATTTAAACTTTTTTTTTTTAAAAGATTTTATTTATTTATTTGACAGAGAGACACAGAGAGGGAACACAAGCAGTGAGGAAGCAGGAGAGGGAGAAGCAGCCTTCCCATTGAGCAGGGAGCCTGATGTGGGCCTCGATTCCAGGACCCTGGGATCATGACCTGAGCGGAAAGCAGCCGCTTAACGACCGAGCCACCCAGGCACCCTGATCTATTCTTTTTCTTAAAATTTGACTTAACGTATTTGTTATTGCATAAGTGATAGAGTGCACTGAAATCTTTAACATTACTTTTCCTATTTCCTATTATTTTCCTATTTCAGTAAAAATATTAAAATGAAGGCAAAGCAAGCATAATTGCTGTTATAAGGGCAAAGGAAAAAAGGGGAAAAGAGTAGGGGAGACCCAAGGACTGGCTCTGGAATGATAAAAGCCAGACGAAGTCGAAGATTCATATTAAACCTTGCTTTTTGTACTGAAGTATTTACAGATGATGCTTCCCTGTCAAGACCCTTGGGAGACAGGTGATATTACATGCTAAATATTTACTAATGACTTGTTTTAATATAGTGAGGAAAAGGCTGATCTTTCTGGCTTTGATAGTATAAACAAAAATTTTTTTTCAAAGAAATTGACTTAAAATTAATGTAACTTTTGTTGTTGTTGTTGTTGTCTTATTCCAATGTAGGATACTAAAAACAGTACCGGGTTAATTGTTAAATTCTTAACATTCCACTTAACACACGGTAGAGTAGGTGTAAGGACAAAATCCTGTGTGAATAACAGTGAAAATATTTCTCTGTTCAATCAGATTCTCTTTTTACTCTCACACACAATTGCAATGCTCAAAAGTATTAAACTAGTGAAATCAACAGCGGAACTAGATATCTTGACCAACTACAAGCCTTTTAATAGAAAGATTCAAATGGAAAACGGGGATTTTTCGACTTTCACCTGGCTTTTGATGGCTTTGATTGGTGGGTGGGGACTTTGGCCTCATGAAGGGCTGAGCTGAGGATTCTGAGACTTCCTTGGTCACAGCATCTGCTGATCCCCTTCCCCGCCCCCACTGGGATGTGGAATAGGGGCATTTATACCGGGTTTTTATGATGGGCTGTATTCAGCTTTCCAGCAAGACTGTTTCTGTGGGGGGTGTGGTGCCTGCGTGACTCAGTCAGGGAAGCTTCTGACTCTTGGTTTGGGCTCAGGTCAGGATCTCAGGGTCCTGAGATGGAGCTCAAGGGCTCAGCATGGCGCGTCCTTGAGATTCTCCCTCCCTCTCCCTCTCGAATAAATATATAAATAAATCTTAAAAAAAAAAGAAAGGAATATTTCTGTGTGTAACTTGTCAGATGATTGAATCAGGAACAGAGAGTCTCTACTTGGCCGCTCCACGGATTCACATCACAAGTAAAGATTACTCTCTGTCACTAAGTAAAATGGATGGTAGCTGTTTACTGTTACTGAACAAGGATAGAGGTTCAGAAACAACATTGGTGTCTGTGGTTATTTTACTTTCTACCTGGCATGTGGTTCTTTTATTGAGGGAAAGAAATGTCTCCTGCTGATTTAGTTATTTTTCATGTTTATAAGGTGTAAGTATAGACTCATATGGTAGATTCATATAAAGCAGTCAGTTGCAAAAAAACTTGTAAAACATGATTTATTTATATTGGTTCCACATTTTCCTTTTTACACAAAATGCATTTTATATATATTGCCGAAGTGATCACATTTCATCATTTAAAAACTGCAAAGATTCTGACTACGTTTTCTTTGTGTTTTAGTTTAAAATGAGATTTATGACTTTTAGCTGAAAAGGCACTTTTAGAATGGGAATACCATATGTACCGGCAAAGGTAGTCTACCTTCCCGCCTGGGCCGGCCTTGGCGGGCTGTCATCCTTGCAGATGCCTTTTTTATCTTGTCGTCTGCAACCTCCACATTAGCATCTCAGGGTGCTGCTGGGCAAAGGATTTTAGAGGCTGACTTTTTTCCTGCAGAGTTCACCCAGGTCCCGGCCTCTCACAGCTCAAGGGGTGTTTTTAACATTTTCCTTTTTTTTCTAAATTTAAGAAACAATGTAATTCCTGACATACAGCAAAAATAATGAAATGCCCCTCCACATCGCCCCATCACCTATACCCTATACCCTGTCTCGTTGCCCCATCACCTATACCCTGTCTCTCTTCCTTTTTCAGAGATAATCACTTTTAACAACTTGGTGTGTACACTTCCACACACAAAAAAATTCACATGATATATATTGTTCAGCCATTTGCTTTTTATCTGTTGGAGACAGCTCCATCTTTGTTCATATGGACCTAACTCATTTCTTCTTATAGTTGCATGTTATTCTGGAAAGAAAATAGGTCATTATGTAATTTTTTCCTCAATATGTAAAACCATTTTCAAAGTAAGGACATTTAGATTTCCAGTTTGTTGCTATTAAAATACTACAATATGCATCCTTTCACAGACATCATTTTTTAACATTAAAAGTACATCTACAGGATAGGTTCTGGGGCCCAACGCATAACTATTTTAAATTTTAAAGCTCTCTCCAAATATCCTCCACAAAAGACTACACTCATTTACAATGTATAAATATTTCCTTGATCCAGAAATTATACTCCTAGGAAATTATCCTGCATAACTATTCACATCTATGTGATACAATTTACATACAGTGGCTTTTTTTTTATTATAGCATTGCAATCAACCTATATACCCATCAATTACATCACATCACATCTATGATAAAGTCATTAAAAAGAATGAGAAAGCTCTCTGTGTGTTTATGTGAAAATTAAAGTGCAGGTATTGTATATTTGCTTGTAACTGCATATAATATTTTTGTAAAAATACACAGATGACTAATTGAATTAGTTGCCTATGAGAGAGAAACTGCTGGCAGGGAACTGGGCAGGAAGGAGAATTGTATTATATAATATTTTGTACTAGTGAATATTACCTATTCAAATATTAATTAAATATATACAATTTACCCTACCAAGTTTCTTACAAACATATTCTTATCTTACATGATAACTTCATGATAACTTCTCATTTTATAATGTATTTAATATAATGTATTCCTGATTACCAAAGACATTGAGGATCACTTATATGGTAATTGGCCATTGGTATTTCTTCTTCAGTGAAATATCTGTTTATCCTTTACCTCTAGTTTTATCTTATAGGTTTTTAGCCTCCTTATATATTTGAGATGTTAACATTTTGTATGTTAAAAAATGTTACAAATACTTTATCTCCAAACCCGCCCTTATAGATTAACTGTTTTTTTTTTTTTTTATATTTTATTTATTTATTTGAGAGAGAGCTAGTGAGAGCAAGAAAGCACAAGCAGGGGGAGCAGCAGGCAGAGGGAAAGGGGGAAGCAGGCTCCCCGCTGAGCAGGGAGCCCATGATGTGGGGCTTGATCCCAAGACCCCAGGCATTTAATCAGCTGAGCAACCTAGGCACCCTATTTTAACTCTTTTGATAACATCTTTATCATAGTGATAGTTTAGCTGTTTAAAAGCCACTTCTGTCTTTGTTTTTCTTTTTAACAGTCTCTAATTTGCTCACTTAGGAAAGTTTTCCCTACCTTAATATTATGAAAACAATCTCCCTCTGTTTTCTTTTAAAATGTTGTAGTTTTTAGTTTTTATGTTTCTTATGTATATTTTTGTTTATATTTAATTCATTTAAAATTGCTCTTTATTCCATATAGAATATATCTTTGCTGTTAGCAAATACAAACGGAGATCCCTTTATCCCAACACCATTTATTAAGTAGTGTATATGTTTCCCACTGTTTTGTAATGTTAACTTTTACATACTAAAGTCCCCATGCAAATACTCCTAGACTCTCTATTCTGTTTGAGGTCTATCTTTTTATTACAACCACTCTGTTTTAATTTGTGTATCTTTATAGATTTGATATCTGGTAGGTTTCCTTGCATTGTTTTTACCAAGAATTTCTCTGTTATTCTGACATATTTTCTACTTCAGGTGAACTTTAGAATTACCATGCCAAATTCCATCTAAAAATCTAATGACTTTCTCTTTAGATTATATAGAATTTACATATTAATTTGAGCTGACATTTCTGTAATTTTTGAGTCTTACTCTCTGGGAAAATTGTATAGCTCTTCTTTCATTTGTTATTATTTTTCATTTGTATTATTTAATTTATTCTTCATAGGTCTTGGGCCTTTTTTATTAAGTTTCTTCCAAGGTATTTTATAGTTTTTGTTGCTCTTTTGAACTGCTTTTTGTTTCTAAAGTACTTGAAAGGACCCTAAATAAGAGACATTTACTTCTCCTAGTCGTTTATTATAAGTAATATTTTTATCTTACTATTTATAAAATCTTTAATTTGAAAAAATGATTATATATATATATACATGCAACAAATATACATATATCTCTCATACACACACACACACACACATAGACACACATACTCATGTTTGTTGGTCTCTTAAACTGCTATTATTTGAGTGTTAACCTAGAGCCTGTCTTATCTCACTGAACTCTCCAAATTTTAGAAGAAAATATTTTATATTTCTTGTCTTTGGAAAAAAGGCAATTACTCCTTTTCTTCCAGTTTCAGTATTTTCTTTTTTTTTTTTTTTTTTAAGATTTTATATATTTATTTGACAGACAGAGATCACAAGTAGGCAGAGAGGCAGGCAGAGAGAGAGGTGGAAGCAGGCTTCCTGCTGATCAGAGAGCCCGATGCGGGGCTTGATCCCAGGACCCTAGGATCATGACCTGAGCCAAAGGCAGAGGCTTAACCCACTGAGCCACCCAGGCACCCCACCAGTTTCAGTATTTTCTGTAAAAATGCAAAAAATATGTTCAAGTATTTTTAGTTTTTCATCTCCGATTCAGTTTGTGTGTCATAGGAAATAGGGGACTAGATGGGAGTGCTTGCATTAACAGAACACCGCAGTTTATTTTTATCCTAAGACACTCAGTTCCACGTTCAACTTCTAAGTTTCTGCCAGTCAAGTTATGAAATTTAAAACTGCACTGCTATTTCGGACACCAATCATTATATCACTGGTCCAGCTCTATAGTTTTCATGAGAGCTTATCCATCTCAGAAAGTAAGAATGCAAACAGAAGGAGGAAACAATTTTTAAAATCATGGAGATGAACATCTTTGGTGCCATCATTTGATTCACTGTGGTACATCATTTTTGAACATTTTTCCTTTCTGGTTTACAACACTAAGTTTTAAGCAACTTGCCTATAACTAATCTTCAATCCAAATTTTATCCTAATTTCTCTACAAACTAGTGCTTACTAACATTTCTTTTATCTTGCTTGCTTTCACTGGCTCTGGTGTTGAAGAGTGATTTTTTTTTTTTTTTTTTAATGAAATAAAAGGGGCACCTGGGTGGCTCAGTGGGTTAAAGCGGGCTCAGGTCATGATCTCAGGGACCTGGGATCCAGCCCCGCATTGGGCTCTCTGCTCAGCGGGAAGCCTGCTTCCTCCTCTCTCTCTGCCTGCCTCTCTGCCTACTTGTGATCTCTGTCAAATAAATAAATAAAATATTTTAAAAAATGAAATAAAAAATGAAACAAGACAAGACTTCGTGTTGAAAAATCAACCTGACTTGCAGGGAACATTGGCATTTCTGTTTAATGGCTCACAGTAAGATGCTTTAGGCACTGAAAGAATCAGGGAGAAGAAGAACTGCTTTCATTGTTAGCAGTTGTCCTGGGAAGGCGTAAACAACAACATTGCCTTTATAATTTAATTTTCAGTATTCTGGCATCTATCATTTGCGTCCTCTGCCTCCTTTTCTGTAGGGTTTATCTTCAAGCCTGAAGGACCTGTGGCTCTTTATTGAAACACTGCTTTCAGGCACGGGGGCCTGTTTTACCAGCACTTGTAGAGGATTACAAGTGTGTGGCGGTTTAAATGTTTGTCTCTCGCCCCTTCTCTGGGGTATCTTGAAACCACTGAATAAAAAGCCAGCTCACTCTCCTCAAGTCAAGACATCTTTGAGGCGAATTTCTACTCCAGGAATGCCCTGACTGTCCGGCTGAGGTTTCCTTCTGTGAGACGTTGCCTGAGAGCTGGTCTACCTCTTTGGCTTTCTCCCCAGCCCTTATCAGCTTCCCACACTCATACCGGTTTTCTCTGAGAAAACCTCCTTTACAAAACCGCTACCATGAATACTGGCCTTGCCATCGTTCTGGTGGGCAAACTGACCTAAGATTTAGGAAATAGAAGAATTTCAAATGCCATTTTTATATTCTGTAAACATTTTCCATTTCCCCCCGTGAACTAGATTCTCCCTCTATATGTTCCTCTTTAGCCCCCTTTCCTGCTTTATTTTACTATAAAAACTCTGCTTTTCTCAGTAATTAACTCCATATTACTGTCCAGTATCTCTAAGTCTCTGCTTTTCATTAGTCTTGCCTTCTCCCTCAGACCTACCTCACAACCCTGGGTCTCCCGCATTTGCTATCAATTTCTGCAGTGGGTCAGGGGAATCAAATTTGGCAAGACTGGCTTGAGGTTTAACCTCGCTTAGCCTACAAAGACATTTTTGAACATACAAACTCAGGCCCAGGCAGGGAGAAAAAAATCGTAAGAATGCATCTAGAGTGCTTGCCATGTGCTAGGGATTCTGCTAAATATTTTCAGACATTATTTTATTAAGATATAATGCCCACAAAATTTGATATATTTATCAAAATTTTTATGCATAAAGCAATTAAGGCATGGAGAAATTAATAATTTTCCTATATTTACTCAATTAGTAAGTATAGGAATAAACTCAAACTCATGTCTCTCTCGCTCCATTTCATAGTTTTAACAGCTAAGCAGCGTAGCCTTCAGAAGTAAGACCCTTTAGGAGTGTGTTAGATCCTTGTTTCTGAAAGTATGGTCTGAAGAACAGCAGCATCTGCATAGCTTGGCAGCTCCTCAGAAGTGCAGAATCTCCAGCCCTACCCTAGATCTTCTCAATCAGAAATCAGAATTGTGACGGAATTCAAGTCATCATTCACATTTGTTTTGAGAAGCTCTTGGCTAGAGCTCTTGATACCATCTATCTAGATGGAAGTCAAACTGGCAAACAGTTCATTCATTCTACAAACTTCCATGGACATCTTACTGTGGGAGAGCCAAGCTTTGTCCTTGCCTGAAATACTCAAATTGATTCCTGTCTTTAAGGTGTTTATAGCTGAGTTGGGATTCAAATGAGTTAGCCGATGAAATTGATCAAGATTCTCAGCCAGATTGTCAGTGTGCAAAGCACTGTAAACTATGGAGACGGTCATGGTGAGTGGAGAAATCTACATCTAGAAACGTTTAAACCTGATTTTCATTAGTCTCGCTTTCTTACTTAGATCTACCTCTTAACCCTGGGCCTCCTGCATTTGCTACCAATTTCTGCAGGGGGTTGAAAGAACCTAACTTGGCAAGATTAGACCCAAGATTTAGCTACACTTAGCCTCCATCTATCTATCTATCTATCTATCATCTATCATCTATCATCTATCTATCTCTCTATTATCTATAAAATCTTTAAAACAGCTAATGAGTGATATATCTGACCTTGGATTCTTGACCAAAATTGCCATGTTTTAAAGGACTTAAGCATTTTGGCGTTTGCACGTATTTGATAAAGTGTACCTGGCTGATCATGTATGTACCATAGCTTAGTAGTGGCTGATCTTGTTTCTACCTTGACATACCTGCTTAAAATGGAAATTCAATATTTATTTTAGAGGAAGAATAGCATTAAAAATAATGAGAACTTGACAAACCAGTACTTTTTCCAAGAAGTGATGTAGTCCTAGTTATTTCTGTGCTTGCTTTTACTAACTCCCTTGTGGCTTAAGCAGAATACCTGACAGTTCTAAAACTGTCTTCACCCAAGTAGGTCAAGGATTTATGCAAATATTATCTTGTCATGTGTGAATATTTATTTTGGACACAGCTAGACTATCTCTTCCCATTTTATAGTTTTAAGGCTTGGGTTGTTGGATGTCCACACAACTACTAGATTACCAGAACAGCAATTAAAAAAACTCCCAACTCCCCAGCTAGGACTGAAGTTTTTGATATGATCACCAGAATTTAGGAATGACTGACCATTGCCTTGTCTATGACCCAAGAAGCCCCAAAGATACCCCCACATTCAAATAATAGCAGAATAGGTGTTACATTTTTATTAACCCATCTAGGGACTGGAATCAATATGGTATTCTGATAAAGTTCAGTTGGAAAATCAGCTTAGACTTGAAATTAGAGTATCTTTTTTCTTGGTTCAGTTGAACACTTATCCCATCTGGCCTCTGAGTCATAAGAAACGACGGTACTGGAGCATTTAAGAGAGAAAGGGAGAGCAAAAGGTGAGATGGTTGAGTCTACTCAAAAAACTAAGACTCAGTTTACCTACCCTTCCGTCTAACATGCAGGTATGTGCACTTAACTCTGCCAGTAGCCAAGAAGTAGTAAATGAGGCCCAATCAGTATCCATAATGCATCTATTTCTGTTCATGTCTATGTCTGCATCTGTATCTATATATAAAACATTCCCTTGGGAAGAGCAAGGAGTTTTTCTTGGCATGGAGGACAGCTGAGAATTCCCTCCCCACCCATTCAAGGATTACAGCAGTATTTTCAAGTAGAATTTTTGATATCTTTATCCAAAATACTTTCATTTGGTCAACTCCATAAAATCAGGAGCTGAATCAAGGATATTGAGAAGAAACTGGACCATGTAGTTTATAAAGTGATCCCTCCCACAATTTATTATAATAATAATAATAATAATAATAACAATTTCATAAAGAGAAAAGTAGCTTATTTTACCCTTAAAGTCATAAACATCTCCCAGTTTTAGGATTTAATCTCTGCTTTCATCCTTTAAAAGTTCATGAATATTGAGTTTAATTTGAGCTAACAGACTTAAATAGAGCCGCCATCTTTCATCTTAATCCAAATTGAAAATTTAATGCTACCTGGTCTCTGAGCAGAAGGAGATTTGAAACAGCCTCTTAGGTGCTTATAAAATAACTAAAAAGGGTAGAGGAGAAAGTTATAGCTTTGGTGCCCTAAGAAAGACTCCCAGAATAAACTACAAGAATTGCTTATTATGGGACTTGCTCTCTCTTCCACAATAAGGAATCTGGGGAATCAGGAAACCATTATTTCAACTATTGGCCCTGGTGCTACATTAGCTCATCCACAATCCATTCAGGAAGTTGCTACACCTACTACATCATTGCCTCCAGGAAATCATTGCTCAGCAGTGATACAGAGGTCAGGAGAAAACTCCAGGAAAGGTTGGCTTCCAGTGCATGCTCTCTACCTGCTGATCTGCGCCTATAAAATGGATGCTTCAGGCCTTGATTTTCTCTTCAGAGTCTACCTGCTCAGCAGAACCAATATCGCATCTGGAGCCCTAGTTTCAAGGGCGTCTAGGAATTTCCACTTACACCTTTCCAGACTCTCTACACAGGGAAGCACTATAAAAGAAGGCTGGAAGGGATGTTGAGTAAGTCAATCTAGAGAATAAGACATGATCTACGCTAGTCTTAGAGAAACCTGCGGCAAAACTAAGAATTTTTTAATGATTAAAACATAATATTTATACATCTATTTTTTCTTATTTCATTTACTTTAAAGGAAGCTAAAATGTCAAATTATTAAGTTAAAGTTTGGATACCTGGCAAAAATAAATAGCATGGGAAATTTAAGAACCAAAATAAAAGCTACAGAAAATGTCAGTGACAAAATTACAGAAACCAAGAATAGGAAACATGTTTCAATTTCTAAGTATACTACTTCCTTAGTCATTACAGAAAAGCATATGAATGATTAATAAAAATATTTTTTATTCATTATACTTTCCATGATGAGTTCTGGGCTTTTGGGAACATCTTTTCATTTTTCATGATTTAATGATTTCTCTAATAACTGAGTAGGAATTTTAACTATCTTCATGACTGGCAATGCTGGATAAATGAGAATCATATTTTAAGATGCAAATCTGAGCCATGAATGTATTTTCTCAGATAACACCCTTCCTAACTACCCTTACTCCACAATTCTGAAATACATATTATAGCTGCAAATACCCAAACTGAATCCTTTAATAAAACCATTCATATCCTCATTTTTTCCTATGAAGCTTTGATTTTGCCTTTGATTAAAAATTCTTTGTACCCCATGCAGATTTCTAAGGAAGTAAAACAATGGATTTGCAATCCACTTAGTTCCCCTTGGGTAAAATGACATCCATGTTCCACTATGTGAAAAACTGAAGTGCTCTTCTAGTTGTATAAGTTAATCTGTCGTTCCTCAACTTCTTAGAGTAACTGTGCCTTACTGTTTTCTACAATTTTTTTAAAGATTTTATTTATTCATTTGACAGACAGAGATCACAAGTAGGCAGAGAAGCAGGCAGAGAGAGAGGAGGAAGCAGGCTCCCCGCTGAGCAGAGAGCCCAATGCGGGACTCGATCCCAGGACTGGGATCATGACCAGAGCTGAAGGCAGAGGCTTTAACCCACTGAGCCACCCAGGCACCTCTGTTTTCTACAATTTTATATTCACTATAAGCTTAGCATGGTAGTAAGGAAAAGTATCATCCTCTCAAAAGGTTATAACTGAAGTTTTATCAACTCACAGTCAGGTAGTCACACTCTAAAATGTACATTGCCCTAAAGACTCTAGGAGCCCTTGCCTGGTTCCTTGAGTTGGCTTGCTAGATATGGAGCTTTGCAATGGGAGTGTACCTAACTATTAAGGCGAGGAATTAGAAAGGATGACCAGATCCAGGCATCATGAGGTTTCATGACCTAGAGAGTCATACACAGGTATATGAAAAATAAAACTTCAAAAGGCTAATATAAAACCAGAGTATGTTCAAAAGGAAGCATGCATAATTTGTGCCCTCAGCTTTTGGCGTACCTGGATCTCATTGACATTTTGATCTTAGTACAGTCTTCACTTCATGAGCTCTTCCAGAAATAAGCTACTCATACATTTACCAGTCACTTTCTATAGCATCTTTGTGTTTTATTTCTTCATAGATCTTAGCATTGTCAGCAGTTATCTTATTCACTTTTTTGCTTAGTTGTATACTACCCAACTCCTTCCAGTAGAATATTAACTCTAGAAGTACAGAAGCCTTGTCTTTCGTGTTCCTCATTTGTTTCTCTGGAACTTAGAACGAAGTCTGGCATACAGTAGTCACTCAATAAATATCCTTCGAACGAATGAATAAATGAATCCTTAACCGGGTGCTCTCACTTTCTCTGTGAAAGCTTTATTCATACACCTTCATATGCATGAATTATAACATGTAGTTTCCGGAATTTCCTCAGGCTTCAATGGAAAATTCCATAAGGGTGTTCCAATACCAACTTAAATCCCCTGGCTACATTGAATCTGCTAAAACCGGTCTATAAAATCCAAAAACTAATAACTTGACACTTCTGGTTAGAGCCAAAGTTGCAAATAAAATATGCCTCATGATTAGATGCTCTGTGAGGGTTTGTGTCACAGCTGTGATTTATTGGATATTGCTAATGAATCAGGTCTTCGTATCAAATCACTCTAGGTCCATTTTACAGAACATATATTTATACAGAAAATAATAGTAACATTATAGACCTTGGCATAAGACTTGGAAAATTCTCTCCCAGGGTTCTACTTTTCTCATAACAGTGATTATTTTTCCTGCATGATGTTTCTGGCCAAAGCAATGAACATTCCATTTTACCCTGGATTGATTCTCCATTGTTGAGTTTGGGTTCCACATCCATGGCTTTCTATGCCTATCTATCTCCAGAGTTTGTCTTTATTACTCATCCTTTTATTAAATTTTCAAGAGAATAGTTATGCTTTCCCAGTTATGAGGTGTTTTCATTGGGTTGATTTTCTTTTTTGATCAAGGGTTACGTTAGTAAATGTGGGCGTATCATCGAATCTTTGATGATGGTGATCTCATAGTGCTGAAGGTCATCCTTCTGAACATCAATCCCCCTTGAAAGTACCTTAGATGCTGAAGAAACTGATGTGGAGACTTCCATGAAAGTATTTGTTTAGTGATACCTCAGAAAAAGAGCAACTGACAGGTTGAATACCTAATTTCTTAGAAAAAATAGAAAATAGGAGAAAAATCTGATCAATCAAAATGCTGTTATTTTGTAGTCTAAACTATTGACTATGTTTTGCAAAACCAAATTATTTTAATAATCTGGATTCAATTTAAAAGAAAAATATTTTTAACATTTATTCAAAGCTATTCACGTTATTAAAACATTTAATATAATCTGTAACCATCTTTAAAATTCATTTGTGAGGGCGCCTAGGTGGCTCAGTGGGTTAAGCCTCTGCCTTCGGCTCAGGTCATGATCTCAGGGTCCTGGGATTGACTCCTGCATCGGGCTCTCTGCTTAGCCGGGAGCCTGCTTCCCTCTCTTTCTCTCTCTGCCTGCCTCTCTGCCTGCTTGTGATCTCTGTCTGTCAAATAAATAAATAAAATCTTTAAAAAAAATCATTTGTGAAACAGACCATCATTCCTATCATAATGTGTGATTAGGGAGAATCATAAAGTGTCTATATGTGTACTCAGTCTAAAAATTACATATTGACTGCACAGTCTCAGTGTTGGAAAGTGAGACAGATACCTACTAGGTCTTAGAATGTTTCTTGTAGCGATTTTTTAAGAACTTCGACTTTATGGTTGGGTCAACCTGGTTTCAAATCCTGGACCTGATAATCAGATTTTGAACACATTGCTTAACTCTGAATTTCCTCCTTTGTAAAGTGAGAAAAATTATAGTATCTCCTTCATAAGGTGCTTCAAAGATTAAATTAAAAACTGTTAGCATAGTACCTGAAGCCGAATAAACTATCTCTCGCATTAGCTACTGTTACTATAGGTTTTGTAATTCCTGTATCCAAAAAAAGTTGCTCCTGAATTATCCTCCCTTGTAAAAATGTGCTAACCAAAATCTTTATGATGAATTGTAAGACCCATGGATGACAGACTAAATATTTGAACCTTGGGCGAATCTCAGCAGTTTAAGATTTGTTGATACAAATTAGTGACTTGTAAAATACCTCTCCCTACAAATTTGTTTATCTTCTACCTCTCCTGAGTCAATTAACTATATTACCTACCAGTCTGACCTCAGGTATATAAAATAAAAATACCTGTACTTAAGAGCATAATATGCTCTTAGAATACCTACGTAGATATTTAGATACAGATAGATAGATGTAATTATATATATATATATAAATAATATGTATATATAACCTAATATAGATAGATGTAAATATATATGCATATATATGTAATTAAAAATATATATAAATTATATATATATAAGATGTAATTATATATAACCTATATATATAGATAAATGTAATTATCTATATATATATATAGATATATATGAGTTTGTCTATATATACATAGGAGTGTATTTGTGTGTGTATATGTGTGTGTGTGTGTGTGTGTGTGTGTGTGTAAACACTCAGAAATTCTAAGCCACGTGCATGTATTCATTTTGATTCAAAAAATATCAACAAAGGTTATGTGGATTTTGTGGGGTTATGGTTTTTTGTTTTGTTTTGTTTTAATTTTCCTAAGGTAGTAACATAAGCTTATAAATAGAAACATTTAAGAAACTTATCTGATTAAAGTGCTGCCTGTCCTCGCATCTCTTCCTGTTTCCTTCTCCTGGTCCCAAATACTAGGTCTAGCCATAAATTACGCAATGAACAGTATGAAAACATGTTTCCTGTTATCTCAACTCTCACTGGTACGACAAAGTTCTGTTTATCAAGCTGGAGATAAGTAATGCTAATTACATAAATAATCACATGTTCATGTGTGATAGCCACAGTCAGTTGTTAATTTCCCTTGGATTTGAGGACACCAGCTTAATTACAATTTTGCGCAAAAGAGAATTTTTGAATGTGAAAAACAACATTCCACACAGGACAGATAACTGACCCTTGGAAGTTTTGTGCTGCACTGATTGAGCATACCAGGATTTCTCTGATGGAATCTGGTCTGGCGATGATGGCTGATGGTGAAGAAAATACCTGGGGAGTCAATCCAGGTCTCATTCACTTAACACAGGAGCTATGAATGGAAATGCTTTGAAATATATTTGCTGATCTATAAACTGTAATGAGTCAACTCCAGAGACCATCTGGAACAAACTTCCAGAGCACAATGTCATCAAAAGTGAAGACATGCATCATTTTAAGACATTTGACAAGAACGGATTTTCAATAAGGAAGAAACACTGAAGAAACCTGAGTTATAACTAGTCTTAACTTCTTTGAGTAGTCTGATGGAGTGGTAGACATATTTCTTTGCTTTGAGGAGCACTTCAATGTGGGCTATAAGTAGACTGAATATCATTTCTTAAATTGCACCATAAATATATTTCAAACCCCAATGTGGTAGAGGAATCTATTTGGGAAGGATTATTCTAATGGGAAAAGGAAAAGGAGAACTTAGGTTCTTTACTCATGCAAAAGTGAGCCAGGTGAATTATTAAGGTGACATGATCGCCTACTGCCCTCACAGCAACGCATCTCTTGGGATTTTACTGAGTTTTTCTTTGGGCTTGAAAATGTGCTGAGTATTCAATATGTTTACCATATTTAATGCCTTTAAAAATCCTGTGAGGCAGGTAGCATTAATATCTTCATCTCATACTCACACACTCACACACATGTGTGCATGTGTATTGTTGAGGTTCAGAGAGGGTAAGCATCTTATCATGAAGCTTGCATGTGGCCATACTGGAATTTGAAGCTAGCAGGTCAAATTTCAAAATGCATGCTCTTAACCAGAAAGCTCTGCTGACAATTGTAGAGCATTTAGTTGACGGATATATTCCAAGGTTTGGCAGACCTTTTGAGATATCTGATAACCTGTAAATAACCTTGAGTAATTTATACAGACCTCAAATTAGGACCACTAGAGGGGGCTTATCTAGGATTCCCAACTTTTTAATTGAAAAAGTCAAACACACATATTTTCTAAAAGACTTTGATCACTCTAAAAAGAATAAAAGGTAAAACACTTTCATGTAAAGGGACAATGAAAGGGAAATGCGTCCTTCTTTGGGTCACAAAAGAACCCCTTCAATACTTGTTGCCACTTGTAGAGTATCCAAGACCAACTTTAAATCCTGTCCTCATTACAAATTTGAGTGGTATTATTCTACTGATGAGGATTTGAAGCTGAGAGAGGGTAAAGAACCTGGTCAGAGTCACATATGATAATCTGATCATATGTCTCCTGTGGGTTTTTTTTTGTCCCTGTCCATACTATTTAGTATTTATATTTATTTATATAGTCCCATACTTTTTATGACCAATCAGCTAAAATTTAGTGATTAAAGAACTCCTAAGGCATCTTAATTGGCCTTTTCAGGAACCTTCTGCCTTAGAACATTCTAGACATACAAGAAGTATGTGGAAAATTACTATACAATCTAAGAAGATTGTTGATATGATCCAAAACCAACAGGAAATAACTGAGACCCATAAATAAGCACAGAGCTCTGCCTGGCCCATGAGGAGAACTCACAACCCTACAGAATGGAAGAATAACCACAAATCAAACACATTAAAGCCCTGGAGTAATATATTGCCCTCACTCATCTCTTAAATGTGCTCATAAGAGCCACTGAGCAAAATGATGGCTGGTGGGGATATATGTTCCATGCAAATATGGCCCAAGAAAGGCTACATGGTAAGAGAATATGGGTAGAGTATGAAGTTAAAAGTTTAATTCACCTAAATCTGTATAAAAACACAGAGGAGAGATAAAAATCATAGTGACTTAGAAGTATTAGCCGCAAGATCCAGCAGACAGCTGGTGATGATATTAATTGAAAATATTCTATTTTCAGAGAGAGACTTTAACATGAGATGAGTCTAAAAGGTGAAAGATCCTTCAAGAAATGGAGTTCCTTCCTGCTGAAAGTATTAAGGAACACGAAGACTGAGATAAGAGACTGTGGCTACATTAAGTCCCCCTTGTCTGTATTGGTTATCGATGATGGAATAACACAATCCATTAAGTACCTTAAAGTAATAATAATCATTTATTTATCTTGCAGTTTCTGGGGTGATAGATTTGGGAGCAGCTCAGTTGGTTAGTTCTGGCCAAGGGTCTGTCATGAGAATATAGTCAGATGTCACTTGGGGCTGCAGAATCTGAAGATTTGGTAGTTGCGGGATCCACTTCCAAGGTGGATTATTCAATGCTTGACAAGTTAGCGCTGGGTTTTGGCTGGAGGTCTCCCTTTGTATCCTTTGCAGGCACCTCCGCGGGATGCTTAGTGTCTTCCATTACATGGCAACAGAATGGGATTCCAACAGACCAAGGCAGAAACTATTCTTTTTTATGACTTAGCCTTGAAAGTCACTCGCCATGACCTGTACTGTATTCTATTGATCACATCCCAGCCCTGATTTACACAGAAGAGAACTACATAAGGGTGTGAACGTGAGGAAGCAAGGGTCATTAGGGCTAACTACCCTATTTTCTAACCTCTCCATAACTTTGAAAAGTGGCTTGTCATTTATTGCTGACTACTAATGTCCACCAGATTCAGAGTTATAAAAATGTAGTGTAAAGAGATCTGTAACTGGTTGCATGGGTCTTTTTGATACATTCAGCAAACCTTGTCATTATTTTATTCATATTATGGTAACAATGAGATAATATTATTTTCATTGAATACTTTTGCTCTATTAAGAAGCTTTTATTCTATTTCATTAAAAGTATCTGAATTGTGGTATGTACCAGGTGTGCCATTTATTGAGCCCTTAACTATGTACCAGCCATATGCCAAGCACTTAGAAACATTACCTAATGTAATTCTCACAAAAATTATATTATCCTCATTTTGCAGGTAAAGAGCCCACGGCAGGAGAATTTCAGGAAGACACATAAGGCACTAGAACCGAGATTTGACTCTATATGATCTGAATCCAAAATGTGTTGTATTAGCACCTGTGCTATTCTTCTAGGTTCCGACAGTACTCTGATCACCAAACTCTGTGTCCTAACATTAGTTAGAGGGGAAAGAGTAACAAATTAAACATCAAAGAGAGATAGTTACAAGTTATAAGGGATAAAAAGAAATGCTGAGAGGTCCTAGGGCGGCTGGAGGAAATGTAATGGAGTTAGAGTGCAAGCAAGGTTGGAGGTATCAAGGGAGATATGTGGCCCAGGAGAACATGGTCAGTATAATGATCAAGTCCACAGGTCCTTGAAAGGTCCAGACAGAAATACAAGAGAATGCTAGGACTATCTGGGCCACTAAGGACATAGTGAGGGTAGCAGAATGCAACAAGAAAAGCAGGCGTGTACTGGATATTCAGGCTGACCAAGGTTCAGATCTTGACTGCACCCCCAGCAGTCTCTTGGTGATCAGAGACCAGTTACTTGAACACTGAGCCCTAGTGTTCTAATCTTTAAAATGGGAATGATAATGATAATATTCACCCTATAGGACAGCTGTAAGGACAAGACGAATTGCCATTACTACTGTACCTAGGAGAATGCATGGCACATCAAAAGCCAGTTAGAACAACATTTCCTATGTTCCAGGCATTCTGCTAAGTGCTTTATACAATGTTATTTTATGTAATCATTAATATAAGCTTGCATACTCCAGTTTCAAAGATCCTATGGGACGTGGCTCAGTGGGTTAGGTCTCTGCCTTCGGCTCAGGTCATGATCTCAGGGTCCTGTATCGAGCCCCGCATTGGAATCTCTGCTCAGCAGGGAGCCTGTTCCCCGCCACCCCCACCTCTGCCTGCCTCTCTGCTCACTTGTGATCTCTCTCTCTCTGTGTGTCAAATAAATAAATAAAGCCTTAAAAAAAAAAAAAAAAGGCTTTCTATCTGGGATGCCTGGGTGGTTCAGTCAGTTAAGCTGCTGCCTTCGGCTCAGGTCATGATCCCAGAGTCCTGGAATCAAGTCCTGAATCGGGCTCCTTGCTCAGCAAGGAGCCTGCTTCTCTCTCCGCCTCTACCTGCCTACCACTCTGCCTGCTTGTGTGCTCTCTCTCTCTCTCTGACAAATAAATAAATAAATAAAACCTTTTAAAAGATCCTATGGGACAAAAGGGAAGGTATCTATAATACCAGAACAATTTAAAAATGAGCTCAAAGTAACTGGTAAGAGAAAGTAATTACAAGAATTTTTTCACTAGAAAATTAGTACAGATGATAGTCTTGGTTTTTGGATGAAAGACTCTTAAGTATCCTCCTTTAACATTCGTAATTCCAAAATTATAGCACTTAATTTGCTGTTTCATAAATATCTGTTAACTAATCCATACCTCCTCTGCTTCCGCCAGTGAGTCATACACTCTGTAAGGACAGACCTTTTTCTTTCTGATTATCCTTGTATTTACGGCACTTGGTACAATACCTAACACAGTGAAGCCTCAAATATTTACTTAATTAAGTGAAAGATGTTTAAAGGGTTACGCTTAAGTATAGACATGAACTAGCTCTGTAATTATAAGAAAACTCACATATATGTGAGGTTTTATTACAAGTAATTTTTGGCATTATCATATTCAGATATGACTTAAGCCTTAATCCAGGCTTATAAAATGGATTTGGGCCCTTCTCCCGAGGAGCATTAGGCAAGAGTCAGATGATAAATACCATCTTTCATGAATAAAGCCATTTTTTCCTTTTTAAAACCCAGATATATTTTATCAAACTTTTTTCCAGCTTCATTGACATAAATGACAAATAAAATTATAAGATATTTAAAGGGTACACTGTGATGATTGGATAGATGTATCCAAGCCAGTAATGTGCTATCAGTCATAGTGATTTTGTTTTATTCATTGGAGAAATTGTGAGTATGGAGCATTGACCTGTAGGCCTGATGTATTTTAAGCAAACACCGGAAGAGATTGGGTCCCTCCACAGATCAGGAAAAACAATGGACTGCTTTTTGTTTGACTCTCAATAAACCCACCTTTATTAAGCAGTCCTATCTGGCCATTGTGCTAAACCAAGACAAACAAAGACGAATACACATAGTCCGTCTGCCCTTGGGGAACTTAAATTCCAGTGCGAGAGAAAGTATTACTATAATTCAGGTGAGACCATCATTGGCTATCTATGTATGTATGTATGGATGGATGGATTTAAAATTTTATTTATTTATTTGACAGAGAGAGAGAAAGAACACAAACAGGGGGGAGAGGCAGAGGGAGAGAGGGGAGCAGGCTCCTGGAGCAGACTCCTTGCTGAGCAAAGGAGCCCCATGCTGGTCTGGATCCCAGGACCCTGGGATCATGACCTGAGCAGAAGGCAGACCGTTAATGGATTGAGCCACCTGGGTGTTCAGCAATATGTTTAAGTGCTATGGGGCCCATAAGGGGAAGAATATTTTTACACGAAGAATTAAAGGTAGCCTAGAGAAAAACTAGGATTTTGAACATCAGAAAGGGAACAATAATAATATGCTCATTATTTGTTACTTTATTTTAAGTAGAGTTATCCTTAGTGCTGAGCAGTTTACACTGAAAGTTGATATCAAGAGGACTACCCTCCAAGTTATTTTTTTTTTTAATGTTCTATTTTTTAGAGACAGTTGGGGGAAGAGGGAGAGGGAGAGAGAGAATCTTAAGCAGGCTCCACACCCAGAGGGGAGCCCCCACATGGGGGTCAGTCTCACCAGCCTGAGGTCATGATCTGAGCCAAAATCAAGAGTCAGCCCCTTTCACCAACGGAGCCACCCAGAGGCCCCTCCCCTCCACACTTTTAGCACTGAGAGACCACGGTGTTTCCAGACCCCTTGAAATGGGATGTGTCATTGTATCTTTCTGGAACAACATGCTTTAAATTAATGTTACAATATTTATTTTTATGTATGGAAAAATGAACCAGGTATACACCGCCCAGAAGCTCTGTTCTGTTAAAGAACTATATTAAAGAACTTCTGTTAAAGAAGATATGTAAACTCTTTAACAATTGTTTTTTTCAAGATTCACAACATGAATGAAAGTTTTTTTGTTTTTTTTTTTTTTTTTTTTTTAAGATAACATTTGGGGGCACCTGGGTGGCTCAGTGGGTTAAAGCCTCTGACTTCAGCTCAGGTCATGATCCCGGGGTTCTGGGATCGAGCCCTGCATCGGGCTCTCTGCTCAGCGGGGAGCCTGCTTTCTCCTCTCTCTGTCTCTGCCTGCCTCTCTGCTTACTTGCCTGTCAAATAAATAAATAAAGTCTTAAAAAAAAAAAGGATAACATTTGTATTTCTGACTATAAAAGCAGTATACCCATTTGCTCACTACAGATCTTCCTCAACTTACAATGGGGTTATGTCCAGATAAATCCATCATAAGCTGGAAATATTGCAAGTTGAAAATGCACTTAACACACCAACCTAGGAATAACATAGCTTAGCCTGGCCTTCTGCAAGTGCGCTCAGAACACTTACGTTAGCCCACAACTGGGCAAAATCTCCTAACACAAAGCCTATTCAATAACAGAGTGCTGAGTAGCTCATGTAATTTATTGAACTCTGTACTGAAAGTGAAAGATTGGGTGTACAGGTCCAGGCTGATTCTAAATGTGTCATCGTTGATCCCCGTGACTGTGTGGCTGACTGGGAGCAGCGCTCGCTGCCCTGCCCAGCATCACAGAGAGGGTCCTACCACATAGCGCTAGAACAGGAAAAGATCAAAATTCAACATTCAAAGAACGCTTTCTACAGAATGCATTAGGCTTTTGCACCCTCACAAAGTTGAAAACTTGTGATTCAAAGCATCATAAGCCGGGGACTTGGGTCTGTACTCATTTTCTGAGGATTTAGTATGTCACCTCTATCAGAAGCAGCAATGTAAGCACAGTCATCAGGAGGGCTCACAGCAGAGAGAAGCGACATGAACACGATGAGTATCTGGTTCATCAGAGTGCGAAGCGTGGAGATCATGAGGTCAAGTATCAAGATAGCCATGTACATGCTGGGTTATGCAGAACTGTGAAAGAGAGACCCTAGACACCCTTGGAAAAGGAATAATGGGAGAAGAGAAGGCAAAGATGAAGGTTTTAGGAAATTGCCCTGATGAAGGATTGAGCTCTAGTATGTTTCCTTTTCATCACAGGGACCCACATTTCTCCACTGCAAACTTCTGATATGGCCAGGATAAAATGTGTTTCAGCTTTCCTCTGTTTCACTGGGCTTTTGTAGTCCTATCCATTTTGTGCTGTTAATTACATTACATATTCAACAGATAGTCATTAAAAATCTACCATGCGTACACGGATGGAAATACAGTGGCAGACAAGAAAAAGTGTCTCTTTCATGGAATTTACAGGGTTACTGAGTTTACAAATAAATACACATTTCAAGTTTGAAATAATGTTTTGGGCATGAGAGAGTTATAAGGAAGATGTGGATAGTTATGCCAGGTCTGTCTACCAACAGCAATGAGTGAGCCTCTTTTATTTGAGTTTAATTCATGAATCTGCAGAACAAAGACATTATTATTCCTATTTTTACTAAGGTAACTTTTTTTCCCCCCATTGCAGCCCTTGTAAGTAAGTGTTCACATGATATAGTTAAGCAATGATAAAATGACATTTTTTTTTTTCCTCTCGACCTTCCTCCTCCTGACAAATGTACTTTTAAGGCAGGATTTAAATGTAAATCTTCAACCCACTACTCAACGTGGAGGTAGCTCTTATATACTTGTATTCACATGAAACTAGAGGAGAGTAAGGCATGGAAAGTTATGATAATAAAATGATTTGGTGATGAGAAGAAAATGAAACAGCTGGGGCAAAATGAAGCCATGGACTCCAGGGAAAATCAAATTCATGTCTACATGAATGCTCCTACTAGCCAACGTGTTACAAAACAAATACAATTTATTAGATAGATTTGCTGTAGTAAATGTTTTTGCAAAATTACTGGTGCACCATTGCTGAATATTATAGCAACAGACAAAAAAATCACAAAGTTTTTAATCATGGTGATTACTGATTTTTTTTCCTCCATTTACTTCTGAAGCTGTTAAAAAAGAAGCAATTACTTGTTGTTTCATTTGGATTGATGAAAAAGTGAAATCCAATATATAAAGAATTATGAGTTCATTTTCTTTCTTTTTTTGGTGCAGACTTTCAACACATGATAATTTATAATGCATTGCTTTCTAATTAGACTGAACTAAAATTTCAGCTAAAATAGCCGTGAGCCCTGTATTGTTTTATTTAAATGATGACTGGATGGAAACTCAACTTTTCATCCAATGCAAAATGGGGAGCAGGTCTAGAAGGTTGCCATGAAAAAGGCAATGACTGTTTTTATTTAAATGGAAAGTTAGCTTTTGTGACCTTGCCGTATAATTTTTTTTTTTTTTTTTTTTGGTAATGTGTGTATGCATTTTTTATTTTTTTCACAGGGAGGTGAGACTGTGTGCTCTGGGGTTTTCTCTGGAGGTCTATTCTCCTGGCTGGATGTGTATGACAGGTTTAGACATTAAATGGCTTTAAGCTTGTCAAAGAAAGGTTATTAAAAATGTCCCTGCCTTTCAGGCTCCGTGCTCAGTAGGAGCCCAAATGCGGTCCTATGGGGCTGTCTTTCTATTTAGTCATGTCATTTGGATCTTTGCCTATAGCAAAAAACGAGACACCATCTGTTATTTCTCACTAATGGCTGTCGGTCCTGTGCTTCCCTGGCTCACTATGCTTACCCGTTTCCCACCAGCGGCTGGACACAGCTCTGCTAACACGATTCTACTGAGAAGTGTGCTTTATTATCAAATAGACTGAGAGATGTAGAATTACTTATAGACTCTGAAACACTATTCAAATCTAAGGTATTGTCATTATTTCATTCCCACTGTGAGATCTATACAATTTTTTTCTGTATCAGGGTGATCCGGATTATATGTGGAAATTGCTTTTTTGTTGACAATGATATTAGCTCATCTTAATTGAGGGTTCTGTGAGTTATTCTTTTAATTTTCACAAAACCCCAGATCTAAGCATTATTACCACCACTTTATAATTGAGCAACTAAGCAAAACAAGTTTACGTAACTTGCTCAGTTGCATAGCATTAAAGAACAGAATTAGGATTCACCCAACTTAAACCTTCCCCTCAATTGCTGTACTGTTCCTTCTTCAGGTAACATGCTGGGCTTTTGGGGATTATAATCAGAAATCTGAGGCTTAAAAACACTATATGTTGGAAGCAAATTATTTTCCCTTGGATGATTTTCAGTGCCTGCGTTCGTTTGTAAGTGCAGAAACACATTCTTTACAGCTTCAGGAGCCATCATGATTTTCCAGCATTGCAGTGAGCTTTGCTAAACATTCTCCTCACTTTACAGATGAGGATTCAGAACCCAGTGAAGATCACGTGATGTCAGCCTGTTGTCAGGTTCTTTTAAGCAGCACTCACTTAAGAAACATGGGCTGAATACCACTTATCAACCGGGCCCTGATGTCTTTTTCATTGCAAAATCTCAACATGGGGCAATACTTTGGGAGAGGGGCAAACATTCATTATATGGCAACAGGTAACAATTTATCATACTAAAAAGTTGGTAAATTTTTCAGCTAGGAAACATTTTTATTCCCCAAGGTAGAATTTTTTTTTTGGCATAGTTTTAAAAACCTTATTGCATGTTAGTTCTGATAGAGGGAAGTACACATACAGAAATAGCTAAAAGCATAAAACTAAATTTGATTTTCTTTATAAATTCAAGCAAATATTGCTTCCTGAAGACTTTATTATGACTGATGTGAGGCTCAAAAACCTGGTCACTACCTTGTTGTAATGTCATTTTGGGCAAGTTTTGTTGGACATTTACTGATGAGTTGAGCAAACTGGAAATTGTTATGAAGTGTCAATTGTTACCCAGGATCCTAGATATGCAGCATGTTAATAGAAGTTGAGCAGAAGGTTCTACTGTCAAATATTTTTGGGAAACATTACCTGGAAAATATATGGGTCTCTTTATTGGAAAAAAAAGAACGACAAAAAAACTTTGATCTTTAATACATCGATATTGTAAATCTCCAATGGCATAAGATTTACAGTATTTTCTAAACCTACTTATCTATAAAAACTTATTTTTTGAAGTTTTCACATGTGTGGTTTTCCAGTACATATACATTGGAAAATACTTATCAGATATCCCAAACTCATATTTACACTTTGTAATCTCCCCAGATAGGGCCTCTTCTGACTGTTGGCCAGAGTGAAAGCTCATAAGCTTCCTTCAAGTCTTATTTTCTTCATCTCCCACATCAGTTAATTACCAATTCCTATACATTTGACCATTTTACCTCCTAACAAACCCTTGGAAATGAACTCTTCATTCCCTTCCCATTGTTCATGCCCCTGCTCATGTCATTATTGGGTCTTGTCTCCATCCTGGTATAATAGCTTCCCAACTAAGCTCTCTGCTCTCCATCTGTAGTTAACAGACAACAATCTTCTAAACTATAAATTGGGTTTTATAAATCAGGCCCTTATGTGGCTTCACAGGTTCTCCAGAGTGAACAATAAAAGTCACCCTCTTTGGCATGGCTTTTAAAGCCTTCTGTGACCTGACCCAGGCTTATGTCTCTCACTTTTCCAATGTTTCAGCCATATTGGATCTCTCATAGTTTCCCAAATATAGGGTGATTTTTTTGTCACGTATGTGTGCTTTTCCAGTTAGTCTGTTTGGAATACCCACCTGCCTCTCTATCCTATTCACTGATGAAATTATCATTCTGTAAGACTGTGATTAACTCATACCTTTTGCAAAATCTTTCTGGCATCTCTAGGTACATTTATATATTTGGCCCTCTATTAGGATAGCATTTCTCAGCCCAGGGTTTATAGTGTATTTTCCGGGAAGAGGTCCATAGAGAATGTAGTAGTCAGCTCTAAAGATGGCCCCAAAGCTCCTTGCCTCCTGGTACTCATTCATGCTTTTTGTAATCTTCTTCTAAATTTTATTAAGATCTGTCTACAGACCAACAGAATACTCCAAAAGTGATGGTATGTCTCTTCTGATGCTAGGTCACAAGAAGCATCATGACTTTCTTTTCTGTATCCTTTATGGATCACTTGCTCTGAGGAGAGCCAACTGTCATGTCATGGTCAAACCTATAAAAAGGCTCATGTGGCTGGGATGGAGTTTTTCTGACATGGCCTATAGGGGACTCTTTGAGGCTTTCTTCTAATGGCCATGTAAAATGAGCCATATTGAAAGCAGATCCTCCAGCCCCAATCAGACTTTCAGCTGGCAGCCACCCCCACAGAAAGCTTGACTGCAACGTCATGAATACCCTTAAGCCAGAATCATCCAGCTAATCTACTTCCAAATTCTTGACCGTTGGTAATTGCATGAGATAACATTGTTTTAACCTGCTAAACATTTAGGCAAATATTTATTATATAACAACAGATAACTAATGCAGACCATTATATTCTCAGAATGGCCCATGACCCAGAAAGGAATAAGAATCCTGGCAGGCAAAATGTTATAATTCTATTAGCATTTATCTCTGTGTATCATTAATTATTTGTTTGCCAGCCACCTCAGAACAACACAATTGCATTAATCATTACATCTTCAGTACCTACCACAGAGCTGGAGATACAATAGGTAGTTTTAAAAAAGATTTTTCTAATTAAAGGAAAGTTTACATTTTATCTGAAGCTTGATGAAAATGCTGGCTTATAGAAAAGATTCGAGTCACTGGAAGACCCTCTTAAGGGCTTTAGATGCCGTGGCTCATACACCAAGAAGGCTCAGAGAGTTCCAAAGTATCTGAAAACTTATCTTAGTAAAAGAGACATAGAAAAAAATTTGTAGATGCAAAACATCAACATTAAAAGAGATGATGGCACTTTCTTTGTCTGTCAACAGAATCTGGACCTACGTCTTCTATGATGTGAGAGAGGAAAGAAAATCCCACAGTCATTTTGAGGTGATTGGGTTATCAATGAAAAATGACATTATAAACTAGATATGTCCTCAGCCTACACTGTGTGTGTGTGTGTGTGTCTGGGAGGCAACGAGAAAAGTGTAATGTTTCTGTAAAACTCAATATCTGGCTTGAAGACATTTTTATGGGAGTCTATCAAGGGCACACAGAACTTTTGCATGGAGTTAACCAAAACATGTGTGGATTTTAAAAAAGTGTTCTTCGTAATTGCCTATAACCAGTGATTAAGATATTTCATATCAATTCCAGTTTAGGATTTAAAAAAGATGGGCTTTACTATAAAGAATATTACTTCTTTGTTTTTTGTGTTGTTTTGCAAGAGAAAGAACTCTTTTGTACAAAAAAACTGAGGGGCAACTTAGCAAGGGCAACTGTGTACAGTAGGTTGTGCCCAAAGAAGAGCTAGAACTTCCAGGTCATTCAAAAATACAAAATCAAAAGGAATTAGAAGAAAAGAATAGGTTTATCAGAAGAGAGATGCCTCACGAACACCTTTGTCCATATATAGTTTTTATTTAACAGTTGAATCAAAGGTTACAATTTTGTTGGGAAAAATTGGTAGAATTTGCTTATATTCTTGTTTTCTCACCACGCTGGTGTTGCATGCAGGTTATTGACACTGGTCACAATCAGCAAAAGTGAGTCTGTATTTTCAACATTTTGACATCTCTGAGGGTGCGTGGGGTTGTTGAGGAATGGGAAAGCAAGATAAAAAACACCTTTTTAAAAATGTAAATCCTGTCCTTCTAGGACGCTATACCTTCAGCCAAGACCGAGATTTCTCAAAATCTTGCTATGATGTCATCAGAAAGAATTGCCAAGATTTTACTTTGTCTTTGGGGCATCTGTAATGGCATTCTTTCATTAGAAATTTGCCCCTATGCAGGACTAGTTTGCTTTACTGTTGTTTGTTTTGTTTTGTTCTGCTTTCGTTTGTTTGTGGGAAGAGTAGAGGGAGAGAGAGAATCCCAAGCAGGCTTCACAGCTAGCTTGGAGCCCAACCGGCGTTTCATCTCATGACCATGAGATCATGACCTGAGCTGAAATCAAGAGTCATATGCTCAACCAACTTAGCCACCCAGGTGCCTCTGTTTGTTTGTTTTTAATGTGAAGTATGTGATTCACAAAATCTTATTGAAATGGACTCACATTTTCAAAAGGCCTCGTACCCTTTTACCATCTCTACAAGTTTCTACCCAAATTGTGATCTAGCTTACACTTAAACGGCTCAGAAGGCAGAAACTCACTGCCTTCAAAACATTGACTCAGGAAGTTTTTATTTTAAACTAAAACAGTTTTCTATAGCTTCCATCCAGTGGAACTGTAGCAGGCCATTTCCTCTTCCAGAGAGGACAGGTTATCTGGAAAGCTCTCACTCTGCCCAAGTCCACCCCACTTTCATCCCACCACTGCCAGCTGCTCTTTAGATTAAGTATGAAACTTCACTGGGTCCATGAATGGGCTTTTCCTTCCTGATTCAAGACCTTAGTGCATGCCCTTTTCCCCAGCCCCAAATGTTCCTTCATCCTTTAGCCAATTAACTGTTAACTCACCCTCAGAGCTCAGTCTAACTGTTGCTTCTTCAGAGAACCAGTGTCATACACTGCCCACAGAATCCCCATTTAGGCTCTATGTAAGGCATGTTGTACATCCTCACTGCTTTCATCAGTAATTGTATATTTGTGCGACTCAGAGAAATGTGTATGTCCCCCTGTAGGTTCTATGCTTTGTAGGGCAGAGAACTCTGGGTCCCTAACACTGCTATAGTACCTAGTACATAATATGTGTTCAAAAAATAGTTGTTGAAATAATGAATGGAAACATTCCTCATATGTCATGGACTTGATCATCTTAACAACCAAGGAGCAGGATTCCTGGGTGGCTCAGTGGGTTAAAACCTCTGCCTTTGGCTCAGGTCATGATCCCAGTGTCCTGGGATCGAGCCCCACATCAGGCTCCCTGCTATCCCTTCCCCTTCTCTCTCTCTCTCTGCTTGCCTCTCTGCCTACTTGTAATCTCTGCCTGTCAAATAAATAAATAAAATCTTTAAAAAAAAAAAAAAAAAAAACAAGGAGCTTTACTCTTTAAGAGAGAAGAGTTCCCAAGATTGTTTTGACCAGCAAACCATAGAATGGATCTTGTATTCCTTACTTCAATATTATGATTATTTTAATGTGGCCCTAGATCTCTGTTTGGTAGCCACAACACCCTGCATCTCCTTACTGAGCCATAGAAAGTCTTTTTCCTCCAGTGGTGCTGTTAGAACTTCACATTTATCCCTCCTCCTGTTTTTATTTTTGTTTTTTTAATCCAAGCCTAGGAACAGAGACCAACCAGACTGTAACCAAAAGCATGAAGGGCCTTGTCTTGCGTATGTACCAAATGTTTCGCAAATTTTTAAGGAGCAACAAGAAGCTAGTTTTTGCCCCTCCCTCCAAGGTCTGATCAGAATATTAATTAGCTCTGCTAGAATTCTAACTACTTAAAAGCAGGTCCTTAGCCCTACAGAAGGTTTGAATACTACAAACTAACTAGCAAGAGGTACAACCTAGTCAAAACTCAGGTTTCAAAGTTTCAAACCAGGATTTGGAAAAAACAAAATTTAGTGTCTAAAGGGGAAATCTAGGCCTTACACCATTTTTATTCTACGTTTCCTGCCTCACTGGAAGTAAACAAGTCTCCAGAGGGAAGACAAAAAGGGTACTGGAACCCAGCAGAAATTGCTGGGGCCGCAGATTTCCTCTTCAAACAAGGATGATCACCAGGGTGACCATATAACTAACATTTGAGAGTGCAAGGGAGGGAATTATTAAGAATAGTATGCAGACAATGAGTGTCAGGGGGCTGTCTTAGGGTCAACCAACGTATAATCATCCTAGTGGTGGCTTCTCAGTCCCGTCAGCTTCTGACACTGTTTAAGTGTCTCCTCTTTATTTTTCTCATCTGCAAAAAGAAACCAGATCATATTTACTTTATGAATAGTGTTTAACACGCGATCAACACAGTGTCGGTGCTCAAATTTAGTTATTATCGGTCATTCTATTCTCCTAATCTCCCTAATACTGACTCAGAAACAGGGATTGGTCCTGGAAAGTGAGTCAAAAAGGCTCCAGCAGACATGGCACTGTGCTGTAGAGACAGAGAAAGGCAGGTCTACACAGGCAGAGATTTGTTTTAGCTTAGCTGTGTGTGGGCTGGGGTGTTGGCTTTCTGATTTCCATCAAATCATACAGCACAAGAAATTTTCTCTTGCTTACTCTTGTGCCCAGTACTAACCAGTGAGGGTAAAAATACCTTGCAGGGAGGTATTTTTAACAACTAACACTAGAGGTCTAAAGCAATTAATGGAGCAGCTGTTTGATTTCTGAGCCAAGTACTCAGGAAAACCTGTATACGAGGAGAAAAGAAGGAGGCATGATTGGTCTGTAGATTTAGAAACCCAGGCCCCATCCCAGTGGAATACTCCCAGGCACTAACACTCAATTCTCCCAAACTCACACTTCATTTTTTTGCTCTATTGTTCTTCATTCTCTCTGGATATTTTTCCGAACCTTAGAATCTTGAAGGCAAGTTTCCAGGGAAGGGAAAGAAAACATAAAACACAGAAGAAAAGAAAATGGACAATGCTGATTTTTTTTATTCCTTTTTTTTTTTATGTTTCCAGATAATTTGCCAACTTCAAAACACAGTGACATGCTAAAGATACATAAATCAGATGAAGAGGAACCAACCAGTACAAAATTAGCATCTTCTTGGGAAGTCATTTACATTTTCCAGGACTCACTCCCAATTCCTCCTCACTCATTATTCATACAATGGAGCTGGTACTATAGGGCCCCGTGCAGTGGAGAGTGTTGGTAATCAAGAAAGTTAAATTCACATTCACAGCTCCTCTAGAGGAAAGTGGAGGTGTTTCTCCCTGGGGAGGTGGGAGAGGAGAGAAAACATTAGAAAACTGTTTTGCCCCTTTCTCTTCTCTGTCTCTTGTGGTAAGAAGAAGGACAACATGGTGATGAAGAGTTGACTCTTGAGCTAGACTGATGGGCTCTGATCTCTGCTCTGCCCTAGTAGCTGTTGTGTTATTAAGGTACATACACAAGACAAGGCCCTTCATGCTTTTGGTTACAGTCTGGTTTGTCTCTGTTCCTAGGCTTGGATTAAAAAAACAAAAATAAAAACAGGAGGTGGGGTAAATGTGAAGTTCTAACACCTCTTTATATATTTCACCTCTTGATAACCTCTTATCTATAAGGTGGAAATAATTCAACCTCATAGGATTTTTTGAGGACGAGATGACTTAAAGCATGTAAAGTTTTTAGGGTCTGGCTCAGAAAGTATTCTATGAGTGTGGTCTATTATGACGATGATGATGGTGATGATGATGGAAATCCTCTTCTCGCCCTGTATCCTCACTTCAGGTGCATTAAGAGCCCGTGTCCTTTCTTATAGGATTCAATGTGTCCTACCACTGATTCATCCACTCAATAAGCAAACTTATGCTTTATTATCTTTCTGTCTAGTGTCTAGCATAGTGTCTTGGATATGGCATTACTTAAATGTTTATTGAACTGAACTATTGTATATCCTTATGTACAGTATAGAACCATGCACACTTGGGATTCCAGTTTGGCAGGATCTTAAGTTTACTTAAGATGTATAAATGAAAAAAGAAAACTCAATACAGTGCAGACTCTAACTACATGAGAGGCACTGTGTCATTTTTATTTTTTCAGTTTGATTTCTGTTATGTCCTGTTCTAGTCTAGTGGAGTTGATTTTATCACCAAAATAGGCTGTTTTTAGGCACTCTCCCTGATTGCTGCTATGCTTATTTGCATATATTGAGTTTCATGGTCCTCATCTGTAGAAATGCAAAGCTTGATTAATCCTCCAATGTTTGGTTCAGAAAGACATTGACTTTTCCAGTGAGCTAGAGGGCAAAAAAATCCAATAGTGGCTAAGTTACAAGGAAGATTTAGACCCCTAAAAACAATCTAGCATGGTAGAAGTAGTCTAGCTTCAGGAGCTTCATGAAACCAGTGACTGTTACTTGAACTTGCCTAAAAAAAGAAAAGAGAAAGGAAAATAGAAAAACAAAACAAAGCAAAGAGAGAGAGAGAGGAGCAACACTCACAGAAAACCTGAATGACCTTCATTTAAGAATTCAATTCTCTCTTGGGGTTGATATAAAAATTACCTTGGGTGGAGTCATTACCTTTCTAAAATCATAAAATCGAGAGTTAACTAATCTCAAAAGTTGGTGCCTTTTACCAGGTTGTATTCAAGTTCTGTATGGGCAGCTCTCATACTGCTTTCACCCCTCTGAACAAAGATTTTATCCACAGACCTAGCAAATGGGGATCCGGAGCCCCACACAGTGACATCATTGAGCCGGAGCCCTTCCTTGGGTTAGGGTTGGAGGATGGGTGTTGAGAGCGGGGTAGATAAAGGGGAGGGTGAGCAATTGCAGCAAAAGAGGACTTTGAACTTGCTGATCTAGTCTGAATTATATGAAGATGGGGAAATTCATTAATAGGTAGGGCACATCAGAATGAACCATTCATCCATAAAATCCAAACATATGCTAAGAGCTTGCCTTTCCATCTGTACCTCATGGATTTGGTTTTAATATGGTGCTCCGTTTTGAAGGATTTGCTCAAATCAGCAGTTCAAAAACGATTCACAAGGGAAAAGCTTGGATGAGGAGTTCCCATTCATGTTTTATTAATGGAATTTGCCAACACTCTCATAAAAAAGGAAAAAGCCCCGCACGACAAAATAACCTCTTATTTTTCAGATTGCTTTTATGATTGTTATTTTGGTTTTTATTTTAGGCTGCTTGAGATTTTTTTTTTTTCATTTTGAATGCAATCTTAATAGAATTCATCATTTTTGTCTGCTGACTAAACTCTACCAGGAGGCATCATCTGGTGGTTGTCCTCTGTGCCTCTAATTGCTTAATTAACATTCAAATCCAAGGTTTTAGGAAAGGGTTGGTATTATTATAAGTTATGAGACAGTTAATTGCTACCATGACACCTTTGAAGCTGTCATAGAGTATCTATAAAGAGATTTGTGGGAGATGGGTCTAGCTTGAGATAAAATGAAAAGTCACAGGTTTTTAAAAACCATGTGAATAATAATTCACAGATTAGTATTCTCCTACTACAAAAAGAATGCCTAACCATGAAATTTATAAATCAGTGCTGTTTATTCAATTTGATAAACGAATAGCTTTCTAAAAATATCTGTGGATTTTAAAATTATTTTATGTTCTTTTCAAGCAATATTTACACCAGACGGTTTGGTGCCAGTATATTTCATTTTATTTATGAATTTCAGAGAATTTCATAAATAACTGGTCCACTTGACAAAAATACCAAACAAGAGGACTATGTAGAGTATATGCCCCACAACCAAGTACAACTTCTTTGATCTGTGTATGTAAAATACTTTGTCTGGAAAATATTACCTCCTAAAAACAACTACAGTTGCCTCTAACTCTTATAGAAATAATTTAATTTGTAACATAGTCTTTTAAATTTTGCAAATTGGAAAAGAGAGGCAACAACTTATGGAAGTGTTTACGCAAATTCAAATCAGAAAAAAGGTGTTTTATGAGAAAAATACAAATCAATAAAGGAAAAATCAAGATTACGATGGATAGATGAATAAAGACACAGATAATTCAAAAATGTGGAAATATTAAAAAAGAAAGTATAAACACCCTTAATAAACAAATAACCAAAAATGCAACTTGAGAGGCACCTGGGTGGCTTAGTCATTTAAGCATCTTCATTAAGCTCAGGTCATGACCCTGGGGCCCTGGGACCCAGCTCCACTTTGAAGGCTCCCAGATCAGCGGGGCATCTGCTTCTCCCTCTTCCTCTGCCCCTTAACCTACTCCTGTTCTCCCTCTCTTGAATGTGTTCTCTCTCTCTTTCTCAATAAATAAATAAAATCTTTAAAAAACTGCAAATTCAAAAACAAAGCAAGGTACTTTACATCCATTAACTTAGCAAAGAATAGTAATATTTAATGCCACAAAATTGTGGGAAACCTGTACATTCACCACTGGTCATAGAATAAATTAATATGACATATTTAAAAAATAATTCATCAATATCAATCAAGAACTATAAAATATTTTATATAATTAAGCTGACTAATCTTGTGTTAATTTTTCCAATGAAATTTTTCAATGGAAATAAAATACGCAGAAACATGCTTAGTTTGGTATTCTCCATCAATCCAAAGAAATTGGAGACAATGTTAACATCTAAAACCAGGAAAAGTCGCTCAATGGTTTTGTCTGCCAAAAAGGATAATAATTATTAACAACTTTAATAATAGTATTTATAATGTAACATTAGGTGAAGAGTGGGATATGAAATTACATGGATGCCAATATAAGAAAATATGCATGACGGAAGAGCACAGAAATAGGGAAGTGCTTTCTGTGTTAGAGTAGAGGGATTAAGGGCAGTATGGAAGAGAAAACATGCTACTGGAGAAGGAACTAGATCAAGGTGGGGCTGGTGTTTGCTAGCTGTGCTATCTTACAAAATTATAATTTCTCTGAGTCTCATTTTTCTCTATTGGAAAATGAGGTTACCCCTACTTCATAAAGTTGTCAGTGTTGAATGACATAATGCCTGAACAGTGTTTAATGGATTCTCCAAAACCAAAAACTGTCATCACATTATTCATGGCAGTCCTGGTACCAAACAATATATAAAAATCTAGTAAGAACACTAGTGAATCATTAAAGGATCTTCTTCTTTACTTTAAATGCTTTGGCTAGACACTATTATAAATGTAGTTATATCAAAAGCTCTGGTGATGACCCAGAATGGAAATACACACACACACACACACACACACACACACACACACACACACAATCCTGTTCGATCCTGAGAGGTACTTATTAATATATCCCTCATATATTCAGAGTAAGAAACTCACTGAAGATATTAACCACTGGCAACAATTATGACTGAACATTTACTGAATGTTTATGACATGCTATGAACTACCTAATCACTTTATAGCTGTTAAGTCACATAAAACTCAGAATAACTCCATGATGTAAATACTATTTTCATTCTAACTTCAGAAAAGAAATAGAGAAAAATAGAAATTAAACACCTTGAAAAAGAAAGAAAGAAAGAAAGAAAGAAAAAGAAAGGAAGAAAGAGAAAGAAAGAAAGAAAGAAAGAAAGAAAGAAAGAAAGAAAGAAAGAAAGAAAGAAAGAACCTTCTCTCAGGTTTTACCACTCCAGGCAGTTTACCAGAGCCAGAATTTAAATCAAGCCACTGATTCCATTAATCCAGAGAGAACTGATATTCAACAAGGAATCTGAATCATAGCACATCTTTTGATAGCTACAAATACAGTACCTTTCTTTGCATAAAAGACAATTTTAAAAGTGGGTTGTTTATGAATGACCAAGAAAGATGTTTTTTGCTTAGAGTTTTCTTCTTCCTGGGATGCAGAGTTTGTAGGAAGCTGCTTCATTACCTTAAAGGAAGTTACAAGCATCTCCCAGGTGAAATGACTTCCATCTGTTTATCAGAAAGATCACCCAATTTTGTAAGGATTAATTATGGAATTTAATAACTAAAATTTTAAAAGCAGGAACAAATGGGCCAGTGTAATGTCCTCGCTACCATGTCTGCAAGGGGACAGATGCTCAGCAAATAAACATGAGGCGAGAAGGTGATCGTTCTTTGACCAAAAACAAAACTCTAAACTCACAGTGGTCCTTAACATCTTTTGGAGCACTGGTGCTGTTAAACATTGTTGAAAGCTACGGAATTTTTCACAAGAAAAATGAGCATTTGTATCTCATTCATGATTTTATATCTAATTTCAAACAATCGGCAGTCCCTGCTCAGAACCCCTCTTGAAGGGCCGCTATATCCCAGGATCAGAACCCTAGGCAAAGGGATGACAGATGCTGGGTTGGTGATAGTTTAGATAGATTGCTTATCACAGGGAAGGCCTGATAAAAGAGTATTTTAGCAGAAAACTGAAGGAGGTAAGAGAGGAAGCTGTGTGGATATTGAGGGAAAAGTTTCCCAGGGAAAAGAAATGGCAAGAGCAAATACCTTGGAGTGGGAACGTGTATGGTTTTTGTTAACATCGCGTTCATGTTAATAGCATCAATAATTACTTAACAAGATTTTGCTAGCATCTCCTGAGTGTTAGGTCCCAGCTGAGTGTATATTTAAAATAGTCTTTCCCTTTGATACACTCAAAATATACAACTGAAATCCTTCACTTGCACTCTGTCTGCTAACTTCCCATCAGTCAAGGCCAACTCTAAGGGCAGGGATTTGCACCTTGTCCTCAGTGGGAGAGTACTACAAAGATATACACCACAGGGCTTGGATAAAGGGAGGACTTGGCAATTGAGAACTGGCAATCTATCAACATAATAAAACATAATCCAATGGTTCTCGAAGCATAGTATACATTCTAATGGTGGTATGAGAAGTGATTTTTGAATCAAATATCATTTATTGAAACAAAAAACATTGAAACAAAAACATTTATTTAGTAGTGTATATTTGTTTTTGTGCGTTGAATAATACCATAGGTTCCTGGATTTTTTAATTTCCTTTTAGGAGTATTATTTAATTAATTTGTGAAGTTGAATTAAGTAAAAATAGTGAGTCAATATAATGTAAATTATATAGTTAATAATGGTATAAATGGCAGAGAAGGAAGGGAATTGTCATCCAGATGGAGAAAGCAGCATGGACAGTGGTCCAAAGGGGTAAAAGTACGTGATATGGAATATAATAATATATCCCATTGGTGGGATACCCAATGGTCGCTGCCCTGGTCTTGATGCCTGCACAATGGCTCTAATCTTCTGGGTGATTAGTGTACTTCAGCTCTTGCCCTGGTACCATAGACAAAGGGTAGCAAACAATAGGCCCATCGCAGGTATCTGTTGGCTGACAGAATTACTCATAAACTCTTTCAGAGACTTTATATAATTTCTTAATCCAAAACTCATGTCTCTCAAAATCAAGTCTCATTTTCAGTAATCTTACTCCTTGCAATGAAATATTTTACCTTTTTTAGGGCTGTCTCGATTTGCTTTTCATGGTGAGCTCTCTGATTTCCAAATGACTAACTTCACTCAGGGCTATGAGAGTTGAATATACACAGACAAAACAAGCCCAGATTCACAGTCTGAGAGAAATATTTATAAACTAAGATACGGGGAACTATATTCAGAAAAATAAATGGAAACTCTTCCCTTAAGCTTAAGCCTGAGGAAGAGCTACCATCTGCCTCTCTTGGCCCAAGAGCCTGTGTTTGAATCATGCTGCTGATTTCCCTCAGAAAAACCAGTCAAAACAAGGTTTTCAAGGCAACTGCTCTTTTAAGTAGAGCTTTCTTTAGTGTGGCTCTGATAGACATATTGTATGCATTAGAGTTCCAAAACCACTCCATCTCTAGTGACCACCATAGAAGTAAATAGTATCATCAGTCATTCAAATGCTCAGAACAAAAACCTTGGACCTGACTCTTCTTTATTGTCACACTCCACATTCAGTCCATCAGGAAATACTGTAACTCAATGTACAAGTTATATCCGAAATCCTATCCCTTTTCATCTCTACTGTTGCAACTTTTTTCTAAACCACCATTGTCACTCACCTACACTGGAGTAAGAGCTATCCTACAAACTCCCTCCTTCCATACTTGCCACGTGTAATTTATTTTCTACATTGCATCTATGGGAGTCCTAAGATGAAGATGGTATCATGTCACTCCTTCCCAAAACTCTTCAGTGGCTTCCACTATGGTTAGTTTGACTATCAATGTCTCTCTATGACTCAAATAAACAAAATAATGGGCTGTGTCAAAGGGACGTGAGAACCCATTGAAAAAGCTCCCAATGGCTATACCGGAACAAGATGAGTAATGATAAATAATGTAGTATTAGATTATAACCCAAAGTATAAAATCAGTACCCATGAGTCCACATTGACATGAATGCATGATTGACTGAATGAATGAATAAATGAATGAGTAATAAATAGAGAAGAATAGACAAATTTCCTGTGCAGAGGGATTTCAAATAGGTTATGTAGATATTTTTTAAAAGATTTCATTTACTTATTTGAGAGAGAGAATGATTCAGAGACCGAATGGGAGGAGGAGCAGGGGGAGAAACAGACTTCCTATGGAGCAGGGACCCCTACTCAGCACCTGATCCCAGGACTCTGGGATCATGACCTGAGTCGAAGACAGGCACTGAACTGATGGAGCCACCTGGGTGCCCTAGGCTATGTAGATATCATCTCCTCAAGGAGATGGAGCATAACTCCCTACTCCTTATCAGTATCAGTGTGAGATACTGATCCTGATGACCTTCTAAAAAAAAGAGTACTGTATGAAAATAGGGGGAGGGTGGATAGCTATGGAAATTTGGCAAAACTACCTTGGTCAGGGGAAAGATTAGCAAAATCAGTAATAAGTTATGTTAATAACATGTACCACTGATATGATAGGATGAGAGTGGTACTTTACTTCTGTGGTTTTCCACTCAAGAATCAATAACCCCAGTCTACACAAAGCAAACCTAGATTGGGGGACATTCTATAAAATATGTGACCAGTACTTCTCTAAATTCTTAATATCATCAAAAGCAAAGTAAGTCTAAGAAACAGTCATGGTACAAGAGGATTCCAAGGAGACACAATACCTAAATATAATGTAGTATCTCGAATAAGATTGTGAGACAGAAGAAATGATTGTTATGTAAAAAGTAAGGAAATCTGAATAAAGTAGTTAGTAATAATATATTAACATTGGTGTATTACTTACAACAAACACCCACACTAATGTGAGATGTTAATAATCGGGGAAACTAGGTGCGGGGTATATGGGAAAGTACACTTACTATTTTCTATCTTTTCTATAATTCTAAAGCCCCTGTAAAAAAATTATTTTAAAAATTCATCATGGTTGCAAGACATTGCATAATGTGACCCCCTGATTACCAGTTTCTATCTTATCTCCTTATGGTATATCTTTTGTTAACTCACTTCAGCTACAATGACATTCTTGATATTCCTTGAGCCCATACAAATAGGGCTAACTGCTCTCTTTCCTTGCCTCAGATGCTCCTCCCTGAAATAATCACAGAGCTGACTTTGTTGCTTCCCTCATGTCTTGCTTTAAATGTCACCTCTATAGGGAGTATTTACCTAACCACTTTTTATAAAATTACATCTGCTGTCATTCTTTCCCTGTTTTATTTTTCTTCACAACACTGAATTTATGTTCATATATCTCATGTGATTTGTTTATTCACTGTTGTTTTCCCGCACTAAAATACAAGTTCCATGAAGGCAGAGGCATGTGTGTTTTGCTCACATTATATTTATTTCCTGTGCCAAGAAAAGTGCCTGATGCATAATAGATGAGCCACAAAATTTGTGTTAAATAAGTGAATGAATGAATGCAAGTGTTTCGTCTAAGGCTGTATCATGTGCGATACTTCCAAAAGCCAGATGCTTAGAACAAAAAGTTAGCTCTTAGGGTCCTATGACCTTTGTTAAACACGTCATAGCTGTTATTTCATTGGAGTCTGTCTCTTATGGCTCTACTTGATAAATAAGATCCCTGGGACCCACGGATGAACGATTACTTGTTTCAGGCCATGCAGTGAGTTCTCTATAGACTCCTAAACCGAGGGTCTTTCTACTAGACGCCATAGAGGTGGGTGTTGTGCCCCTCCCACCCTCAATTATACACACCTCCACACACATCGTTTTTAATTTAGTAAGGTAATTTGGACACTGAGTTGCCTGAGTGAATTTTCCCTTCCCCCTTAGGGCATCCCAAGTGAGAAGATCAAGCTGCTTCCTTTGAAGAAAAGAAATCAGTGTGAAATCAACTCTTCTTGGCATGGCACCTGGTTCACAAAGGGTAAGAGTTCTGAAGAGGTCCAAGCTCCCTGCTATCCAGCTTTTGGGACTGAGCTGCGGACTTCAGAGGATGCAGTCTTATGAATATAATCCATCACTATAATGAGTCTCTAAAACAGCAGGTCAGGATGTTCATAAATTTGTTCACTCATCAGATATTTCCAAATGCCCATTATGCACCAGGCACTGTGCGGGGTGTTGGGGAAGTGGCAGGAGTGATCAGGCACATCTGAATCTTCCAGAAATTTACAATCTGTGGAGATACAAATTTTCGGAAAAAGGAATTAACAGCAGCAAGGAAATAAAATAAGAGGCACCCGAAGGAGGTTTTTGTGAGCCAAGGAATGAATAATCAGAGATCTGGGAGTTGGAGTTGATTACAGAGAGGAAAAGCCAGAGGCATGATGGGGAGATAGGGAGAAACTACAAAATCATCTGAAATGAACATTTTTCAATGTGTGTGCAAATGTATAGTTTACATTTATGACCGTTGTTGTCTTATTTGCATGCACATACTCTAATCCTTGGAAGCTTTTTATTGAAAAATAACTTCTTACTCTCCTTATGGGAAGATGACAATGAACTCCACTCCTGTCAAAAATAAAATGATTGCAACATATAGGATACCTTCAACAATACACATCGTGTTTCTATTTAAACGGAGGTGTTCTACTATTAAAGCCATGTAGTTATTCTCTTCCAGGTACTTTCTGGGTGGGGAGGAGCCAAGTTCATGAGTGAATTCTAGCTTTTACATGAAGCATTGCCTTAAGCATATTTTAAAACCCACAACTGGTGGCACATTTTTCCAAAATAACAATCACGATAGCTTAATCCTCCTGTACCTCCAAATCACGCAGCCTATCTCCTTCCACCACTAGAGTGCACCAAAATATTTACTACAGGCATGGAGAGTTCAGTGACTGTGGTTCAGCTATAAATTCTTATCCTTTCTTGCTATTTGACAATTCTATCACATAAACATTTACATATCTGTGAGAGATTACACATAGACCAGGACCCCTAGCTGATAGGAAAAAGAAAAAAAAAAAAACAGTAGTCTGAATCAAACAAGGATTATGACTTCATTCAGTGACCAAAATTATAATGAATCTCTCTACTTGGTGTCTGAATTTTGAATTATAACTTTGTGTTGGAAGTGGAGAAGGGAGTCTGTTTGGCAAATGTAATAGAACAGCTTGAAATACATGCAATCCTGGTATGAAATTTGGCAAAAGATCCTTTTGACAGGTCGGTGAGCCAACAGTGTTCTGCAAATTCCTAGAACACTCTAGGGAATATACAATTCAAAAAATCCAGGCAATTATCAATATATTTTCAGGTTTTTCGGCCCACAAATATTTTCTTAACACCTACTATGTTCCAGGCACTGGATAGAGTGGGTTCTAGGGTGGAACTCATATAAAGGATGGCATAGATTATAAATTTAGCATTCTGATTGAAGGTTACAAAATATCCCAATTCCAAGAGTATTTTTTTTCTATAATAATTTTTCATAGAATGCTTGCCTTCACCTTAAATTTCATTAGAGAGTCACAATATTTAGAGTAAAGGATATGTTAGTTAAAAAGAAAAATTTACCCAGGAAAGATAACCCACAGAGCTACTGATGACAATGCTGGTGATGATGGTATGATGATGATGATGCTAGCCACTAAGGTTTATTCAGGCTTAACACAGTAGAAATTTTTCTAGATTCTATATATGTATTGATTTATTTACATAAGGTAGTTGCCAGCATCATTCTTATGGTTTTATAGATGACATTTCCGAACTACAGATAGGTTAGATAACTTGTCCAAGATGACACAACTACAAAAACCAGATAAACTCCAGCAGTCTAGATTCAAAACCATACTTTAACCACTACTATATCTGATGGCAATTCCCAAATTTGTATCTCTAGTCTATATATTTCCTCTAAGTTGAAGTTGTGTGTATATAACTGTTAACTTGACATTTTCTCTCAGATATCTCAAAGGCATCTCGATGATAATATGTCTCAAATTGATCTCTTTTATTTCCACAGCCATTTCTCAGGGACCACATATATATACTTCAAAACAAATATTCTGTTCTCTCCATAACCTTATTACCTCTCTCATTTCAGTCAAAGTTACCATTGAGACATGGTAACGGAGACATGACCATAAAAACCATGCCTGACTCTTTCTGATTTCTCATCCCTTCATGTCCAAAATACCTATAAGATCTATTAGTTTTACATCCAAAATATATTCCAAATCTGTCCACTCTCCCCGGCTTATTCCGGACCACCTGTATCATTCCCTACAATAGTATCCTGTCTTGTGTCTGTGTTTCCTCTCCCTATCTCTCCACCTGCCAGATCCAGTTTCTACCATGGGAAGCATTGTGAACTTTTAAAAACATAAGTTAGAAATATTCCACCCTTCTGTAAAAACTTTTGATGTTTTCACATTGTACTTAAATATAAATTCCTTATTATAACATAAAAGTTCTGTATATTCTCTTCCTTTGCTCTCTAATATCCTTCTAAGACCCTCCAACCCCTTGCTCACAATGTTCAAGGTAGAAAGCTGTTCTGTGGATTCCTAGAGGATGCTAAATTTATACTGGTACAGGATGTATGCATTTTCCCCTCGGGTACATGTGATTTTCTAGCTCCTCACAAAGTTGGCTTCTTCTCATCTTTCAGGTCTCAGCTTAAGCCTTGCCTTCTTTTAGCTATCCTCCTACCTATAATTCCTAAAATAGTCTGCATCCATTATTCCCTACCCCAGCACTCACTTCTGTACCTCATAGGACTGATCCTAATTTATAATCATGTAGTTGTTTATTATTTTGCATACATATTCATTTTATTTCTACCATGTCATGAACATTCCATTAGGTCAGGGAACTTATATCTCTTATTCTCCAATGCATCTTCAGTGCCTAACCATGAATCTGGTTTCCAGGGCACAATCAATAAGTAATTACTGAATATTCTGTTTATAAGGAATGCGTCTAAAAATTAAGGATACTAAATGACTAAGATTTCAAAAGGATAATAAAAGACATACTAGGCAGAAATGAACCAAAAGAGTTTAAGTAATTGCTAAAAACAAAAGAAAATTCACAGACTTTCATAGAAAATAATATATAGCCCACAATAATGACTGATTATAGGATAAAACGTGAGCATGCTCAACAGATGAAGAAAAAGCCTTTGATAAAGTTGAGTGCCCATTTATGATAAAGACTGTTAGCAGACAAGGAATAGAAAGTAATTTCCTTAATCTGATAAAGGGCATGTTCAATAAATTTTCAGCAAACATCATTTTTAATAATGAAAGGTTAGAAGTTTTCTTTTTAAATTTACATATAAAATAAGTTTGTTCACTATCACTGTCCTAGACCGATTGAAAAAAAAAGATTGAAAAAAAATAGGGGGTTTAAAAATGGAAAGAAAAAACTTGTCATTAGTCAAATAATGAGTGTTTACTTCATAAGTAAGTCAAAAGATCCCACATTAAACACTTGGAATTCATAGGAGTCAAGGAAGCTGTCCATCAGGTGAATATACCAAGATCAATTTCGTTTCTATACAAAGAATGTGTATGGTTACTTAGAGCTTCTTTTAATGTGATTTGACCTATTAAAATGCCATTCTTTTCTCTTTTTACACAACTGACCAAAAGTCAGAAGGCTATTTGAGTTCTCGTGCTGTTCTTATCCGATTCAAAGAAAAAGGTTTTGGATTATAGGGTCATTAATTTTTGTTAAAGAAAGAACTAATGTAAAGGAGAATAATTATATTTCCTAAAGATGGATGTGTTCTGCAAAAGGAAAATGAGAGCTCAATGCCATTATATTTAATTACCCTGATTCTCCTTAGTCTACAAATAACCAAGATTTTAAATATTAATACTTTCTAGGATTATAAAACTTGCATAAGAACTTATCAAGACAGGAAGACTAGGTAAAAGAAATGCAGACTAAATCATTGGAACTCACAGGCAAAAATTTGTTTTGAAATTTCTCAACACAAATCTTTTTCTCAACTTTGCAACCCAAAATTATTTTTGGAAACATTTCTCGAAGACTTAGAACACATAATCATTCCTGTCTTCTCAGATACAACACCAAGGACACAACCCATGAAAGAAATAATTGATAGGCTGGACCTCATTAAAATTAAAAAGTTTTCCTCTGCAAAAAAGGATTTCAAGAGAATGAGAGACAAGCTCCGAACTAGGAGAAGACATTTCCAAAGGCCACTTGTGATGACTGTTAACACAAAATGTACCAAGAACTCTTGAAACTCAATAAGAAAATGAAGAACCGGATTTTAAAATGGGCCAACAGACCCATGTCTTAACAGACATTTCACCTAATGTGAAAGAATATATACAGATGGCTAATAAACCAATGAAAAAAAAATTCTTTATATTGTGTGTCATTAGAGAAATGCAAATTAAAACAACAAATGATGTACTACCACACGCCTATTAAGCTGGCCAAAATCTGGAACACTGGCAACACCAAATTCTCACAAGGATGTGGAACAATAGAAACTCTCATACATTGCCAATAAGAATGCAAAATGGTACCCACTTTGTTTCTTCTTTTCTTTAAATTAACATATAATGTATTATTTGTCCCAGGGGTACAGGTCTGTGAATCATCAGGCCTACACATTTCATAGTACTCACCATAGCACATACCCTTCTCCCCAATACCCATAAACCAGCCACTCTATCCTTACCCCCCACAACCAGCAACCCTTAGTTTGTTTCCTGAGATTAAGAGTCTCTTATGATTTGTCTCCCTCCCGATCCCATCTTGTTTCATTTTTTCCTTCCCTACTCTCCACAGCCACCCCCGCCCTGCCTTTCAAATTCCTCATATCAGAGAGATCATATGATAATTATCTTTCTCTGATTGACTTATTTCGCTTAGCTTAACACCCTCTAGTTCCATCCATGTCGTTGCAAATGGCAAGATTTCTTTTCTTTTCTTTCTTTCTTTCTTTCCTTTTTTTTAATGACAGCCTCTTCATTTCTTAAAAACAACATACTCTTACCATATGATCCTGCAGTTTCACTTGGTACTAACCCAGAGGGGTAGAAAACTTACTTTCACACAAAAATCTGCCACACAAAAAATCTTTTCATGCCAAAATTTGGCTTTATTCGTAATTGCCAAAACTTGGAAGCAATCAACATGTCCTTCAGTAGGCGAATGGAAAAATAAACGGTGCTACACCTAGACAAAGAAATGTTATCCCGTGCTAAAAGGAAATGAGCTATCAAGCCATGGAAAACCATGCAGGAACCTTAGGTGCATATTATTAAGTGCAAGAAGCCAATCTGAAAGGTTACACACTGTAGAATTCCCACTACATGACGTTCTGGAAAATCTATGGAGGCAAAAAACCGATCAGGAGTTGCATCAGGGCTAGATGGGAGAGAGGAATGAATAGGCAGCGTACAGAGGATTTGGGGGGCAGGGAAGACACTCTGTAGGATGTTTAAAATGATGGACATATATCATTATATATTTGTCCAAACCCAAGGAACGTACAACATCAAGAGTTGAACACTAAGTTAAACTACGTACTTCAAGGGATTATGTCAACATAGGTTCATCTTTGGTAAACTGTACCAGGAGGAAGGGAGTGAACCTGATCTGGGGAGATAGTTAAGCTGGTTCAGAAGCTATTGTGAGTTGAATTGTGTCCCCCAAAGTGATGTGTTCAAGTCTTAACACCTGGTACTTGTTAATGTGAACTTATTTGGTATTGAGATCTTTGAGATACAATCAAGTGAGGATGAGGTCATACTGGAGTAGTTTGGGCTCTAATCCAATGAAGAGTGTCCTTTGAAAATGAAAGAAATATATACAAGACATGGACAAGGAAAAATATCGTGTGACTACATAGGCAGAGATTAGGGTGATGTGTTTACAAGTCAAGGAAGGCCAAGGATTGCTGGCAACCACCAGAAGCTAAGAAAAGATAATGAAGGATCATTCCTACAGCCTTTAGAGAGATCATGGCCCAGCCAACACCTTGAATTCAGACTTCCAGCTTCCAAAACTGCAAAACAATAAATTTCTGTTATTCTCACCATTGTAGGGTAATTTTTTAAAGTCAGCCATAGGAAACTAATACAGAAGCAATTACACTGTTATGTATTGTATGTCCTCCTTGATTTATATACTGAAGCCTTAATGCACAGTACTTCACAATGTGACTGTCTTTGGAGATAGGACCTGTGAAGAAGTTATTAAATTAAAGTGAGGCCGTTATGGTGGGCCCTAATTCAATCTTCCTGGTGCCCTTATTGGAGGAAATTTGGACAAAAGAGAGATACCAGAGGTATGTGTACACATGGAGGAAAGACCATGTAAGGATACAGTGAAAAGGCAGCCATCCGCCAGCCGAGGAAAGAAGCCTCAGGAGAAACCAAACTTGCTGGCCCCATGATCTTGAACTTCTAGCTTCCAGGACTGCAAACAAATAAATTTCCACAGTTTAAGTCCTCCAGTCTGTGGTAGTTTGTTATGGCATCCCTAGAAAACTGGTATTCGTATGGTATACAAGCCATACAAGTAAAAAGGTATGATGACTTTGCCCACAGTGTTGAGACTTAGTCATGGAGACAGAGACAGTGTGGTGAGTCATTCAGTGTGCTCAGAAGGAGGGTGAGGAAAGGAGATATCAAAGATGAATCCACAAATTCTGATTTGGACCCTTGGGTTGCTGGTGTTGCTTTTCTCTAAGAGAGAGAGAGGAGGAAGAGCGAATAGGAGGCAAGAGGAAGATATAGGCTTCACGGTTAGGCACCCTGTGGGTCTGAATTGTCCTGGCTGAGTGAAGATAGAGGTCTGGAGGGGGAAAGAGAGATCATGTCTAGAATTACAGATAGAAGAGTCATTATATAGGAAGAGGATGGGATCACCTGAAGAGAAAGGAAAGAAGGTGGCTGGGGATCTGAGGCCCATGAGATTAATGAAACAGGTTAAGGCAGAGAAGACCATGAAAATGGCTGTCAAGTGATGGGGGAATAATATGGAGGCCCTGGAAGAGAAAGAATCTGTCAGATCTGGCAGTCAAAGAACTACTGGTACTCTCTGCCTGAACATTTTTATTTGAGGGGTAGTGGCAAATGGGAGACTCCAGGCAGGTAGGTTGTGGAGTACATGACAGACTAAGTCATCAAGGGATGACTTAGTTTTTTTTAAGGTTGGAGACGATTAATATGTTCAAGTGTTGTTATAAAGGAGTCAGTGGAGAAGATAAAAAGAAGGAAAATAAGTAATAGGGAAACACCAGCAGAAGATGACAAGCTTTGAAATCATGAAGTCAGCTGAAGAAATTAGCCTCACATCAAAGGAGTGACTAGTCTACTGGGAGGGCAAAAATGGAAGTAAGAATGGGGCACAAGCCAGTGTTGTCAGGGGAATAGAAATAAATCTGTGGATGAGGTTGCAGAAAACTGCGAGTTTCTATTTTTGTTGTGAAATGGAAGAGCGTGCCGTACATCAGAGGTGCTGGACAAAGGGAGGGAGAAGATGGAGAAACAGAGAGTTTGGAAAGAGCTGAAAGAATTTCAGTAGTTACTGTGAAGAAAGGGATGGAGTGCTGCCCACCCGCAGATAGGAAACTAGCAGGGCTGTGGGAAGCACTGATGTTTGCAGCCCCCGAACTCCTCCACTGTGTAACTCTTCTCTCCGGCAATGTTCAGTGGTTCAGGACTAGAGGCTGAGAAGACAGACTATTGTGGGAAATTAATGGATCCAAACTGATACTTCATTTATTAAACACCTAGTTAGTGCGGGACAGAGATTTAGAGGCTGGGGATACAAAGAAAAATGAGGCATGGTCCCAACCCCAGCTACTTTATGATCCCTGAATATTTGCTGTGTAGCCACAGGAGTAAATCAGGCACTCATAAAACTTTAAAAAATTCAAAATACAGGGGTACAAGAAAGGAACAGATATATAACTATGAGTGTCCAAAAGGGGAGACATTAAAAAAGAGTTACTCTGGCATGAGTCTATGTGTTTGATATGAATATTCTCATTTCCCCAATGAGGAAACATGCTCAGAAAGGAACACAATTTAGAATAAAGGACTTCTTCATGGGGTGGTTGGTATTTAGAACAGGCTTTGGGGGACACCTGGGTGGTTCAGTGGGTTAAGCGTCTGCCTTTATTTCAGATGATGATCCCAGGGTCCTGGGGTCAAGTCCTGCACTGAGCTCCTTGCTCAGCTGGGAATCTACTTCTCCCTCTCCTTCTGCGCCTCCCCTGCTTGCATGCTCTCTCTCTCTGAAAAATAAATTAAAAAAAAAAAAAAAAAAAAGAAGACCTCTATGAGAACTGGTTTTGGAAGTAAGATTTTTGCCAGGTAAGGATGAGGAACTGGAGATATTAATTCCCAGGTGAATTGGGGAAGGGCAAATTATTCTCTTTGACTGGATTATAGGAATGAGAGGAGAGAATATTTTGCATTTGGGCCTTGCATACTAACATCAACGTTTGGACTTATTTTGCAGGCATTAAGAAAGGATTGAAGTTTTTTTTAACATTTTTTTTAATTTTATTTTTTATAAACATATATTTTCCCCCCCCAGGGGTACAAGTCTGTGAATCGCCAGGTTTACACACTTCACCACACTCACCATAGCACATACCTTCCCCAATGTCCATAATAACCCCAACCCCCTCTCCCAACCCCCCTCCCCCCAGCAACCCTCAGTTTGTTTTGTGAGATTAAGAGTCACTTATGGTTTATCTCCCTCCCAATCCCATCTTGCTTCATTTACTCTTCTCCTACGCCCTTAACCCCCATGTTGCATCTCCTCTCCCTCATATCAGGGAGATCATATGATAGTTGTCTTTCTCCGATTGACTTATTTCGCTAAGCATGATACCCTCTAGTTCCATCCACGTTGTCGCAAATGGCAAGGTTTCTTTTGATGGCTGCATAGTATTCCATTGTGTATATATACCACATCTTCTTTATCCATTCGTCTGTTGATGGACATCTAGGTTCTTTCCATAGTTTGGCTATTGTAGACATTGCTGCTATAAACATTCGGGTGCACGTGCCCCTTCGGATCACTACGTTTGTATCTTTAGGGTAAATATCCAGTAGTGCAATTGCTGGGTCATAGGGTAGTTCTATTTTCAACATTTTGAGGAACCTCCATGCTGTTTTCCAGAGTGTTTGCACCAGCTTGCATTCCCACCAACAGTGTAGGAGGGTTCCCCTTTCTCCGCATCCTCGCCAGCATCTGTCATTTCCTGACTTGTTAATTTTAGCCATTCTGACTGGTGTGAGGTGGTATCTCATTGTGGTTTTGATTTGTATTTCCCTGATGCCGAGTGATATGGATCACTTTTTCATGTGTCTGTTGGCCATCTGGATGTCTTCTTTGCAGAAATGTCTGTTCATGTCTTCTGCCCATTTCTTGATTGGATTATTTGTTCTTTGGGTGTTGAGTTTGCTAAGTTCTTTATAGATTCTGGACACTAGCCCTTTATCTGATATGTCGTTTGCAAATATCTTCTCCCATTCTGTCAGTTGTCTTTTGGTTTTGTGAACTGTTTCCTTTGCTGTGCAAAAGCTTTTGATCTTGATAAAATCCCAATAGTTCATTTTTGCCCTTGCTTCCCTTGCCTTTGGCGATGTTCCTAGGAAGATGTTGCTGCGGCTGAGGTCGAAGAGGTTGCTGCCTGTGTTCTCCTCAAGGATGTTGATGGATTCCTTTCTCACATTGAGGTCCTTCATCCATTTTGAGTCTATTTTCGTGTGTGGTGTAAGGAAATGATCCAATTTCATTTTTCTGCATGTGGCTGTCCAATTTTCCCAACACCATTTATTGAAGAGGCTGTCTTTTTTCCATTGGACATTCTTTCCTGCTTTGTCGAAGATTAGTTGACCATAGAGTTGAGGGTCTATTTCTGGGCTCTCTATTCTGTTCCATTGATCTATGTGTCTGTTTTTCTGCCAGTACCATGCTGTCTTGATGATGACAGCTTTGTAGTAGAGCTTGAAGTCTGGAATTGTGATGCCACCAACTTTGGCTTTCTTTTTCAATATTCCTTTGGCTATTCGCGGTCTTTTCTGGTTCCACATAAATTTTAGGATTATTTGTTCCATTTCTTTGAAAAAAATGGATGGTACGTTGATAGGAATTGCATTAAATGTGTAGATTGCTTTAGGTAGCATAGACATTTTCACAATATTTATTCTTCCAATCCAGGAGCATGGAACATTTTTCCATTTCTTTGTGTCTTCCTCAATTTCTTTCATGAGTACTTTATAGTTTTCTGTGTATAGATTCTTAGTCTCTTTGGTTAGGTTTATTCCTAGGTATCTTATACTTTTGGGTGCAATTGTAAATGGGATTGACTCCTTAATTTCTCTTTCTTCTGTCTTGTTGCTGGTGTAGAGAAATGCAACTGATTTCTGTGCATTGATTTTATATCCTGACACTTTACTGAATTCCTGTACCAGTTCTAGCAGTTTTGGAGTGGAGTCTTTTGGGTTTTCCACATATAGTATCATATCATCTGCAAAAAGTCAGAGTTTGACTTCTTTGCCGATTTGGATGCATTTAATTTCTTTTTGTTGTCTGATTGCTGAGGCTAGGACTTCTAGTACTATGTTGAATAGCAGTGGTGATAACGGACATCCCTGCCGTGTTCCTGACCTTAGAGGAAATGCTTTCAGTTTTTCTCCATAGAGAATCATATTTGCGATGGGTTTTTCATAGATGGCTTTGATGATATTGAGGTATGTGCCCTCTATCCCTACACTTTGAAGAGTTTTGATCAGGAAGGGATGCTGTACTTTGTCAAATGCTTTTTCAGCATCTATGGAGAGTATCATATGGTTCTTGTTCTTTCTTTTATTAATGTGTTGTATCACATTGATTGATTTGCGGGTGTTAAACCAATCTTGCAGCCCTGGAATAAATCCCACTTGGTCGTGGTGAATAATCCTTTTAATGTACTGTTGGATCCTATTGGCTAGTATTTTGGTGAGAATTTTTGCATCTGTGTTCATCAAGGATATTGGTCTGTAGTTCTCTTTTTTGATGGGATCCTTGTCTGGTTTGGGGATCAAGGTGATGCTGGCCTCATAAAATGAGTTTGGAAGTTTTCCTTCCATTTCTATTTTTTGGAACAGTTTCAGGAGAATAGGAATTAGTTCTTCCTTAAATGTTTGGTAGAATTCCCCTGGGAAGCCGTCTGGCCCTGGGCTTTTGTTTGTTTGGAGATTTTTGATGACTGTTTCAATCTCCTTACTGGTTATGGGTCTGTTCAGGCTTTCTATTTTTTCCTCATTCAGTTGTGGTAGTTTATATGTCTCTAGGAATGCATCCATTTCTTCCAGATTGTCAAATTTGTTGGCATAGAGTTGCTCATAATATGTTCTTATGATTGTATTTCTTTGGTGTTAGTTGTGATCTCTCCTCTTTCATTCATGATTTTATTTATTTGGGTCCTTTCTCTTTTCTTTTCGATAAGTCTGGCCAGGGGTTTATCAATCTTATTAATTCTTTCAAAGAACAAGCTCCTAGTTTCGTTGATTTGTTCTATTGTTTTTTTTTTGGTTTATATTTCATTGATTTCTGCTCTGATCTTTATGATTTCTCTTCTCCTGCTGGGTTTAGGGTTTCTTTCTTGTTCTTTCTCCAGCTCCTTTAGGTGTAGGGTTAGGTTGTGCACCTGAGACCTTTCTTGTTTCTTGAGAAAGGCTTGTACTGCTATATATTTTCCTCTCAGGACTGCCTTTGTTGTGTCCCACAGATTTTGAACCATTGTATTTTCATTATCATTTGTTTCCATGAATTTTTTCAATTCTTCTTTAATTTCCTGGTTGACCCATTCATTCTTTAGGAGGATGCTGTTTAGTCTCCATGTATTTGGGTTCTTTCCAAATTTCCTTTTGTGATTGAGTTCTAGCTTCAGAGCATTGTGGTCTGAAATTATGCAGGGAATGATCCCAATCTTTTGATACCGGTTGAGACCTGATTTAGGACCGAGGATGTGATCTATTCTGGAGAATGTTCCATGTGCACTAGAGAAGAATGTGTATTCTGTTGCTTTGGGATGAAATGTTCTGAATATGTCTGTGATATCCATCTGGTCCAGTGTGTCATTTAAGGCCTTTATTTCCTTGTTGATCTTTTGCTTGGATGATCTGTCCATTTCAGTGAGGGGAGTGTTAAAGTCCCCTACTATTATTGTATTATTGTTGATGTGTTTCTTTGATTTTGTTATTAATTGGTTTATATAGTTGGCTGCTCCCACGTTAGGGGCATAGATATTTAAAATTGTTAGATCTTCTTGTTGGACAGATCCTTTGAGTATGATATAGTGTCCTTCTTCATCTCTTATTATAGTCTTTGGCTTAAAATCTAATTGATCTGATATAAGGATTGCCACTCCTGCTTTCTTCTGATGTCCGTTAGCATGGTAAATTCTTTTCCACCCCCTCACTTTAAATCTGAAGGTGTCTTCAGGTTTAAAATGAGTTTCTTGTAGGCAACATATAGATGGGTTTTGTTTTTTTTATCCATTCTGATACCCTGTGTCTTTTGATAGGGGCATTTAGCCCATTAACATTCAGGGTAACTATTGAGAGATATTAATTTAGTGCCATTGTATTGCCTGTAAGGTGACTGTTATTGTATATTGTTTCTGTTCCTTTCTGATCTACTACTTTTAGGATCTCTCTTTGCTTAGAGGACCCCTTTCAATATTTCCTGTAGAGCTGGTTTGGTGTTTGCAAATTCTTTCAGTTTTTGTTTGTCCTGGAAGCTTTTAATCTCTCCTTCTATTTTCAATGATAGCCTAGCTGGATATAGTATTCTTGGCTGCATGTTTTTCTCATTTAGTACTCTGAATATATCATGCCAGCTCTTTCTGGCCTGCCAGGTCTCTGTGGATAAGTCTGCTGCCAATCTAATATTTTTACCATTGTATGTTACAGACTTCTTTTCCCGGGCTGCTTTCAGGATTTTCTCTTTGTCACTAAGACTTGTAAATTTGACTATTAGGTGATGGGGTGTGGACCTATTCTTATTGATTTTGAGGGGGGTTCTCTGAACCTCCTGGATTTTGATGCTTGTTCCCTTTTCCATATTGGGGAAATTCTCTCCAATAATTCTCTCCAATATACCTTCTGCTCCCCTCTCTCTTTCTTCTTCTTCTGGAATCCCAATTATTCTAATGTTGTTTCATCTTATGGTGTCACTTATCTCTCGAATTCTGCCCTCGTGGTCCAGTAGCTGTTTGTCCCTCTTTTGCTCAGCTTCTTTATTCTCTGTCATCTGGTCTTCTATATTGCTAATTCTTTCTTCTGCCTCATTTATCCTAGCAGTGAGAGCCTCCATTATGGATTGCACCTCATTAATAGCTTTTTTGATTTCAACTTGATTAGATTTTAGTTCTTTTATTTCTCCAGAGGGCTTTTATATCTCCCGAGAGGGTTTCTCTAATATCTTCCATGCCTTTTTTGAGCCCGGCTAGAACCTTGAGAATCGTCATTCTGAACTCTAGATCTGACATATTACCAATGTCTGTATTGATTAAGTCCCTAGCCTTTGGTACTGCCTCTTGTTCTTTTTTTTGTGGTGAATTTTTCCGCCTTGTCATTTTGTCCAGATAAGAGTATATGAAGGAACAAGTAAAATACTAAAAGGGTGGCAACAACCCCAGGAAAATATGCTTTAGCCAAATGAGAAGAGATCCCAAATCGTGAGGGGGGGGGCAGGGGATATAAAGAGGTTCAGAAAGAAAAAAAGAAAAAAAAGAAAAAAGAAACAAATAAAAAAAGAAAACCAATAATGAAAAAATATAAAACGGAAAAAAAAATATATATATATTAGATAAACTAGTTAAAAAACGTTAAAAAAGAAAAGGGTAAAAGTTAAAAAAAATTAGCAGAAGAAGAGAAAAAAAAATTGAAAAAGAAAAAAAAATTAAATTAACTGCAAGGCTAAAGAATCATGTGGAGAAAGCCATGAGTTCCGTGCTTTGCTTTCTCCTCCTCTGGAATTCCGCTGCTCTCCTTGGTACTGAAACTGCACTCCTTGGTAGGTGAACTTGGTCCTGGCTGGGTTTCTTGTTGATCTTCTGGGGGAGGGGCCTGTTGTAGTGATTCTCAAGTGTCTTTGCCCCAGGCGGAGTTGCACCGCCCTTACCAGGGGCCGGGCTGAGTGATCCGCTCGGGTTTGCTTTCGGGAGCTTTTGTTCCCTGAGCGCTTTCCGTAGAGTTCAGGAGGACGGGAAGGAAGATGGCGGCCTCCCAGTCTCCGGCCCGGAGGAGCCGAGAGTCTGGGGCCCCACTCCTCAGTGCGCCCTCAGAGAACAGCGCCCAATTGCTCCCGTCACCCTGGCCTCCGGCCGCGCTCCGAGCTGACCGAGCCTGCGACCGGTTCAAGGTAAGCCCGAGCTGAGAGTCACTCCTCGGCTCTGTCTCTGTAGCCGGCTTCCCCGTTCTAATACCTGCAAGCTCTGCGACACTCAGACACCCCCGATCCTTCTGTGACCCTGCGGGACCTGAGGCCACGCTGACCCTGCGTGCGCTTCACTCCGGTTAAGCCTCTGGAGCGATGTCCCTCAGCAGAACAGACTTTTAAAAGTCCTGATTTTGTGCTCCGTTGCTCCGCCGCTTGCCGGGAGCCGACCCCTCCCCCCGCGGTCTATCTTCCCGTCGCTTTGGATTCACTTCTCTGCCAGTCCTACCTTTCAGAAAGTGGTTGATTTTCTGTTTCTAGAATTGCTGTTCTTCTTCTCTTCGATCTCCCGTTGGATTTGTAGGTGTTTGCAATCTTTAGATAAGCTATCTAGCTGATCTCCCACTACCTGAAGTAGTCTCAGCTGCTACTTCTCCGCCATCTTGACTCCTCCCCCGGATTGAAGATTTTTAAACAAAGATTGACATATTTCAAACTCCATTACCTTAGGTAACAGGGATTGAAAAAAGGAAGAGATTGAAATGGTGAGACCGGTAGAGAAAAGCTAATGTAGATCTCTAAGGGATGGTATCAAGGAGAAATGGGACGTCTGTCTACTTATGTACTTTGGACATGTTACAGCCTCTTTCAGTCTCAAGTTCTCATCATAAAATCTGAGAGATTAGAAGGAATAACCTCTATACCCTTTCGAAGAATATTTTGAAGAATAGTTTATGATTCTGAAGTCTCAAACAGGAGTTCTGGCAGTGAGTAAAGAAACTATTAGCAAAGAGGAGAAGATTTATTTAGGGCTTTTTGAAACTTCAAGTACAATATTAATACAAATAAATTATTGCCTGTTTTATCTCCCTATATGACTGCAGTTTGGCGAGTTGATTATTGGGTCACCTTTTGCATCAAAACACACATTGACACTATACAAACTGGGCCAAAGGATGAACAGTAAGTATCACCCAGTTTCTACTGGTATTTCCACATTCAGTTTCATCCCATTTTTAGGACATCCTCTCAAATTCAAGATACCCAAAGATGAACTCAGGATTTCAGCATCTTTTCTCCTCCCCAACATGTTTTCTCTTCTTCTAATATTTCGTCTACTGTCTACTATCTACACAGCTGCTCAAGTCAGCATCACTGTTTCCCTCCCCAGATCATCCCATAGCCAATCACCCTGTCCCACAGATTCTAGCTCCTCAAGTATTTCTTGATTCAATATTTCCCTCTTCCTCTGCCTAGCAGAAGTTCCCATCACTTTCCATTTGGATCGTTTCAATTGTTGCCTAATTAATTTCTTTTTCCATTTCAACCCATTTCCTCCATTATTTTGCTGAAAATTTTACTTCGGATCATTTTGCTTTCCTTATTAAAACAGTTCAGTTGTTTGGCTTAGTAGTTCATCCACATTCCACAAAGTGGTATGTACATTTGCACATATATCCACTCTTCATTCTTTCCAAAAATTGTCTTTAAGCAGTCTTCATATACATAGTATGTATATATCTCCAATAGAAACATACATGTTAGAGTGTTCACAGAAGTATAATTTGAATGGACCAAATTGAAAACACCCAAAACGTCAATCAACCATAGGTGGTTAAGTAAACTGTGGTATATTCATACAGTGGGATACTTTAGATCAGTGAAAATAAATACAGCACCACACACAAAGAAACAACATGGATGAGTCTCTCAACCGTGCAAAATGGAGGGGGCAAAAGCCAGACATGAAAGGATACATGCTATATATACGATTCTATATAGGTAAAGTTTAAAACCTGAGAAAACTAAGATGGGGATTAGTGCCCGGGAAGAAGTTCAAAAGATGGTTTCTGGGTGCTGATAACGTATTTCTTCATCTGGGTGGTTAACAAATATGTGTATTCATTTAGTAAAAATCACCAAGCTGTACTCTTTTCAGTATCTACGGTTATTTAATACATAATATTAAGTGAAGACACTTTTATGATTATATAAAATACAGCATATCAAAAATTAAAGGCTGAAAAAATCAGGCCAAAAGGAGAATGACAGCAGGAAAGTAGAGAAAATGCCTGTATACAATGTGTGAATTATAAGGTCCACATTCATGACCATTGTTGCCTGGCAGGTCAACTCTGGGTTTTCTAGTATGTTTGTTTTTTTCCTAGTAATCCAAACCGAAGCAAGGAACACCAGACTCAATAACATCCCTTGGATAAAGGACCTGTATATTCTCACGTCATGCAACACAGACTGTTGTCATCGTAACAGTGGCAATTTAGTAAGAACAACTCAACAAAGTAATGAAATAATGCCATCCAGCTACACAGAGCTCTCATACTGTCTTGATCCAAGAATCTAGAAGATAATTTCGAATACTCAGAGAAATTAGACTGAATATCTTTCAGATAATCTTCCACGAATGTTAATTATTTGAATTGGGCTTGGGGTAAGAGAAGGATGTCAGTTAGTTTGAGGTAAAACCCTCCAGTAGGGTCCTGGGATACAGACAGGTTAGGTTACTGACTGAGCAATTCCATATATTTCCAATCACCCTAGAATATGTAAAGTTGAGGAGATTACCTAGTACGTTTGGTTATTTGACCAGGTTGGTTCTAAACAGAGGTTCAAAGGAATGCCTAGGAGTTGGGTCCAAATTTTCCTTAGGAAGCAGATTTGACTTTACTCTTAACACAGAAATAAAGCTGTAGCCACGGTTCAATGTCCTACACTATTAATCACCACTGGAAATTTTTTGAAACAGGTGTTACTAATCACTCACCATAGCCATAAAAAAATTCACAATAGAGCAACTTCCTGGCAGTCTCTTGGAGTTAAATTAATTGCTAAATGTACTTCCTTGGTAGCTGAGAGATTTGACCTGCAGCATCAAATTGTTAAAGGTAAGTCAAATAAATATTGGGAGATTTCTGTCATAAAAATGATTTCAGTTTTAGAATCTTAAGGCATTCTTTTCTGAAAATAATTAGAATGTGTTTGTGTGACATGTTGCTTTCTAAGACAATCCTTAGTATGCAGGTTTGTATCATGCTTTTGTCAGAGAGAAAAATATGTATTTCTCTTTTCTCAGTGGCAGAATGGTATGCATCTGTATAATCCAGAAATCTCAAGTCATTAATATAAAAGTTCAAATGAAGAATAATGAAGAAATCCACATTCCTGGGTTTTGTACTGCTTAAAATTGTCATAGAAGGACCTTGATTCTGTGGTTTTAGGGTGTATCTGTCATTAGGGTTAATAGTGAATTTATACAATTAATTCCATGTACAAAGTCTCCATAGGACCATCATCTATTTTACATATATATATAAAATAGAATAATATTAATCTATTAAATAGTATAAAAACTCAATTTAAAAATTTTTTAATTCAGGTATTTAGGGTAAAATAAAGGTAGAGTGTAATCATAATAGTTGCCTTGATCATATCTTGAGAAATGCCTTAAAGTAAACATTTACCTTGGATGATATGAATTCACCTCAGTAACACATATCTTTCAGGTTATCCAGGGCCAAACACTCTAAATAATATTTAGCTTTCTTTCTTTTTTTTTTTTTTAAGATTTTATTTATTTATTTGACAGAGAGAGAGGGATCACAAGTAGACAGGAAGGCAGAGAGAGAGAGGGAGAAGCAGGCTCCCCACCAAGCAGAGAGCCCAATGTTGGGCTTGATCCCAGGACCCTGAGATGATGACCTGAGCTGAAGGCAGAGGCTTAACCCACTGAGCCACCCAGGTACCCCCTGGCTTGCTTTCTTACCTTAATACATATATCTTTTACAAATAGCCTACTTATTCTGTTTCCCCAAATGTCTTTGGCTTGGGGTAGCCTAGCATAATGTTTAAGAGTATGCTTTCTAGAGGCATGTGATCTCAATTTTAGCCTTGAGTCTGTCAATTCCCTACGGTGGTCTTTGGCAAATTACTTAAACCCATCAATTTTTTTTCATATTTTGTAGAAAATTGAAATATTCATAATCCTTATTTTATACACTTATTTAAGATAATACATGTAGAAGGTTTAGTAAAGAGCCTGGCAGAGAATAAATGCTTGCTGTATATGATCTGAATGAATGGGTAAAGAAAGGAATGATTTTAAGAAGTCAACAGATTGCATTTCCTTCTCTATACTTGACATCCATGATTTGCACCAACACTTATTAAAATGGCAAAAGAAATGAAAAATCAGAAAAATTACAATGAATACTATGTCCTTGTATACTACTATGGAAATTTACATGGACAAATTGTACATGAAGAATTCAATAATTCTCTTTTCACTAGGTGACACATTTAAAGGATAACATTTTTCCAGTTAATACCATTTTTGTGTTCTTCAAAGATATGTTGGCTATAATGCTTAACAAACGATAATTTAAGCAAAGCTATAAAAACATGCTTTAACAGTCCCCAACCAAGATTAAGAGCAGTTCACAAAAGACAAAGGCAAATTTAAAAACTTTAGATGTTGGAATGCTGATTTTATAAGTTTAATGATTGCTTTCAAATGGTAGTGATGATACAATTCATTCATTAGGTATTTATTAATTTCTATATTTACATTATTGATAAACATTTCCCAATATTTTTACATACCTTACATAATTTATTTCACTGAATCCTCATAGTAGTCATGCAGAAAGGTATCATCCTTTAAGAGGTAGATGAATTATGACCGGTACACACAGGACCAGAATTTTCTTGATGAAATGCCCTGATCATTCTTCTACTCAGTCTTTAACACATGATGTTATTATAGTTCTTATTCTTATTTGTATTATTATACTAGATTAGGCATTCAGTGCTGTAGAGATAATTATGAAATGGATTCCTCCTTTAAAAAATTTCAAAGTTTACAAAATAATTCCATATATTAGCACATTTAATCTTTACCATAATTCAGTGAGATAGAAAATTTTCTTCTTCCCATTTTACAGATAAGTAAACTGAGGCTGAAGAAGACAATTAACTTCCCCCAAAGATTCACATCCATTAGATGCAAAACTAAACCTAAACTGGACTCTTTTTTGTTAATAAAAAGCTAGATATAATTTTTTTATTTTAAAATTTTTAGATATGATTTTTTAAAAAAAGATGAAATACAGCTTTCTCCTGTGAAATTGGCAAATAGAAGAACACAATAATATTCAGTATTTACAAAGTTATATGGAAATCACCACTTTCATATGTTGTGGTGGAAATATAAACTGGTAAAACCAGTTGGAAGGGTCATTTGGCAACGTATTTCTTTGGGATAATTATATTTTTCTGCCTCCTTGAAGTCACATTTAGCCACATGAATTGATTGGGCCAATGCATTTTCGTGAGCTAATGAGAAATTTGGAAAGCCAACAAGTGCCTCACTACTCTCTCCTCACTGCGTATGGTCACTCCATAACCAGCGATGTCTAAAGGCAATGCCTACTTTGGTGGCCTAGTCCACAGTGAAGGTGACATGGAGCAGAGTCCAAGTCACTACCAATGAGCCACTATCATGAATCACTGCCTTAAGCCTCTGCTATTTTGAGTTGCTATTTATCCAACATGATGTAACATATCAGAAATTTTTTCACTGAGAATTTATTCAAAGAAATAGTTAAGTAGGAATGCCTGGGTGACTCAGTGGGTTAAGCCACTGCCTTGGGCTCAGATCATGATCCCCAGGTTCTGGAATCGAGTCCCACATTGGGCTCCTTGCTGGTCAGGGAGCCTGCTTCTCTCTACGCCTCTGCCTACCACTCTGCCAGCTTGTGCGCACTCTCTCTCTCTCTGACAAATAAATAAATAAATAAAATCTAAAAAAAAAAAAAAAGAAATAGTTAAGTACATTTGCAAAATTTTAGCTAACTTTAGCTTCATGACAGTGAACTTGGAGATAAATTAACTTTCAAATAAATCATAGTACATCTAAGTACATCTAGAAATTCAAGATGATAAGTGAAAAAGTTCAAACCTTAAGTATTATGTAATCATAATTTCCAGATTATTTTCATAAACAATATATAGCAAGCATTTACAGGGTTATTTCTAGATGGTTTGCATTTAGTTTTTTTTTCTTATTTGCATTTCCCCATTTTCTTTAGTAAACTTTTAAAAAATAGTAATGAAAACAGCAGCAAAAATAACAGAACAAAACATCTTATACTTTTTGATCCCAAGTCCTGTTCTCTTTGCATTATACCACGCTACATCACTAAGGTAAACCTATGTGTTTTTATAATGAATGGAGAAAAATCCACAAAGGCTTGGTTTTGGCCACAGAGCTCTATTTCTCTTCCGGAGCCAACAATTGAACACAACTCTGAAAGAGCCCATTCATAACGGTACATTTTCTCTGAATGCTTGCAGAGCTGCAATATGATACTATGGCAAATTAAGGAAAGATTTTTCTTCTTGGACTTTGTTTATGGGCTGTAATAATAAATGCAACATATACAGAGTAGTGGCAAACAGTCAAAACACTGTCATTTGGCATTCTTAAAGCTGTAAAGATCAAGAAATAGTGAAGAATTGTCACAGACTAGAGGAGGTTGGGGACACACGACACATAATACGATGTGGTATACGGGATCAGATCTTAGAAAAGGAAAAGGACATTAATGGAAAAATTGGTGAAATCCCAATTAATTATAGGTTTAGTTTTTAGTTACATACCAATGGCAGTTTCTAAAAAAAAATGTACCAGGGAGGGTAATGTAGGATATTAAATATGGGGGGAACTGGTAGGCAGATCATGGCTTTCCAAAAATGTCCATGTCCAAAACTCCGGAACCTGTAAATATGTTAAATTATGTGGCAAAGGGGAACTAAGGTAGCAGATGGAATTAAGCTTGCTAATCAGCTGATTTTATAGTAAGGACATAATCCTGGATTACCCAGGTGGACACTTGTAATTGCAAGGGTCCCTAAATGAGGAAAAAGGAGGGAGAAGAATCAACATTCTGATAATGCAGTAGGAGAAAGACTTGATTGGTCATTACTGACTTTGAGGATGGAAAGGAGTGACACATCGAAGGTACACGGGAAGCCTCTAAGAACTGGAAAAGGCAAAGAGATGGTTTCTTGTCTAGAGCTCCCGTAAAGAACACAGCCTTATCAGCACCTTCATTTTACCCACTGAACTCCATTTGGGACTCTTTATCTCCAAAATTTTAAATTATGTTGTTTTAAGCCACCTAGTTTGTAATTTGTTATAATAGTAACAGAAAACTAATTAAAAAGGTATATGAAATCTCTCTGGACTATCTTTGCACCTGTTCTGTGATTCTGAAATCATTGCAAAATTTAAAAAAAAAAAATTTATTTTTAAATAAACTACTATGCCTTTAAGAAAAGTCATGGCGCATTTATTTATTTATTTATTTACTTACTTTTAGTTTTATTTGTATATGTTATTTACTTATTAGCCAGAGAGAGCATGACCGGAGGGGAGGCAAAGAGGGAGAAGCAGACTCCCCGCTGAGCTGGGAACCCAGCATAGGACGTGGGCTGGATCTGGGATCAAGACCTGAGCTGAAAGCAGACTCTTAACCATCTGAGGCACCCAGCCATCCCAATCATTGTGCGTCTAGACAGTTGTAGTTATTGAAAATATTCCACAACTGAACAGAATACTGAACTCTCAAGAATGTTTGGGCTTCCAGTTCATGGACCCTGGTTTTCCGTCCCAACTCGTGTTCAGCCTACCTCAGTTCTGACACCTAAGCTGAATACCAAGACCAGCTAGCTAAGATTGGACATCCCTCCCACCTCTCAAGGATCTCTGACCTTCGCCTCTTCCCTAGTTCTTGTTTCGCCACTCCTGCCTGGGTGCTGACAGCTCAAACAGTTGCCACCACCTCCCACAAGATTGGGCAAAACAACCCTTTTTTATGTAACACATTCTACTCAAGGTAGAAATTTAGAAAGGAGCTGAGCTGTATTACCATAGCAACCAGATAGAAGTGAAAACATGTAGTCAGCTCATTTGTTGGGACTAACAAAGGACCAGAAAAATATGGGACCATCAAAGTGGTTTGAATGGTCCTCCTTCCCCACCAGAGCCCGCCAGCCTTCTGATTGTGTACCATGCTGTCATTATGACAGGTTTTCCAGGTGGAGACAGTATTATCCTTAGAGACAGAGAGTTAGTATACTTTCGGAAGTATACTTTAGGAGTAAAAAGATCCCCTTCCAGAAGGGGGTATCCTCAACCAGAGGCTTTTCTCAGTTTTTGTTGCTTGTTTTTCTGTTTGTCCTTGTCTTCTCAGACATGTTTATTTTGTATGTAGAGTGTTAGCCTTTAAAAATCTGCCTCTCCACAGATTCTAGGAAGCCTTCTTTACTCCAAATTACTGTTCCTAATTCTATGTCTAGGTACCTAGAATGTCATCACTAATGCTGAGGCATTTTGTTTCAATCTCAACTCTACCACATATATATACTGTGTGGAGGTTAGCAAATCTTTCAGAGTACTCCTGGGATGTAGTCTCCACTTCTAGATTTTTTATGAAGTATCGAAGCCATGTAACAGGTACTCAGTCATTGTTAATTTTCCTCTTCTCTTTCTTCTTTACATGGATCTTTATGGTCTTCTAATATACCCTAGAAAGATGCAGGGGAGATAATCTGGAAGGATGACTAAGTTTGAGCTTTTAGAACTCTAAACATTCTTAAGGATACTTGAGTTCAGATCTTTACCATATAGATATGGAAACTGAAGCCTAGATATACTGCGAGCTCTTCCCAAGAATGGCGGATCAACTACTGCCAAACCCAGGATGAAAAGCCAGGTCTTACAACAATTTATATTTCTTCCTTTAGCAGAAAAGGTACTAGCTAACACCCTGACTATAGGGCATATGTTGGTAATTATTCAACAAATCTCTAGGAGTATAAGGAAGGACACGGTCCAAATGACAACGAAGCTGGGTCACTGAAAGGAGAATGGGAGACATAAGTACCTATTCTCCTCCTCCTCCTTATCCTTCTTGTTCACCTTCAGAATTTGTCTCTTACACCCCGTACTTCACTCATCATGTAAAACAGTCACCATGCATGCATCTAATTCTCGAGTTTTCCCATTACTTTTTATGTGCCTTGGGTGCCTGGGGGGTGGGGTGGCAGGGGGACGGAAAACATGCTAATCTTGATTCTTTTTCTAATGTCAGTGCCTAGCAGTGTCTACCCCATATCAGTGGCAAACATTTTATTTGAGTTTTTCCTGATAATTTAAATGATTCTGTAGTGAAAAAACTTTGACTATATATATTTATGTATATGTATAATACATATCCACTATATATTTGCATATATATTGAATATGAATATTAATATTCATTTAGTTGATCATTAAGCACATATTTTTGATTCTCTAATATGTAAATTAGATGATAGATGAAATTGTGTTAAGTATGTGTATAATTAGGAAAATACCCTGAATGCAATTACAAAATAAATCTAAAAGCAGGGCATTGGTTTTTGGTAATTTTTCATCATAATTTGTCTTGCTTTCCATGATATTTTGAAATATTTTTTGTCAATTAAAATAACCAGGCTATGTGGGATTAACACTGTGAAAGATCAAAAGAATACCTGGCTGGCATGGCCTAAAATTTGCAGCTCCTTAGACGCCACATATCTTAGAGGAAGAAATCATTCAGCTTCAACTTTTCGGGGTCAACATGAATGGAAAAAGCAACAAGAACATTGATTTTATCCAATTATTAGTGGAGAAAAAATAAAGTATACATGACAAAATTCCCACTGAGAATGTAAGACACTATTTCCTAGGTGCATTTTTATAAGGAAAAGTTCTGTGCCATGATCCACTGGACCCTTATTCTTTGTTCTAGATAGTCACCTGCATTCTTTAATATGGCTTTTTTCGTATTACTGTAAAAAGGAAAATCAAGGTATGGAGCTATAATTTGTTTTTCACCCTATAATCTTTCTCAGAGTGTGGGGGATGGAAGAGAAGGAGGAATGGATTTCCACAGCCAAACTCCCATCAGTCTAAATCTTAAAGTAATATGTCCTCAGGCAATCGCTAAATCTTGTTACTGGTTTAAAGCAATAAATCTTCTGAGGCACTGGGAAAAAAAAAAAAAAAAGGAATCGCCATTGTAGTAATGAGATTACATTGAAAATAAAGCGGTGGATTAGTAAAATCTAATTTGGAAGTGATGAAGTACATGTGATGTCCAAGTAATTATTCCTGCAGAGTCCGCACTGTGGGGAGCTCAGAGTTATTGGACACCGCACTATGTTAATGATGCAACTGCCTGACATTTGGGTGAATGTGCTGACCGTCTGCTGTGTCGCCTCTCCTATTGTCAATACTCACCACTGGGTCCAGCAGCTGCATTCGTATGAAATGTGGCCACAGACACAGCTAGAGCTGAATGTGCTCACACGTGCGTGCAAACTTGTGTGTGTGTGTGTGTGTGTGTGTGTGTGTGCATGTATACATGTCTTCTCTTTCTTGGGCCAATGTTTTATCCATTGTAAAATCTGGGTTGAGACAAGAGTACTATCCTAAAAACTGCTGTATATAGAATTGAAAATTCAAATACATTTCTCTGAGCCTCATTTAAATACTTACACCAAGCAGATTATTTGAGTTCTCTTTGTACATTCTAACCCTCCAAAAACATAAATCTAGACCCACACTTGGCCAAAAGCAGATTGTCAGGGAATATAACCTCACGTGGTCAGTGAAAATATTTCTATTAAAATGTATTACTTCTTTTTACTTTGATAATGGAAATCTCTACTAGAAGACTTTGAAAAATTCTTTTTCTAATACAGAATTCTTTGGTTTTAATGCATAGCTAATCTGTCTTCAAGTTAAAGATGTAAAAATTGCACAGGGAAGAGGAAGGATCGGCCAAATTCATAATAAAGAAAACACAGAACACAAAAAGACTTTTCATTTTCAACCCACGAATAGTTTCATCAAACTGCCTGTGCAAGAGATATCCCAAAAAACTGACATCAGACATGATCAGGGAGGGCTTCTCAGAGAAGGAGACTTAAATGGGCAGATAACAATAGGTGTAGACAAAGTTGAAGAGGAAAGGAGACAGTCCCAGTTAGGGGAATGACTTCAGCAAAAGCTTAACGATGACACTTTGCCTGGTTTGTTTAGTTGGACAGTTTTTTATTTCAGTGAGCAAAGTTAACAAGACTTCCTTAAATAGAAATAACTGATTATAAATATATAGTAGGCCTCAAGATTCCAATTTTGTCAGGTCTTTCTTTTTCTCAATTTCAACATGTTTTGTACATCCATTCTTCCCCTTCTCAAAAGAGTTGCTTCTTTCTCTTTGTATATGTCCAAGAAAGACCTTAAGCATTTTTTGTATGTTTCAGACCCCAAGTCCAAGAGTCCTAAAGAAGTTCTTTGGCCCAGTTTGGGTCAGGTTCCCTCCCCTGGGTCAAACAGTAGTGGCCAGTGGACAGGAAAAAAATGAAAACATAGCTGCTACCACTGCAAATACAAGTTCATAGGAGAAGTGATTCCTAGAAATGTAGTATTGATCAGAAAACCCATGGATGTCTTCTACACACATTATTTCTTTAATTGCTTCATTCCTGACCATTTGAAGGCCACAAGAACCCTAGAAAAACCACTGTTTCCTTTGGGAAGAAATTGTTCAAGTTTGCACTTCTCACTCCCTAAAACAAATCTTTAATCTCCATTAATGTGTCTCCAGAGACCCTGCCATGCTTAGCTTCATGCCTTGATTTTCTCTGTGCCCCTCCTCCTTCTGATGCTGACTGATACGGAAGGTCCTGATGGCGATGTCATTTGACTGAAAAACAGCCTCTCTGACTGTTTCAACTCCATGCTCGACCCCAGGTCCCAGATGTGACACCTTGATTCCATTTATCTTGAGTGTTAATCTACTGATCCATTAGGTCCAAACAAAAAGAGGTTATTTCATCAGAAAGAAAGTCAAGATAGACAACTCAGAGGGGTGGTAACATATCTGGAGCAAAAGAATACAGCAAGAATGAAATGATAGAGAAATGAAAAATCGGTAACCAGAGAATTTAAGAAAACAGAATGTGCATGGAATCGTCCAGTTAGGGATTCAGGGAATCAAATATCCACATGCAGCAGGTAATCCTGTTCATAAGGGGCGGGATTTCTGCTGCAGGGAGGACATTCAAAAGGCACCATCAATTCTCTGCCATGCACACAGCCCATTTTCTTTGTTCATGTCTGTCAAAAGTGAGATTACGGGTGGTGGTAAAGTAAGAATGCAGAAAAGGAATTTCCTTCTTCTAGGGGTAGAGGACAAGCACTACATCCTGAAAAATAATTTACAGAAGAATGGTTGGAGGTGGGGTGATGGAGCAGTAGTGATGGTCAAAATTGTCAAGGAATCTACTGGAAATCCCTATTGCTGGAAAAAAGCAACTAACATTTGCTGACCAAGGCACTTCTCTAGTTACATTATATTTTCCACATCACTTATTCATGAACAAACTTTGCAAGGCAGATATTCTTGGTCCTATTTTACAGATATGCAAAAATCGAGGCTAGGTGAGATTAGGGAGAGGACCAAATGTCATATGTGGTAGAACTGGGATTTTATACCTCTGTCTGATCACTAAATCTATAAACTTCCAACAATGTGATGCTGAAGGCTAATTAAAGTCTTACTGTGTCTGAGGCATAGTGTGGAATTTGTATCCTAATTATTCTGTAGCAATCCTGTGTGTGTGTGTTTGTGTGTGTGTTTAACCCACTATTTAGAAAGAATCCTTGACGGCGCTTGGGTGGCTCAGCAGTTAAGTGTCTGCCTTTGGCTCAGGTCATGATCCTGGGGTCCTAAGATTGAGCCCCCCCATTGGGCTCCTTGCTCATCCGGGAGCCTGCTTCTCCCTCTGCTCGTCTGCTCTTCCCCTCCCCCTCCTCGTGCTTTCTCTCTCTCTCTCTCTCTCTCTCTCTCTCCTAAATAAATAAATAAAATCTTTAAAAAAAAAAAAAAAGAAAGAATCCCTGAAGTAATTATGCCTAAATAATAGAAGTACAATTGCTTTGCTACCTTTGCTGTCTTCCCAAACAAAGACTTTTGGTAGAGAGAGGGTGGAGAGGAAAGCTGCAAGAACACCTTGGCCTTGACTACTCTTGAAGCTGAAGGAAAAAATAAACAAATCTTTTATTCCAGCCCAGCTCCTTTGTCCCTCCCCTCACAGCCCCAAGGTGTAAATTCAGGCAATGGATATGGGGTTGTTTCTTTCTTTGTTAAAAGACACACACAGTGGGTGCAAACTACCTTATCACATGGTCATTCTGACTTTGGATCCCTCCTGTCTACCCCAGAGTCTGACTGATTTGCTTGGGAGCCCTGAGCCAGGATCATAAACCCTGGACCACCTGCTGTCTCTCTCTCTCTCTCTCTCTCTCTCTCTCTCTCTCTGCATAGGGCTTTCTGCTCAGCAGGGAGCCTGCTTCCTTCTCTCTCTCTCTCTCTCTCTCTCACTTTCTCTCACTCTCTCTCTCTTTCTCTCTCTCTCGGCCTGCGTCTCTGCCTGCTTGTGATCTCTGTCTGTCAAGTAAATAAACAAAAAATCTTAAAAAAAAAAAAAAGAATGCCTCTCCACAGACTGGTCTTGCCAAACATCCCATTCATCTCCCCGCCTCTTATCCCACTTAGTCCTCACCATTCATCTCAGCCTGTTCCTTATCTGAAGACCCCGAGAGGTTAAAAACAACCAACGGGGTGACATGCTGGGATTAAGCCTTCCTCTTTCTGTTATACCATGCAGCACAATGAAACACTTTCAGCAAAGATTCTCATTCTTCAAGTCTGGAAGAATATAAAGCTACCACTCTATGATCCACTTGTAAAATATTCCAACTGATGATTGTGTATTTTGAAAATAAGGGGGAAAAGCCATTCTACAAAATCTTATGGTATTAGACATTCCTGTAACACTTCCAAGCCAGTAATTACAGTGTTTAGCAGTTAATCATGGGGAATGTACCTTAATTAAATCAGATTCCTTGTAAATATTCCTCTTCAACACATTGAGACATTTGGCCAAACCAATTTTCTGCATAGGAACATGCTCCAAAATACCATAAATCTTTGCAGTTCTAGAATCTCTAGTAGCATTTGACTCTACAAATGCTTCTCTGAGCTCTGCATCCATAATCAACAGGGAAGAGCTTTAAGACTGAACAGTTTCTAAGAGACTAAAAAGATTCCTAAACAACAACTATGTTTTAGGAGTTATACTCTATTCGAAGGATGTAGGAGTGACTAAAATAATGGGTAATGCTCTTAAACGTCACTTTCTTTTTTTGAAATTCATTTAATTAATTAATTTATTTATTTATTTGGGAGAGAGAAAGAGAAAGAGCATGGGGGGAGGGGCAGAGAGGAAGGGAAAAGCGGAATTCCCACTGAGCAGGGAGCTAGATGGGAGGCTCAATCCCAGGACCCGGGGATATGACCTGAGCCTAAGGCAGATGCTTACCACTGAACCACCCAGGCATCCCTTAAGCCACTTTCTAAAATTGGAGACCCAGAAGTCAACAAATAACTGCAACAGAGAGTTACCAATGCCTTACAGAAGTCTATACAACACACTGTGAGCAGAGTCAGGTGAGCAATTATGGGAGAATGAGGAGAGATACTTAGGAGAACTTAATTTTCAGAGTTGTTCCTGAAGGCCCTGTAAGAAGAATTCACCAGGAAGATAGAGAAGAAAAGGGCATAATCCAATACTCCGCGGCACGAATCAGCATGAGATCATTTACAAGGCAGCCACCTTTAGGATCTTGGGGTAGAAGACACGGCAGGCAATGAACCCTGAGAGTGATAGGCACACAGAGTCACGGCCTATCTGGGGGAACGTGTAGGCCACTTAAAGAATCTAGACTTTCTGGTACATTGCAAAGTCTTTAAAACCTGGGTTCTCAATCTAGTTATCAGGGGTTACATAAACCCTTCAAAATTGGACGAAATACTACCTAGGGGTGTTGGAGTCCTGAGCAGGGTGGCTCTGGGAGAAGGAAAGAAGGTTCACAGCTTTCCTGAGGGTCTCAGAGTCTCCATGATTTCAGAAAAGGACTGACATAACAAGATTTATTTTCTACCCTATGTTTCTTGAGGAGAATGGGTTCAGAACAAGTTTGGAGTTGAGGGTATTGCTTTAAGCATCCTAGAATTAAGGGTAATCTCTTTAAGCATCCTAGAATGTTCCAAGTTTATGACCAAGAGTAGAGGCACTGTGACAGTGACCCTCTGCTGGTCTCAATCCCGATGGCCAGGCGGAGAGGTGGGCAGGGAATTCACAAGCATAATTTAGGGCCTCGGGGCTATTCTAACTCCAGCAGCCCCTGTTTGGACCCTCACCATATTTCCCCAACCTCTTCTGCAACTTGGCTGTTCACAGCGTGAGCAGCATGTAGGCTCATTCCTGCTCCACTGTAGCTTTGGGCCTGGAAGCAATAAATGAAGACCAAAATAAACAATACAGTTCTTAAGGACAGTCCTTTAAAATATCAGCTCCACCCTTTGGTAGTGGACTACCAAAACATATCTGTACTCTTGCGTTCATGCTGGAGAATATAACCCAGGACTCTTGGCTTACCAGTTACGATCAAATCCCATTTGTAAGAGGTAATATGTACAGAGGACTGCCTTAGTAATATTTCACTCATTTCTCCCCAGTGGGTGGTCGGCATTTTGTGTTTGAATGAACAAAGTACCAGAGAGATGAGTCCCTGTACTACAGTGTCTTGACCCCTCTTAAGAAAATGGCTTTTCCAAAATTGTGATTGGTATTAAAAAGATTAAACTTCATGGAGGTATGTTAAGGAGTCAGTTACAATATTGATTCTAGGACTGCAAACGAGGATGCTGATTTGCTATAATCTTACTGAAAACTCTTTTACAGAGACCCCTTAATGTGTAGCTCCAGGAGAAATCTATCTTAGAACTCGGTCCTACTAAAATATATTGCCGAGGAACTGGACAGTTTATATCTCATGTCTGCAGTGAATTTTGAAACTTACTCTGTTTAACTTTTTGCGTTGGCTACTAGGAAATATCGGGTTGAATACATGGCCTGTTTCCAGCAATGATGTAGGATCATATGGCATATATTTGGGGAAAAACTCATTTTTATTCTTTAATTTTTCTGTCACCCCTATTCCTGTGTCTCATATTTATTTTACCAATGGCATTAGATGTCTGTATGTAAAGTGACATTTTGGAGCAGGTTGGATGTCACCAAAGTATAAAACGAATTGATAATTTTTTAAGGCAGTATGTTTTGCTTTAAATTTATGAACTGAATATGAACTAAATAAAACTCTAGGTGTTGGACCTGGGTATTATGTTTCATCTTTAAATTCCAGGTATCTTGCATCTGTAATCACTCCACATAGGTGTCTTTCACAGTTCAGTGAAGCACCCAGGGGTCGTCGCAAGTGGCCTGTGACTGGACATCCCCATAAATAATAATTCACAAGCAGGCTTTGTCTCCAGGGCTCACCCCAAGCAGAGAGGAGCCATGCATGGGTTAAATTAACCAGCCAGGAGAACATGCGAGCTGAACATATGGTGAAGTGTTTTGAGGTTTAGAAAAGCAAGTTTCTGGTACAAACAGAATCTGGCCTCTGAGACCCCCCTGTCAGCATGAAAAAAGATCTCCTTATTTACCCGAGTGAAAAGAAAGGGGTGCTTTCAATGACATCACCTCTGTGGCTGTGCACAATGAAACGGGAGGAGAAATCTCACATTAATGGAGAGGAAAACAAGTGTAAGTTCCTCGGGGAAGTCAGAGAAGGCTGCGGAAAGCATGTAAGAAGCAGTTTACAGCTCTGATTGAAACTGAGAAGAGAAGAAATCAGAAGCGAAGGGCTACAAATTAAAATTAAAATGGCAATTCCAGCGAGCTCTCTGGTCTTCCCATTACCAGACCATCCCCCAGCTGCTCTAATTGTACCACTTCAGACCTAATGAGTTGGGCGGGGGAGACACCGAGGCCTGTAAAGTAAACCGTTTATCATTGCAACAGCCTTATGCAATATTTGATTGAGCGCTTGTTTTGAAAGCTTTGGAATAAAACACAGAAATCAGTCACTGGAGGTATCATCTCCGATACTTAGAAAAAGAAGGAGCACATGTGCCTGCCCTAATGAACAGGGTCTTGTTAAAGATGTGATTAAGCTGACTCCTTATTTGTCTTTAGGAAGATTTCAAGCTGGAATTCCAATTCCTATTCCATTAGCTGGGATTGGCATTTTACTTTGGTTGTTGGTTGGTTGGTTGGTTTCAACCTGTGGGAATAGGAGTAGAGCAGTCTCCTAATGCTGGGAGATTAAGCACGGATCTGATTTCCTCCATCCATTACCTAGGTCATAGAATTGCGGTGACAATTAGATGTTAGGATATGAGAAAAGTGCTTCGGGCAGTGTCTGGCACCTGGTAAATTCTTCTCGAGGGATAGCAGTTATGATTCTTCTGCATACAGTCCTCACACCTATCCTTCTGGAGCTGGAATAGCATATCAACACTTGCTTGATGTCCTAACATCATTCTGCATCACTCCCCAATGCATAAAGAAAGGCACATTCAATCTTAAAACAAGATAGCACAATGCCTGTCGTACTGGCAAGGATTTAAATATTTGCTAGTATGCAGTCTTAGTGAAAGTAAAAATACTTTTAATAGTTATAGGCAGGAACGTTTACTGAAAGCCTTTTTGGAGGGCAATTTGGCAACATCTGCCAAGATATTAAATGCATGTACACTTGGACCCAGGAATTCTAGCTCTAGTAATATTATTTAAGAAATAATTACTTACACAAATGTCAGAAGCAAGTTATAGAACAATATATAAAAAAGTGTATGAATTATATTAAACATTTCTATGGCATATACATATGTAAATCACTCTAACCATCATATTAACAGACTAAACATAACATTAGAAGTAAAAACTAGGGGCGCCTGGGTGGCTCAGTGGGTTAAGCCTCTGCCTTCAGCTCAGGTCATGATCTCAGGGTCCTGGGATTGAGCCCTGCACCGGGCTCTCTGCTCTCTGCCTGCCTTTCTGCCTACTTGTGATCTCTGTCTGTCAAATAAATTATTAAAGTCTTAAAAAAAAAAAAAGTAAAACCTACATGATAAAAATTATATGGTATCCCAGCAAGCTAGGAATAAAAAGGAACTTCTTTTTAACATGATAAAAGAAATTTATGAGGGGTGTCTGAGTGGCTCAGTTGGTTAAGTGTGGACTCTTTTTTTCTTTTAAATTAACATATAATGTATTATTTGCTTCAGGGGTACAGATCTATGAATCATCAGTCTTACACAATTCACAGCACTCACCATAGCACATACCCTCCCCAATGTCCATCACCCAACCACTCTCTCCCTACTTCCCTCCCTCCAGCAACCCTAAGTTTGTTTCCTGAGATTGAGTCTCTTATCATTTATCTCCCTCCTGATCTCTTCTTGTTTCATTTTTTTCCCTCCCTACCCCCTACAATCCCCTGTCCTGCCTCTCAAAGTTCTCATATCAGAGAGATAATATGATAATTGTCTTTCTCTGATTGACTTATTTAAGCGTGGACTCTTGATTTCATCTCAGGTCAGTCATATTCTCATGGTTGTGAGATTAAGCCATGCCCTGGGTGTGGAGCCAGTGTGCTTAAGATTCTCTCTCTCTCTCCCTCCCTCTCCCCTGGCTCCCACAAAAAGATATCTATGAAAACCCATAACTAACATCATAATTAATGGTGAAAGCCTGAATGGTTTTTCCTCCAACATTAGGAACAAGACAAGGATGTTCTCTCAACTTTTATCCAACTTTGTATTAGAAGTTTAAGACAAGACAAGAGGAACATACAAAATTGTATTATCTCCAGTTGACATCAATATTTACATAGAAAACCCCATGGAACCTAGAAGAAAAAAAGTTACCAGAATTAATAACTGGGTTTAATATTACTGGAAGTAAGGTGTACATATAAAAATCAATTGGGGGCACCTGGGTGGCTCAGTGGGTTAAGCCTCTGCCTTCAGCTCAGGTCATGATCTCAGGGTCCTGGGATCGAGCCCTACATCGGGATCTCTGCTAAGCAGGGAGCCTGCTTCTCCCACTCCCTCTGCCCCTCCCTCATGTTTGCTCTCTGTCTTTCAAATAAATGAAACCTTTAAAAAATGTGCACTTAAAATTGGTGAATTTATTATAAATTATACTTTAATAAAATTGATTTTTAAATAAACTAATATGTTTTGATTATAAGAAGATAATAAGATATAGAATTAAATGTCAATATCATTAAGGAATAATATGTATAAAATGATCTATTTATTTAAAAAGAACTATGTGCATATGCATGCGCTTTTCTAAAAGCATCAACAAGTAATAGACAGCTAACTTACAGAGCAAGGAAGTAGTGTTTGAGGGTAGGGAAAGGGCCCTTTAAAATTTTCATCTCATTCTCTTCTGTACTCACTGAATTTCTTTTTACCATGAGCATTCACTACTTTAGTAATAAAAGTATAAATTAATGAAAAATGAACAGTAACTGACTAGTTTGAATATTAAGACCATATTTTTTAATTATACATTAAGACATAGAGACTAAGTGGAGAGTGTGAAGTAGACTGTCCAACAGAAATATTTGGTTAATGAATAATAACTATATTTATTTTTGTGAGAATGAATTATGATTTCTATGACTTAGAAACTCTCTGGCACAGTTGGAAACACCCCTGGATAATGCAAAAGCAAGAATGGTGATCATTGATTTGTGGCAAGTCAATCATTTACCATAATAATGCTCATCAATTTTTGGCTTAATACACTAGTAATCTATCATTTTTACATAAAGACTAACTCAGAGGAAAAAAGAAAAATAAGAACTTGTATTATAATTCTAATCACAGCTGACAGTACATTGTTGTGAGATGTTCTAATTACCTCATTCAAGATGTGGCCTCTAAATCAGCATTTCCAAAAGAATATTCCATGACTAAGTTAATCATGGATCTTCAATCAATCAATAATATTTAACAAGAGATCTTAGAGGCTCAATAGACAAATAGGCATTGAGAATTTTCAAAAGAAATATATGAATTGCAGAATTTCCCATACGTTTTTGACCACTGAACCTCTCATTGCTCAATAACTTAAAGAGTTAGGATTTTGCAAAATATTTGTTAGTAAACACTGCTCTAACTTCAGGTCGTGAACAGTAGAGAAAACAATGGTTATTGACATTTTCAAGAGAGATAAGTTAGTCTCCTATTTCCAAAGACATTGTGGTCATAGCTAGACTACAGTACTTATCATTGTGCAAGCAGGGTACAATGGAGAGAGCATGGCTTGGTCATCAAGTAAATCTAGGTTTTATTCTTGCTTCCATCACGGATCAGGTGCCCTGAGCCTCAGTTTCTTCCCTTGTCGAAGTGGAATATAATGCTGAGCACACGCGGATAAAACGACATATTTACAGCACCTCTCATTGTGCCTGGACATGCATGGTTTTTATAAATACTGGTTCTCCTTACTGCACAGCTCAGCATTTCAGCAGATGGCAAACCGCTTGAGACCGACCCAGGGTCTCATTCATCCCAGTCTCTAACATAGTCATTGGCACTTAGTTGGAGCCTAACCTGTTCATCGGTTCCACATAATCAACTTTAAGGCTCAGGTTTTAAAACAAAAGAATAAAACCAAGTTTCATCCCTTTCTCTTTCTCCACATCTCTTCCTTCTGCTTTCTTTCCTTTTTCTATCCCCAGGTTCCTCTCTTTTCTCTTTGTTCTGTCACTTCCTTTCTGTTTTCTTCCATTTCCTTCCCCATCTTGCTACTTACTTTTCATATATATATATATATATATATATATATATATATGTATATTTTGTATGGGCTGGCTTTTGTTAAATAACTAAGCTTTCCTGTTCCTTAAGAGCAGATAAAAATTAACACCACCAAATAAAGATCTTCAGTTCATTTGATTTAGTTCTGCTTTTTATTTTTTTTCCCCTATGTAACCCTTAATAAAGTTGAAATTTTCTGGTAAAGAGTACTGCATGGTAGAGCAAAAGATCCATATCCTGGTATTTTCCTGATGATGACTGGTAGTCTTGGCAAGGAGTCGACACAAACAGTAAGCCAAGAAGATATGGATCGAGTTAAAGTGACAAGATCTGAATTCTGTTCTTGTTGACACTGGGTTTTTTTTTTTTTTTTCTCTTTACCAGAAGAAGAGCTTCTGCAGATCTCAAAGAGAGGAGAGATCCAAATAATTTTAAAATAAGGATTGTCATCTCCCTGGCGTCTTGTCTGATGACCATGACTCTAGATGATTAGTAACGCAACGGGAAATTCATTAATTTTGGATCACAGCCCAATTCCCAGAAACATTTTATTTTCACACTCACATCTTTTGAGAAAATTCTGCTTTTAGGTGCCTGGGTTTTGGAGCTGAGTGAAAATGTCATATCTTAATTATATTCAAAGCCACCCTCTTGACTTCTATTTCAGCTGTGACATTAGCCTTCACACTTGGATTGGCTTGAATTCTCCTGGCTTGAGAGTGAGAATTTCATATGTTTTCTTTTCATCTGTAGACATCTGTATTCTGTTTAACTCGGGATTGTAAAACTCACAGAGCAGGAAGGGCTCGAGCATGTTGTGATCACTATGGGATTTGTTCTTTTCAGGCCAAAAACTACAGAAATCCTTTTACTGATGCTTTTAAAAAAATATTTTCATAATCCAGACCAAAGACCGAGAATAACAGATTATTATAATTATGAATTTTAAAACCCCTTGTCTTTAAATATATGTTTTACTTATAATTTCTTATTCTGTAGGTACCAGTTCTGTAAACTGAATTATTTAGAAGAAACTATATGTATAATTTACAGTAATGGCTTATCTCATTTGGTGCTGCAGAGACACCAACATATTACTTATTAACAAATCAGATGTATTTACTGAATGTTTTTGGCAAATGAGGAAGAATCACAATTCTATAACCTGTAGAGTTTTATAATCCTTAACATACATTTCTACATGTTGCCTCATATGATTGTCATTGCATTCTCTTAGGAAGGGAATGAGAATAAAAAGTAAAGTATATGGAACTCACACAAATAAAAACTTAACTAAAGAGGGAGTCTGGGTACCTCAGTTGGTTAAGCATCTGCCTTCCACTCAGGTCATGATCCCAGGGTCCTGGGATGGAGCCCCACATTGGGCTCTCTGCTCAGCAAGGAGTCTGCTTCTCCTGCCCCTCCCCCAACTCAGGTGCATTATCTCTCTCTCACTCAAAAATAAATAATTAAAATCTTTAAAAATACTAAAGAAAAAGATAAATGAAATAATACAAAATAAAAACCTAAAGTATATCATAAAACTCCATTTTTGCTCAGGTAATGAGGTATTGTCGGTCCACTAAACCGGACCTGTAATTTTAACTTTTGTCTAAGAATTTTGCCATTAAATTGGGCATTGGACATCTTCACTAATCCATGCCATATAGAGACAATGATAAAATCTTAGATCACATTATTAAATAGTCATAGTGTATTCTAACATAATCAGGAGATACTGCTGTTCTCTAAGCTAATCACGTTCCAACTGGAGCTGTCTAGTGAATTCAGTTGATAAGCTAATAAGTTACCAGCTGTGTACCTACCTTGAAAAAGTAGAGGACATGAATATCACCTTAAATATTTGAAAGAGCATCCTTCACAAGGGAACATAACATACTCTTTACTTTTGCAAAACAGTGATTAATGACATTTTAAGTATTTCCAGAAAAGGTAGGGTTTATAAGATTTTTATATACTAGTATCCATTTTGTTTTCAAAACTTATTCCCCACAGTGAAAACCTTACATTTTATAAAGCTCTTGAAGATTCAATGTTCATTGGAATGTTTGGACTTCTTTAACCATTTAAGCTTTTACTTCATTTTCCACTACTAAATTTCATTTTCATGGAAAGATAAGGCTAGATATGCAAAATGAATTTCTTGATAAATAACCTGTAGTCCAAAATAAGATACACATAATTGCAGTTTGGAGTAGAGAATTAGGATTTCTTAGAAAGTGATTTATGCACAATGAAATACTAAATATTCTGGGTGGTTCTGGTATTCTTTGATGAACCAACAGTACCCCTCACAATGGATTCTGAAAATCCAGCTGCCTCTTGCAATCTTTTTTAATTTTTAATTTTTTATTAACATTAATGTATTATTAGCCCCAGGGGTACAGGTCTGTGAATTGCCAGGTTTACACACTTCACAGCACTCACCATAGCACATACCCTCCCCAATGTCCATAACCCCACCACCCTCTTCCCTACCCACTACCCCCAACAACCCTCAGTTTGTTTTTTGAGATTAAGAGTCTCTTAGGGTTTGTCTCCCTCCCTATCCTGTTTCATGTTTTCCTTCCTTACCCCCAACCCCCCCACGTTGCCTCTCAAATTCCTCATATGAGGGAGATCATATGATAATTGTCTTTCTCTGATTGACTTATTTCACTCAGCATAATAGCCTCTAGTTCCATCCACGTCGTCACAAGTGGCAAGATTTCATGTCTTTTGATGGCTGCATAGTATTCCATTGTATCTATATACTGCCTCTTACAATCTTAAGGGTGAGTTGTTGTTGTTGTTTTTTTTTTTTTTTTTTTTTTCCTACAGTAAGCTTCTTTGTTAAAGAGGTCTGGCAGGTAAATCGCAGGATTGAGAGTTTGTCAATTTCCAATGAAGATAAACAACTCAGAGGACAAATACGCATAAAGAATTTTTTGTTTGTATCTCAGAAACACAGGAACCACTGACTGAGAGTTATCTGGCAAGGAATTAGGCCGATATGAAAGACGCGATGCCCATGTGGTAATAAGGATTACTAGCATGCCCGCTCCTTCACAGGTATTTGCTAAATCTTTATTGAATTCACACACAAATGAATAAATGAATGAGTCATGCCTTCTCAGACTTGGTAAGGAAAGGTTAAAGAAGGAAACTTTACAGAAAATCTTGAAAGAAATTGAAACAAGAGGGATAGGACAGAGAGACTTTATGACCACGGGAATGTAACTGTCAAGAGATTAGCTAAGCCATTCCGTGGTATTGCTGCTAGCTGTCTGTTCTCTTTGGCCAAGAGGTCCGTAGGAACATTTAATTGACACTAGGCCTCCTGAAGTCCATGCCCTGGATAGTAGCCTGCAGAGTCACGTGCAAATGTTAAGGGCTCCTCGTACAACTCCTCCAACAACCCTTTGTTTAATGGTCTCCTCAGCTCAGAAGGCTTTCTTTCCCCTTGTGTGTCTGAGATAAGAGCACCGTGGAGCCCCCAAAGCCCTGATCCTTTTGGTTTGAATTGACCTATCCAGTTTTAGCCTATGACCCCAAAGCATTCCACTCACTGACCCTAATCAGGACAACTGCCCCAGGTCCTGGCTCCTTCTCGGCATGCACTCTGCTCTGACCTCCCCATGTGGTCCCTCTAGGCATGCCCCGTATTTCCTGCAGAACCTATGAGTCATAACCTTCTCGATTTCTATTTCTCTTGTGGTCTTTTCTTGAACCATGGCTTACCATTTGGCATCCTGTGCTCCACTTAATAAATGTTAATTTAACAAAGTCATAACGGTAACGTTATTTGGCCACTTCAAGGGTTTTAGTGCTTTAGGAGGAATTTAAAGACTCCTAGTCAGGACAGCACTTCTCTCAGCCAGAGGTGGCAACGCTGAATATTGCAGAGCACTGTGGGCTGAGCCAGCCATGGATGTGGCAGATCGAAAGGATGAATTGGGGTGGAAAGTGCACAAAATCTATGAGGCACGGACAAATGTCGAAATTATCTACCACAAGCAATTCCCTCCTCAAGCTGCAGTCCATCTAAATCTTATTTCAACATTCCTTTTAAGCTTCCCATCCTGGAGATTTCTCTCAACAAACGGATTATCCTAGATTATTTGTTCTTTCCCCGAACTGCCTATAAATGTAAATGTTTTTTCCTCTACCTGGAATGCACTTCTCATCCTCCTATACCCATCTGGACAACTGAAACATCTTTTTCAATGTAACTTTCATTTCTATTCCTGACCCTCCAGCAAAAATAACTTTTTTTTCCAATATCGTCCTCACTATATTTTTACTACCCTAACCAGGTTGTTTCACAATTATATAGTCACATCTTTTCCCCCTCAATTAAGAATTACTTGAGTTTTTTAATAAAAGAATTATTTGCCATTGTGTCATATTAATATTTGAATCCCTAAAAACTACTGTCATGCCTGGCATCTAATGTCTGATAAATAAATGAATGGATCCTTTGAAGGATAGATGATGAATAAGTACCTTTGAATCACTCTCACGCACTCTCTAGTCATTGATTCGTTCAATCAATCATGCATGCATTTAGTTGGCCAAAAGTAGGTATTAAACACCTCCTATGTTATTGTTTAGAGGTATTATTTATATCATTAGACCATATCTTTTTTCTAGAAATACTCTTTACATTATAGCATTGAGAGGACAGATTTTTTTTGGACATTTAATACCCACAACCCTCCTCTACACCATCTCTGGCATTGCGAGCTGCTCAGTCTCCCGGCCCACAGTCACGAATAGCTTTCGTCCATGCTCCCTTTGCCCTGGTGACTACTGCTGCTACACAGCTTCATAGCTGAGTTCTCTAGGGAACATGTTTCCAGATTTGATTTGTGCCTGAGTGAAACCACTGCAGCCATTTGGAGGTAAGGTCAAGAGTTCTGTGAGGGTTTCTGCTCTTTGATACTGTGACGGCCAGCTTATGAGAACATGGCAAACCGGATCTAACAGAAGCTAATGAAGCCAGCACACATTTCCCTGGCAAGCACTTTCGCCCCTGCTCTCCTTCTATTTGAACTATGTTGCCTCCTGCTAGCCCAATGTGGCTCAGACCAGAGGGCACTGCCTGCCAGAATGTGAAAAGAACAGGGGCAGACCCAACAAGTACAAAGTGCTCTGTGGGCACACTTCATAAAAAGGTAAACATACCCCAGACATCAGAGTAACCCTCTGCAGTTAGGATTAGGATGCCCTGTTGTCAGAGAAAGAAAATGAGGTACTGAAATACTGAGTAACTTAAGTTAGACCACAACTAGTTAGTGATAGAGTCAGAGTATAAGGCCAAACCTAGCTGATTTCAAGGTCCAAGGGTGCACGATTTTTTCTGTACAATCACTTACAACTCTGGGAAAGTTGATTTAAACTCACTGTGAAGCAAGACTTTCTAAAAATTAAAGCTGTCAGATAAATAAATGTCTTTGAAACTAAGCAGAATCCAACCAGAGGTCAGAGGAAATAAATTATCCTGTTTGTTATAACATGAATAAGTGCAAATTGGTATTTTTAAAGCAATACATAGCAATAATTGGTATTTTTAAAGCAATATGTCTGGAAGAAATAGTTTAGGTCTTAAGTGTCTTAATATTACAAAGTTTCAATTTCCCCATCCTTAAAAATGGAATAATTATAGCACCTATCTCATAAGATTGCTTTGAAGTTTACATAGTATTATGCACCAAAAGACTGCAACTTGGAAAGTAGATGCCTTTAGAAAATTCTCTAAATATTTAAAGTAATTGCAATTCACAAATTAACATAAAATATCTTCAGGATTTTTTCTTTCTGTTCTGTCTCCTTTTTCTCCTGCACACCATTCCATGGACTCCGATATGGCTTATCAGAGAAAAACAAAGATATATGTGGTGTTCCAAAATAAACTTTCAGGGTTCTCCTAAAAACCTAATTCAGTGCGAATAGATTGGGCATTTATTGTGTTACAAGAATAATTGTATTTTGTGCAGTGATGTGAAGGAAACAAGGATATATGGGAAAGCATAGCATGGGACAGGCTTAGTATGACTAGGTGATCACAACTTGGCTTGGAATCCCACATATACCATGTACCATCTATGTGTTTTCAGACCAGTGTTTTAACTACTCTAAGGCCTCAGTTCTCCCATCTAGTTAAGTGGGGATGATAGTAGTATTCACCACATACAAGTTAGCTGGGAAGATTAGATAAAATAATCCATGATAAGTGTTGACTCATTAGAAACATTCAACACATACTAGTCATTGCATGCAAGTACAAGTAAGGGCACATTTTTCTAAATATATATTAGGACACACTGTCTGACAATTCTTATGGGCATTTATAGTAACAGAATAAAATATTTAATATCAAAATTGACATGAAAATTCTGCAATTTAAGAACACTCATACACAATGTAGCTTCTAAGAAATGTATAATTTTGATGGCAATATAATACTTGCACATATCTAATAACCAGGATCAATAAAAACATATGAATAATCCCATATTGATGTATGGAAAATTGCAACTTTAAAAAAAGCTGAGTCTGACATACAACTTACACTCACTGGGTGTAGCCCACCCTAGCATCTCCCTAAGGACTAAGACCATGGCTCTCCCATTCTGCATTTTACCTCCAGCATCTCAACCGGTGCCTATCACAAACTCCCTGTTCAAGATATATTAATTGAATAATAAGAGCATACAAAAATAAAAACTGTAAAGTCTATTGTAACCTCATGAGAAATGTTTCTGTTACTCTATTCAAGAGAAAATCCCAATATAATATTCTAACTACAGATTATCAAGTACATGCATTCATCTATATAAACTCAGAGTAAAAGGAACTGCAAGAGAAAGAAAACAGTTGATGTGGTAATACCTTCATATGTTTCATTTTGACCCACAGAGTTTGAAGACATTTTAAAGAATAGTGGTCCAAAGCATTCATATTACAGACAAGGGACAAGGCATAAAGAAGTGAGTTATGTTTATCCAGGATCAAATGTCAAAGGACAGGATTCTTATTATCAGTCTGTTGTTCTTTTGTTACTAGACTACATGGTTTCATTCTACACCTTCATTATATTCACCTTCCATTCCACCGTAGCTTGATTTCTTCATGAAGTCTGGGGGAAAAAATCCCTCCATATTGTCCCCTCATAACATGGGGCACACAGAATATCTTCAATTAATGTTTACTTGAATATTGGTCCCTCTAATGGAATTCATATACAGTCTCAAAGGTTAAGATTTTTGAGATCTGAAGGGAGAGAAAGAATAGAGGCCCTTTCAGTTAATAAGAACTCAATAACGTTCTCATACAAATATTCATACCAGAGTTACCATATTAGGGACTAGGAATAGGGAGTAAACAAAAATTAACATTGTTCCTGTCTTCACAGAAATCTGAGAAGTAGCAGAGACACATATCAATTATTAAATAGCTGTACAGGTAATATGTAATTACAAACTGAGGAAGTCTTATGAACTCAATGAACATAGCCTTTTGAAAGCATATAATAAAGGAACATTTTACAGATGTGGTGCTTGAGTTTGAGAGCCGATGAACAAATAGGAGTTAGGGGGTGGTCCCACTGAGTGTAACGTGGTGAATGTGAGGTTCGGCCAGGAGACTGTCTGGTTAGAGTGATGTGTACGTGGTGGTGAACAGGGAGGTACAGGAAGGATGATGTTAGAAATAAGGGTGGATGGATGGATGGGATGGAGCCCAGATTATGAAGGACCTTGAAAATACAAGGAAAAGGTTGACAAAAGAGGAGCCATTAAATAATAGTAGTGAAAATTAAATAGCAGATACATGTTTTGGGGGTTTGAGTAACTCAATGCATCAGACTCTTGATTTCAGCTCAGGTCATGATCTCAGAGTCGTGAGATGGAGCCCCAAGTCCCCCTGGGCACGGAACCTGCTTATGATTCTCTCTCTCCTTCTCTCTCTGCCCCTCCCCTGCCTCACTCACATGTTCTCTGTCTCTCTCTCTAAAAATGTATATATATGTGTGTGTATATATATAATTAGATAATAAATATAATATATATGTAATATAAGCCGGATGAAGCACAGACATTATCTCCTTTAACCTTATTATCTCATGTTTACTGATGAGGAAACAGGTAGAGAGAGGCAAGACAACTTACAGGAATCTACTTATGAAGGGCTGACTTCAACCCATGTAAGCCTGCATTTCCGTAAAGATTTTCCAGAAGAAGATTCAAGTGATGACAGCTGATGATGGCCAACAGAATGCATTAAAGGAACTAGAGCCAAGGGCAGTTTCTGAATCCAAATGTGAAGAAATCTGGGCCATAGACCAGACTAAGGGGTCATGAGAATGGAGACATAGGGTCAAAATAGGGGAGGGCTGGAGGCAAACAGGTACTGGGTGCATTGGGGAATTAAGACAAAAAGTTAGTTAACTCTGGCCCTAATATACTGAATTTTGATGATTTGGAAATAAAAGATGCCATCATCTCTAGAAGGAAATGGATAAGAATTGGTAAAAATTGATAAAACACTGGTTATTAATTATTAATTAGGAAAAGAAAAGCCTATTGAAATTTTGTACATAGATTGGGTCTGCAGGAATAGGAAACTGATTTGAAAAAAAAATAAGTAATGCAAGGTTCAAACTTCTCTGAAATGGGCTTTCAAATATTCAGCAGGATTTTCGACTAAACGCCAAATACATTCAACGAATGCACATGTTAAAATGCACATTGCACATCTTACTTTTGACTAATGAGATTTCAAATCCATCCCGATTCACTCCCGTTTACAGAAGGAAATTAAAAAATTGATTGGTTACTTCCTCTTCTGCCTGCGGACACCTTGATTGGCCAGCGGCCGGTGGCTAGGCAACGGGGCGGAGGATCTCTGGAACCAGTAGGAGTCCTCATCACAGCAGGAGCCATGAGGCAAGGAGCTCTGGGATCAATTAAAATGCCAGGCTTTTCCAGGCTGGTTTCCAGCGCATCTGTGCATGATTCCACATAAATTTAGGGAATTAGAGATCAGACAAAGGTAAACATTTCTGTGCTTTGCTTAGCATTGATTTAGAATGAGAGGATGAAATATACCACAGTCATTCAGCCTGGAGGGGGTTTACACCTTCGGCTGATTTTTTCCCCCTCAATTGCTTTATTATTTTAGGTATGTTGTAATTCAAGTCTGTTTAAATCATCTGTGTGCTCCTTTGAGGAGGGGAAGAGAAAAAGAAACAAAGGAAACACCAGTTCTTAGTTTCATAGACTAAACAGCAGAATATGACTCATTCTTTAATTTTGTAGTCGCACCTCTAAAAGAAGATATTATTAATGCTTTTCATTTTCCAGCTATTTCATCTCTGGAGCTTGGTTTAGATAAAAAGCTCATTCATGTCCCCATAGAGAAGGAAAGACATTTTCTCCGTAAGAATCGTGGAAGACTGACCTTTTGCAGAACCTTCTCCCCTTTTGTTTTTTGTCTTCTGATTTTCTCTATCTCTTGGAGTGTATAGTTCTGGCTGTTTCCCTAGAGCAGAAGGTTGTGTGTTGTCTGCGTGGGGGGCAGGGATTGAACTTCCTTCCACAGAATCCTTTGTATAGGGCTGAGGTGAGGGATTGGAGGCGAGAAGCAAGCTCACAACAAAGCAGTTCACAGAGATGGGGAGAGTGAAGTTCATAAAGGGCAAATGATATTAGTTTAAATCCTACAGACAAAGACATCGTCTGATATCACAGGGGTAACGTAAGTATCCTTTGTATTAACCAACAATAGAAAAAGCACAAAGCCATTAGCTTTGGTGACGTATTCAGTATGGAATCAGAAGTATGTCTTTGAGGTAACTTCTGTATGAACTTGCTCCCCCCACTTATGTCCCAGCATCCACACCCCTAGCGAGTGTTGGAAAAGAGTACCCCCCTCCGGGGTTCTTTTCAGATTTACGGGTGTCAGAATTTTCTGAATTGATTCAAAAATTTTCAGGTACAAAAATAAATTTCCTTAGAATGAGATAAGATATTACACAAATCACAAATTGGTAAAAGCTTACAGGAACGCAACTTTAGAATTATTATCCTTTCTAGCGGCTGGAACCTTTTTATCATGAAGTGACCCACTTTAATACAATGCTTTCTATCTGAAGGTCTACTTGTCTCATAAAAACAACATTGATTCTCTATTTCCATGGCATATCTTTTTTTTTATTCTTTTACTTTCAACCTTTTTGAAATCTTACATTTCCAATCTTTTTCTTGTAAACAGCCTACAATGGATATTTCTTAAATTCCCTCTTAAAAAACAAAACAAAACAAAACAAAAAAAAACAACTTTGTCTTTTACCTGGAACACTCAATCCAAATTTTTAGAAAAGCAAGGAAGGAAATTGACATTTATTGAGCACCTAGAGCTGGCTGCATGCTGCCCATCTATTTTATTTTTAAATTCTCACAACAACCCTGTGAGGAAGACTCTCTGTTCTCCAAGTGAAGAAGCTGATATTCTATAACATGCTGAACAAAGTTCTTCCAGTGATGAATGACAAAGCTCCTCTCTTTCTGACTACACATATTCCTTCTGCCCACCACCCATGATTCTCTTGCTCTCAAGAAATCTTATACAACGAGGATTATCTGCCTAAGTTTGACTTAAGTTAAATAAATCATTTATTCTGTATGGATTTAGGCCCAGGTGTGGTATAATATAAATCCATAATGACCATTTCCAACGGAACATAAAAGCTTCAGAAAATTTCAGTTTAACTCTGTCCTGCCATTTGATCTCAATAAAAACCATAAGAGAAATGGGATCTCCCAGCAGACCACAGTATATAAGGCTGAGGGTTGACTCCTGCGTGTGGTGTTCCAATTCCAGCTACCTTCAGAGTAATGTCATGTAGCTCTTGCCAAAGTACACAGTGAAGTATTTTAATAAGAGAGAAAGTGGAGGTTTAAAACTCAAGCAACTTGTAGAAGGGTATTTTAATTTTCTGTCATTCACAAGTGCCTATAATTAATGCTACTTATATGCAGTTGGCATATTTATGACTTGAGTTTCCTTCTTCTATTTGCTCTTTACTTTTTTCCTACTTATTAGCAGTGCTCAGAGACCTGGAAACAAATAACTAAAATACAGTGGAAGCTAAAAAAATCGTCTAATACGATGATGGTTTCTAAAAAGCAGCAATTATTTCTACGACATTCTTGGAGCCGATTTAAGTCTAATTCAGGGCTCTTCATTTATTTAGAAAAATTCTGATTCATCCCTGAACGAATTACTATTTTCCTCCTTTTTTTTTTTTTTAAGATTTATTTACTTGACAGAAAGAAAGATGGCGAGAGAGGGAATACAAGCAGGGGGAGTGGGAGAGCGAGAAGCAGGCTTCCATCTGAACAGAGAGCCAGACACCAGGCTTGATCCCAGGACTCTGGGATCATGACCTGAGCCAAAGGCAGATGCTTAACGACTGAGTCACCCCAGAATTGTTTTTCAATTGTTTAAAGAAGGGGTTTCCTCAATAATATGACTCTAAATGGTAAATGATTATAGATCATGAATTTAGTCCCAGATAAATGAACTGATCGTAATAACATTAACCGTGAGTTTTCAATGATTATCCAAGGAAAGCCCATTGCAATGGCAGCTAATTATGTACAAAATGAAATATATAAAAAAATGTAAGAGGAAATTTGTGATTTTGGCAATATGAAAAACTGATCTAATACAGGCTCTCCTCCTCAAAAAGACTTGGTAATACTACATAAAATTTAATAAAAAGAAGCAAATAAACAAATAAACAGCTGGACTCAGAAGAAATAACGGAAATCTCATATTCCAGAAAAGAATAAGAGAACTCACAGTGAAAAAGGTAATCAACTGCTTTAGCCTGTAACATCCTGTAGGAGAAAACCCTGAATTAGGTCCTATCTAGGATCCAGGGTTTATCCATTACCTAGGAACAGAAGGTCTAGGGTATAGGGCTTATTCCTTACCTAGGAGCAGAAGAACAGCAGCTTCAGGATGGAACTGGGGACCCTGCATAGAGCAAGGATGTAATTACAGCAGCCTCCTTCCTGTATGTGGACTAAAAATGTCCCAGTCAGAAAAAGGCAAAGAAGTTTGACTTGGAGTAGAAAAGAAAGTCTCCCACTAGAAATAAAAACTTTGGTTCAGAGAAATTTAAGAGAGGGGCACCTGGGTGGCTCCGTGGGTTAAAGCCTCTGCCTTCGGCTCAGGATATGATCCTGGGATCCAGCCCCACATCGTGGGGCTCTCTGCTCAGCAGGGAGCCTGCTTCCTCCTCTCTCCCTGCCTGTCTCTCTGCCTACTTGTGATCTCTGTCAAATAAGTAAATAAAATCTTCAAAGAAATTTAGGAGAAAGTGTTTGGTTCAATACACATCTTGTACAAGTCCTTGAATTAGTGAATAAAAGGAATTTGAGGTAATTTATACTCAAACAGATAATTTGAGATTATTGCATAATTGATGAGAAACATAATCCTTATATTTACAAATCACATCAGGGCAGAACTAGGGAACATGCAAATGAGTCCCCACATAGACCTATTATCATAAAACTGCAGAAACTTGGGGGCTCCTGGGTAGCTCAGTTGGTTAAGCATCTGACTCTTGATTTTGACTCAGGTCATGATGTCAGGGCCCTGAGACTGAGCTCATGCGCTCAGCAGAGAATCTGCCAGAGATTCTCTTCCTTCCCTTCCCTCTGCCTTCTCCTCTCCATTCTCTCTCTCTTTAAAATAAATAAATCTTAAAAAACAAAACAAAACAAAAAAACCTAAACAACAACAACAAAATACAGAACACTGAATTCAAAGACAACATCTTAGAAGCAACCAAAGAGAAATACCAGGTTATCTTAAAAGGAATAATAATTTTATTTTTCAGCTGCAAGAAGTCAGAAGGCTATGAGATAATATCCTCAGTAAGATGAGGATTAAGATGCCTCTGCCAAAACTGCTACATCAATTTAAAAAAAAAATTATTAAGGATATAAAAGTTCCCAGTAAATACAAAATCTGTTTCTTTGAAAAGAATTAATAAAGTAGATAAATCTTCAGCAGACCAATAGCAGTGGTGGTGGTGGTGGTGGTGGTAGTCATAATCATTGCAGAAAAAGAATGAATGGAAAGGCACATATAAACAATGATATGAATTTAAAATATAGTTTAAAATATAATGGAAATAATTAAATTAAAAATAAAAATATAATTTAAATGATGTTATTTAAAAATTTAGGACATTTTTTGAAAATTCTTTTTTTTTAAGATTTTATTTATTTCAGAGAGAGAGAGTGCTTGCATGCAAGCTTGAGTGGGGGAGCAGCAGAGGGAGAAGCAGGTTCCCTGCTGAGCAGGAGCCCCATGTGGAGCTTGATCCCAGGACCTCAGGATCACGACCCAAGCAGAAGACTGATGCTTAACTTACTGAGCCACCCAGGCATCCCTATTTTTAAAAAATTCTTATCAAAAGAAGAAGGAAATGCCATTTCAAACAGAACTCTGAATGATAAAGAAACTAAATTAATAATCAGAAATCTACTCACTCAAAAAAGTTAACAAATCCAGATGGTTACAGAGGTGAGTTTTAGCAACCTTTCAAATAACTGGCAGTTACTACTTCACATTTTATACTGCTACCAAGAATAAAGTTGCAACAAAACAAAGACAATTCACTGGGTATGTGGGTGGCTTAGCCCAGCTCTTGGTTTCTGTTCAGGTTGTGACCTCTGTGTTGTGGAATCAAGCCCAGATGGATAATTATCAAATTCTGAACACCCAGAAATCAATCCGAAGTCTGAGAGAATAAAACTGCAAGTCTACAAGTGGAAAAGCAAGCACCTTTGGAAGACAGGAGGTGCAGAGTTGATATGGGAGAGATATAACTTGGGTACTGTGCAAGGGAGGTAGTCCTGCTTAGGGACACTACTGCAAAGCATTACAAGCAGCAGAGCACAAAATCTGAAATATTAGACATCCGCCACTGCCAAGATTGTCCCCGGCTTAAAGGTGCTTAGGTGGCAAAGAGGGGCAGAAGCCCAGGAGTAGACAAGGTGGTCTGAGGATTCCCTGGGTCACAAGGAGAACAGGTGACAGGTATGAGCTGCATTGTTTTCAGGCATGGGGATGGGGACTCTGGCTGAGGGCACCCAGCCTAGGTGCTGGCTCTCTGCTCCACGTTGCCATGAAACTTTCAAAGTGCCTTTAGAGTCGGTAGTAACCAAAATGAGAACTGATTTGCTGTTTTTTCTAAAGTTGTAATGTTAATTCTATCTAGTGCAATAAGAAAAAAAGAAGAAAGAAATAGGAAGTACAATAATAGAAAGCAAAAAATAAAATGAATACTCACAGGTAAAATTATTTATATGAAAAAAATTCTGAAAGAAAATTAGAATTCCCCTAGAAATAAGAAAGGAAATCATCAAGGTGGCTGGCCAATAAATTAATAGAAAAAAAATGAGTAACTTTCTCAAAAATTACAATAACCAAGGAGATATAAACAGAGGATAGACACCCCTTCATTGTAGCCTCAAAACTATTACTTAAGAATTATCTATCAATATAATACATGATTTAATTGAGGCAATTATAAAGTTTTACTTAAAAGCAAAACATAACATCAAAATATGTAAAGAGACAGCCATGCACATGGATGTAGTGATTCAGTTTTCTAAATATGTAGATTTTTCCTAAATCAGTCTATGAATTCAATGCTATTTCAGTCAAATTCCAATGAAGTTTTTTTAAAAATTAATCACATATTTACATGGAAAGATAATGAACCTGGAAAAGTCAAGTCCCATATTCAGGCAGGAAGGCAACAGGAATGATTCTATCTGGCTATTAAATATCAATATTACTTATAAAACTAGAGTAATTCAAACTTTAAATCTATGTGGCATTGGGACAGGGTACATAAAGACATGAATTAATAAAAAAAAAAGAGAATCAAAAATAGAATATGCACATTAGATTGAATGCTTTCCTCCTAAAATCAGACCAAAAAGCATGCTATTCAGTACTGTAGTGGACATACTAGCCATTGCCAACAATGGGGGGGAGAGAAGGAAGGGAGGAAGGGAAGGAGAGAGAGGTTAGGAAAGGAGGAAGAAATTAAAGGCTTCCAGTTTGGAGGATAAAAAATGAAACTGTCTTTAATACAGATAAGATAATTCTACATATAGAAAATATTAAGGGATTTTTTTTTAAAGTATAGGAACTCATGAATTGGTTCAGCAATGTTTAAAATATAAGGTTGATATACACAAAGGATCTCTAGTTCTATATACTGACAATGAACATCTGAAAATGAAATTAGAAAACAATCTCATTTACAGTAACATCAAAAGCAAAAAAATACATAGGAATAAATTTGACAAAGGAAGCATTAGACGTACACACTGAAAATTACAAACGTTGCTGAAAGAAATTGAAAGAGATCTAGGGGTACCTGGATAGCTCAGTTGTTAAGTGTCAGACTCTTAATTTTGGCTCAGGTCATGATTTCAGTGTGGTGAGATCAGACCTGAGTACCCCTGGGCATAGATCCTGCTTAAGATTTTCTTTCTCCCTCTTCTTTTCCTCCCAGTCCTCTGTTCCCCATTCTAAAAGAGAGAGAGAGCTGCATAAATAAAAGAGATTCCATGCTTGTAGATTAAAAGACTCAATATTGGTAGGAAGAAAATTCCTGAAATTGATCTACAAATTCAAAATAACCCCAATCAAAATCCCAGCAGGAATTTTGTAAGAATTGAAAAACTTGTAAGGGAATACAAATGGTCCTGCATAACCAAAAATTTTTTTAAAAGATTTTATTTATTTATAGGTGTTGGGGGGGAGGGGCAGAAGGAGAGGGAGAAGCAGGCTCCCTGCTAACCAGGGAGCTCCTATGCTGGACTTGATCCCAGGATCCCAAGATCATGACCTGAGCCAAAGGCAGTCATTTAACCAACTGAGCCACGCAGGTACACTAACCAAAACAATTTTTTAAAAATGAACAAATTTGGAGGACTTACACAACCCAATTTAAAACACACTATAAATATACAGTAATTAAGATAGTTTAATTCAGGGAAAAGGATAAGCAATCCTGATGGATGGAACAGTATTAGAAATACAAAAATTAATCGTGATATGTATGATCAATTAATGTTTAACAAAAGTGCCAAGACAATTCTGCCAGGACAAGGGATATTTATATGAAATAGGATGAATTTAGAACTTTATCTCACATAATATACAAAACTTAACCCAAAATAGATCACAGACCTGAACATCAGAGCTCAAATTACACATCTTCTAAAAGAAAACACAGGAGAAAAACATGGGTTAGGCAAAGAATTCTTAGGTAGGAAAACAATAGCAAAATCCATAAAAAGAAAATGTGTATATGGGACTTAATCAAAATTTAATTAATTTTATGCTTCAAAATGAATCTTTAAAAAATGAAAAGTTAAGCCATCTGCTGCCCACAGATATTTGTAAATCATATATTGACAAAGAACTTTTGTCTGTACTATATAAAGAACTCTTTAAACTCAGTATGAAAACATAACACAATTTAAAATGGTCAAAGGCATGAATAGATATTTATGAAAGAAAATAAAGAAGGTAAATGGCTAATAAGCATGTGAGTAGATGCTCTATGTTATTAGTCATTAGGGAAATGCAAATCAAAACCACCATACCATACTACTCTACACCCACCATACCATACCACTCTACACCCACTAGAATGTTTAAAATCAAAAAGACGAACAGCATCAGGTGTTGGTGAGAACATGGAGAAAATGGAACTCCCATGTATTCCTGGTGGGAATGTAAAAGTGGTACAGTTAGTACTGAAAATATTTTGGCAGTTTACTAAAAAGTTAAAGTTACTGAAATAGTTTCCTCAGGCCTCCACAAAAAATCCCGCCAACTGTGAAGTTTAAACAACAGAAATACATCTTCTCACAGATCTGGGGGCCAGAAGTCCAAGAGCAAAGTGTTGGCACGTTTGGTTTCTTCTGAGGCCCTTCTCCTTGATGTGCGGAAGGCTGCATTCTCACTGTGTCTTCATGTGGTCTTTCCTCTATGCCTAAGCATCCCTGGGTCTCTTCCTCTTCTTATTAGGACACTAGTCATATTGGATTAGGTCTCCACCCTTATTGTCCCATTTAACCTTAATTATTTTCATAAAGGCTCTAGTTCCAAATAGAATCACGTATAAATTTGAAAGGAACACAATTCAGTCTATAACATTTACCACACAATCTGGCAATCCCACCCCTACTTGTCTACCAAAAAGAAATGAAAATATGTGTTTACACAAAGACGTGTATGTGAATATTCATAGTAGTGTCACTCATAATGGCCATAAACATGACCCAGTTCTAATGTTCATGAACTGGTGAGTGGGTAAACAAAATATAATCTATCCATCCAATGGAATAATACATAGCAATTGAAAAGGAACACATTACTGAGACCACCACAAAATGGATGAACCTCAAAATGCAACCAGACACATGCAGAAAAGAACATTTGTGTGATTCCATTTACATGAAATATCCAGAAAAGACAAAGCTGTAGAGATAAAAAATGAATCAATGGTTGTTTGAGCCTGGGTATGGAATTGGGGATTAAACCTGCAAAGGAACAAAAGGTAACTTTGGGAAATAATAGAAATCTTTGAAAACTAGATCATGGTGATGGTTGTATGAATCTATAAATGTATCGACAATCATCAAATTGTATACTTAGGTATGTGAATTTTATGTCATGTAAATTCAGCCTAATAAAGCTGTGGGGGGGTGATTTAAGAAAAGAAATTGTATAGCAATTTGTGATAGATTTGACCCATGAATCTTAACACTTTCTCTTCCCTCATATGGCATATTCCTTATGGAAATGCTAAGTTTATTTTACAAGTATTTCTGGTCATTAAAAAAAAACTTTGAAATGAACAAGACATTGGCTCTCAGGAGAAGGCAAACATGATCAGAGGTTACTTTTAAATATAGAAGCACTTTTTATTTGGAACTTTTTTTCAGCACTGTTTGGTTTTGATTCAAGACCACAAAGTTAATTTTTTTCAAAACCTTAAAAGAATATATTGTTAAGCCTTTTTTTTCTCCAAGAGCCAATTAGAAGCAAAATGTAACACACAGTTCTTATTTTTATTAAAGATTAAGGCCACATAGAAATCATACTATAGGTAAGATGTCATTTAGTTTTAAATTGCATGTTGATAACTACATTCATTTATGAATTTTTCTTTCAGACTTTTTCCCATATGGGACAAACAATAAACAATGAGATGTTCTTTGTTCTTTGATTGATAGTTCCATTTCAATAAGAATTTTTCAAAGATCTGTGGAAATATTGATGTCACTATGATGCTTCTCAAAGCCCAGAGTCTTCACAATCCCTTTGGACCTGGCCCCACTTCCCAAGCCAAAAGTCATTTCCAGCTTGATGCTAGGAGTTTAATTGTACTTTCTGATTTGTACTACATTGCTTAAAATTCCATACAATTTGGATAAACTTCTGCATCTAAAGCCAGTTCCTGTCTTAAGCCAAACACTGAACTAAATTAGCTTACCGTAAACCCTGTGACCCCAGAGCTTTATCAAGCTTAACACCAGTGCCCAGTTTGCAAAATCAAAGTAAGGCATATGGTAAGAATGCCTTTCTGTGTCAGCTAATGAGGCATTTTTTCTAAAGCCAAAAGCTCCTAGCAGACAGACATTTTTAATCATTTCATTTTTATACTCCGGGTTTCAAAGTTCAAATTCTAATTGCTACACGACAACCGGAGAAATCAAATCTTTTTTTTTTCAATTTCTCAAATTGATAGGGGAAAAAATGAGATGCCAAATGATGAAGAAAATTAAAAAAGAAACAAGGAAAAAAAAACCCACTAGATTTGAAGCTATATGATATCACTTAAAGAGACCAAACTTGGACCCAGATTGATCTGAGTTTAGTTTCCATGTTGCTTCCCATCCACAATGTCACCTTGAGCAAATTATGTTCAGTCTCTAATCTTAATTTCTTCATTGGTGGAAGGGTGAGGAATACCTACTTTTCAGGATTATTCTGAGGACTAGGTGAGATATCAAAGGAGGTTCACAACCTGAGATATTTGAACCACCTTCAGGTTGACTGTGAAGTCCTTAAAACTGTAACAGAATTTTTGTCTAAAGAGTGTTCATAGTTTTCAATGGTTCTCAAAGGAGTTGGTATGCTCAGAGCTCACTGACTTGTGACACAGAGGTGTTTGACAAGTGTAAGTTTGATGGTAACTTTTAAGAATGTGTTTATGATGTCAGTAATCTCTTTTCTTTTCTATTCTGGAACAAATTATTAGATTAAAATTGCAAAAGGAGTAAGATTCCATTCTGAAGCCTCTTTTAATACCACATGTGTAGATGCATTCAACGGGCAAGGGGGGGGTGGTACGAAGTGGTGACCAAGAACATGGCCTTTGTTCCCAGGCCTGGCTCTATTACCATGTTTTACTTTTTGAACAAGTCTCTTACTCCATGTGTGATTCAGTTTCCTTATCTTTAAAATGGGGCAAAAATAACATGTTGGGTTATTCTGAGCAAACATGCTAGAAGTGGATGGACCAGTGCCTGTGCCGTGGTAAACACGGAGAACAGAGAAATAAATGAGCTGAGTCCTGTCTTCTTGGAACTCATCTGAATGCAGCCTACTTAAGTGATCTCACCCAGGAGTTTCCAAATCCATCACGATTTGCTATGGGAGCCTAGGGTCTTCTGCTCCAGTTGATGCTGGTTAGCTGCCTAAATGTGAGATTTCTCAATCTCTGTATTTTGTCTAAAAGACAATGCTATTTCCTCTATGTAAACAGCTTCTGCTCTCTGTCCCCACACATTTTAAAAATAATTTTATTAAACTTTGAGCATGCTAGAAGTTATTAGAATAATTTCAAGCAGAATCAACTTTATCTAGATAACAACAGTAATAATGCATATTAACATTGGTTTAACAATTACCATGTGTTAGACATATGCTAGGAAATTTATATACATGAATTTACCTAATCCTTGTGACAATTTTCCAAGATGGACAGTTTTTTGAGGTACTGTTATTCCTATTTTACAGGTAAAGCAAAAAAAGCTAAACTGGGTTAAGTTACTTTCTCATAGAGCCAATATTCAGATTCAAGTTCATCTCTTAATTACTCAAGATGATAGTTTTATTTTAGGTTCTATAAATGAAGGGCTACTCTACAGAGGCTATTCCTAACATAAAATACTGCCTTTGAAAATTCCACCATTGGGACGCCTGGGTGGCTCAGTTGGTTAAGCGGCTGCCTTCAGCTCAGGTCATGATCCCGGTGTCCTGGGATCGAGTCCCACATCGGGCTCCTTGCTCGGTGGGGAGCCTGCTTCTCCCTCTGCCTCTGCCTACCACTCTGCCTGTGCTCGGGCTCTCTCTCTCTCTCTAACAAATAAATAAATAAAATCTTAAAAAAAAAAAGAAAATTCCACCATTATTTTTTTTAATGCCAGTATTCCTGATAAAAGCAACATGTTAAATCTCTAACACAAAGTATTAGAGTTCTCCAGAGAAGCAGAATTAATAGGTTGTTGTATGTGCGTGTATGTTGTGTGTATTTGTGTGTATATGCAATGACATGGATTGATTATAAAGAGTTGGATCACACAATTATGGAGGCTGATAAGTCCCATGATCTGCCATTGACAAGCTAGAAACCAAGGATAGCCAAAGGCATAGTATCAGTTGAAGTATGAAGGCCTGAGAATCAGGAGAGCCAGTGATGTAAGGTCCTATCTGAGTGCAGGAGAACACTGTCCCAACTTGAAAACAGTCAGGTAGAGAGAATTTTCCCATACACTTTTTTGTTCTATTCAGACATCCAAAGGATTGGATCAGGTTTACCCACATTGGTAAGGGCAATTTGCATAAGGTCTATTGATCTAAATGTTAATCTCATCTAGAAACACCCTCACAGACACACCCAGATTACTGTTGGACCAGATATCTGAACACTTGGAGGCCCTGTCAAGTCTATGCATAAAATTAACCATCACACAAGGTATTGTAAGACTGTGTCTAGAGGCAAAGTACCTGTTCTCAACAAAGTATATATTCTGCATGACATAATTGAGCAGTTATTAGTGAAATATTTTATTTATTTCCAGTATTTTGCCTCATAGAACTCACAATTAAAACTCATATTCTCTATATCAAACTCTTCCATGCTGACTAAAATTTGTTGATATCCGGTACTTTCGTTTTTCTTATTGCTTTCTCTTCTTTTAATTTTTAATTATTAGCCTTGTAGAGTTTCATTTAAGCCATTTGGCTCTACTAGGTTATTTGATCCTCGCTCCAAAATTGCATTAACATTTGTCTGTTTTCTCAGAGTTCTTGCAAATTGGTCAGCAATTTTCTTGAAATTTTTAACCTATTAATTAATAAAGAAATCCTCAAAAAATGCACAGTATTATGCACTGAATTAATTTCGAAGTTAGTAACATGTGGAAATTTTAAACCTCTTTTCAGTGACATTAAGTAAATGAATACCCAGAAACGTGTGACATTCTTGATGACTTTCCTATTAACATGGTCAAGCTACACGAGATCTCCAAGACTGGCCTGCTTACATATACAGCATTAGCCATCCCACCTGGTTCACTTAAAGACATCCGGAACTTGTTTTTCAGGTCTTTGCTGTGACTAATACTTTTGTATGAAACATTCTTTTCCAGGTCTTTTCGTAACCGGCTCTTTCTTATCCTTGAGTTCTTAGCTCAAATTTTACTTCTTTACATTCCATGTAAAAGTACCAAACCTCACCCCCCCCATGAAATTCATACTTCTTAGTGTCTTCTTCTTCACAATCACCAGTATCTGAATGGCTAATTTGTTTATTTATCAAAACCTGTCCTTTCCAAGGGCACCTGGATGGCTCAGTGGGTTAAAACCTCTACCTTCAGCTCAGGTCATGATCCCAGGGTCCTGGGATCGAGCCCTGCATTGGGCTCTCTGTTCAGCAGGGAGCCCGCTTCCTCCTCTTTCTCTGCCTGCCTCTCTGCCTACTTGTGATCTCTGTCAAATAAATAAATAAAATCTTAAAACAAAAAACAAAACAAAACAAAAACCCTGTCCTTTCTATAATGAAAGCACTTAGGACATGCTCTATAGTCATTATACATTAAACTAAAATAAATAAATGAGCTAATGAGTTCATACTTATGCTTTTGTTGCCTGAAAAGATAGTGTAAAAACCCCTTGAAATGCGTTCTAAATATTTTATTGCTTAAGATGTGTTTTTAAAACTTTTCTTGGGTGCTAGGAGGGAATAAAGAGGTTGGACACCCCAAAGTCCCCAAGGAAAGGGACACTTGGATAGAATTGTGGTGAAGGGTGTCAGACAGAGTGGGGAAGAGGACCATAAAGGTAGATGGCTTGGGGAGATGATTCTCCATGGGGCTTTCTTATTTTTGCACTGTTTGCAAACAAAGGCACTGGTTGCTTGCCCTAATTCTGTGTTTTCTCTTCAAGGATGTTTGTCTGGCCTTGGAAGAGGGAGATACTACCTCCATTCAGAGCAACAGGCAGGTCTGAACTGTCCAGTATACTTAACATAATGTCTCCTTCCTAGGCCAAGGTCACAGAAAATCTGAATGCTCAGTCAGGTTATCTGGGAAGATACCTGATTTCCCACTTATTTGTGAGGTATTTTGCCCACTTTGAGTTTCAGATTTCTGATTTTGTAAAATGGTTTCAACAAAATGTGCCTGAAGAACAGGGCAGAGGAGTACGAGCGCAAGATAACTTGTACCATATTAGGCGCATTTTCTGTGCTCACCTCCCACCTATTTCTTTTCTTTACTCACTTTCCTTCTTCTCTGCATTCCATCCTGTATTCCTCAAGTTTCTTTAGAAAACCAAAATGCCCACAGTTCTTTGGAAGATCTTAACCCACCTCAAATTGCAAAGACACGGATATTCATGGAACTCCTCCACAGAGAATGAGCCTAAATGCCTCTCGACAAAACAAAAAATCTCAAAGAAACACAAGCACAAAGTAGACATCACAAAGACCCACATAATTGTAGTCAAAGTCCTCTAACACAAGGTCTGTCTTTCACCCCGGTACCTTTCTCAGCCTTATTAAATATCTGTGGATCACCTTACAGATGAAGAGAGAAGAAGGGATGTGTCAGTGTGAAGTAAGTTCAGCTGCAAATAAGAGAAAACCCAACAAGCAGTTGAAAAAAGTAAAGGATTTATTGGGCTCATACAAAAAGAAGCCCCAGGCCAATTTGCTTAAGTGTAATGATAACATCAAAGCCCTTTCTAATCTGCCATTCTTAACTTGCAGACTTTTAGCCTCAAGCTTGTGTTTCCTTGGGAACACCAGATGAATTACACCAACAGCATCCATTTAACTCTCTAGTAACTCTTGAACTCTTCCCCTCAAAGTTCTTTAAAATTTCCTTAACAGCATTTACTGACCCAATACCTCATGTCCTGTGGATTTTGAGCCTCAGAGGAATTCTAACCAGTGGGGCTGCATTTCAGGCCACGAACAATGAAAGCTGCCACCAGCCTTTTGCCACTTCTTCTTTATCAGGAGGGCACAGCAACTCTTGGGTGACATTTCCATCCCCCACTCTGGGGGCAAAGACCATGCACCAAACTCTTTCCTGTTCCTGGTAGAATGATCATTAGATTATTTTACTCTACTGACTAATATGTTTGTTATGTTGAAATTCAATGTATCATTACAACTGATATCATCTTGGGTAAACACATTTGTTTCTCAGAGAACTCCAAGAGTAGTTTGTCCTATTCAAGAATAATAGTCACAATGGAAGGAATGACATGTGACCCTACCTTGACAGCCACCCCTTGACTAGGTGCAAACACATGTCAGTCCTAAAAGCTGGGGCACTGGAAGAGAGTAGGTAAGAGGGAAAAGCACAGGAGTATTTTCCTTAGCCTCAAAATTAGCAACTGCTGACACATTAAAAAGATGTAATTCAAATGAGAATGTTATGGCTAAGCAGTCCAGGATAGCTACGTCAGCTTCACACTGAATGAAGAATCTAAGTCTTTCCATCCCACCATAATTTCTGTACCACTTATTTCTCTTACCTCATAGTTACAAGGTAGCTGCTAATTCTCTTGCCCATCATCCCCTTTTTTTCTTTAAGATTTATTTATTTATTTGAGAGAGAGGGAGGAGGGAAGACGGGCAGAGGGAGAGGGAGAGAGAGAATTTCAAGCAGACTCCCCACTGATTACGGAGCCCAGAACGGGGCTACATCCCACAACCCTGAGATCATGACGTGTCCTGAAATCCAGAGTCGGACACTTAACCGACTGAGCCACCCAAATGTCCCAGCCACCATTCCCTCTTATCTCTATCATGTATCAGTGTTGCATGGCCACCTCCAGTTGTGAGATAATCTGTGAAATAAAATGTTTTGTTGCAAAATTTGGCTTCTGTTAACAAGGAAGAAGGAGAGAATGGATATTGGTCACATAACTAGCAACATCTTCCATGTGATAACTTGGGAAGTGGAGATTATGCTAGCTTTTATAAATTACATCTGTCTCCATTTTTAGTTATTGTCACATTTTGAATTATTTTCTATTGAATCCAATGAATGGTCCTTAAGTCTCACTTAAGTTTTAAAGTTGAGGCAAAAATCCTGTTTCCTCCATGAAACTCTGATCACTTCCCTCATATCCTGAACTCTTCCCTTGCTCACCACGGAGTCCCATGTCATTATATCCAAAGTCTTCAGTCACAACCCACTGAAATCCATAGCAGTCAAATGGTTAAAACCAGAGTTCCTAGAAAATTCACCTGTAGGTGATTAGCTAAAGCAATCTGAAAAAAAGTAAGGTATTTCACTGCTTGCCACATAACGTTTCTCCAGCCCCAGCCCCTGTAAAAATAAAATATCTTTAATGGAAGCCAACTCATTACCCCATAAAATTACTACAACACATGTGCTTGAAAATGTAAGACAGATATTCTTAACTTGGCGTTCCGTAGTGAACCACAGAAATGTTCTCCAAGAAATGATTTCATTTTGTTAGTTTTATATTTAAAGTCTCATTTTTGGCAGGCAATCCCAAAGACAAAATTTGGGGAGCAAACTTGTCTATGGGATAGAACCCAGACTTTTGGTTGCTCTCCTTCCTCAGTTTGGATTGTTTATCTGTCCTGTGTATGTGACACATTCATCTGGAAGCCTGGCTCTGTGCTTCCTAGCTGTAGAACTTCTCTTGCCAGCTTTCCTTCTACCCTCTATATTAAGTATAGTTTATTACTTTAACACACATATGTGGGAATATAAAACAGTCTGGATCAGAATTGTGACTTTGGTGCTTAAGAGTAGTATGACTTTGGACAAATTACATAGCCTACTTTTGCCTCAGTTTACTTATATATAAAATAAGGATCACAATAACATCTACCTCATAAAGCTGTTATGAGGAATACATGAGTTAATATAGGAAAGGTCTTGGAATATTGCCACGCAGGTAGTGTTGTAAAAGTACTAGTTATTATTATCATCCAGCTGGATAATAGGACATGAGTTAAATTAGCCAACAAAATGACTCCCCAAAGTAAGCTTTTCAAAGCCAGAATGAAAGTATTCTGTAGAAGTATGTGCAGAAGGGGACAGATATTGGTAGAATAAGGGACTCAGGAAGCTGAGTGATGGTGAAAAGTTGCCTCGGATTCAGATTCGATACTTCCTCCAAATGCTTAGGGATTATAAAATTTTAGAGAATAGAAGAACCTCAGAGTTTATCTCACACAGCTCCTTCATTTTACGGAGGAAAAACTGATATACAGTTAATACAAAGTTACATAAGTAATTAGTGGAGAACTGGTACTACAACTTATTTCTGACCCCTGGGGCAGAGATCATTTTTCTACCTCAAAGCAAGAAAACTTCATCATTCCTTCTCAGGTGAGGACGAGAGGAGGAATAGAAGAGCCATCTCTCATAGGCCATGAACCCCAGAGATATCTGCTTATGAAAAGCCTGTTCCAACTCAAAAACATCTACTTAACACAACATCTTGAAATCCTAGAAGTCTTTGGGCTTGGATCTCTATGGCTGTTTACTCAGCTAATTTTCTATCTCCATTTCTTATTGTGAAATATACAACTTTAAAAAAAAATAGCTCATGTGCAGCTTAAAATCTTCGAGATAAGCCAAACAACATAAGTATTACATTTTCTCATGTAGAGGCCAAATTGACAATCTATCTTGTTCCTGTTCCCATCTCTGTTCCTGGAGCACAGCTACTGATTTCAGAATAATGCTCAGCACTGTGATATATATACACATTTGTGTAGCATTTCTTCTCCTGAAAAGCCTTTGCCATCTCACCTCACCCTCCCAGCAATGCTTTATCATCAGATCATCATCCCCATTTGGCAGATAAGGATATCAAGACTTAAAAAGGATTCAATGACTCTCTTTCAAGATCATATGAGTGAAGGGGAAACCTTATTTAAAAAGCAGATTGTCTGAGTCATTCCCTCTTTCATTCAGTTATTCTACCAATATTAATGTGTGCTTTCCAGGTGCACTGAGGATACTGTGGTGAAAAAGTCACTCAAGTTCCTTGCTTTTATGAAGATTCTCTTATGCCTACGTCAGCTCAGTTCCATTTTAACACATAGTAAACCTATTCATTGCCATCAATGAATTTATAAGCTTGGTAAAGAAACAAAATATACCTAAGGGATCAAGTATAGAGAAATGGGAATATTTGTAAGATAATTTAACATAAAATAAATTACAAATGTGCTGAAGTGAATAAGGTAGTGACCAGGGGATCACAACGGTGGAAATAACTGAGAAATACCACCTGGAGAAAGTCAATGTCACTGCTTCCCTTCCTGCCCCTTGGTTCCTATCACTTGACACATCCTAGTCCCAGCTATACCAGACTGCTTTCATTTCTTAGCATACCCCATGCTATTTTATCCTGCCTTGCTACTGTTCCTGTCCCCCATATACCTCCCCCATTATTTTTTTAACATAATTGATCTACTTTTCATTTTATTCATTCTTCAAAGTCTAGTTCAAGAATTCCCAAGACAAAAAAAAAAAAAAGAAAAAGAAAAAAATTCCCAAGACAGATAAAATCATCACGTTCTTAAGAATCTTAATCCAATAACTGGGGCCTTCTGAGAAATAAGTGTCTCTAGGTAATAAAAAGAAAAAGTCAATTTATTATAAATTAGGACATTTTTTCATCCCTGTGAAATCAAAAGACGCAATAAGAAAAAATGATGCAATATCTCACTGATTCAGCAAATTTTTTATTGTTCACTGACAATATTTCTGAGAAAAGATACATCACTGAATGCAAGGACCATCCTCTTGTGAAATTTTAATTATGGTGAGGAAGACAGACAATAACTATATATAAAAACATAAATATATAACTTAAAGTTGTGAGTGTGAAACATTAAAAAGATAAAAGGATTGTGCCTCAGATGAGGGTGGACATTTTGGCTGACTCCCTAGCACTTAACCCATCTTCACTTGACAAATAGCAACAATGTGATTTGAGAAAGGGACCTCAGACTCTTGTTTTTATGAATACATCCCATCCACTTTATTAATCATTTGTTCAAGCATAATCATGTGACACAGCTCTAACCAATGAAATAAAACAATTTTGTTACAGACATTTAAGAAAGTTTTTTTTTTTTCCTCTCTTTTAGAAAAAGTAGTGAGCAATTAGTAGTCTTTTGGTATTAATAAGAAACTTACCACCCAGATTCTCCCTGGATCCATTTTACAGTCATGAAGGAAACCAGCTTTAGAAAGAAGATGGTGCTTGGGTGCCTGTGTGGCACAGTAGGTTAAGCGTCCAGCTCTTGGTTTGGGCTCCAGTTATGACCTCAGGGTCATGAGATAAGCCCTGCATGGGACTCTGCACTCACCACAGAGTCTGCTTGAGATTCTCACTCTCCCTCTTCCTCCCCAACCCCCACCCGCTTGCACATTCTCTCTCTCTCTCTCTTTCTCACTCAAATAATCTTTAAAAAAAAAAAAAAGAAAAGAAAAGAAAAGAAAGATGATGCTGTGGAAACCGGAGTGAAGAAAAGGAAAGAACCTGCTAGACCAAGTACATGAAACTCACCCCGCCTCAGGATTTCTTTTTGTAAGAGCTAACCTATTGTCTAAATGGGTTTGAACCACATTTTCTTTTGTTTGTACCTAAGAGCAAATGACACAAAAGGCTGGGTGGTCAGGCAAGAACACTCTTGAAAATGTGGCATTACAGCTGAAGCCTAAGTGAGGAGAAGGAGCCAATTGGCCATCTAGAGGATTTGGAAACAGCCAAATGGCTCATGACAAAAATTATCCTAGGAGGGAAGAAATAACCGCCAGCTTTTTGAGGAATAGAGGGAAGCCAGTGTGATCAAAGGAGAGTAAATGAAGGGGAGTGGGGGATGCGAAGGCATTGAAAGGCAGGCGAGAGTCAGAACATCTAGAGTTTTGTAGACCACAGTAGAGGTTTAAACCAACATTTATGCAGAATCACAATATCTCTTCTCTGAACGATATAGCAGGAAGAGAATTTTTTTGAAAATCATTCTTTCTGAAGTCATAGGTTGTTTTTTTTTTTTTTTTTTTTTTAAGATTTTGTTTATTTGTTTGACAGAGGGCTCAAGCAGGGGGAGTGGCAGAGAGAGAGGGAGAAGTAGGCCTCCCACTGAGCAGAGAACCCGACATGGGACCCATCACAGGACCCCGGGATCGTGACCTGAGTTGAAGGCCGACACTTTATCCACTGAGCCACCCAGGGCCCCCTGAAGTAATAGATTTTTTATGACATCCATGGCAAAGAGCACCTCAAACGTACTCCAGCCTTCCTCAGCCATTCTGGAGTTAAGACCCACGTCTCAGGGTTGAGGATCCTAAACTATCCACTTCTGACAGAACAATGAGAAATATGCTTCCTTTTTAGGATTACAAATGCCCATAGGCAAGGATGTGGACAGAAAAGCTGTGATTGTAAAGAATTTGTTTAGACGAATGGAAAGGGAGAAAGAAAAGCCAATATCCACATTTCTGAGCATAGAAACAATTCTGCCTTAAGGTAATTTTCAAATACTCAGAGCCGAATTGAGAATAAGTGTTAAATGTCACTGCTTATCTTCACAGTTTGTTTCATAACTCTGAAATAGTCTCTAAATCCTTAACATATAGTAAAAATACTTGTTCCTTACTTTATTTCACCAGTATAGCAATTATTTGTATTTATTCTACTTCAGACCTGGTATTCTAGTCATGTCTGTACAACTGTGTCTTCCCCAATAGATTGTAAATTCCTGAAGGAAAAAGACAACTTCAAAATCTCTTTTGTACTCCCTCTTCACCTGAGAGTTCTTGCAATATAACAGAAGCTCAGTATATTTTTCTGATAAATTAATGGCTCATTAATTGTCACTTAACACTGACAGAGATGCTGGTTTCAACAATTATGTCATACAAAATGCACACTGCCTATGCTCATACTAGCAGTTCATGACAAAATTTTATATAAAGAAAGAATTCTCTTTTGATTTTGGAACAATTGCACTTTGCTACTTATCTTAGAAATCTGACAGCTATCTAAGTTTCTGAACCAACAGTTCATTTAATTCATAGAAACAACTGCAGGAAATTGCAAAAATTATCTAAAAATGCACCTCCTTTCACGGTATTCTTCAGAAACCAGTTTCTTTAAAGATTCAGTTCCTGGCATTCCAAAGTTGGTTTCAGTGTCCTTCCTATGTGTTCCTGGAGCAAGCTGGTTTATATGGCTCCATTTATATGGCTTTGTCATATTCTGGTGGGTACATCATACATGGCGGTTATTTCTTCCCTCCTTTTTCTGAATAAGAAAAATTAGTGACATCCAACTCCCTTCCCACCTCCAAGCTCTTACCAAAGAGTTAATCAAAATAATGGCTACCATATGTTTTTATACAATAAAGAAATACACATGCATGTTGTTGACATTTATTTTTAAGATTTTATTTATTTATTTGACAGACAGAGATCACAAGTAGGCAGAGAGGCAGGCAGAGAGAGAGGAGGAGGCAGGCCCCTGCTGAGCAGAGAGCCCAATGTGGGGCTTGATCCCAGGACCCTGAGATCATGACCTGAGCCGAAGGCAGAGGCTTAATCCACTGAGCCACCCAGGCGCCCCTATATTGTTGACGTTTATAAAGTGGCATACATTGTGTGAGAGCATGCACACATACCACTTCATTTCATTTTATCCTCAAGAGTTTTCCATCCAAATCCAGCAATCCTTCTCCCACCCTTCTCCATTTCCATCTCCATCACGAAGCAAGGGCCGTAGAAAAGCAAAATGATGAATCCGGAAGACCCCCGGAACAAATACTTTTCAAAACTACTCATTTATGTGCCATACACTCTACTCACTGAGTCTAAGACCTCCTTGAGAGCAGGGGGAGCATTTGTTCAGTTGTCTCTCTAGTCTCTTACCATCACGGCCAGCACATGCTATAGGCCCAATAAAAGGCCAACTGAATTTGAGGCAGAAGGATCATCTCTCTAGGATGATCTTCAACAGCAAGGTTACTAACATAAGAAATTGTTTTCCAGCCAAGTCAAAATTTTGCTTGCTCAGCTGTCTCTTTTCCTCAATTCTCCCACTTAATCAATATTTTACTAGGGGATATTTTACCATTCATTAAAATCAGATTCTCTTGCAGACTGTAACATTTTTAGTTTCTCTTTTGTTTCTTCATTAATAGCTCTAACGTCAGCTGTACTTTTTAATTCAAAATGGGTTATATGACCATATTCATTCTCCTATTTGCTGGACATTTCAATAAGCAAACTTGATTCATCTTTAAGCTTTTGACAAAAAATGTTGTTGCAGCTGCTGGGTGATCCTGGGTGAATCGGGAGGAGCTCCCACCATTAATTTTTGACTCTTTACGCCTGTCAAAGAGAAACTGCAAGTGATTTAATGTCTGGAAGAATGTCAGTATCCAGGTTATCGTTACCTGCCCGGAAATATCCTGTCCCCCTCGTCAGTTCCACATGAGGTTAAACACAGAAGAGTCTGGATCTGTTTCTGAAATTCTCCCACTTTCAGAGAGAAAAATTACTAAATTATTGAAGTCTCAGTTGGTCCCATAATGGGTATATTTTGAAGTATGTGCACACTTTTGTTTAAAATATTGCTGTACCTGGGACGCCTGGGTGGCTCAGTTGGTTGGACGACTGCCTTCAGCTCAGGTCATGATCCCGGAATCCCGGGATCGAGTCCCACATCGGGCTCCCAGCTCCATGGGGAGTCTGCTTCTCCCTCTGACCTTCTCCTCGCTCATGCTCTCTCTCACTGTCTCGCTCTCAAATAAATAAATAAAATCTTTAAAAAAAAATATATTGCTGTACCTTAACAAAGGTAATACAATTTTTTTTTTTTTAAATCCTGGGAAGATGCAGGTTTCGATTTTTGTCGCTAGTAGATGATTGGACATTTCACGAGGTGGAATGAAAAGATTTTTATCTGTTTTTGAGCCAATGAAGATCTAAAAGCCACTGCCATATTTCCTGATTCGTTATGTAGTTGCTGCTCTACAAAGAAAAATGACCTTGCCATCAGATGTCCATACTTCAGTGTCAGCAGGCAGTTCCCTAGCAAGCAGAAACGAGTTCATGATTCATAGGAACTTTCAGGTCTGGACCACACATTGGATCCATTTCCAGATTCCTTCTAAAACTGGAGCCAATTATTCTGGGAAAATCATTTGTGATCTAAATGATGAAAATAGTATGCTGTTGTTAGTTTAGTTTTCTCATTTGAAAGGTGCCCTCTGGTTCTGGAGGACTATGAAAGCAGTTAAGGTCATAGTCCCTCAGGACGACATCCTTAGCTCTCAGGCCAGTCCCAGCAGGGGGCGGGGGGTGGGGGGTAGGGGGTGGGGGGTGGGGGGTGGGGAGGGGAGGGGTAGCAGGACCTGCATTGTTGTCTTCTCATTCCAAGCAGCAACCCAGCTAAAGCGGCCAATTGTAGATTACCTTCACTCTTTTTTTTTTTTTTTTTTTTTTTTTTTAAGTAAAGCTACCCAGAGATGTTTTTATGTTACCAGGCAAGCTGCATCCCCTGCCTTTCCTAAAACAGCTCAGGGTCTCATGAATATCAGCTACTTAGGTGCCTCCCAGTGCCTCAGGTCACCTGAGAAGCCAACAGGTATACACAGACAGTGAAATGAAGGTTGTACCAACCCCTCCACCAGAGAAGCATGGACCTTAACAGCCTTCAGGGATCATCTCGCTCAATTATTTTTTTCATTTTACAGATAGAAAACTCTGAGCATCAAGCTGGTTCAAGCACTTTTCCAAGATCACAGAGTCAACTGGTGGGTTAGAAACCATGTGTTCTGGCTCCCAGATGTGTTGCTTCTAAACTAATCAATCCTCTCAGCTCTTCTCCTTCCCATTCTAGGACTGTCCTGCGAAGGGCTGGCTTCTCCCAGCCTCTGTCAGCGGGTTTCCACCAGTTCAGACCGTCCAGAGGCACTGATGGAGGATTGCGGGGATGGAGAAAGGGAGAAGCAAAGACCATGTTACCATTATCCATGGGCAGTAAGGCCACGATATGGCATCTCCCCCCTCCCCCTTGAGACTGATGGTGAAGCAAATCAAGACTCAACCTTTACATCAGGGATGGAAAACTTCAGCCCTTTAAGGAGCTGCTCGGTCACATCCATGAATAAAGCAGGCCGGGTGGACACCATGGAGAACACTCAGCCCATCTAAAGAGGACAGGCGGCTCCTGGCTTACACTGCCCACTCTCTGTGGTTTTTAATTCAAAGAAGACCTCCAGGATTGAGTGTGAAATATTTTTGTTGTTTTTAAATGATAGGGGGTATTTTTTTTTTTTTTAAATACCATGTGGGTCAAACACAATCGAGCTGTGAGAACAGCAACAGTTTGTGATGATGACTTTGGACCAGCAGCTCCCCTAGAGAGGAAACACCCATTGAAATACTGACAGTGACATGTGGGGTGAAGCAACTCTCTGTGTTATTTCTCTCCTCTGCTGGCCTCGACACCAAATATTTGGTTATTTTAAATCATCATTTATTCTTGCTAAATTATCTCGGTCCAGGTGCTTAAATATTCCTTTTCGCTGCTGTAAACCCCGACCAAGCATGAGCCTATGGAATTTGTGGGAGTTAAAAGGGCAGCTTTTGATAAAGAACGTGAAACAGAGTTGCTGAAAAGCAAACAGAGCCTGCTGTATGTACATGGCATACCTTCAGTTATTATCTACAAATAAACCCTGGTAATGAGGTTTGGGGTTCCTCTCGGATGCATGTTGATGATAAATTCTCGGTGGAACTGACTGCAGCCCATTAAGCAAGCTTGCTCCTGCCACCGTGGCTGTTAATTTGACAGGACACTGTCACATTAAGTAGAACAAACATGTTTTCGCCCAGTCGGCCATCCAGAACCGACATGGCTGTTATCCTAACAACTGGATATTGATTGGAATCACTCACCCCTTCCGACCCTCCACTGGGAGGTAGAAACCGAGTTCGGGCTGATTGAGGATTTGCTTCCTTGGCACACATGGGTAGCATGTTAAGGACAGCCACAAATTTTAAGCCGTTTAGCTCCTTGTCATGTTCATCCGTCAGACAATGTCTGGTTCTCATTTTCATCAGTAGACAATAGGGTCTGAATAAATCACTGTGTTTATTAATTTTGTGGAGCCACACCTCCATCTGGGAGGACTGCTATTTTCAGCATTTACAGCTTTATAAAGGCGAAATATCAGAAGGTACAAAAAAGAATTCTATAAAAAGTCCAAAATGAGATTCAGAAATTGAAAATCTCTTGAATTTTAAGATTCAAGGAAATTCCATGGATTTTTTTTTTAAATCTATGTAACTGGGAGACATACATCCATTTGGCTTTCGAATTACCAAACAACTTTCCAGATATGATCTTAAACTCTTCTATAAATCAAACTCATTAGAATAGAATTTATATTTAGCTTGTTCTTGATTTTTTGATTATTTCAAACCTGCTTATTACCATATGTACCTAATATTTAGCAGAGTTGGCTTTTCACCCAATAATTGATTTATCATAGATAGAATTTAACCTGTGCATTTACCTGTGAGCCTATTTTGTGCCCTGCCATGTGCATTAAATCCATGTTCGTTAGGGAATCTCTTGTATGACAAGGATCTTAGAGGACATTTAGTCAAATTGTTCATTGGTATCCTTTGCCTGCTCTAGAAAAGCCCTAAATATTAATCTGACACTTGCTTGACCACTGCCAGTGATGGTAAACTCTTTATCATCCTAGAGAATTCTATTAAAAATGCTGTTTTACTTGGCAAAAATATGTTGACATAAGCTTCTGTGTATTGGTTATAGATTCTGTAGTCATATAGTATAGGTTAAATCTCTTTTCTGTATGGGATTCATTAGAATATTTGAAAATGGATATGGTATTCTTCTGTTCTTTAAACTAAATGTATACATTTTTCAAGTGTTTCTCCTGTAATGGGGGTCTGCAAACTGTGGTCTGAGGGTCACCTCTAGACTGCCCCTTATGTATGTAAATAAAATTTTATTAGAACATGTCCATTGGCTTATAGCTTATCTGTAGCTTCTCCCATGTTTCTTTCCCAGGAATAACAGAACTGAGTAGTAGTGATGAACCCACAAAGCCAAAAATATTTAATTATCTGGTCCTTTTTATACATGTACGAAAAGTTTGCCAACCTCTGTCCTACACCAGGACATGTCAAGTCCCCTCATCATCTTTATCCTTTCCGACATGCCTTTCAGTTTTTCACTATCCAAGACTGTGACCTCCCCAACCCAAACTTGAGAAGCTTGTGCCCCTTCTTCTGGATACTCTTTCTTCCCATGAAGACAAAAATCCACTGACTTACAAAAATTTAAGCACAAAGTGGTCCCCAGCTACCCTAGTGACATTAGCTTGGTTTGTGGTAGAAAAAGATAAGTTTTTGGAGTGTTTCTACAAATCTAGTCTTATTCTAATGTTTTATTGCTGCTTTGAAATAAACTTTAGAGGACCTGTTTTTGCATAGTATTGTTCCAGACATTATACAAAATGCTAAGTACAATAGTCTTTCCCCAAAAGAGTTCATGTCTGGTTATAGAGAGAATATTTACACAATAACTCATTTATTTTACTTCTTTATCTCCCTTCCTTAGATTACCGGCTCCACAAAGGCAAAGTGCTTTGTCTGCGTTGCTCTGTCTCCCCCATGACTAGAACAGTGCCTGGCACATAGCAGAGGCTCAGAAAGTATTGACTGGATGAACTAATTGGGAAAGGAAGATAAATATCAAAATTTAACTAAGTTTTTGTGTTTTTTTTTTGAGAGAGAGAGAGAGTGCAAGTGTGTGCACGTAAGCAAGGAAGCAGAGGGAGATGGAGAGAGAAAATCTTAAGCTAGCTCAGCATGGAGCCTGATGCAGGGCTCGATCTCATGACCCCAAGATCATAACCTGAGCCGATATCAAGAGTCAGCCGCTCAACTGACTGAGCCACCCAGGTGTCCCTTCACTAAGTATTAAATTGCTGATACAGATTATATGAAAAATTGGAATTCTGGGTAGAGATAGATCAACATAATGAGGACACAGAGCTAGATAAAAACTTCATCATATAATCTAACCTCACTCAAAGTGAAAATTCTGCTTATGGTATTCAGATGAACATTTCTCATTTGCATCAGAATCTTCTAGTTCACTTATTAAAAACAAGAGATTCCTGATACCCATGACTGACTTACTGAATTAGAATCTCTGAACGCCAACCCCAGAAATATACATTTTTCAGCAAGCAGTACAAGTGCACCTCTTGAACCCTACAATTCGAAATCTACCACTCTCAATAGAAGGTGACCTACCTTACGTGAACACCTCTCATGATGAAGGTCTAACACTACCACAGGCCAGCTTCTATGTTTGTTAGCTTCCATGGTTGGGAAAAAGTACTTCTTAGGCTGTGATCTGCCCCCTAAAATTTCTGGTTATTGGTCGCAGTTGCATTCATTAAAGTCATAGGGAACAAAGTTTATTTTTCCTCTTCCACATGACAGCCCTTCAAATGTGTGAGGAGACCTATACTATTTCTGAACAATTTTTAGGTGTTTTAATTTGTTGTTGCTGTTCATTGGCAGAACCACTGGTGTCTTTCTGTTACTCCAGGATTCTCAGTCTGTGTTGCCAGAAGAACCTGATACCAAGAACAGAGAAAAAGTGGTTCTAGAATCTACAGATAAACCTCTCTTCCTTCCACTGCAAGGGAAACAGTCCACCACAGCCCACTTTTCACCCACACCTGAAGCCACACTGTGTGCCTCCTCTTCCAGGTCCTGGTGTTGAATCTCATCAGACTCATTGGAAGGGAGCCAGGGGAGTCTTACTCCTAGATCATGAACTCCAGTCTCCGCACTGTCCTTGGCGCTCTCCTGCCAAGCTCCATATTCCTCAGTGTCTATCTTGAAACATGTCTCCCAGAACAGACTAGCTTAGTGGTCAAGCTGTAAGTCATAGAATCAGCCTTTAACACTAATCAACTCTGCAACCCTGGGTGATTACTGATTAACCTTTGTTAGCTTCCATTTGTTTGTTTTATAAAACAGACTGATAAAATCAGAGTATTTTATGCAGTACCTGGTGTATGGTGAACTTGCAATAAATGCTGATTACTGCTGCTACCCTTCCGGTGGAATGAGACCATTTCTTCCTAGCCATCCTGTGATTGTTGTAATTTTTTATTTACATCTCTGTCTCCTGTTACAGATGGTGAACTTCTCAAGGTGGGGACCACATCTGACTTATCTCTAACTACAGCTACTAAAGGGCCACTGGGGACAGCTCAAATAATCCAGTACTCTTTAAATAAGTTTTCAACCTTTCCAATACTTTGCATATTGCCAGCCCTCTACTTTGTGCCTCTGAACTAGGCCAGCACTAATAATATACACAACTCTGTGGGCAACCGGTTGTTAAAAGGCACCATCGCACCAGCCCAGGTCATGGTAATTGTCTCAGATCCAGTGTCCCTGCCCTTGCCTTTGCCCTTATGTTGAGTCTATATCCCTCTCTTATATAAGATCCTCTGGTTTGGTCACAAGGTTTGCATTCTGTACTCGCCTTGTCGACATAAGGACCGGGTTTGAGCTTGCTCTCTGATTCTCCCTGCTTCGGATCCCTGGGAGAATCCACCCTGCCTGCCTTACTTGCCATCCTGAGACCCTAGGGCTGCAACCTCTGCTGGACATCTGGCCAGCGCTCTAGCCATGCCTGCTCTATCTCCCCAGAGAGGTGCAACGCAGAAGAATGAGAAAGATGCCAGGATACAGAGTTGGTGACACATCAGTCTGGTCTGACCTCACTGTCATTTTGGTTTCAACTGTGTGCTCTGCAGACAGAGAGTGAGAGTAACACATCATTAATAATTCAGTGATTATTATCAGAGATGAAGTGCTGATTTGGCCAGTTCAACGGAGACATGGAGTTACATAGGTAAGTCCTGGAAAATTTCTTCAGTGTCAGCTCTAGAAATCAGAAGGACTGATGATGGTATCAGGCCTTAAAGCAAACGGAGGGTGCTGAGTTTGACCTCCTTTGTCTTTGTGTTGGTGGCCCAACACCCAATCAATCTTAGAATGGGAGTGTGTTGCTTTGCACAGAAGAGGCTGGTGCAATTCAGCTGAGTGGGCGGGTTGATGGAAAGTGACTGTGGCATTGCTGAGTTCAAATGGAATTAAGGATTCATGAGAGTGCTGCACAGGCAGGCGGGCATAGAGCCCTGAGTGAATACAGAATGAGTCACAAGGGAGACCCAGCGCAGCTTCGAATCCCAAATAAGCAAGGAATTGCTTTTTGATGATGCCAAACTATAAATATCATCACCTCAGAAAACCAGGTTCTCTTTCACAACGTCAGGAATGAGCAAAGAAGACAGTGAGGCCCAGTGTGTTTGTTATAGGCATGATGCTTTGCGTCAAGAACACTGCCAACTGAGAAAGAACTTGAAAAACAATTTTTGAGGAGGCGTGTTTTTCTTAAACTGTTATTTTAATAGTATTTTAATCATACTGAAAGTCATGGATAGAAGTCAAACAAAATCAGTTTCTCTGCTCTACTCACCAGGCGATAAAATCAAACGCATTCTATCTGGTTCTACTCTGAGTCTGGTTATGGGATTGCTGATGCGTAAGCATCCCATGTCATAAAAAATGGTACCGCGCTTCAGCTTCAGTGCGATGCTTACTCCTGTACTCTCTTACACTCTTTCAAATGTCATTCTTTCAACTGAAGACAAAAAGCTGGAGCCTCGCAATTCTGTGGTTGCCAGAATTTTCTTAAAAGCACTGAAATGAATGTGTCCAGAAGCCGTCGCTTTCCATCGTTGACTCAGCTGGGCTGGGCATGAACAGCTCTTGCAGAACACCTCCCTGCAGGGCTGAATGAGTGAGTATGGATCTTGCTCACGCCCTAGGAAGGCGTTAAGTATAGGATCCTCCTGAACGATCCAATTCCGCAAGGATGGACCCAATTTTCTGCAAAGCGGCGCCCAGGTAATTTATCCAAATAGAGGAACTTGAAATCCCGCTGGTAATCTAATACTGTTCTGCACTCACTGTGTGACCGGGAGGAGGGGACATGCATTTTGCCCTGGAACTATGTGTGCAAACGCCATAGTACACACGGAGACACACACACACATAAACCTGATGGGATGCTGCAGTCTCATGATTGCAGCTTTCAGTATAACGTGCCAAACAAAGGGAAGGAAAAAGACCTAATTTAAGGGAAATAAGTTATGCCTGTGGGGGCCTGGATCAACATGGTCATACTAGACTCTAATGTTTGGGAGCTGATTAAACCAAAGCAGGTCTGAGCTCTGGACTGCGTGACCGGAATCCCATTAAAGCAGACTCCGTGCTTCATCTGGGAAGAGCTCATCCACTTTCTCTGATCTCTTCCAATTTCTGACTGTTCTGTCTGTGGTTATTTGTCGACTAAATGGAAGGAGACAGTGTTTCTGGCTATTTTGTGTTCCTATCTTTACAAACATCAACTATAAAAAAAATTCCAGCACCTAACCCGACAAATGCAAATAAAATATTATCTATTTGATTAATCGCAGCAATATCACAGAACATTCATCTTTTATTAAAAAGAATTGTCGGCTTTCCAGAATTTTCGGGGAGTTTTATTGTTTCCTCCATTTTTATGGTAACGTAAAGGAAAGCAGTGTTACATAAATCTAACACTTTTCTTTTCCTTGGATGTAATTTACACCATGTAAACTTCACAGCTTCCTTCCAATGCTCTAAAATTACGCTGTAGGCTCCTCATCTGGGATTTTTATTACATAAATACAGTTCTCTCTGAGTTTGGACTCTAGTATATATATTTTCTCTTCTCTGAGAAGAATTATAGCTTGGAAGGCACAATGCTGAAATATTTTTATTATTTCAATCTTCACTCACAATATGCCCATACATTAGGACTGCGTTTTGGCTCTACTAAAATGCATCTGTGAATGTGACATATGTTAATGAAAAAAAAATCATATTAATTTTTTCCTCAGAACAAAAGCACATGAGAAATGGCATGGAATCTGTGGGTGAAAACAATAAAAAAGTTACTATCTAAGAAAACACACAGAATATCAGAATAGCATTACGAGCCCTCAGATTTAGAAAAAAATAAAAGTCTCACTCTCAATAAGGTGTTTATAGGCTTACCCTATAAGACTATTCGCCATCTGGCCTTCGTCCATCTTCTCAGGCTTCCCTTCCCTTCTTATCTGCCCCCTCCCCCCACTAACCTACCATTCTAGACTTCTTTGGCTAGTCTCAATTCCCTGAATATATGTTCTCTCACATCACCTTCACATTGCCCATGTTGTTCCCTCCATCTTCCCACCTTCCCATTTTTCTCTACCTGCTAAGAGTAGAGAATTTATTCTCCCAGACTCAACTCAGCTCTCACCTCTCCAGGGAAACACTCCTAATGCACACTTTGTTGACTGTCCCCTCCTCACCCAGGACAAAAGAATGTCAGTGCCTGGCATAGCTGGCATAGTTTATCTGACTCCCTTAACCCCTGGTAGAGGAACTGGCATGAGCAGTGAATGAATGAAGATACCAACCCATCAGTTCCCCGTGAACAAACCTGAAAACTCTCTCCAGCTTCTACGACCTCCTCTGTTTAAATTGCTCTTGACTTCATTTTCCAGTGAATCCTGCTGTTCATTGGTGGATCCAAAACTCTTATCAAGCCCTGGACTTGTCCTACTGATATCTATATTTTTCTTATAGACAAGCCCATAATATTTTCCTTGGGAACTTCTGACATGTTTTAAGACTAATAAATCGAGAACCAGGCCGAGTAAGTCAGGAGACTGACAGTCTGGTCCTAAGTAGTCTACTAATTTACTGCAAAGCCTGATCGAATTTCTATCCCTTTCCAGTCTTTCTATATTCTGATGTAAAATTGAGAAGATACACAGAATGTCTTAGATCCTTTCCAGCTTGAGAAAAAAAAAAGACATGATTGACAATGTTTTAAGAGTCATGCCCCCATAGGAGTAATTATAGCTTAATAGAGACTTGTATCATCTAATACATTTTTACTAATTATTATATATGATTGTTTTCTCATATGCTATAATATCTGGGGATGCAGCAGTAAGAAAAACATTAAAAAAAAGCCATGCCTGTAGATTACTTCCTGGTAGGGAATGGAAAATAGATGATAAACAACTCATCCTTGTATATGTATGCCTATAACTATTTCTTCCTATCTATCTAACAAATTAGGTAGTGATAAGTGCTGTGGAAGGAAAAATTTCAAAAACAGATTAATAGAGAGAGAGAAAGACTACTGTTGGGGTGAAGGTGGAAGGATAGATGTTTATACAACATGTCCAGGTTTATGATTTTATATGTTATATCCAGTACATCCAGAGAGATGGCCTCACATATAAAGTGACAACTGAGTTGAGAGAGAGTGGTGTCCAATTAAAGGAGACAGCAAGTGCAAAGGACCTGTGGTGAGAATGTGATTGAAAATGAAGTTGAATAATGCTACAGAATTAGAGAGAAGGTAAGAAATGAAGTTGAAGAGGTTGGAGCAAAGGAAACACATCATGAGGGCCTTGTTGGCCATTAAGTGTTTGGCTTTGAATGTGATTAGAAACTGCTGGAGGAATCAAAGGAAAAGAGTAACAAGATTTCAGTCAACATCTTGGAATGATCCCTGAGACGGTTGGCTTGAGAACAGACAGGAGATGGTCAGTGAAGCACATAGAGAGAAGCTATTACAAATAATCCACCTATAAAACTGCAGGTGACTTTGTCTTGGGCAGAAGCAGTGATAATGATGAGAAGCTGTTGGATTCCACTTTTATTGGAAGGTAGAGTGGATAGAATTTCCTATAGATTAGTCATGTGCAGAGTGGGATAAAGAGGTGTTATAGACTACAGTGTTTGTGGCCTCTGCAAGTGGAGGGATAGAGTTGTCACTCGGGGAAGACTGCAGAAAAAACAGGAGAGGCAAGGGTAGGTTGGCAAGAGCATTCAGGTGTTCAACTGGGACATGGTTAGTTTTTGATGCCTCTTAAACAACAAGTGGTTATGTCACATAGTCAGTTCAAGCAGATCCTGGAATTAAAGAATGGGTTCTGGGTTAGAGATATCCAGTTTAGAATGAAGAAGATAGAGATGCTTTTGAAGATAAGGGAATAGGGTGAGATCACCAAAGGAATGAATGTACATAGAGAAAAAGGGGTCCAAGATAGAGTCCTGGGGAACTCTAGGAATAAGTGATTGAGGTGATGAAGGCAAACAGCCAAAAGGTTTGCAGAGGAGTGATCAGTGAAGAAAGAATAGGACCAAGAGACAGCATGTCCAGGAGCTAAATGAAAAGAGTGTTTTAAGAAGCAGTGGATGACAGACGATGTCAAATGTTGTTAAGCGGTAAAATGTGGTAAACTTGAGTCAGCTCTCAAGACCCATTGCATTACTGGGAGTCTGTTTTTAATTATGGTCATTCTAGACCCTGTGCCAAGCAAGGACCCCATATTCTCATCATGGTTTGTGTGAAATCACACGCCCTGAGTGTGCAAAGCCTGAGAACATACACGTGGCTGCCTGGGCCAACTATGAAGGACCAGCAGAGCCTTTCTGCAAAGCCTCTTAAATCAGCATTATCAGGTGACTAAGTAATAGTCTGAGGGTCTGTCTCAAGTGCACACAAGGACTTCCCCTCCCCTGCACCACACACACACACACACACACACACACACATACACGGTATTTGTCATTCTAAATGCAAAGGTGCAAAGAATGGTGTATTAACCCTTCTCTTCTCTTGAAAGATACATGGGTTTTATATTAAAAAAATTGGCACTAGTTGTTGATATTATTGTTATTATTAACTGCTTAAATTTATAGAGTGAATACAAGGACTAGATATATATTAATTACTTTATGTATATAATTTTGTTAAATCTTCCTAACGACCTATGTGATTGATATTAATATCACCCTGCCCTAAGATGAGGACATTAAACTTTAAAGTCATGGAATGGTTTATCTAAGGTCAAATAGCAAGTAATGGCAGATCCTGTTTTCAAAACCAAAGTCTGCTTCTGGGGCTGTCAGCCAAGAAATAAGAATGGGAATGTTCAGTTCTCCTAAATGTCCTGGTCTGTGGATAATATGTGTGCTGTGAATTCTCTGTTACCAAATGCTCCTTTTTGTAATTCCCAAAGAGGTTAAGCTGTCTGGAACTAGCCCCAGAATTTTCCTGATGCTTGAAATGCAGGCAATATCTGAATTTCTTACCCCCTTTGATGGTTAGTTATTGCTAAAACAAGGTATCTCATGGTCAGACTGACCAATGAGTAGTTAAGGACCATTTAAGTGGTAGCCTTCCATTCCTTCAAGATTATAAAACTGACTCAAGTTATTACTGGAATTTCTGGAAACATGACCATAAGATAACTAGCTTCCAGAATCACTTTTTTGGTCATATTTCAAAGATACCAGACTTCAATGACTAAGCAGTAGTTAGAAATTTACTAGCATCTTGGTTATAACAAGTATTGATCTGGTAAGAAAAAATATAATTCTTTTTTGTTTATGTGACTGGTGGCTAAAATGGCTGCTTTAAAAAAATAATAAATCCACAAATTTGAAATGTCAAGTCATTTGTTAGAGAGAGGAATCATTCAAATTCCTTAGTAGACAGAAAGCACTTCAAAAAAAATTGTCTATGCTATTGAAAAACAACTGGTTTAAAGCCCCTCTCCTCTCCCTAAAAAAAGACACACGTAAATTTAGACTATAACTTTGCCTGTGTTTGGTGAGGAAAAAAAAATTCTTTGAAAGTCTTATTTCATGGAGAATATTGCTAAATAACACTAAATCTGTATTTAATGGACACCAGAAGATGTTTTCTTGAACTATTCACATTGCTCTATATGCTTCCCGTTCCTTCTGACAACCTTGATCACTTCCGGTAGATCTGTGCAGTGTTAGGGAAGACCAGGAACCACCAGCTCACTCTCAGCAAGGCAGGTGTGCCATGGAATTGGATTCCCCAGCCATCAGGATGGACTACACTGAGTCATCCATAGTCTCATCCGGTCTCCCCAGTTTCTCACCCAGGACCTTCCACATCCCTTTGGAAGTAGTCGCAGTGGGATCAGGTATGTGGTCTCTACTGTGATTTACTGTGTCTGTTTGTGTGTGTGCGTGAGTGTGTGTGTACGTGTGCAGGCTTGCACACAGGTGCAAGCATGACCCCTAGCCCCCACAGGGAACAAGTCTAAGTTCCCCGTTTCATTAGCAAAATTTAATGCAATTTAAACCTGGGGTCTGATGTGTTTTCAAATTTGCGACCTGTTTCAAATTCACATGTTACATTCTCATTGCTAAACCATCTCAGGAAAATAATTTATACTGAGCTTTGGTGTTCTCATGTGATCAGGAGAAATAAATAGATCTATAACAAGTGAAATGTACTTACACATAGAAAGTGCACACATGGCCCCCTTTTATTTTGGACAACAGTGAAGTCCAAGCAGAAGTCCTTTCAGCCACTTAAAAAAAAATTATCATTCTGCTATAGAAAATAAAGTGATCAAGCTGCTCTTTATAAAGTGAGAGAATTTAACTTGTAGCTGGCTCTGAATTTATCCAGCTTAAAGAAGTAGCATGAAGTGTTCCATCTAGCTCTTGCTAACTAGGAGGCTTATGGGACTCCAGTTAAAAGATGGGTGTGCTTGGGGTGCCTGGGTGGCTCAGTGGGTTGAGCCTCTGCCTTCGGCTCAGGTCATGATCTCAGGGTCCTGGGATCGATCCCCACATCAGGCTCTCTGCTGAGCAGGGAGACTCTTTCCCCACTCTCTGCCTGTCTCTCTGCCTACTTGTGATCTCTCTCTCTCAAATAAATAAATAAAATCTTAAAAAAAAAAAAAAGATGGGTGTGCTCATGGGCCTCAAAAAAGAGTCAGAACTGCTGAGAGCAAATAGATAACAACAGCTGACATTTCTTGAGTGCTTATTGTATTAATCGACAGCTGCATAACAAATTACCACAAAACTTAATGCAACAAATATTCTCTCACCCATTTTCTGAGAGTCAGGAGTCCAGAAGCAGCAGCTGGGTAACTCTGGCTCAGAGTTTTTAATACAGTTATAGTCAAAATGATGACCAGTTCAGATATGCAAAGGCAAAGGATCTGCTTCCAAGCTCCTTCACAGGGTGATGGGAAGAAGGATCTAGCTCCTTGCTGGCTGTACACAGAAGGTCACAGCTCCTTACCACACATACCTGTGCCTTCAGCAGCTTGCATGCCCTGGTGACATGGCACTTGGCTTCCTCCAGAGCCAGGGATCCAAGTGAGCAACTAAGACATAATGCCAAGCATCAGGGAAATGATACATCATTATTTTCTCTGTGTTCTATTCACTGGAATTAAGTCATTAAGTCCAGCCTGCTGTCAAGGGGATGGGAGTTGAGCTCCAACTCTTGAAGGGAGAAGTATCAGAAACTCTGTAAACATATTTTAAACCTACCACACTTAACATGCTGCAGAGTATTCTAGGTACACAATGTAAATTATTCCTACATAGTTTGCCCCCTAACTCTATGATTTAGGAGTTACTCTAGTTCCCATTTTACAAGTGAGATCATTGAGGCTTAGCAGTTTTAAGATACTTACAAGGATGTGGCAGTACTGGGATTCCAAACCAGCTGAATTATTCTGAATCATCAAAAAATGTTTTTTTTCTTTAGCAAAAAACTTTTTTTGAGAGAGAGAGAGAATGCGTGCATGAGTGCACGTGAGTGGGGCAGGGAGGAGGGGTAAAGGAAGAGGGAGAGAGGCAGGGAGGAGGGGTAAAGGAAGAGGGAGAGAGAGAATCCCAAGCAGGATGGAGCCCAACATGGAGCCAGACAAAAAAAAAAAAAACTCAATGTCATGACCCTGAGATCATGACCTGAGCCAAAATCGGGAGTCAGACACCTAACGGACTGAGCCACCCCTGCACCCCCAGTAAAAATCTTAATAAAGCTTTCTTCTTTGAAATGGATAATCTATGCATAGACTATTTGACAACACTTTAGGAAATAGAATTTTGGATTATACAGAATGTATGAATCTCTGACAATGTCAATAATTAAGAATTTACTGCTTATGAATTAAGACCAATTGTGACAGGTAAATATAACTCTACAAAATTTTGCTAGATGGATTGTACTTCATTCTAAAACGCCATTGACCCAAAAAAACCCACTTTTTAAAATAGAAGTATTTAGGAAATTTAGCCATTTGTCCAGTTTATTCACCCAGAATGGTTAAAAGTTCTGAGATTCCCATAGAGTCTGCTGTAAAATTATCCTGGTGTCTTTTTCACCCCCTCTATCTTTTATGGTCTCAGATTTATTTCCAATTATCTCATAAATGTGGGGGCTGGTAGGGGGCCCCACCAAGAAATAACTTACACTGTTATTTAAGAGCTGCTTTTCTGCCAACAGTGGCTTGGGTTTAATTTACCAGGGGATAAAACTGCAGTTATTGATCAAATCAAAGCAGAAGGGGGAAAGACTCAATGATCCGGATGACAGCTTCACTAACAGGCAAAGAACAAATGTCAGCAAGATATTAATCAAATAAATAATAGATGAGGGGTGGAGGGGGCAGGAGGGGAGGAAGGAAGGAAGGAGAGGGAATGAACAAATAAATGAACGAGCAAAAGAATGAATAAAGAAATGTGGGTCTGAACCTAGAAGAGGAAAAACAATGGGCTAGGCAGAATCTGCCATGCATGGAGAATAACAGTCTCACAGTTTGGTGCAGAAACTTTCCACAGCTCTCCATGGTCCAGAGCAAGGATGGACAGACTTCTGTCCAAACTGCCCAGCTCCTGCTGCTGCTCCCCAGTAGGGCAAGGAGATGAGGGGCTGAGAGCCTGAGCCTCCCAGAAGCTTGGTAGGACAGTTCTTCAGTCCCAGAAAAAGATCTTGGAGGCACCGCATGGAATCCTTTCCCCTCTCGAGGCATCTTTTGCTGCTTTAGACAAGTACAGTTTTTATGCTGCTGTGCCCATAAAGGGAGATACTCTCATTCAAAGATACTGAACCTGAATGTCAATCGTTTATCTCAAAGCCAAAGATAATTTCTATGTTCATCAAAAATATTGCAATGAGGATTACAATAAGATTGCAATGAGATAGAGCAAGTAAGGCATTTAGCATAGTTTCAGGTAGTATCAGCTGCAATTATTATTATTATTATTGCTATTAACTATGTGTCAGGCTTTAGGACCTCATTATTCCAGCAAATGCTCCCAAGTTCAAATTAAATATGTAGTTTAAAAGATAAAAAAAATTGGGACGCCTGGGTGGTTCAGCCGGTTGAGCTACTGCCTTCGGCTCAGGCCACGATCCCAGGATCCTGGGACCGAGTCCCACATCGGGCTCCTTGCTCTGCAGGGATCCTGCTTCTCTCTTGGCCTCTGCCTGCCACTGTGCCTGCTTGTGTGTGCGCTCGCTCTCTCCCTCTCTCTCTATCTGACAAATAAATAAATAAAATTAAAAAAAAAAAGTTGTAGATTGTAACTTTATAAAAAAAAAATTCAGGGATCATGGCTATTGAAATCTTTAAGCATACTCAATAAATGTTACCTCTGTAATAACCTCAGGGTCTGAACAAATAAAAAAATAAATAAAGCCAAGGAGTGACAGACAGATGTCCAAGCATGATATTTTGACAGCCAAAAGTTGAGCTGGGCCAGCTAATGTGTGTACAGAGAATTAGACTCTCCACCCAGGTACAGCCACACTGAATAAAGGCAAGCTTCTCACCCGTCCCACACGGGGACAAAACCAGCCCCCAGAGGAGCAGAGCAGAAAGACTACATTAGAACACAGAACAGAGTGGCTTCGCTGACTCTGCTTATGCCTCATTCATTTGTCACAAGTGTAATAATCAGATCAGTCACTCTTCCTCCTCCAGATCAGAGTATGCAAGGGGCAGGTGAGGTGAGGACATATACACACCGAGCTCCTCCCACATGAAAGGAAACAGCTAGAGGTGGGGAGAAGTGTTTTCTCATAAGAGTGATTTCATAGAGAAATTCTGATCATTCTAAACCAAGGTCTGCCCCCATCTGTCCAGCATGCTGGGTCTGGGAACAAAGACACAAAAGGTCACTTTAAAAGTTGTTAACACCTCTAGGTGTTGGTATATGCCTATAACAAATTTTTTGTTTTACTGATGTCTGCTCACCTTTTGAAACATGCTTTCAGTGGGGGTTTGTTACCTTCTTAAAGCCCAAGGAATTTATAAACAAATAACACCTAAAGCACATAACCAGGGGACTAATTGTATGAACAACTACCACAATTAAGGAAAGCCCTTGACTTGTAACCTGAAGACCTGATTTTCAGTCTCAACCCAACCATTTTCTAGCTAAATATCCTTGACCAGCCATTTAAATTAAATCTCAGTTATCACATCTTTAAAATGCAGAAGATGGCAGGTTGCCTAAAATGTTTCACATGATGCTGATCACATCACTAAAGGATAGATGTAAAAGCACTGTGGAGGTGCTAGGCATGGCTGTATGCCATCCCCAACTGCTTCACAAGTATTTAAATTAAACAGATGAATAAAAAGATGTTATATCTTGGAAGTACAGGCAAAGGAAAAGAAACCGTCTGTATTTTAACAGTATATGACAGCAAAGAGGAGAGGAAAAAAAGAAAAAGATTCTGTTTTTTCCCACTCATAAATCCATTAATTTTTCATGATGGGCTTAGCCTTGAAGAAATTTTACATACAGGAGGATTTTTTATTATGTCGTCCAAGGGCTAAAGATTTGGGAACTGGTAAGTTGCCAAACAATTGGATATTTCATATAGATGCAAAGCCACTGTATTTATCCTTTTCAAAAAAGTCAGGCTGCATCTAACACAAGTGTCTTCTTGTAAATGCTTTTCATTCAAAAATGAAACAAAAGATGTGCTGCTGCTAAGAGCTTCAAGGTCTAGAATGCCTATGTGCTCCTTATTATAATTCCTTTCTTCAAAATGGGCATTTTGTGTCCCCAAAGGACAAGCCTTGTATTCGTGCAGCTCTAAGAATTGATTAATGTCGCAGTACATGATGTATATTTAAGCCAGACCCGTGGCCTATTAGCAATTCACACACCATGACTGTGCACAGTTCTGTGCTCAGCTCCATTTTGCATTCCAAAATGTTTATAAATCTGCCTCCATTCTCAGGATGGTATATAAACACATCAATAAATCGCATGTATATTGAGAGAAGGGACGTAGAAGGTTATGAATTTATCATAGCCTCCAGCTGCTCTGTGACAAATTAAATATCACCCTGGTCACTGAGGTCCCACTAGACAGTTGGTCAGAATGAAGTGCAGATAGATTGAACCTCTCTTATTGGTGACAAGTCAGCAGCTCACCCAAACATTATAAATTGTATCCCCCAACCCCTAAAGAAAATTATGCCATGCAAGCCTCTTATTTCTGCAAGACTGTAGTCTTACGATTTCCTTAGAAGACAAAGAGCATTTAAGGAAAAAAAAAAAGACATAGGACATAGGTTGAGAGCAGGAAACATAGGTGAATGAAGAATGGTGGAAAGATTATCTAATTTTAGCACCAGCACCTGTAAGGGAGCATTTAGATTTATATATATATATATATATATATATATATATATATCTCCTCTCTTATATATCCATATTCTGTTTCTGGAAGGTGAATTCTTTCCCTTCACATCTTTGGGATTTTAACAGCTGCAGAAAGTGAATAGAAAAGAGGTCCAACCAAAGGGCTCACAAATTTGTGCTGAACCCTCCTCTAAGCGGTGACTGTCTAGATTCTGTTTTTAACAGGATTTAGTCACAGGCAGACCTCATTTTCCCTTTTAATCTAAGGGTATGCAATTGTACTCAAAATATAAATGTTCAGTGATTCGTGTGAAGATACACCATGACCAGCTCTCCTAAAGATCCTGCAGTCAACTAAATTTTCTTCTTTTAAAGCTTTAGCTTATAAAATAATGGTTTTTCTTTTATGTATTTTATCTCAATAAACGAGGAAAAAGAAATAAGGTATTTTCTCCCAGAGAAGCACACATACTAACTAGAAAAGGGAAAGGTTTTCTGCAAATACATTACAGAATTATAGACTTACAGAAATGGAAGGGCTCTTAGAAAATGCATCCACTACAGAATTTTCTTTTTTCTTTTTTTTTAAGATTTTCTTTATTTATTTGACAGAGATCACAAGTAGGCAGAGAGGCTGGCAGAGAGAGAGGAGGAAGCAGGCTCCCCGCTGAGCAGAGAGCCCGATGAAGGGCTGGATCTCAGGATGCTGGGATCATGACCTGAGCCGAAGGCAGAGGCTTTAACCCACTGAGCCACCCAGGCACCCCCACTACAGATTTTCCAGAATGTAATTCAAAGTTAGTTATAGCTTTTGCAATAAGACAGGGTTCCAAAGTCAGAGTAGTCATTAGTTCTGCTCACCACCATCCAGTTTTCCTTTCCTCTGTGCAGTTTCTACCTTCCCTGTAGTTGACTAGGGTCGTGTGACTAGTTCTGGCCAATGAATTTTGAGTGGGAATTATATGTGTTGTATTTGGGCTTTAACATTTAATAGTTGATTTGAGACCCTCCTAAACGTCCTCATTTCCTTCTGGCCAAATGCTCTGCAATTTTCATGATGATGTCTACTCCATCAGCTGGTATCCCTGAGTGAGTATGAACAAAAAAACCCTCTCCATTAAACCACATTACAAATGTAATGAGAGGGTGAGAAGTGAGAGAAAGAGAAAGAGAGACTTTTCTTATGGTAAGCCTATGAAATTTGGATGTAGTTTTTTCTCTCAGCATAACCGAGTCTATACTGACTGACACAATGGTCAGTAAAGTTTGAAGAACAGATTTATACAGGTTTATATAATGTTTCTGTATTACAGAAAAGTGAAAGGCTTTAAATTGCTAATAGAAAATATGAATCTTCAAGACAGGTATATATTGGAAACATTTCTCACCCTATTTAACCACAGTTTTTACTTTATTTTATTTCAATCTTTATGTATTGTACAGGACACTTATTGCCATGTCAAAGATCACAGTGTTCCCCAACACTTTTACAATTAGAGAAACAATTAGGGAACAATTAGGGAAAGAACTTTTGGTCCAATCTCTGCAGTTGACAAAATAGTGAGATAAACCCCTACGAGATGAAGATCTTCTCCAAGGTCATATTTAGTCATGTGTGGTAGGAGACATGGGAGCAGATGCCTAAGGTCCATCCTGGACCTGGCAAACTGGGGTGACTTCACAAGGGAATCAAATGTTTGCTAATGTTCTAGCCTTTCACATGGTCTTTACAAAGCTAATACAGTGGAAGCCCCCATACCATCTTACGATGCAAATTAAAATCAACACAAAGTTACCATTTGCCCACAGAGAACTAAATCAAAATTTTAAAAAATCCCTAAGAAAAGCTCAAAAATTTCCCACCCAAGACAAAAACCAAAGATAACATTTTTAAGAAATGTGAGGGAAAAGAATTTCTCAGATGAATCTTCTGAACCAGGATTCTGTAGACCTCTGCAGGGGAGAGGGAAAAAAAAATCATTTCTCTTGCTAAATCCTGGCAATGAGAACCTCAAGGACATGTTGTACTCCTTTTCCTTGGGGAAAGCTTTAGCCAAAAAATGAGATTTCAGTCTGAAATGAGGGGGAAACTAATTCACTGAAGTTGTTGTTAAGCCACCGAACACACCTCTATCCCTTGAAACAATTTGTTTTGACTGTGGGAGAGGCCCTAGAAGAATTTCTTTCTCTCTAACAAAATCACAGAAATCAGAATGATAGCTTTGACATTGTGGGAGCAAAGATCTACTGAAACATTATTTGGATCTAATCACAGTATTAAAGGAAAGAATAAAACCTGTTTCAAAAACGAAAAACAAACGAAAAGAAAAACCCAAAAAGCAAACAACAAAAACACACACACAAAAAAACTGCTTCATGAATATGGATATTGCCAGAACTTGATTAAGAAAACCTTTAAGATTTTTTTTTTAATTGCCTTTTGTAAAACTCCAAACTGAATCTCTGAGCTTTACCAAAGCACTTTATCTCATAAATTTAGGAAGGTTCTAAATGGTATGCTGTGTCTTTCTTGAAATATGTCCCCCAAATGCAGGTTCTCTGTGGTTGCTTTGAAATGACCCAGATTGTATTGGATTCGTCACTGGAGTGAAATGAGATCTTTAGTTAAAAAGTAATGAAGTGTAATTGGAACATAAATAATTTTAAAACATTTTGGTCTAGGCCAGAATACTGGCATGTGAATAATTTTGAGTCATGCCCCAGGGAGTGTCTTGGTAGACACAGGTGGGGAGCATGAATTCCAAATACTGCCTTGAGGTTTCCAGACATAATGGTGAGGGCAGATGAACCTCTGCTTTTTGACTCAAAGAGCCTCTACAGAAAGCCTTCTGCTGCACTGCTCACCCCCATGGAGAAAAGAGACCCCCACAGACCTCCCAGCCAGCTGCAGAAACAGAAGCAGCTCGGCTCAGCTCAACTCATGAATCCTCTCTCTGCCTCAGCAAACATCCAAATCACTGTAGGACTCAGCCTGTGGACTCCTTCCCTGCAAACAGGAAATGCAATTAGAATAAACAGGTCTTGGGAAAATAGGAATTTAGAGCTACTGTAACAGCTTCCTTAGAGGACAGAGGGCGGTACCAACTAATCTGCAGGGGTAAGTAGACCACATCTGGTCGCCAGAGGATCCTCCTTCACCCGTCCTTCATTTGTATAACCCCACCCCTCCAGACATAGGAAGTCCTTACTCAATCATGAAAGGGGCTACTTGTTATGGAGCAACAACTAGCAATGACTAAGCATTGTTCCTTGTCTCCCGCATAAAAATGAGATTTCAAAAAATCTAATTGGAGCTTCTTTCCTCGCTCCTCGGTTGTCTAAACCTCACAGAGAGGTTCACTTCCGGGGAAAACAAAATTGAATTCTTATCCCACCTTCTTTTCTTCCTTGTGACCCAGTTCTTTCATTTTTCTCTTCATCTCTGATTTGATAAATACATTCTCAGGAAAATTTTCTGGATTTAACAGTTCCTTCTTTCCAGAGTTGGTGCTTCTAACGAGATCATAAGAACCGTGAAAAATCTCATGAATCTGGAAAAAAAAAATAATAATGCATCTGATGGTGGGCTTTCTAGATTTACTCTCACTGACCAAGGAAAAGGGAGGTCTGCCTGCAAATCAGCCACTGTCTCACTCACACATTCACTTAACAAACACATTATAAACGTTGATAAGCAGAACATTGTGCTCATTACTGACTCAGACACAGAGATTAAAAAGACACCCACTCTGATTTACAGAAACTTCCAGTCTTGTAAAAAAAAAAAAAAAAAAAAAAAAAAAAAAAAAA